>NC_092064.1:2387500-2987500 GCF_039877785.1 Chaetodon trifascialis | reverse complement strand
GACCTGGATGGAGGGTGTAGCAGGTGACCTTAGTTCCCTGCAGTCTTTTGGCCAGCTCATGGGTGAAGAGGACATTGCACAGCTTGCTATCTGAGTAGGTCTGGAGAACCTCCATGTACGTGGTCCCCACTCCTAAAGCCTTTTGTGTGTTAAGGCAATCAAAATCAATTTTTCCAAAGTGATGTGCCAAAGACGATACATTGACCACCCTGCTCGGTTCACACTCCTTCAGCCGGTCCAGCAACAGGTTGGTTAACAGGAAGTGACCAATGTGGTTGACACCAAACATCATTCCCAGCCCGTCCTCTGTGCGACCCTGCAGGAAAAGACCTGTGATAAAAACATGGACAAACCTTAATCCTGTTTCCAGACATGGTGATATCAAAACAAGCAAGGCTTGAAACCATCTTACATCTTTGGGAGAGCATAATGATTCCTTGACACAGACAAGCATACCATAGTTCAACCTCATTACAATACAACCAAGAGTATAACTGAACAAATACTGAAACAAGCAAATTAAGTAACATAATTAAGGACTTTTTACTATTAACGCTATTATGGCTGATCAAATTAGCAGCTGGATTTACAGTGAAAGAGCTGAACGGTGCAACCAAAAGTGCTTATTCAGCAACAAAAAGGACACTTTAATACACAAATAATACAAAAAGAAAGATAAAACTCAGAGGCACAAACATGTCTCAGGGATTCTGATCCATATTTGATCTATGGCATTCTACTGGTACCACTCATCGACTTTGTGCCTCTGTTTGTACACCCTCTGGGGTTTCAGAGAACAAGTTGTGATGGATGGTGCGTTGAGCAAAAGTGCCTCTGTACACACTTGTACACCACTTGTGAAGGCCCATGCCACAATATCTCAAGCATAAGCAAAGCTCAAAAGCATCTTGAGACATAATTAAGGACTGTCTGTGCTTTGCTGTAAAAAACCTCAACCACTGTCATTTTGAGAGAGCAACGGCCAATGGGGAAACTCCAACACTCAACCGAGCGTTTGTGTAACTTCATGACTCAGTGAATCAATGTTGCTTCATCAGTCAAGGTCAGATCTTCGTATGTGTGGGGTTGGCCCAGTTTTGTTGTGGTCCAGCCAAAAATTAAGATCTTCATCAAAATACCAGCTAATATTTGTAAGCTCAGTTGAGGGATCATTTCAGTTTAAGTTGGGTCTTTTTTCTGAAGCGCTGGCTTCATTTCAAACAATTGCACACATTAAAGCAATTCTTAACTCTTTGAACATGGTACATTGCTGTACAATAAGTTGACAATACATGTCCATCCATCCATCCATTTTCTATGCCGGAGCCTATCACGGCTGTCAACGGGCAGGAGGCGGGGTACCCTGGACCAGTCGCCAGTCGCTCGCAGGGCACATGCTCACAACCATTCACACTCACACTAGGGGCAATTTTAGTCACCAATCAACCTAATGAGCATGTTTTTGGTCTGTGGGAGGGAGCCGGAGTGCCCGGGGAGAACCCACGAATGCACGGGAAGAACATGCAAACAGGCCCGACCCGAGAATCGCACTGGCGACTTTCTTGGTGTGAGGCACGCGCACTACCTGCTGCCCCACCGTGCAGCCCGATGACAATACATATCATTAGTTAGTTTTCTCATGAGAATATTAGCAACAGTACTTTGTTATGACAGTAGGATTTTTATGGCATTGCTATTGTTTTTACAATCTGTACAAATGTACGTATACATAGTTGTTTTTCTTTTACTTTTGACCTCTTTATGCTACTGTGCTTGCTTTTTGGAATACTTGCTGGCTGTAATAACCGCATTTCCCCGGTGTCAGATCAATAAAGTTTTATCTTATCAAAGTTTGATAAAGTGGACTTTACTTCCTGTGTTTTCCCACCCTTGCGATTGTTTGATTGTGTTCATCTGTGTCTGATTAGTTCTCCTCTCGTCTATTTAAGTCAGTGTGTTTCCCTTTGTCTTTGTGGCATCTTTCCTTATGTTTGGCTTTCCTTGTTCTGAGATTCTGGTTCCCTGTGATATTTTTATGAGTATTTCTAGTCTTGTCACTGGTTTCCCTGTGTATTTGTGAAGTTCCCCTGGAATTGCTTTTGTGTTTGGATTTTTGTACTTAGTTGGATTTAGTTTACCTTATTTTATTAAATAAATCATTTGGACTGTTTCCGCTCAGCCTTTTTGTAAAGTCTGCATCATTGGGTTCATTGTGCTCGGCCACAAAATCGTTACAAACAATTGAATAGTTCTGAAAATGCACAAGACTTTTTTTTGTTTGTTTTTTTTGTTTACAATTTCTAGATGTCAAGCACAAACCCCAGAGGGCATTGTGGTGATAAACAGGTTAAAGTAATGTGCAGTTTGGCTAATGGTGGGGAAAATTTACTGGCAGAGCATGGTATTATTCCTTGGATCAATGTACTTATTTTAATCAATTCATTATTGGATTTCAAATGAATTTTAAAACAATTCTGCAAACTATAGGGCAACTTTTTACTCTTGATTGCGACAATGTGATAGAATTTCAATTCAAATCTGACATAATTTGATCAGCTGCAGATCTGCACTCCGACACACTTCTCTGCACTTCCATTAGTTACCCACCCAAAACCTCACAGACACTGTGTCTGCCCTCTGACCACCTAAACTAATTCGATCAAAAGTAAACAAGAGTTATACATAAAAATTAAAACACTGCAATAGTACAGCAAGACAGGAGAATTAAATGTGGACTCCTTAACATCAGATCTGTGTCTTCTAAAGCTGTTTTAGTAAATAAGTTAAGATCAGATCATTATATTGATTTATTGTGTCTGACTGAAACTTGGCTGTGTCATGAAGAGTATGTTAGCCTAAACGTAGCTAATCCCCTAAGCCATATTAATACTCACATTCCTTGAGGCAGTGACTGAGGAGGTGAAGTTGCAGCCATTTTTTGCAGCCTAAACTTAATTATAACTAATTTGAAAGCCTTGTTCTTAGTCTTTCACATCAAACTTGGAAAACAGTGCATCCACTTTTATTTGTTACAGTGTACCACTCTCCTGGTTCTTATTCAAAATTTATGAGTTCTCTGAGCTTTGATCAGGTTTAGTCCTTAAAACAGATAAAGTAGGTCATATTAATGCTCATGTTGATAATGACAGCCTTAGTACTGTGTTTATCTCATTATTGGACTCAGCTGACTTCTGTCAGGATGTCCATGAGCCTATTCACTGTTATGGTTAAAACACTCTCATCCTTGTTCTGACATATAGCCATTTGAAACTGAACATTTAGCAGTCTCTTCACAGAATCCTCTTTTATCGGACCATCATTTAATAACTTTTGTATTCCTATTACCAGACTACCTGCCCTTTGGCAAAAATGTCTACACCAGATTCCTATCTGGTAGTGATGTAGCTAAATTTAATGAAATGATCCCATCAGCATTCAATTCAATGCCATGTCTCAGTACAACATATCCAGTTTTAACCAACTACAGACCTACATCTATCCTCCCCTGTCTCAAATAAAGCGTGTGATAAAACACAATAGTTTATTTGAGGATTCTAGTCGGGATTTAGAGTGCATCATAGCACAGAGACAGCACTGGTTACAAATGACCTTCTAATCGCATCAGACAAATGACTTGTCTCTGTAATAGTCTTATTAGATCTTAGTGCTCCATGGTGTAATGTGCTGCTTGGACACAAACCGGGGATATTAGTCTCCGGTTTGTGTCCAAGCAGCAAGCTTGCCGAAACTCTAGCATGCCCACTGTGTCCAGCGAGAGGTTCCTTGGAGCACATTCTGTGTATCCTAGTATTAGTAACCTATTAACAAGGGCTGTCAGTTTTAATCAAATGAATTTCATAATACTGCATTTATTTATATAATTATTTTGAAAAAAGTTTTTGTCTAATCAGGTGTTTTCCCTCTGGCAGCACCAATGACGCTGCTAACATGTCACCAATCCCTGTTCGTTTGGGCACATTTGGTCCAATTTTTGCAAGAAATTAAAGTATGCATTCATGTACAATGCTTAACTCTTAAATGTGCGTACATACTGAACAAAAATATAAACACAACACTTTTGCAACACTAGAAAATGTTTTAGATCTTTGAGTTCAGCTCATGAAAAATGGGAGCAAAAACAAAAGTGTTGCGTTTATAATTTTATTCAGTGTATACATAAATGCAATATCATTGAAAGGAAATGGGAATGGATGGAAGGAAGGTCTGCCTTTGACTTTGCCTGATCTTCTCTTCTCTGGTAAAAAACTCTGCTCTCAGTATGGGCTTTCTGGTCCTGTGCAGATATACAACATCAAGCTTCAATGAACAGTCTAACCTGCATTGTTGATGAGGATGTCCAGTCTGGGTTCAGATTTCAAGAAGGTTTCAGCAAAGCTGCGAACAGACTTGAGACTCCCCAGATCCAACTGCATGAACACCACCTGATTACTGCCACTCTCCTGTGGGATGAATGAGTAGTTAAATATTAAATGAAGAAGCACTGTGGACTTTTTTTTTATGAATGTCTGTGTGCCAAAATGAATGTCAAAGAAATTTCCAAAAATGCAACAGTGCAAAAAATTTTTGCAACAGTGTGGTTTATTAGTGTGGACCCACACACAGTGACACAGATATCAGATATCAGCTACCATCTACCGCTATATTATTGAATTGAAATTGACATGGGTCCATTTGTGAATATGCCAAGTATAAACTTTATACTAGAGATCGACCGATATGGATTTTTCAGGGCCGATACCGATTATTAATAATCAAGGGAAACCAATAACCGATATTTAGAACCGATATTCGTTAGCAGTAAAAATGAAAATTTTGGTGTCAAAATTTAGATTAACACACCTGGGACTAGAATGAATACAGTATACTGTTTGTTTGTTTTGTGTACACTGAAAAAAAAAGATCTTTACATTTTGTAAAATAACACAAACACAAAATCCTAATTGAAATACCTTTAAGTTTAATTATTTTAAAACAAAAAGTGATGATTAATGATTCCTTTCCCTTTCCCTTAATAATGAAGAGCAAACCAATGAAGAGGGTGGCAGGAACCTTGGCTCACTACATTTGATAGCTTTAGTAGTTACTTTTCAGATTAAATTTTTACATAAAACAGCATAATGAGTAAATAAAGATTCAACCTTTCGGGGTTCCCAGAGTTTTTCACCTATAGTTCCTTATTTATTTATTTATTTATTTATTTATATTTAGAGTAATAAAGGCATATTCTGAATCTCAGAACAGTAGGCTAGATGTAAACTCTTGTGTTTATACTGTATGTTGTATTACATAAAGAATGAGGCACTTCGCAATTGTAAATGCAAACAATAAAGGCTTCATTACACACGTGAGTTGTAGACGATGGTAAATTTATTGACTGAAAATAAAACA
Source organism: Chaetodon trifascialis (assembly GCF_039877785.1). Classification (NCBI taxonomy): domain Eukaryota; kingdom Metazoa; phylum Chordata; class Actinopteri; order Chaetodontiformes; family Chaetodontidae; genus Chaetodon; species Chaetodon trifascialis. The sequence continues at coordinate 2,982,091 of NC_092064.1, read as the reverse complement.
CACTGAGAATAATCTCCTTGACGTGTGCTCTCTGCCTGACTCATATCCCTGGACTTTACGAGTGACAGGCAAAAAGTTCAATTCAATTTTCAATTCAATTTTATTTGTATAGCGCCAAATCACAACAGAAGTTGTCTCAGGACACTTTCCATATAGAGCTGGTACAGACCAAGCTCTTTTATCTACAGAAAACCAACAACCAAAAAAAGACGATCATTTAACACCAGTTGCTGCATCATAGTGCAGTGAGAGCGCGAGCGCTGAGGGAAAGGCGATTGTAAACAAACAAGGACACGTTAGCGTGCAGTACTGTTAAACTTAGCGCCTATAATCACCTCCGGTGTTGTTTATTGATAAACCAGGAGCCGCCCCACGGGCTGAGACACGTTAGGAGATTTATCATTCCCATTAAGTAATGGTAACCGAAAGGGCCTATATTATTATTGTGCGTCTGGCCACAGCTATAAAGCAATTGCGGCAGTTATAACGTAGCGGTGGGTCATCATGAAATACGCCTTGTTGAAGTTGTGAACAGTTTCATCTCCAGAGCCAAACAGCGGAATTCAGCAGGTTTTCCTCCCTTATACTTGCTACCGGTATGTCGTTATGTCTTTTTTTATTATTGTGAAGTAAGGAGCTTCAGGTCATGTTCACTTGGTTACGTCTTTTTTTTTTTTTTTTTTTTTTGGTGCGTGACACTATTTATCTTGCAAAGTCCTATGCTTGATGTTATCAGACAAGTCGGTGAAATGTCAACTCTGGGCTTGCATGTTATCACTGAAATTAATCATAAGGTTGTGGTGTTTTTAAAACTTCATCATAGAGGGTTTTTATTGCAACTTCGACTGACTACATTAATTAATTCTATCGGTTATCGTTGGAAAAAACGGCCGATGCCGATCATCGAAAAAATGCTGAATATCGGCCGATATTATCGGTTAGGCCGATAATTAGTCGATCCCTACTTTATACAGGCAATAAAATCCTCACAGCATCACTATAAGCAAGTACAAGACTCTACATGACAATAGGGATCCACAGGCTCATCAGTAAGGCATTTAGGACAGAGAACCTTCTCTTGCTTGGGAAATGTGAATAAATCAACAAATCTTTATAGAAGCAACACAACATGATTTCTACTCACTCTCACGACTTCCTTAAGAGCAGCCTCTCCTCTCTGCTTACTACGACAGGCCAGAATCACTCTGGCTCCTCTTTTAGCCACATCTATGGCTGTAGTCTTCCCAATGCCTGTGTTGCTACCTGGGAGTGAAAAGTAAGAAACATGGGTGATGTTTTATTTGCAAGTCCAACATACTGTATGTATTTAATAATAGAAACAGTTACTCAGCTTTTAACCTACACTGGATATGGATCTGCATCAGATAGACATAGTGAAAGTGAACTGTCGGATCAGTCTTATAACCGAGGCGAGGGAAAGTATTAAACCTTTAATCGGTACATATAACATAATGAAATTCTTTTTGTATTTTCAGATTCTTTAAGTATGATGAACCAAAATTACTTTATCATCCTTAATGGAAGACTTGATTTAATACATATTAAAAAAAAAATTAAGTATCATGTCACGTTTTCTAGGCTGTACTTTTGTCATTCGTGGCTTTGCAGAATTCCAAACTTTATGAAAGAAACTCTTCAATATTAGAGCACATTTTTTCAAGAATATAAGAACTGTTTTATTCCCTGACCTGATACTGTACTCCAACCCAAATTACTATTTTTGCACATTATTTTTGTACTTTCAAATCTGATATCTTCTTAAAGCTTTGTTGACATGTAGAAATGCAGCAGTGGTTTAGTCAGAGACTTACTGCATCTGTTGTTGGTTGGTAAGCTAGAACTCAGAATTTGTTGTGATGTAGTGCATGCATCCAGTGAATATGAAATAGTCAGTGGACGTGACTTTCTGCCACCCTGATGTCACACAGCCATCTAAAAAACACTGTTACTTTGGGACTTGATGTAGAATGTTGCACAACAGATATATTTCCATATAGATTCTGAAAACAGAAACTTGACTTACCAGTCACAATCACAGTTTTCCCATGCAGCATTGCTTTGCTTGTGCACTGCTTTCCCCTCACAAAAACATGATGGAAAACGTAAGCAACTCCAAAAACAACACCAACAGCCAGCAGAAGAGTAGTCATTGTTCAAGCCTCAGCTGCTCACAGTGCACAGGCTGCAGTGAGGAAGTCAGGGCAAGTCTGTGCATTTAAACCCACACAGACAAACAAACACCCAGTTCCTGCCTGGGCGTGTCAGTTTGTTCTCTGTTATCAGGTTAAAGCAGACTGGAAGGACTGGAATTCATAAAAGACCGTGTGACTGACTACCCATAGCAAAATCCAGTGAAATCAAAATAACTACTTGCATAAGACTTCCCCTCTCCCTCCCATCCACTATCATCCAATAGGAAAACAGCACCACCTGCAGTTGCAAATGTGCATTTGAAGACCTGCAAATGAAGCTGCTATTTCTGCTGCTTCTTAGCTTTATGGCATATGAATTATGGGACTATGTGGCTGGTGGGGGGATATACATAAATGAATGCAATGTTGTCTGCTGGATGTGTAAATAGCAGTAAAACAATGAATAGTAATAATGATTTACTGCCCCAAAATGGTAAAAAAAAAAAATCAGTGAACGCAGCTTTCATTCTTTACACTCACATTAATTAAATGAGAAATTATGAAAATGTTTTAATTTGGTAGATGTTTGATGTGGGCAATATTTGTTTATTCCCAGAAGACTTCCTTCCTTAAATAATACCCAAATGACTACTACCTTTGGTGGTGCTGATGGACTCTACCTGACACAAATAGAACATTTTGGAAAGACATCTCAGGTTCACTATACCCTCTCACCAAGTCATGCAGTAATTATCTTACAGGAATTGAATTGAATTAGTAATGAAAGCTGCTTTGATGACAGCCACCATCCCAGCCACCAGGTCACAGCCCAGCACCCGGACACAAGGCATTTTCTACCATATATGTATGTATGTATGTCTGTATGTATGTCCATATTAAACCAGTCAGAAAAGGTTGGGGACCTATGAATTCGGGGAAGAACAGCATAAGGCCCAATCCCAGTGTCTCCCCTTAGGCCTTAAGCCCTGAGCCCTGACTTAGTTGAAGTCATGTAAGTGCTCCAGTGTGAGAGGCTGCAACGGGCTAAAATCGTGTGAATAGGACTGGGACAGCACTCTGCGACGCAATCCATGGAGCCTCTGCATCATCCCAGTTGTAATCAAAAATAAAACACACAGACACCATAATTCAGTATGCAAAATCTTTTTTTTTTTTTTGTAAAATATATCAGCCTTTCAACATCAAAAAACTTTTTAGTTTAATGATTGTGTTTGTCAATATGTTCTGAATCTGTAATTCCTCACTGAGCGCTCTCATCCACTGCCGCGGCGATGCGTCTCCCCCAAACTGTAGTTTCTTCTAGCATCATTTTTACGCTGGTAACGCTGAGCTGTATGTACCTGTATAGCCAAACGACCTTTCCCAGTTCTTAAATTTAGAAAAATTGATGGATACAAGTTTTCTGTTGACAAATGACGATCACAGTTACAAGTTGTTAGACCAGCCAAACATGAGCATTTGTCTGAGAACTTAACATTGATGGCTTAACATTGATAACATTTCTGAAAGCTTGACCATGAAAACCTTGGAATGATTTTAGATTCTTGTCTGACATTCCAGTCTCATGTTACAGCTATTACGCAGCACTTTTCCTCTTAGTCAGAGCCGTCATGCACTGTGCGAACGGTGCAACCGCACAGGGCCTCGCACCACTAGGGGGCCTCGCGCCTGCAATCCTTCTTTTTTCGCATTAGATATATATGATGTTTTCCGTCTCTGTCAAGGTCACAAAAACAATCAAACAAACAACCAAAAAACAAATCCAACAAATTAAGCGGGTTTTTCATTGTCGCTGTGTCATTAGGCCTCACTGAAGCACGTCTGAGCACGTCCGAATCTCAGGATGCACCGGACCTCTTCGCGGAGTTGAGGATACTATGAGAGATAATTCCAGAGGGAACAACTACAGCACTTAAAACACTTACCTAAGGGATTGAAGGAACTTCCCCTAACTGTGAGACTGCGTTCAGGACCCTATTTTTCCAGTAACGGTGGTATCGGGCGAGCGAAGCTTTTCAAACTTGAAACTAATTAAAAACTATTTGCGCACCTCCACGTCACGGGACAGACGGAGCGGGCTTGCCCTGCTATCAGTTGACATTGCATCCAAACTGGATTATAAAGATTTTATTGCTGAGTTTGCGGCCAAGAAGGCAAGGAAAGTGACTGACATGATCAGTTTCTGCGCAGTTTCTGCATGGTGAGTCCATCTCATTTGTGAGAGTTACAGCAGTAAATATGTTGTGTATAGTTGTAATGAAAATGAACGTATATTATGAATGAAAAGTGTTCTAACTTACTTCTTTAAAATGTCAAGATGCCAAAAATAAAGTGACTGAGCTGATTTGATGTAAAGCCACTCGTTGCTCAGTTGATTGTTCCCCCCTTTGAAATAAAAAGTCATAGCTGAGATGTGTATGATGACTATGTGTATGGTTATGCTGTATTATTCTACTTGATAAAAACGTATTGCAGCGGGATTATGCGTGCAGCAGAAGAAGAATAGCTGTGTCCGTGTGACTGTTATTCATGCGCAATTGCGCATCCATGTCAAAGAGCAGGGCTTCACCCCCGCCTGCGACGGCCCTGCTCTTGGTAATATTGTAATTCATAATCAATGAATTTACATCATCCAAACTTCATTATACTAATGCCCTTTTCTGGTCTAGTAGACGTCCTGAGCTAGTTCAGGATGGTGCACCTGGAATCTAGTGAAAAACTACAGAGAAACGCATCATGGAACACTCATTCCGGCATTACTTTTCCTACATTATTGTTTTCAAGTTCCTTAATTATCAATTTCAAAGCTGTTTGAACCTTTTCTTTGAATCTGCATGAGTGTACAGCAGGGAAGCAGTGCAGAACGAAGTAACAGAAATTAAAGATTTGTTTTTTTTTTGGTTTTCTTCTTTATTAGAAGCCTACAAAAAGGTTTTTGTTATGTTTTGCTTTCCAGATCAAGTGAAATAACTGATGCACAACCTGAAATGTGATCCACTGGTTGTATTCGTGTTGGATCAGTCACACACGAACCTTTTCATCTTGTACAGTATTTTAAAAACTTTTCATCATACATTACCAAAATATGATTAACTCCCTGAAGGGCTCTCATGTGGGAGCTGAAAGTCTTTTTAAACTTTTATGCATCTGACTTATTCTAAAATTGTAAGAATATCAAAATCTTACTGAGGGCTTCTATATGCTAACCAACATGTCAAACAGCATTTGCACTTGTCTGCAATCATTTTGTCCCATGTGAAGTTTCCTTCTGATCTTCTCTCTCCATATCACCTGACCTTTAATCATTAAGAACTCAGTTATAACCCTTGCTAGTACTATGATGTGAGGCAGAATGAGAAAATAAAAGTACAAAGTCCCAAGTGGACCAACAAAAACCTGAAAGTAACAGGACACAAATCCATCGTTTGTTCTTAGAAAATCTTTCTGTATTTACAGGTTTGAACAGACAAGCAGGTACAGACAAAGAGTGCTTATATACAGAGCAGCACAAGATGTTAAAATGAGTGCTAAAACAATACCGTATTTACAGATGGACTAAAGCGGAAAGTACAGACTAAGAACAAGTTTTATCACAAAACTTCTGGAGCTCTACACAGTATCACAAATTCCATGAACTGTACAGTTAAAAACCAAAAAATGGTAAATCTACATGAAATCCAATGTTTCTCCAATTGAGAGACACTGAATTATATTTTTACATTATATATACATAGTGTATAAGCATGTATGTTTTCATACATATATAGCTACCTGCGGTGCAAAAGCAGCAAAAGAAATTAGAATGTATGGAATTCAATACTACAAAATAAAAGGTTTGTGCTAAACGGGCTGACTGACAAAATAATGTTACACCATACATGACCAATATACTGGCAAAAGAAAAAGTGAGCATAGGTAAATAATGTTTGCTCAAAGTCCTAATGGTCTGAAGTGAACAGAAGGTTAATGTCAGTCATTCAAAAACAGAAGAGATTGTCAATAATACTTCAAGTTCATGCAAAGATATAAACCATTAAAAATGAAAAAATAAACTTTTCCCTGTTGACCAACCAGCTGTGCAGCTTTCCCTTCATTGTGACTCGGAAGGTGCAAAACAAAACGAGGGAGGGCGGGACTTAATGTGTGGGTTATGGAACAGAGTTGGTGTGCAGTCTGGGCACTTGGTGGGGAGGACCAGTCTCAGTGTCAGCCTCATCCTGGCTGGACGGGCTGCTCACTGTGGCAGTATTGGTGGGTGGTGGTGGTGGTGGTGGTGGTGGTGTTGTTGTTGTTGTTGTTGTTGTGGTGGAGGTGGCGGCGGTGGCGGTGGCGCTGGTATTGGTGCTGGCTGCACTACTATTACTACTACTACTACTACTACTACTACTGCTGCTGCTGCTGCTGCTGCTGGTGGCACCAGTGCAACTGGTGGCAGGCGTGGCAGTCTGCTCTTCTTTGGGCTGCTTACTGGCAAATTCAGTGATGCTGAAGACAAACTGGAGGCAGCCCAGTTTGATGTAGCTGCCATGGTGGAGCAGGGCAGTGCCTTCCCAGCCTGCCCCGCTGCCTCCGATCAGGCTGGAGCTGCTCGCCTTACAGCTGCACGACAGAGCCAAGCCACCTTGAGGCTGGCTGCTCATCACGCCACCGGCCAGCAGCAAACCCGCCACCGAGCTAGGACCCTCCTCATCCTCACGCTTCTTACTGCGACCTGCAGAGGACACGGGGAGAAATTTGGAGATCGGCACCAACGATGGCTGGAATGTGGACACTATCAGTACGATTTAGAAAGGAAGGAGGAAACAACAGCGGATCAGGTTGTACACCAAAAGTAAAGATGAAGGGATACAAGTTTTTCATCTTATCAGGAATGATGACACCAGGCAGCAAAACAGTTGTGACATCAAGACACAAGTCTTGTCAGACCCAATGAAATCTGTTTCACACTGTTATTTTTTTCCCAAATTGTTTTCCGTTAAAAATTTTATGAATTCTGTGAATTTAAGCACATTTTGGCCTCAGAAAGTGATTCTCTCTCTCCACCTCTCACCCTCCCTCCCCCCATCTAAGGACCTCTTCAACATCATCCTGTGTGTGTCCCTGTTTGTGTATGTGCATCTCACCAAAAACATAGCAGACGCTATTGCATCATTATAATGCTTATAATGGTACAGAAAACCCTGATTTTATCAACTGCATCTACATTATGGCTATTTCCACAACAAGTTTTAGAGGAAAAGAAGTGTGAAGAGCCGGCATATTTACATCTAATTATGTCCATGTCTACCGAAGAGATTTAGATATGTCACACTTCAACAGATTTTCCCAGTTTGAGGAAGGGGATAACAAAATCACAACAAAAACAAAACACAACTACTGGATAAATGAGATTCTGGTTTGTGACTCCTGTCATCATGCCGTGGGTTCAGTGCAACCACTGCGGTGGGGCTGCTTTTGTCCACCATCGAATATTAATCTTCACAATCAAATGTCTGGATTTTTCTTTTAATTAGACCATATATTCAAATGCAAAATATTTTGTTGACAGCCCTATTGCCTTGTAAAATAAAATAACATTTATAGAGTGGAAGCCCTGTGAGATCAGTCTTGGCTCCCTGGTGACCCTCTGACCTGCACATACTATGAATATCTGAGAGAGATTTCAATAATTTAAGTGTGTAAAGAATGAGATGGACTCACGGATGATGCCTTGCACTTTGGCCACCAGGCCACTGGGTGGAGATGGCGAAGCCTTCTCAGAGAAATCACACGAGTACAGGACGTTGTCCACTGTTGTGCCGTGCTCGCTGTAGTTGAGCAGCTCATAATGCTTAGTATTCTATGAGAGACACAGGCAAACCGCTTACACCACGTCAACAACAACAGTGCCTCCATGTCTTTAACACTCTAAGCTGGAGAATTGTGGTACAGCACAATAACACACTTCTACATTTATGCATTGTAGCAATTTCAAAGGCCAAACCTCATCATAGAAAATACAGGCGTGCTTCCCCGATATGTAGTTGCAATGACCGTAATTTGTAAGGCACACGTCCATGTCAGCACCTTCACATTAAACAAACACATGGATATTAAACACATTAAAGAAACAGTGAACTGTCATTTCACAGCAAAACTCAATAAAGATCATCTCAGAAAATGACACCTCTATACATATCACATACATTGCTCCAAGTTTAGTCTTGTGTTTATCTAAATGCCACGATAAGAACTGTTCCGCTCACAAAAGAGGAAAGTTAACATTTCTGTTGTCAAATCATCTTCTCTTAAAAATTCAAACAGTACAAAGTAATGAGTACAACATACGTGTTCTCTATTTGTTAAATGGTGAATGTTTTTGAGGTCACTGTGATACAGTCCATGTCTTACCAGATCCTATGTATAACGTCCTGTAGCACATGCTAACAGCTCCTCCTTTTCCTGTCAGAGGGTAGAAGACGGCTCGGGCCTGCACCTTCTTCTGACCTGGTAGGAAGATTTACATTCATTCAAAATCAACAAGACATGAGATTTGAAACAGATTACAGAGCCACCCCACAGGCCAGTTTAAGTCTTACTGTCAGGGTGGGGTGATGGGGTTTTGGGGGCAGCAGCAGTGGCTAGGGGAAGTGGAGTGCTGGGTGCTTTGGGGGGGAAGAGCTGCTGGATCCTCTGCCAGGCCAGGAGCTTGATCATCTCTGCATCCAGCTTGTCCAGCTCTATCCCTGAACGGACGCATGCACACACACAACCATTAGGCCCATTCGTTTGTTTCATCAGACATGACATATCTGGAACACTTTCTGTAGCACTTACCTCCATCCTCATCCTTTCCATCTTTCATGCAGCTGGACAGGTTAGCGATGGAGGAGAGAGCGCTGGGTAGCAGTGAGTCCATCAGTGCAGGACCAGCCTTTAAGTCTGCAGAGGGGACACATGCAGAGACAACATGTGGTCAAAGAACTGAGACAGATCTGGAGGATTGGACATTTATTTTTGTACATTTGTGTACAAAAAAGGATTTTAAACTATACATTAAGCTTTTTAAATTTGTGTACAAAACAAAACTGGTTTGTCATATCACACTGCTGTTTGCTGTGGGAAACTGTTCCCATTGATGACGAGAGGGAACACTGTATAGTGGAAAGTGACTGAACACCAACATGCTGAACACCCTTCAATGTGTCAGGACTCATAAAAGCCAGATTTGTTGCAATGCTGTAGGCTGTACAGGTGTTTGGTATTTAATCCATCCTCTGGGGCTCACGTTGTTTTGCCATTTAAAAAAACAACTGAAAGAAATACATTTTTGTGACAAAAAATAATGCTTTTGAACTTATAAAGTACTGCTACAACAACCCACATCATGAGAAAAGACTAACTTTAATCAGGTATGTACTGTGTAAGGTTCTCCCTTTGTTTTGGAGATACAGGAGGAGAAGGTACTGTCGACTGAATATCAGCATATTTCGTCCAGAAAATAAGATAATCCTCTATTAATGCCACAATGGGAAATTTGCAGTGTTATAACAGTAAAGAGGATCATGTAATAGAAAGAAGTGTCTGTAAAAAAGCAAGATATGATAAAAAAAAGTAAAAGTAAAACAGGCACTCACAATATTACACAGAGGAAATATTGATACTGCTCAGTGTAGTATACATTGATATTGCACATGAGTGAATTTGCCATTCATGGTGTGTGTGGTCTCTGTGAAGAGAACACGCTTCAATTTTTTGTAGCTTGAGCTACTGGATGGTATGATTCTTCCCAAACAGCTGTTATTATGATTATTAATTATTCTAGACTTCCATTCAATGTGACTGAATATCAAATAAGTATTCTAAGCAGGTATAGTGCTCATATATATCATTTTCACTGGTTCTATTTTTTCAGATTTGCAGACTAAATAATGAAAAAGTTAGAAATCAATAACTGATGACTTGCAGCTCTAAGGTGAACTCAAATGAACCTGGGAAGCCAATCAGGAGTGAGCAGTTTATTAAGTCAGGAATGTGTACCTGGAGTAGATGATGATGAGCCCAGCTTGGTCGGGCCGTGCTCCTGGTTGCCTTTAGGTGGTGTGTCTGAGCGGGCACAGCTGGTGATGGAGTAGGAGGGCTTTTCACTGCTACTCATACTCTCCTCCTGGAGTTCTGTCTGGCTCCTGTGGTCCTGCTGGCTGCTGTGGGGCCATATCGTCGGTGCAGTTGGGCAGTTTTTCTCAGCACAGGCCTCTGTAGTGCTCTCAGGCTCCTTTTTAACTGTTTCTGCTCTTATGTGGTTCACCAACCCAGAGGCAGGAGCTGAGTCTGGGGGTATTGTGCTGGACTTCAGTCTGTGCTGCAGCTCAGCCTGCCTGCAGGAGTCTGAGGCACTGTGACAGTCTACAGGTCCGTTGGCTTTGGGAGGCTGACACTCCTCTGTGAGAGGTCCGTTGGGTTTCCTACAGTTCTGACATGGTGTCATGCTGCATTTACAAACTCCCAGCTCTGCTAGGGGATCCACTGAAAAAGACGCCCCAAGGGGGTCATCAAGTGTACTGCAGGGTTTTGAGCAGGGGTCAGCGGAAGAAGTCCTGTCTATAGAGGCCTGAGTTTTCATGTCATCTGATGTTACACATGATTTAGTGCTGGCTTTCTGCTCAGGAGTCCATTCTGCAGGCGATGTTAGGGACGTCAGGGTGGATGCTGTGGTTGAAGCCTTCTGCTTGATGGATAGGTGTCGCATGATGCTGCACTGGAGGGCGATGACATCCTGAAGCCACTGTTCAACACAGCAGAACCACATTTTATGACATGAGAAGCAACCATCAATCCCTTTTAGAACACTTTCCTATTTGATGAGACATTTATATCACAGGAACAAATCAATAAGTTTTCATTAGTTGTAATATTTTTAAATAACTTAAAGATTGTATATTTGGGGCACATCTGTGCTACTTTCCAGAGTGAGTGAAATAAAACCAAAACACAAATTTTATGCCTGTTTGCTGTGTAACAGTGAGGTTAGCTTGGCTGCTAGGTTTTCATTAGGTGTCCTACTAGAGTAAGTTAGTTAGACAAGCAATCAGACTTTGAACAAATTTAACTTTCTATTTCCCTTTGGAGAGGAGCAGCCACCTGAATGCACAGGCAATCAAGGCAAACCCCACCAATGCTTCAACACACACTGAATCTGCATTGCTGTTAATATTTCAATTGGATTCATTTATATGGCTGTTCTGAAAAAAAGGAAAGCAATGAATGCCTCTTCCTGCATGCCTGTCAACCCACATTAGACTTTTTGACATGGCAGTAATTATCAGTGATTGACCAACACACTTCGAAATCACCAAGATGTCTAGAAATATACTGCATATGAGATACAAGCCATTGTTGCAGATGACAATTATCACTCATTAAAAAGGTGTCATGCTGTTGTAAAAGCTTGAAGAACGGCTTTTCTTCTGCCTACCTCCCGCTGTTCGGCTTCTGTGGTGAGGCGCTTTGAGAGCTGATGGTCGGGAACGCCGCTACAAACCAGCTCCAACTGGCGCACCCCTGCAGGAAGCAGCGTGGAAGGAGGATTCTGGTACTGGGACTTAATGGCATCTGGCACCTGAATCCAAACAGTGATTATTAGAAATAACTAAATAGCTTTAGCTTGAACTTTATCTGAACAAGGTGTATCACATGATGACTGTGTTTGGGGAGCCTGCCTGGGGAGATTCATATCTAAGCGCATTCTTGCTCAAATTAAAGTTCAGATGTTGTGACTGAATTGATATTTCATGTCGATGGAATAACTTCAGTTTGATGAAAATGAGGTGCTGCAGTGCTCAGACTGCTGATCCATCTTCTCTGTTCTGTCAGCACAGACTATTTAGCAAGAGAAAGCCTAAACATGATATATGTACATGAATCAAGAGTAAAAGATAAGAACAGGATCAGTTATTGCATGAAATTATTTTTCCCCAACACCCCCAAATGTTTGTCTGTCATATTCAGATAACCCCCACATCTGTCTACACCCTCACACTGAGGCAGCCTCTCTACCTTGATGGTCTTCTTGTTGTGCTGGTGGGTGGTGCGTCGGTTGGGAGCGTTCTGTCGATGGACCCTACGCAGGAAGTCCAACTTTACGGCGTGCTGGGACATCCTGTCCTGGAACTGGTCAAAGAGCTGACAGCGGCTGGACAGGCTCAGGCTCCTCTGATTCAGCTGGACATCAGACAAACATTTGAAAACAAATCACTTTGTTGCACTCTCTTCTGAGACGAACTAAAAGCAACAACAGCAAAAACCGTCTTTAGCTCTGTATGAGCCAAGACCATGATCCTCACCACTAAGTGCTCAACATGGTTGGGACACATCCATTTGCCAGCAGGTAAAGCTGTGAGTGGAGGGTCCAGACAGTCCATGTGGAACAGAAGAGGACAATAGTCACACTGGATCAGTGGAGCCAACCTGCAACTCCTGTGAGAGGAAGTACAAACAAACCGGTCCACGACATGAAACATTTCAGAGGTGTGTGTGTGTGTGTGTGTGTGTGTGTGTGTGTATCTTGGTAAATATGGTCATCTGGTTGTTCATACCTGTTGCACGAATAGCAGACTTTGACTGGTAGAGGAACCAGACCATTGGAATCCAGCTCATGCTGAGGCCTCCTGAACGGCTTCCCTAGCAGCTCCTCTTTTCTCCTGCGTTTACTGCTGCCTGGAAGGCCAAACGAGTTTGGATCATTTGAGACACAATCCAACCCAGATATCCCTTTTCTGTCATGAGTCAACAATCTGAAATGCTCAATTCATTCCAGGGCACATTTTGTAACCGAGGTGCAGTAATTTGTTTTTATATCCACTTTCCATAACTTGCCTCATCGACTTCTAGTTTGGTTTCTGGGATGTCAGACTCTGACCAAGAAGGAATGTGTGGATAGTTTTTCAACCTTGGGCTCAGAATCTAACGAGAAGTCACAATGAATCAGTATTTATATAAAACCTATTCACAGTTTCATTGCTCTTAAAAATAAATAACAAATGTACATTAGACTCATATTCACAAGACAACGTGGTAGCTCTGACTGTTGGACCTAAAAATAGGTTACCGGGCCACAGAGGTTGGACAAACCACATTTCACTTTTTGCCACCAACATAACTGGATATTACATATATTAGATTTTTTTTCTTCACCTTAAGATTTGAACTGGAATTGAAATAAATACAGTGTCATTTCACAGTGAAAGTTAGGAATTAATGTTGACTGACCTGGCAGAGCAGTGGTGCAGGTGAGCTCGCTGGGCAGCTGGAACTGTGTCGGGTTTCTCTCCATAGCGGCTGCTATTAGCAGCTGAAAGGGCCTCTTGAGGAGGCGTGGCGTCGGAGTGGATAGCGTAGCACCCTCCAGCTCTGTGCCCAGAATTTCATCTTCTGGCTCTACTACCTCCTCCTCCCCGTCATTCTGCTCCTCTGAGGGGGTTGGGGTGGACGAAGTGTTCGAGGTGGGTGTCCCAGGCCGGCTGCTAGGCCGGCTGCTGGTCCTACGGTCCAAGAGGCGCACCTGAGCCACTCGTAGACCGGGCCCAGCTGCTCCAGCCCCTGGGGGCAGGCCATCAAGCCGCAGCGGGCCAGCATTGAGCTCCAGCTCCACGGCCGGGGATGCAGAACACTTAGACAAAGGCCTCTCTGGTAAGCCATTGGTCTGTTCTGACTTCTGCTCTCGCTTCTGACCGCAGCAAACACAGACCAAAAGGCAGAATTATTAGTCCATGCAGCATACAAATATGTTTCTTTTCATCTCAACAACAGCATGACAGTAGCATTGGGCGTGTAAAATGGAAGACTTGCCACTGACCTTTTTTCGAACATTGCAGCGATGACACATCCACTCTCCTGGGGGAAGCATTTCTTCACTTAGAGGTGGGTTGCTGTGGTAAGAAGATAAAACACAGTCATCAGCGACCAGCTTGATAATTACTGCAGGGAAATGAATAACACTATTTTTCAACACCCATGCATGTGGTCATGATATTATGCTTCACATTATGTTTCACATTTCTTAAAAACTCTTATTTAAAGAACTTTCAAAAAAATATTTATTTTCTTATTGGTTACAACACCTCCTGCCTTGTTATCCAACATCCCAATGTTACTAACAGCATACAATGATTTAAATTAGATTTAAACACTCGTTCAAAATGATAATAAAAACTGTAGACATAATTAAGACTGTAGGAGGTACCAGTGACCACTCAGCTAGTCAACATCACCTCTGCTGCCTCCATCTAGTGGACTCATAGTTGCACACACCAAAATAAAATGTCTGGTGATGTGCAAAGTAATCTCAATTCCCAACTTGATTACATTTGCATCTCAACAGCACGGACATGAATGAATCCATTTGAAAAGATTCACAAATATTCTAACTATCCATACATTACAATAATATATTCTCCAGTTAAGTGACCACAGCAGATACTGCCATAAATCAAAGCAAAGCATGATCAGGCAGACAAGGGAATAAACACAACTGCTGGTCAAGGAAAGTGGGTGACATAACAAGGAGTGCAATGTTAGATTGATTTCTAACAGGTAGAAGGCACGTGAAGCCAGGACTCATCTACAGCCTAAAATCTCCCATTCACAGGCAAAGATGATCCAAAGTGACCCCGTGGAGCATCATCAGTGAGATAACATATAGCCATGCAGCCAGTTTCTTCTCCATATGCAGCGATATATGATACTACAAATTGTGAAGATGAAGCCATTCACAGGCCCGATCATATATGGTTAAAACGTTTCTGCATGGTCGCTTCCAAGTGACAGTCTGAAACCAAGCAAAGTTCAAATAAGCATGCAGCAGATGTTAAACGGGCAGCCATGCACAGCGGCACCGAAAGACCGCAACGGGAACAACTTTGCAACATGTTCCCAACAAACACTGCCGTGCCGCTACTCCATCTCAGGAAACGACAAAACATTCTGTTCGTGTTATTTATGCAGCCTTTCTATCTCAAAGCTGAATTTTAAAGGTTGGTAAGATGGCGGTGGAATAGAAAAGAGAGCAGTGAGGTCGCCATATTGTAAACAGAGGCAGCCTCGACTCCATTTTTAGCAGCAGCAGCTCCGCTGGCTGCAGCCACGACAGGAGAGGAGCGACTTCACGCTCATCCTAGCCCCGTTTAGACGTTTCTTTTAGCCCCTTTGCGTCGTATTGAACGTGCCTTTTCATTGACAGCAACGAATGAAAATATATGCTCCCTGCAACATTAAACTCGACAGCTATACGACAGCCACGTCCAACCGCACACACATAACGGCTCACAGTCTCCGAAAAGGAGTATAAACATGACGATGAGCTACTTTAAGTCAGTCGACATCGTCATACATCAATTTGGCATTTATCGCCATTGGCCTTAAAACCTTTTTCAACAACCCTCAAATTGAATGTCCACTCTCCTTTACGTTTACCAAAATCACGCTGGCAATTACTTCAAGATACGTTTGAATATGGTGAATCATCTTTACCAAGAGCTTCTGACGGCTCACTGTCGCCCTCCGCGGCTAATGTGTCTGGGCGAACACAGAGAGCATTAGGAACCCACCGATGGTTACACAATTACTTATATGTACTGAACAACAACGACTCGTAAAATATCTTTAGTTTATCAGGTTCATGAAATGTCAGATGCTAATCTCTGTCAGACTAAGAACAGGAAGTTAAACCGTAATTTCACTTGAGGAAAAAACGCTCACAGAAGTTAGCATTTAGCATCTAACTTATGCATGAAGCTAACGGTGGCTCTAAGTTGCAGTCTGTTTTATACTCTGCATGCACTGATGCGTGCATAAGTCGCCCCGTTCCCGACTCTGCCTCTTTTGTTGAAATAATTGTAACTAACCAGCACTGGAGGTGGAAGGCTGCAGGACAGTGGTCACAGCACAGCAGGTCGCCCCCCTCCCGGCAACTGTCGCAGGTGTCGTGGTTGGTGGCCCTGCCGCTCCTCCGGACGTCTCTCACCAACTTCCGACTCCTCTTCTCCACCTCCTCTGACTTCGGGGGCGCCAGCAGTGTTTGGATTTGCTGTAAAAGTTTGTCATTTGTTTAGTATGAGATCACGGCAGCGCTGCCTGGTTGCTTGCCCACAGAGTTGGAAAATATGCAGCTTTGTGCCCGCTGTACCATTCCATGCTAAGATTGTGGGGAGCGGTAACGTTAACTTGTGGCCTCCATTGTCAACCCAAACTATCAAGTTAGCTAGGCGAGGAATTCATGACAGTAAGCTATGATGGGCTGGTGATAACGGCGATTAAAGTACTAGAAAATATATTAAAGAATTGACAATAAGGGGATATTCCATTCAATCAAGGCCTCCGGGCAAAGCAACCTCACCTCCATTAAGCCCCCAGAGGTATCCAGATCGTACACAATCGTCGGGGTCTCCATTTTGTCCCACATTCATCCAGGAGCAGACGTTGCAAAAGGAATTTGCGATACAAATCCCTGCCAGGAACACAACGATGAGAGTAAATCCCGCAACAACTTTCTTTTTCCAATTGTTTTTGACCAGCGGATGGTTGGCCAAGCGATGCTAGCTCTCGTTAGCTGGCTAAAGGAGCTAACTACGAAAGCAAGACGTCAACCAGTCAAGGTTGTGAAGCTAACGGGCTCACTAGCTTGTGTTATGGGCCAAAAAAGTCAACAAAAATGAACAATACTCGTGTAATTAAAACACCGTCTTCTTAGCGCCACTTATTATGTGCTCATGCCAAGCCTGTATACAGTATTTTCTATCAACAGAGTGTTGCTATTAGATACAAAATCCATCTGCGGCCTAGCTGGCCAGCCATGATTCTTGTTTCTGCTCTTGCAAAAAGCAGCCTTGTAAACCTGCAAACCCCTCCGCTCCCATTGTCAACAGAAGATGTAGCCAAAAAATACAGAAGGAAATTCCGCTTGGCGCGGTCCAATGGACGATATCCGATGACGTTCGGAAACTATAATCCTGAAATGAGGTATGTGGAGATGCAAATTTGGTTGATGTTATTGTTGTGAAAAAGGCTGTGCATCTACACTGGCTGCTAGCAACATCCTCTACCAGTTGGCGCAACCGCGAATCGCCTGACGCGCATGCGCATTGCAACGGATATAGATAATTACGGGATGTATTGTGAAAAGGAGCGAATAGATTGTGTACATCGCATCCGACTTCTGCTATTGTACTAGAATGACGCTAATAGATATCACCGATCATGTCACAGTCTACTTCTCCTGTTAGCCATTATTGTTGTCTACGTACTGCTGCTTGTATTAATAGCCCTAAGGAACGTTACTGATATCTATTACATGTCACAACTGTACAGTACTTCAGTCACCCTTACCACTGTAACTTACATATGAATTGCTGCCACTCTTCCTGCAACTCGCACCTTTACCACATTGTGACTGCTCCTAGAATATGACCATTGTCAGTGTCATTTGCATTGGCAGTGCTTCTTCTGTCTTAATAGTAGGCTACTGTTTTTGTTACAGCCAGCACTAGCTGTGTCTGCAAGTAAGCATTATTATTACTAAGAACAGGACTGGTAATACTACAAATTGTACCACAACTATTAGTACTATTATCACTACTGTTACTGCTGCAACCACCAGCTTACTGCTTCTAACCCCTGGGATCATTGAATCAGTTCACCTCATTGAACATGCACATGTTTTCTGGAGGAGGATTTCCTTGTTGATATCTTCAGTGTCTTATTGACATCATAAACATCACTGAGCAAAGGCATTTATTAGGCAAAAGTATTAAAACGAGTACATAAAATAGCAGAACAACTTTAAATGTGTACATGTACATGTGGTTGTGAATGAGGTTGTGAATTGTGTGTCAGTGTCAGATTTTGCAGTCTTTGTTGTAAAAGAAAGGAAAATGAAGAGGAATAACACCACAATGTAAACCAATGGATGTCTGTGGGGCGGGAAGAGTGACCGACTGCTAGGATTTTATAGGCTGGACACATGGAGTCCAGGTGTTTCCAGACAGCACTGATGGCTCACCAGTACCAAAGTGAGGTGAACCAATAGGAATGTTGCTGAACCAGTACCATCAGGTGCCAACACAAGATCTCACATTATACAGTTTGGTGCATACTATACATAACTTTTTCAGAAACTGAACCAGAGAATGTCACAACATAAAATACTGTATGGACAGATGATAAACGCTTAAGATGACAGTCATTATTTTGAGTCTTACTAATCAGAATACAAACAGCCAATTCCTGCTGGACGGCATGAGGTAAAGGTCAAGATGTAATGCCAGACTGTTCCCAATGATGCTTCAGCTGCATGCCAGCCTCATGGATGATGGGTCATTTGTGGCCCTTGCCAGCAGAGGGAGGCAGTGATCCGTTGTGTTTGAGAAGTTCACCAAATGATTCTGTTGAATTTCACAGTGACCATATGATAGCCTCAGGAACGTTTGCTCATGTAATAGTGTACGTGGAAACATAAAAATCAATACATTCAGATGTTCTGCTGTTCTTAATTGATTTTAATCCACAGTTATCAGTGTTCTTAGCCTTCACAAACCTACATCCAGTTGAGCTCCAGAAGCCAGGTCAAACCTTCAGTGAGACAAGGGTTAGTTTGCTGACTTTAAAACTGGACCTTTCACTGCTCAAGTTGTATGATAATAAACATTTCTTACCAATTTATCCATTGGAAACTCTTTTAACTTCAGGAGGCAATGATTTCAAGCTCGTTATAGGCCCTATAGAAGGGGCAGCACTCACCACAGAGCCAGTTTAGAGTGGTTTTGAGTTTTCTATTAATTAAAGCAAAGCATTAGTTGCAGGCATAGAGCACCTTTTCTCAATCTGATGAAAAGTAAATTAGTCTTGGTTTAATTCTCATATCTTAAGTGCCCCACAATGTCAACTGTATGAACAAATTAACATTTATAACCATATCTCATTTAGTAATTGTGTCCAGCATGAAGGCCTTATACACTCAAAACATGTAACAATACCCTGTTACAAGCAGGGTTTGTCTTCACCATGAAGGTCATTTTGACATCTCATTGTGGCAACAAATTGCAACCTCGGCTTGCCATACTTACTTTATCTGATTCTGATGATAGAGCCCTTGAAATTTGGCACAATATCAATCAAACACTGTCCCTGTAACAATGTCTATACTTTGGGGAACTGTCTGTGGCACTTTTTTTTTTTGTTTTTCGAGGGCCAATAATGAAAAATATGAGACCTGCTATTGCCTTTCAACCAAATGGATCTGCTGTCCACCATTTTGTCTGTGCCTCTGTCAGATTGGACTGGAAACTACATTAAGAAATTATGCTGTCTTTCTGAAAGTGAGATGGGAAGCTTGATGTCTGTGTGTACAGCGCTGGAGTCAGGACATGGTTAGCCTAGCTTAGCATAAACACTAGAAGCAGGGGAAACAGCCAGCCTGGCTCTGTTCAGAGTTATGACAAAAAAGTCTGCCTACACTTTTAACATTGAAGACCCACAGGAAGCCAAAATGCAATACTGGCTTTCCCGCTTGTTGTGTTGTTCAGCACTTGTAAACATTTTGGCCTTGTTGCTGGCCATACAACATGAAGTCAAACATGTAGAGTTGCATGTGAGACAATGTAAGGCATGAACATCTTTTTCATGGAAGAAATGTCAAAATATATCATTTTGATGAACACAGGTGAGTTTTAGGGATTTAATCAATGCCTGGAGAGGAACTGTAATGGTGACATCATTAATCCTCTTCTTTTTCTGACACAGTGGGCACTGATTCAGAGGTCTGGATCCAGGCTGGGTTGGTAAAGATAAGATAAGATAAGATAAGATAAGATAAGATAAGATAAGATAAGATAAGATAAGATATATAGTGATATTAATTAAGACATTGCCTTGAATATTTGAACTGCACATGCTAAAATATGGACAATAAGACAGTGTTTTGTACTATTGCACAGTCGAAAATATGTAAGTAGAAAAAAAGAATATATAAGCACAGTAAAAAGACATGTTATATTGCACATATTAGCAAATGTTAAACATAAATAGTACAAAACAGTAGGTTTGTGATGTGAGACAACATAAACATAGTGCTTCAATGATGCTGGAGTTAAACAGTCTGTCAGCTGTTGGAATGAAAGGCCTGAGGTGGTGTTCCTACTTACACTGAAGGACCTGCTTAAGGCCCCTGTTCGTCTCATGCGGGGGCTGAGAGGTGTTGTCCATCCTCATCTCACCCACCCCCTTAATGGTATCCAGCTATATATATAGTATACAGGTGCTGGTCATAAAATTAGAATATCATGGAAAAGTTGATTTATTTCAGTAATTCCATTCAAAAAGTGAAAGTTGTATATTATATTATATTCATTCATTACACACAGACTGATATATTTCAAATGTTTAGTTCTTTAATTTTGATGATTTTAACTAACAACTAATGAAAATCCAAATTTCAGTATCTCAGAAAATTAGAATATCACTTAAGACTGATACAAAAAAAGGATTTCTAAAAATGTTGTCCAACTGGAAAGTATAAACATGAAAAGTATGAGCATGTACAGCACTCAATACTTAGTTGGGGCTCCTTTTGCCTGAATTACTGCAGCAATGCGGCGTGGCATGGAGTCGATCAGGCTGTGGCACTGCTCAGGTGTTATGAGAGCCCAGGTTGCTTTGATGGTGGCCTTCAGCTCTTCTGCGTTGTTGAGTCTGGCATCTCGCATCTTCCTCTTCACAATACCCCATAGATTTTCTATGGGGTTAAGGTCAGGGGAGTTTGCTGGCCAATCAAGAACAGGGATACCATGGTCCTTAAACCAGGTACTGGTAGCTTTGGCACTGTGAGCAGGTGCCAGGTCCTGTTGAAAAATTAAATCTGCATCTCCATAAAGTTGGTCAGCAGCAGGAAGAATGAAGTGCTCCAAAACTTCCTGATAGACAGCTGCATTGACCTTGGACCTAAGGAAACACAGTGGACCAACACCAGCAGGTGACATGGCACCCCAAACCATCACTGACTGTGGAAACTTGAGGCTCGACCTCAGGCAACGTGGATTCTGTGCCTCTCCTCTCTTCCTCCAGACTCTGGGACCTTGATTACCAAAGGACATGCAAAATTTACTTTCATCCAAGAACATGACTTTGGACCACTCAGCAGCAGTCCAGTCCTTTTTGTCTTTAGCCCAGGTGAGACGCTTCTGACGCTGTCTCTTGATCAAGAGCGGCTTGACACAAGGAATGCGGCATTTGAAACCCATGTCTGGCATATGTCTGTGAGTGGTGGTTCTT
Organism: Chaetodon trifascialis; assembly: GCF_039877785.1. Classification (NCBI taxonomy): domain Eukaryota; kingdom Metazoa; phylum Chordata; class Actinopteri; order Chaetodontiformes; family Chaetodontidae; genus Chaetodon; species Chaetodon trifascialis. Next base: position 2,960,618 of record NC_092064.1, on the reverse strand, counting down.
GAAGCACTGACTCCAGCTGCAGTCCACTCTTTGTGAATCTCCCCCGCAGTTTTGAATGGGTTTTGTCTCACTATCCTCTCCAGGGTGCGGTTATCCCTATTGCTTGTACACTTTTTTCTACCACATCTTTTCCTTCCCTTTGCCTTTCTACTAATGTGCTTGGACACAGAGCTCTGTGAACATCCAGCCTCTTTAGCAATGACCTTTTGGGACTTGCCCTCCTTGTGCAAGGTGTCAATGATCGTCTTTTGGACAACTGTCAGGTCAGCAGTCTTCCCCATGACTGTGTAGCTTACAGAACTAGACTGAGAGACCATTTAAAGGCCTTTGTAGGTGTTTGAGTTAATTAGCTGATTAGAGTGTGGCACCAGATATCTTCATATCTCAATATTGACCTTTTCCACAATATTCTAATTTTCTGAGATACTCAATTGGGGGGTTTTCATTAGTTGTCAGGTATAATCATCAATATTAAAAGAAGTAAATACTTGAAATATGTTGGTCTGTGTGAAATGAATGTATACATTATACAAGTTTCACTTTTTGAATGGAATCACTGAAAAAAATCAACTTTGCCATGATATTCTAATTTTATGACTAGCACCTGTATATACAGCATATAAAGTCATCTCTCCCTCCAGTGCACCTGAACATGCTCAGTGTGACAAGCATTGGGGTCATTTACCTGCACACCGACCCTTAGATTTCTAGGATGATTCATGTTAACTGTACTCATAAGTTTTGTGTGCTGCTGCATGTCTGTACTCTCAGTCCATGAAGGCTTGCTCAGAGAAGCACTGCTGCCTTGACAGGTATAATACATGCTGAACAGCAGATACATTGCAGTTTCTTCAGGTCACAACTTCATTCTACAGCCAATAATCACATTTAATGGTACGATTTTCACTTCTTCATTACTGCACACTTTGACTGACCTCTTTTCTGGAGACACAGCAGAGGAGGCCCATTGAAACTTCATTCAAAGGAAGGCAGAGATCGTATCCAATTCTAGCAAAAATGAATTGCATTTGGAGTGACAACAATTATACAGTACGTGTCTATAAAGACACGTACTGTATAATAATAATTGTACCGTCTATAAAGACAAGTACCGCTAAAAATGATAGATTTTTTAAATTAATGCAACAGGATGTTTCTTTCTTTTATTTTAATTTTTTGGAACAATGTCTGTGTCCATGACCTTCTAGAAAGGTGGCCAAACCTGCAGGAGGGCAGACCTTCTGACTGTCAAATACGCTGATGTGTTTTTACATTTTTTCCGTAAGCTTTCATCACAGCAGTGAAAATAACGTCATTTTTGTATGTTCGCTTTTTAAACTAAAGACTGAGAAATATAGTATCATCATAGTGGGAAATGAATTGTTGCCTCCCATATAATAAAAAGTAGGCATGCAGATTTCAAATATTTGTGTGTTCACATTTTCAGACTATATAAAACCTTTACCGAGCAAAGAAGATAATGCTATCAGTCTGCAAGTCAACATTCAGGAGGGTGCATGCAAAGATTAAAAAGAGCAGAAACTTCCCTGCTCTTTTTTATCCTCAAAACAGGAGGCTACAGGCAAAAAACAAAGCAAAACAAAAACATTCTGAATGCAAGAAAAGGGCAGAATCATGAGTGTGATGGAAGTTTTGACCTTCTAAAAGTGATGGTGTTGATGGATTCTTTCATTTGTTCTTCATAACTGTGACATAGATACGACTTTAACAGCTGTATGTTCTGTTAATACCTGTCAACCTAAAATGTAGGCCTCCAACAAAGTGCTCAGAATCAGCTAAACCCTAAATAGAAGTTTTATCATCAGCTAAATGAGGGTTTCGCTCTGTACCTATCCATCTGTCCCTGTACACTCTCAGTGCTTCAAGGGCTTCTAATGTTAGAATGATTTCACATCTGGCTCGACTTGACAACGCTTGTAGTTTTCTAGTTTTTTACTTAGCTAATTTATCGAGTAGTGTCAAGAGACACAAAACAAGGGACAACAGACAACTTTTCAACCCACCAAGTTTTATTATTGTTGGCACCAATGTTGCAAAGACAACTGGGTTTCTTCTTTTGTTTCCATCAGAGCCCAACAACTACCTACAACACAGGATACACTGTATTTGTTTCCAAATTTTAGTGAAGAAACAATTCCATTTTGGAAATAAGACAAAAAAAAGAAGCATGTTCTTTCAAAAGCTAAAGTGAAATTGTCATAGTTTTAAACGGAGTAATAACATAATTTGTGTATTGCTTTGCACAAACAACTGCACTACATTACACCCCTAACTACAGCAGGGGTTGGCATTCGGGTGGAGTTGAAGAAAACATTAGGAGAAAAAACCTGAGTTTATCCATTCATTTAGTCTATAATTCAGACTTGAAAGCAGATAAAAATGGTGCCAGCCAGACTTGTGATCCAGTCAGCCTCCATTTTCCAGGGGGATCATACCTGGTGGCAGACAAAATTGTGTAGTGAAACGCTCATGGTCTCATTATTCTTCCCTACAATTTCAAATTTCTGCATTGCAAATGTCTCACACAATCCGCTAGACACAAACAACTGACTCACATACAGTGCAAACAAGGAGAGTAATGAGTCAGCAAAGAATACAAAGTATACGTTGTTTTTTCTGTACAATAACTTTTATTGAAGATGTTCGTGAAGTAGCTTAATCAGTATGGTGTAAGATCGCTGTCAAAAAGATGTGTCCATAATTTAAGTTTCGTATTTGTAAAGTTAACAATTTGTGTGTCATAAAAGTTGTTTTACACAAAATTCTGCTGTCATATACGTGAGTCTGTGAAATTGGGTTCGGGTTACGAGTGTTTTTATATGAGTCTAAAAGCTGTGCGTGCAAAGTCTAGAGTCATTTTTCTATGACTACAAAGTCTTCACTGTGAATATGAATTCAAATTTACGGGTACGACATGAAAAGTGCTGAAATGACGTCACTGAGGTCACAGTCAAGTCGCAGGGGAAAATAATCGACCGGCGATTCCTCCAATTGCGCATGCGCATGCCCCAGACGCAAACATGCAGGGCAACGCCGCCAGTCCCGGAGAGACTTCACTGGCAAAGCTCTCAAGTCTCACCCATTGGGCGTGAGACACACGCATTTCAACCCATTCACATGCTCACACGCCATATTTCTCACAGAGAAATTACCAGGATAACGCCCACCAAGTTGCTCCACTATTTTCTAAAACAGTGGAACAGGTAGAGGAATTGGTGATGTGTCGGTCTTGTGTCTGTGAAGTGAACAATCGGAGCAGTCTCCTGCCTGGGAGCCGGAGCGGGAGCCGCTTTGTTTTTATTTTAACGCAATGAGCAGGATGGGGAAGGGCGGGGGTTACAGACAGCGCACGCACACACACACACACTTGTACTAAGAAATGCAGAATTGAATAAATATTTTTATTTGTACCAATTTATGTTTCATAACCCCCGTCCCCACCCCAACCCTCACTGCCGCTGCCAAAATCTGACTAGACTCAGTTCAAAACTTGAGAGCCCTGCACAGGTAACATCAATAACAACGTATATAGCCATTATTTATTTCATAAAATCAAACCATTTTATACAATATACATTTCTTGAACTCACATACTTATTGCTTTAGCTTGCAAGATAAAGATATTTACATGCTGATGAAGCTATCTTAGTGCTATCCTTACTGGGATTAGAAGTGGGCCAGTGCTAATTAGTTAGCACTAAACAGCATAATCTGAAACATATAACGTTACCCCTCAAAAAATGCACTGTCCTCATAATTTTCAACCAGAGCATTAACAATCAAGCCAGATTTGGGATGAGTTAACGTGAACCAGTAACTTATTGTCTCAAATTGATAATTTCACTCGTAAACTGTGCAATAAGCAGGATGATTCATCATGTCTGGGTTTATTTCTCCATATCAACCTTCTCACTCTTTCCATTTTAACTTTACACAAAGTTACTGGTTCACGTTACTTCATCCTAAATCTGGCTTGATTGTTAATGCTCCGGTCGAAAATTATGAATGATAGCACCCAGTACCGATAGCACCAAGTTAGCTTCATCGGCATGAAAATATCTTTAACTTGCAAGCTAAAGCAATAAGTATGTGAGTCCAAGAAATGTGTATTGTATAAAATGGTTCGATTTATGAAATAAATAATAGCTGTGCACGTTATTATTGACATTACCTGTGAAGTCTCTCCGGGACTGGCAGCGTTGCCCTGCATGTTTGCGTCTGGGGCATGCGCATGCGCAGTTGGAGGAATCGCTGATCGATTCCTTTCCCCTGCGACTTGACTGTGACCTCAGTGATGTCATTTCAGCACTTTTCGTGTTGTACCCATAAACTTGAATTCGTATTCACAGTGAAGACCTCGTAGTCATAGAAAAATGAGTTGTATTCACAAGACTTTGGACTCACAGCATTTAGACTCATACTCATATAAAAACACTCGTAACCTGAACCCAATTTCACAGACTCACGTATATGACAGCAGAATTTTGTGTAAAACAACTTTTATGACACACAAATTGTTCACTTTACAAATACGAAACTTAAATTATGGACACTTCTTTTTGACAGTGATCTTACACCATAAATCAGTACTTTATGTACAATGAATCAAAAATAGGTTAATTATTATTGTCATAACATCAGCTTGCATGGATACATATTATCATAGGACAATATATGCTGTATGGTTGAATGACTGTAATTCTCTAAATTTAGACGCAAGCTTCACACAGGCTATGTGAACAACAGCTTACCTTAATGTGCAATTTCTTTTTGGATCACAGAAAAAATAATGTATGGAATGTCACTGAACGTGTTTCCACTCACTTTGCCATGCTAAACTGATGCTGATAAACCAAAAATATCCAAATATCTTTGTCTTTAATTCTGCATGTTACATATGAGCGTATTAAATCAGTATTGTCATTTTAAAATATAAATCAAATGATCTTCATGGGAACTGTATGTTGTGTATAGGGAAACGTTTATTGATAATATACCTACAGTATATAATCTTAATTTTCATAATAGTACTACCTTTTAAAGAAATGGTTCAACATTCTGTAAAATATGCTTATTTGCTGTCCTGGAGGTGAGATGGGAAGATTGATGTCAGTGTGTATACAGTCAGGACATGGTTAGCCTAGCTTAGCATAAACACTGGAAGCAGGTGGAAACAGCTAGCCCAGCTGTGTTCAAAGTGAAAATAAAAAAGTGTTCCAACAGTAGTAACAGTGAAGACTCACTGACAGCGAACAAATGATGTTGCACTGGCTTTTCCACTTCTAGCTGTGTGCTTGTCATTGTCATTGGTGGAAACTGTGTAAATAAGCAAGCTATGAAGTTCTTCAGCAGTTTACATGACTTTGTGCAAAGAGGTGCTTGTTTTCCCATCTGTTCTTGTATCAAGATGTACATTTTTCACACTTGCTAAAAGCTAAACGTCCTGCTCCACCACTGTGTTACTCTTGCTTTTGCAGTTTTTCAGAATATCATGGAGGGGCCCCCAAGAAAAGTTCACTCTCATTTGCATAAAGCTAACAATGATGGGGTGGATAAACTGTTATTTGTCAAGAAATAATTACATCCCTAAAACTACAAATAGTTGCTTTTTGTATTTTTCTGCTTCAATGTAAATTAACAAGACCACAACATGTTTTCAGTGGGCTTTAGAGGTGTGGCGGATGTGTTTTTGAGCCTTGCGTAGAGCCAGGCTCGCTGTTTCTACGTTTCCAGTCTTAATGCAAAGCTAGGCCAACCATGTCCAGCTCTGTACTTAAAACATAGAATGAGACTGATGTCAATCATGTCATCTCACTCTCAGAAAGAAGGGCCTTTTATTTAAGGCACATTTTGATATCTTATCCCAGAAGGTTGAATCAGTTCAAAGAGCAACATTTTTGGGCACACTGATAGAAGCAAATGCCATTGTTGTTCTGTGACATTCAATTATAAGATCTTACTCTTAACCGACATCCCAAAAATCCATAAGCATTCTTCTATAAATGGTGACAGGAGACATATAGTGTATAATGTACATAACACAACATAATATTCATGGTTATATGCACTTAATGGCACTAGCTTTGCATTGATTACCTGCGCTCTGAGATGGTACTTTGCACTGAAAGCCCTCAGATTGCAAGCACAGGATTAAAAACTGTACAAACTGCTGCTGCTGGACTATTACTGTTGAAGGACTAGAAAAATAATCCGGTGGCTCAGCCTCTCTAGGGCTGGTGTGGTGTCCTCTGCTCGATAACTAAAGGGAGGCTCATATTCAGTGTAGAGAACGGTGGAGGTGTCAAGGAAGTCACCAAAGATGTGAGTGTGACAGACCTTGAAAAGGCCAGCAGGGTTCTTATATGTCCATACTGAAACACTGAAAGTGGCTTCAGAACTTCAGATTGAAACTTCATATTCTCTTGTTTCCTGTGAAGAGAACAAACACTTGAGGTCACAGAGAGAGAGAGCTGCTTATGCAGCAGGGCTTGTCAAACATTTTCTCTACCTCCAGAAAAAATGATGATACAGGATACATCAATGTCACATCATAGGTCACAAAAGAGAAATCTTGATGTGCAAGAACTGGGACTGGAAACACACATCAACAACCACCAACTTGCATTTGATCACCTTCTTAAAATAATTGTCATTGTCATTTTTTGGCAAAATTTAAACTCCTTATGATGCTGCCCACCTCTGGTACAAATTGAAAAAATGACCAAGGCGATTATTTTAAGAAGGCGACGATTTAAAAAAAAAAAAGTTATGTGTGTTAATGCATTGTTGCAGTACAATGCAGATGTGTCCTGTGCCTTGATATTCTCTCTCTCTCTCTCTCTCTCTCTCTCTCTCTCTCTCTCTCTCTCTCTTTTTAAATCACTTACTTACTGTCTGAATTGTGCTTTAGCCCACTGGTTTCTATTAAAAATGCCTCAATACATAGATTGATTTTTTTGTTGAAAACATGTTAGTAGGTGTTGTTTGGGTCAGGGTTAGGGTAAGGGTAAGTAATTTGCTGACAATAACAAAACCACCAGAGTAAAACTCTTGTCAGGCTAAGGGCTCTATTTTCGATTCCGCCTCCGGCGCGGCGCAGGCGTGGCACAAAGTCAGGTCTGCTTCGCTGATGGGGCGTGGCGGCGCAGACTTTGGTATTTTCGTGCACTGCGCTGCTGGCGCATCTCTTCCCCCTTCTCATCTCAGTCCCACCCAGTGACGCAACTCGGAAAGAGGGAGGGGAGAAGGCGTGGAGTAGGTTTGACACAGCCGAGTCAAATCTTCACCAATCACACCAGCTCCTCGCCTCACCTTAAAAAAAAAATGCCGCTGGCGAGCGCATGGCAAGTTTCGAGGATGACTGAGCCTGCGCAGGAAAGTGTCTGACGCCCAAACTTCTCCCAGGAGGAGACTGACGTCACTCATGTCTAAATATGAGGTCCTTAGATGGTAAATCCTCGGCCTCCTCCTCATCCTCCTCAAAGCAATGATGTACTCCATCTTTGTAGATAACGTTAAGCATTACAATGATAACATTTGTATTTGGAATGAAATGACGTGGGTAATAGCGGACAACGATCATCACTTGCGTTTTTTTCATGTGTCTGTCTCTCTGTCTCTCAGTGCTCTGAGATAGATGCAGTATATATGCTCTGTAGGATGCCACGGCTGTTTCTGGTTGGCACAGCAACCTTAATTTTGCATCCCTGTTTCACCTGTGTACATTCGGTCAGGGTGAGTGACCATTACCCGAACACGCTTGCGATGTGGTCAGATGAGATACTGATCAAAATATAGAAATTTAGGTCTGACTGTATGTGCTGACTCAGATAGTTGCATTGAATCGTGGCTGTTGCTAATTATTGATCGCAGTGAAATGCCAGACACTGTGGAAACCTGCCTGTGAGGTATTGGTGACGTGAGCGCACGACTCTGCCGGTTTACGAAAATCCACTTGCCTGGCGGTGCGCTGCTGGCGCACAGAGTTGACCAGGTCTGGGGTGGCAAGCTTTCAGCGCACTTTTGTGCCACCAGTACAGACCAAAATGGACCGAAAATCCAAATGTGCCGGCTCATTATGCCGACACCTCCCCCTACTGCGCCGCAACGCCAATCCTGGCGCACCTCTGTGTGCCTTGATTTACCAAAATACCAAGTGCGCCTGCCTGCGCTGCATGAGCATACCACTGTGCCGGTGGCGCAGCCTGCGCGGCGGCGGCAGCGGAGTCGAAAACAGAGCCCCTGGTCAACAGGTGCTCAAGAACAATGCAGCAGGCAGAAGACCCTGCAGCAGGACCAGCTGAAAACACATATATGTAGATGTATCCTAACCATTTCACAGAATCAGAATCAGAAATCAAAAGTGGCTTTATTGGCCAAGCAAGAAGGAATTTGACTCTGGTTTAAATGTTGTATATATATATATTCTCAATATTAATATTTGTCTTTATATTTGCTTTATATATATATAGTTCTCTCTCTTTTCTTTCTTTTCTAATTTTATTTTATTCTAATTCCATTCCTGTGGAGCACTGCAATGAAAACAATTTCTCCTCAGGGATTAATAGAGGATTTCTGATTCTGATTCTGATTGTACTCAATGTACTTGCATAGGAAAAAAGATGTGCAAAAGACTGAACAACAAGTTAAATACTGCAAAAATATAAAATAAACAATACATATGATGAAATTTACAGTACAGCAAAGTTATTCATATTGACAGTGACAGTGAGTGACGAATGTACATGCACTTGTTGACTCACCATTGTCTCACAGACGGATTTGTCAAATGTGGACTGTGCAGTGATGTTTTCATATGGTAAGCTGGAGGACAGGGAGAGCCGCAGCGGCTTCCTCTGAACCCTGAGCACGGACAGAGAATACATGGATGACAAAGGAGAAAAAAACATGATGTAAGAAGTCATTGTCATCCTGGAATAATGGCAACATTCATGTAGTGAACCTGCCTCTTAAATAAAGGAAGACAAATTTCTTCTTGATGTGTCTGAGTCATGCACTATGTTCTGGTTTGGTCACACTTTGGCCTCCTATTTTCATCAGTCTGTGCTGAAATCCTGGATCTTCATCCTATGAAAGCTATTTTTAAAATGCAGTTTGTCCTCTTGCCTAAATTTAGTTGCATTTTCCTCTCTTTGAATTCATCCCATTTAAATAGAAACTGTTCAAGCCCTCTTTTGTCATCAGACGTTACTAAAATATACTGTGGTAGTCTCGAGAGACATTCAATAAAAAGAGGCATCTGTCTACTGAACACTTTCAAAGCCTGCCTTGTGTCTGTAGGAACTGTGGCTTTACACAGCAAAAGCTATGTACTTTTCTCATTATTTAGCATACTTATGCATCTGCTTTAATATCTATCTATCTATCTATCTATCTATCTATCTATCTATCTATCTATCTATCTATCTATCTATCTATCTATCTATCTATCTATCTATCTATCTATCTATCTATCTATCTATCTACTGCTGCTCACACAGAGGATCATTAGACATAATGAGACAATTCATGATTTATTGTGTTATATCGGTGATAAAAAGGCAGCATTTATTTATATATGGAAACATTTTTCCCATCTTCACTGGTCAGATGAACCTACTTTGAGAAGTAGAGGTATATCCCAGTGATGAGGATGAGGAGGACAATGATGGGGATAAAGACAGCAAATGCTACTTGGGCCCCCTCTATTCTAAAGTCTGCCATCGATACTGTTGGAGAAAGAGAGGGGACATGTCAATACATGATTTACTGAGAGGTGAAATGTTTTCAGAAACTCTTCTATTGTTTTTTGTATCATGTTCCAGAACCCAAAGCAGAATTTATCTGATTAGAAGCCAATTAGCAGATTTTAAAAGTGCAAAAGAAATTAAGGTGGTTTTGCCGTAATTGCTGAAAACTTGACATGATGGGAATACTTCCTGGAGGTTTTGTTATGCTGCAACACAGGAAATATTGCTGGCACAAAGATTGTTAGACTCTTCCATGCACATGCAGACTAAAATGGACTTCTTGGCATTGCTTACCATCCAGTCTGTGCACATCATATTCTGCTGGGTGGGCTGAGGAGAATACAGAACCAATGTTAGACATGGACGGGCTTAATGAGTTAAAAAATAGAAAGTAAATAAACATTCAGCAACCTTCCCATCTGTGACTCATGTAATAACACGATGAACCAAAATGTAAAAGTTAATGAAAAACTTCAATTCAAAGGAGCTTAAGGTTTCTTCAGTAAACTAAGTGATTATAGAATGTTGTGCCTCATTTCTGAGAGCACAATCTGACATTTTAAGATCAGGAACAGAGTTTTTTCTAAGCACATGAAATAGATTTTGTAGTGAAATTATTATCTATAGTATTCTCTATAAAGACATTTCAATTTGAGCATAGAATTAAGCATTTATTCATGCATTTGCCAAATAATGGCTGCACATCTACATAAGCTTGTACAGTTTTGGTTACATACAGTAATTTTACATCTATCATTAGTAAATACATCTGTAATTTATTAACTTGCCATTTATGAGCTACTTGTATGTTATCAGATAACTTCTGCCATATGTGCAGGAGCTAACTGGTTGACTACCTTGATGATTGACAGCTAAGCTACATAGCCTGAGCTACAGAGCTCTGAGTTAAGTCTAAGATTCATATGGCTAACATTAGCTGATTTTGAATGTGACATGTCTCACAATCTGTCCAGTTTAGATTGGTTTGAATCTACAGGAACAGTTGTAGTGCTGTACATGAATGCTATAAAGAAGCTATCAAACCCATTTTCCAATTTTTGAATCGGCTGCAATTACACTGGGCAGATGCATTGGCAAACATGAGAGCATACTGAACAGAGACAAGTGTGTCAATGGATTTGATGTGTATACACACACACACACACACACACACACACACACACACACACACACACACACACACACACACACACACGCCATATGCTCAGGAATGAGGCAGGAATATAACACCACAAGTAATTGTCAGATGCACAGTGGTTGGGCTGTGAATCATCAGAGAAATCTAACAGCACATTGCAAACACACATCTTCGTCAGTGCCCTGACAGGTATCTCCTCCAGTCTGGCTCTTTGTCTAATGTGTCCCTACAACACCCTGTCTCCCTTAGGTGCTTTGATCTGGGTGCAGGCTCAAACTAAAAGGCCACTCTTTGTTATTTCAGTCTCTAGACGTGAACAGCCTTCTTCAAAGTGTCAGGACAACAAAATCCAGGGGAAAAAAAAGAAACACTTTTCCTCTCCAGCTTTCACTGTGACTGATGTGTTTTTCTTGCCTTTTTGAAACATGCTCAGTCTTCTTTGTGTAGCTTGTTTCTTGTTTTGTTAAATTGTCTTTCAAACTGTCAAAGTCTTCCGGTGGAGGCTTTAAATAATAAAGAAGATTTAAGGAATCACGAGACTGTCCAAATGAGGCAAAAAAGAGAGAAAGAAATCAGATATATGTCATGGCAACATCAGATTGGAAAGTATTCTGTATGATGTCATTTCTGAGACAGTCGGAGTGCACAAGATAATGTCTTCCAGGAAAATGTTTTCATTAACGGCAAATATGAACTGAACTGACTATTGCTATAAACACACATATAAATACATATGTTTATACACATATATAAATAATATATATATAAAGTGTGTGTGTGTGTGTGTGTGTGTGTGTGTGTGTGTGTGTGTGTGTGTGTGTGTGTGTGTGTGTGTCCATGTATTACTCACATTGTGAGGACTCACCAGGAAATGAATGTCAGTCTCTATAATGTCCCCTAAAAATGATGTAACCACACGTGTGTGTGTGTGTGTGTGTGTGTGTGTGTGTGTGTGTCTGTGGTTAATCAGGACAGTATCAAATAACCTTTGTCATTCTTTACATGACTTAAAAAGTACATGAAAAAAGATCATTTCTTTCTGCCTATAGCAAAAGGTACATCAATTGATAACATCCAGTATTTCACAATAAAACAATTTGCTTGATATCAGGTAAAAATTAGAAGGAATTTAGAATCTGTTATCTGTAATCAGTTTGGGGACTGGGTGCCGTTCCCCCTGTGCTCACAGTCCATGATGACTCCTCTCGGTGTGGACGGCCCCAAAGGTGACATTCTCCTCAATCCTCAGTGTCCTGCCATGTCTCGTTACTCTTGCTACTATCTGTGGTGAGAATGTGTGTGTGTGTGTGTGTATGCATGTAGTTGAGGGTGTGTGTTAGTTCATACTTTTAACTCATGTGAAGCACTTTGTGTTGCATTTCATTGTGTATGAAAAGTGCTATATAAATAAAGTTTGATTGATTGATTGATCTGTGCTGGGGCGGTGCATCAACACTCAAGTGCAACTGCCGACACTGACCAAGATGAAATGTTCATTTTGAAGGCATACAGCCAAAGCCAATCCAGGGGCCCTGGACCCCCAGAACTCCGGGCCCCTTGCAGATTATGGCCATTATGGTGGTTTCAATTTACCTCTTTCTTTCTAAGAAGGTCATTTAAAGTTTGACTTGATTTTAATGCTAACAGTTCAACAGTATTTGAATTCCAACACTGAGTACACAGTAGTGGTTAAATTTCACACTTTGGTTGTCAAATCAGTTTTCATTTATGTAGCACAGTATGATAAATCACAGTTTTGCTCTAGAGGCTTTATAATCTGTACACCCTCTATCCTTAGACCCTCGAGTCAGATAAGAAAGAACTCCTCAGAACATCCCTTAAAGCAATATAAAAAAGCATTGAATTATTCAACAATGTATTGGCACATTTGTATATTTGTATCTATCAATATAGTAAATGAAGATGATTTCATTTATATTTGTATTTTTCATCTCCCTTAGTGTTCTTAAATTAGATCAAGTATTTCATGATAAAGACTTTTAAGGACCCTTGGACACTGTGTTGAACTGCAGTTCCTTACCTTTGCAGACAGGTGGCAGCCCACTCCACTGAGATGGGTGTCCAGGGACACAGTGGAGAATAGGCTCACCCAGCAGCTGGTGGCCTGTCAGGCAGGAGTAGTTGAGGGTCTCTCCAGCCTGGAAGTGGAGCTGGGTGGAGTTGGGGATGCCATAGGTGGGGGTTCCTGGGTGACTGCAAGGCTCAAAGGTCTCAGCTGGGGTTAGAGCAGAAACATGGTTCAGAGTGACAAGACTGTAACATGTGGAAAATAAGTGTGACTGCAGATAGAAGTTAGATTAGTTAGATTATCTTAATAAAATGTGTGCACAAATTCAATGAATGTAAGGTTACACAAAGATGCACACACACACACACACACACACACACACACACACACACACACACACACACACACACACACACACACACACACACACTTAAATGTAATTATTTTGAAAGCAGGGACATGAATTGTAATTTGTAATGTTCAAAAATAAGGTCAAAATAAACATATACATCTTGGTTAAAACTGACTGGAAACTTTATGCATTAGTTTCAAACTGTAGCAGGTTCTGAAATAAAGCCATTGAAATACTGCTGCAACAATAACATTTCATAACCTAGACATCTAAAAAAGTTGCTTTGCAACTGCATTCAGCACAGTTTTAAGACACTCTGAAGTCTTTCACCTGCAAAATTACCATTAGTTACTATGAAGTACTGTCATTAGATTTAACTGTGCCAGTCACAATTGGAAAAAAAATGCAACAATGCCATTTGTACAAGACTCTTTGAAGAACCCAGTGAGTAGGCCACAGAAAAATCGGAGAATTTTCATTAGGAATGAAAATGTGTCTGTAGTGTCTGAGAGGCAGTTTCACTTTCACACCATGACACAGCATGCTCTGCAGTGGTTCTGTCCGAAAGCTGAGGAGAATTTTTGGAAACACACCTTTCCTTTTTTGTCATGATCTCCATCTCATGCATAACAATGACCTGGCTTGTCTTCTCCAAAGTAATTTCCAGTGTCCAGTTGAATTAATTGTTAGTCAGTGCCATCATACAATATGTCTCCACCTTGAAAGTAAGTAAAGCACAATATGAGGCGTTCATGCAAATTAGGTTAATGCCTTCAAGGCTGTTCAAAGAGGAAATTATATTTCAGTCAGACTGAAGCACACAGAAAGAGAAGAGTGGCAGGAGGTCAGGACACTGAGCTGGCGTTGGTGATTTTGATGATAACACTGAAATCACCAAAAGAATGAATCTGAATCAGAATCAGAAAAGCTTTATTGCCAAGTACGATTTTACACATATGAGGAATTTGCTTTGGTGAGGTTGGTACATGACACATCTATTAAAAAGAAGCTATTAAAAAAGTAAAAATATAACAGTTAGTAAAAAATATAACAATAAGTAGAAAATATAACAATAAATAAAAAATATAACAATATAAATATATATACACATATATAAATATATATACACATATATTTACTCTGTGTTTTTTTTTTTTTTTTTTACAGACGCACAGTCTGTTTTTTCAAAAGGAAGTCCAAGCAGAGTGCTAATGTAAAGCATAGGGTTATGGTTATGGCAGTGTCAATGTGACAAGATGAGGCAGAGGTGGAGTGTGAAGAGTGTCGGGGGGGTTCCGGGCCTTGTTAATAAGGATGACAGCAGACGGGAAAAAACTGTTCTTGTGACGTGAGGATTTGGTCCTGATGGACCGCAGCCTCCTGCCAGAGGGGAGTGTCTCAAAGAGTCTGTGTCCGGGGTGGGAGGGATCAGCCATAGTCTTTCCTGCACGCCTCAGGGTCCTGGAGGCGTACAGGTCCTGGAGAGACGGGAGATTGCAGCCGATCAAATGACATGCTGCAGTCTGCCCTTGTCCTTGGCGGTGGCAGCAGCGTACCAGATGGTGATGGAGGAGAAGAGGATGGACTCAATGATGGCTGTGCAGAAGTGCACCATCGTTGTCTTTGGCAGACTGAATTTCTTCAGCTGCCGTAGGAAGTACATCCTCTGCTGTGCTTTCTTGATGAGAGAGCTGATGTTCGGCTCCCACTTGAGGTCCTGGGAGATGATAGTTCCCAGGAGGCGGAAAGACTCCACAGTGTGAATAGTGGAGTCACAGAGGGTGATGGGGGCAGGTGAGGCTGAGTTCTTCCTGTAGTCCACAACCATCTCCACTGTCTTTAGAGCGTTGAGCTCTAGGTTGTTCTGGTACCAGGTCACCAGATGGTCAACCTCCCACCTGTAGGTGGACTTGTCACCATCAGAGATGAGTCTGAAGAGGGTGGTGTCATCCGCAAACTTCAGGAGCTTGATGGACTGGTGACTGGAGGTGCAGCTGTTGGTGTACAGGGAGAAGAGCAGAGGAGAAAGAACGCAGCCCTGAGGGGATCCGGTGCTGATGGTCTTTGCGTCGGGGAGACGTGTGTCCCCAGCTTCACACACTGTTTCCTGTCAGACAGGAAGTCTGTAATTCACCTGCAGGTGGAGTCAGGCACGCTCAGCTGGGAGAGCTTCTCCTGAAGCAGGGTTGGGATGATGGTGTTAAAGGCAGAGCTGAAATCCACAGACAGGATCCTGGTGTAGGTTCCTGCGGAGTCCAGGTGCTGGAGGATGAAGTGGAGGGCCAAGTTGACACCATCATCTACAGACCTGTTGGCTCTGTAGGCAAACTGCAGGGGGTCCAGGAGAGGGTCGATGATGTCTTTGAGGTGTGAGAGCACAAGGCGCTCAAAGGACTTCATGACCACAGAGGTCAGGGCGACGGGTCTGAAGTCATTAAGTCCTGTGGTCCTTGGCTTCTTGGAAACAGGGATGATGGTTGAAGACTTGAAGCAGGCTGGCACGTGACTCCATGTCTCCAGTGAGGTGTTAAAAATGTCTGTGAACACTGGAGACAGCTGATCAGCACGGTGCTTCAAGGCGGATGGGGAGACAGAATCCGGTCCAGCTTTTCAGTCATAATTACCAATTAATAAAGAAACAAATTGCAGAAGTCTTCACCTGATATGCCACAAACAAGTATGGTAAAATTCTAAAATGTTAGATTTTACACAATAACTTTGAACATTTTTAAATATGCATGGATGTATAGATAAATATAAAAAGATCTGTGTACTTATATACATCATGTAGAAGTGAAGTCAGTAACAATGTTGCATGTTTTGTTCAATACCTTTAAACTTGACAGCTGTATGATATTATCATATTATTCTTGTCAGTTCACTTATTTTGATGGTAGTAACTTTTCAAGGGAGAAAAACTATGTGATATATTAGTACCAGACCAGACTAAAGCCCCTCTGGTGGATCCTTGAGGGTATGATGTTTAATATGCCCCAATTCAAACATACTAATGATTTTGCTCATT
The DNA here is from genome assembly GCF_039877785.1 of Chaetodon trifascialis. Lineage (NCBI taxonomy): Eukaryota > Metazoa > Chordata > Actinopteri > Chaetodontiformes > Chaetodontidae > Chaetodon > Chaetodon trifascialis. The sequence goes on along the minus strand of NC_092064.1, from coordinate 2,944,283 downwards.
TTTGTTTGCTGTTTTTCCAGAGAGAATTACTCTAGGAGTTGTGGAGTGTCCAAAAGGGAAACAGTTCATCCATGGGCTCAAATAAGGAGTACAATACAATTTAGATCTTGCAGAAATAATTCCAAAACCTCTGGTTGTGTATTACCTGTGAGGAAATTCTGCATGAGAAATCAAGTTTGTCTACATGTAGAAATGTTGTAGAAACAATTTAACAAAGTCTAAATTCAATTTGTGCTTCAATTCTATTACCATACATAGATTCTGAGTGATACATTTTTCACACATTAAGTCTTTGCTTTGTCTCTGTAGTCTCAATACAATGAACTGGACGAATGGAGATTATCATACAAATAGTGCACACTTTCAGGCAGTCAAAGCCATTCGGCACTTAGTTTTACCCCTCAAAGGTGACAGAAGCAGTGTTGTGAGTACTTGATAGAGAACTACAAACCTGCACTACTGTCACACTTCCACACACCTGATCAATCATGGCAAGAAATATGTGAGACTGTCAGAGTTACAAAAATTGTGGAAAGCAGCCCCACAAGACACTGTTCAGTGATCAGACAGGCACTTTGAAGCATACGAGTGCATTTACACTTTTTGTTGACACCTTATATTCACTTAACAGTAAGCCTGCTCAGGACTTGGTGAAACACTTTGAAACACTCAAACCTACACAGGCATCTCGGAAGCTTCTGGTTCCACTTGGGGCCTGACGATCCTCGATTGAAGCAGGTTAGCAGGCTGTTTCCAGACAGAGTGTAGCCTTTGTTGCAGATGTATTGTATGGTTGAACCCACAGTGAAACGGGGACCTGACAGCACCCGCCTGCTGTGCTCCACCTTTCCAGGGTCAGTGCAAGACACCACTGGACGAACACACAAAGAGAGAAAGTTGCTTATTGTCAGCCAATATTTTCTCCTCATAGTCTTCTGTTTTCCTTTGTCTCACCTGGACAGAGACATTAGTTGAACTCAACATCAAGAAACCATCCAATCCACACTCATGTTGACCAACCCAGCTGGTCTGTAATGCTTTGTTACAGGTGAACTCAACTCAACTTTATTAATATAGCACTTTAAAAACAGCCACAGCTGAAACAAAGTGCTGTACATAAGAAGAAGAAGAAGAAGAAAGAAACGTACTTGATTGATCACATTACACACAGTGTTAGTTGCACTACACGCCGTGCTTTCCATGAAATATTTTTTTCTCCGCATTTATCCCATCCTCGGTCTGTCGATCCTCTGCGGCAGACCAGGAGCGGTGGGCTGCCAGCCGACGCCAACGCCGGCGCCCGGGGACCAGTATTTCTTCGTCACCATTGGTCAGGTGGTGATCTTCTTGCATGTTTTTTAGTGGGGGTTATTAAGGAGGAAACCCCGGGTGAACACGGGGAGAACATGCAAACTCCACACAGAAAGGCCCCTTTCCTCGAGCAGCAGGCACCAGCGCCCACAGCGGGATTCGAACTGGGACCTTCTAGCTGTGAGGCGACAGTGTTACCACTTGTGCCACCATGCTACCCAAAATAATAATAAATAGACTAAATAATATAAAAGAATAAATAATATAAAAAGAATAAAATAAAACAGGAATAAACACTAAAATAATTGTTTTATTGTTTTTAAAAACAATTAAAAACAATAAAACAATAAGTAAAAGCAAACCATAAAACACTAAAACAAGAGCAGTCTCATGTGGGGTTGAAAGCAAAGGATCAAAAGCGGGTTTTAAGACGAGTTTTAAAAGTGGACAGTGACGGGCAGACAGAACTAAGTGAGATAAAGCGACTATCCATAACATTTGTAAAGAACATGCATATTTGAATCTTACAACAGAAGCTTTGCCTCCAGATATCAGGGGATCTCTGTTCATGAAGAAAATACCAAACAGTCCAGCTCTGTTTGTCTGAGGTTACATAAACCCACAGAGGCGGGATTAAGAAATGACTTGGGTCTGTCCTGGCATCCAGTCAGACCAGTTCTGGGTCCAGCAGGAAAGGAATCAACTAGGCCCGAAACACAGGGTGGAAGTCAGCCATACTGCAGCCGAGGTCCCCGTCTGCTGCCAGTGGGGCCGATCACTGGCAGTGAGTCATTGCTTTTGCTTCTTTGTGTGTGTGTGTGTGTGTGTGTGTGTGTGTGTGTGTGTGTGTGTGTGTGTGTGTGTGTGTGTGTGTGTGTGTGACTTGTAGTGTTAGTGAGGCTTGTTTTGTAAAGTCAGGTCATTGTGTCTTCACTCACTTCCTGAGGATGATTGAAAATTGGCTTTGGGGCAGCTTTAACTATTACACAAAAGATTGTTTCAGAGGAAGCATCAGTCATTCTTCCAGTTTGAATTATTATTTGGTTTTGTGTGGTTGAAAACCTGTGACTGAGCTACTGAATTTATTTATAGTGCGCAGAAAATTGCGTCACCATTGAGACATGACTGTAATTTATGACTGCACTTTGCAGGAGTCCTGTTTTCTGGACTCAGTTACTGCTAAGTGTAAGGTGACTTAAAGCAGTTATGGTGTAATTGATATTTTTTATAAAAATAATGTCTGAAATGACTGTATGGAAACAGTGGAAACTGCGACAGCAGGCTCTGGTTGTGATGAACCCACAGAGGATATTAACTGAGCCTGCAGCTTCTCTCAGCTTCACAGGGCTCCATATTAAGACTGTTCTTAAACCTTTGGAATAAATTCACAAAACAAAGTCATCTGGATTGCAGTACAGTGCTGAACAGAAAATAAATTTGAGTTTTGGACTCTTGGTCAGAAAAAACAAACATTTGAAGACATCACACACAGCTTTGGGAAATCATGATACATTTTGCACTATTTCTAAACATTTTAAAGACTTATTTAGAAATGTATTAGTTGCAGCCCTACTGAAATGTATCATTTTTGACCTGGAATTGGATTACTTGATGGAATGAGATGACTCTCAATTGATTCAGTTACCTGTAAGGTGATGGCTCTTATGACCAATTCAATATTCCTTTTTATTAGTCCCGCAAGGGGATATTCCAGTTTACAGCAGCTCCAATAAAGTGGATAGAGTAGTGTACCAAGTGCATGCAAATTAAGTATATACAAAAGGTTGGGATAAAAAGAAAAGACGTCATCCTAAGAAATTGTAAATAGTATTTACAGACTGTTTTGTACATGTTGGATTGCACATCTCCACCATCTCCATGTTTGATTATTCAGAGATAACAATCTTTCCCATCTCAAGTGATAACACAGTAGCGGTGGCAGTGTTTTTGTACTCACCTCTCTGACAGCTTGGTATGTCGCCACTCCAGGTGAGGTCCCATTGGCACATGAGCAGCTCTGCACCCACCACCTGATAACCTGGGTAACACTGGTAGGTCACCACGGTGCCCTGAACCAGCTCAGGGTGAGATGTACTCTTCCAGCCATTAGAGATCTCTGGAAGCTCAGGGCAGGTGTCATTACGAGGTACTTCTGTAGAGATGTGTGTGTGTGTGTGTGTGTTGTGTGTGTGTGTGTGTGTGTGTGTGTGTGTGTGTGTGTGTGTGTGTGTGTGTGTGTTGGGGGGGTGTAATTAAGAGAGACAGTAAGGAAGAGAGCAAGACAGGAAATTAAGAAAGAGCTTTTACAGGGCAAGGTCAGAAGCACACTAATGTGAGTCTCTGTCGGCCAAACACTTCAAACAACAGATACTGGTTCATTAGTCAGGAAATTTCTTGTGGATATTCACGGCCCCCAAATTATTGTCTTTTTTCATATTTTCTTATTCTTATTATTTAGTCTTAGTCCTGTCCTAGTCAACCTCATACTGTTTTTTTTTCTTTTCGACTAAAAGTCTGGGCATTCTAGTCTCATCCTAGTCAAACCTGAAATTTAATCTTGTTAGACCGAAGCTGCTTAAAGTTAATTGTTAATTTCAACTTCACATATCAACAAACAAATAGAAGAGTAAGGGGTTAGGGTCGAAACTGGCCAGCGAATGCCTGAAGTTCTGCTGCTTGTCAGAGAAGCTTCTGAAACCCTTCTCACCTTCTGCTCTCAAGCTTGTTTTATCTAACATTTTGTGTGAACTACTTTGTTTTAAACATACCGTGGCCTTAAAGGCCTGTAATAACAGTGATCTTATAGAAGAAAAGGAATAAAGCTTTGGACCTGTTACTGGCACTTTTTCTTTAAAATGGATTTAAAACTGGCAGTTACTCTAGACATATAGTATACACACCACACCACTATGTATTTATTTATAAGGGTGCTTGCGAATTCATTTCAAGCCATGTTTCAATTCATGGTTTGTAGACGTGGCTTTATGATGAAGAATTTAGCAAAAAATTTCTGACATTGCCCTCAAATATCTACTCAGCTGGATCACTGAAGAATTAACAACCAGGGTTATTAATGTGTAAAACGTCCAAATGGTCTAATAAAAAGACCATCACTAGCTTCTTGAATTGGCATGCGCCTGGACAGAGAGCATAAAATGATCCATAGATATATTTTTTATTGGAGTTTGAAACCAAGGCATGCCTTTCTGGAGATTAAAAAAAAAAAAAAACTCAAATTAGCTGTTCTGTGCGGTAACTGCCAGGTCTATTGGCGTTACTCTGCTCATTCCCAGGCACACAGCAATGCATTCAGGCCTTGTGCTCTGGAATCTAATTTGGACAAACACACCAAAGTAATTGCACTCGGGCAGTCGAAAAGCAACATTCGCTGACACCTGCCCGCCTTGCTGCCTGTCTTGTGTTTACATTCCACTATTGAAATTCATGAAGAGGCTATAATAAAAGCTTTCCCTCTCTTTATTCCTCTTTGTCGATCATCTGTATTCTGTAGCCTTTCTTTCCCCTATGAATTCATTAACTCTTATCAGATATAGTGTGCTGGCTATTGGAGTGGTGCTGCACTGATGGAAAGGCCCCGCCAACACCAGGGACAGCCTCTTATTGCTTCCATTTTAAGGTCCCATACCAGCAAAAACAAATTCCCTCTTCCTCTCTTTCATTTTGCCGAACTTCTCTTTTTCCTGCATAACTCTCCAATTTGCTATCTATTCCTTTCCATCCATCCATCCATCCATCCATCCATCCATCCATCCATCCATCCATCCATCCATCCATCCATCCATCCATCAACATCGATTCACCCATGCATCCCTCTAACTTCTCTGTAGCTGGATGCCATTTGACCTCTATCTGATTCGACAAGAAATAGCCCCAGCAGCAACATAATTCTGTCCATCAGCACAATTTATTTATTATTCATTTTAACATTTCTTTTGTACAAAACAAATGAGACTAATCATGTTAATTGGTGGGCTTAGTTGGTGTTTTTGAACTTACACAGAGCTAGTGTAAGAGGCTCCCCCTGCATCCAGTCTTTAAGCTAAGCTAGGATAACCACACTCTGACTCCAGATGAACATTGTTTCCCAAAAATGTTGAACTATTCCTTTAATTATAATAGGTGAACATTTAGGTTAGTCTTCTTTGTCATTAACCTTTATCATTCTCTCCATTATCTAATGCCATATTAAATGCTAATAATGATATTACATGATAGAAATCCTGACTGGCCATATCTTTGCGTTCAACAGCATTTTTCTTCTCAGTAGAAGTATTCCCTCCCTTGATGTAATTACAATATCTTCATAACTACAGTATGGTTAAGATCAGGGAAAGATATGACTAAGATAAGATTAACTAAACATCAACCAAAACATGTAGTTAAGTTTAGGGAGAGATTATGTTTGCAACATTGATTCAGATGAGACAGAATGGAATGGCACTCAAAATATAGACTATTCAATTCAGTTCAATTCAATTCAATTCAATTCAATTCAATTCAATTCAATTCAATTCAATTCAATTTTATTTGTATAGCGCCAAATCACAACAGAAGTTGTCTCAGGACACTTTCCATATAGAGCTGGTACAGACTGAGCTCTTTTATCTACAGAGAACCAACAATTCCCTCATGAGCAAGCACTTGGCGACAGTGGCGAGGAAAAACTTCCTTTTAACAGGCAGAAACCTCGAGCAGAACCAGACTCTGGGTGGGCGGCCATCTGCCTCGACCGGTTGGGTGAGATTTAAACACCCTCCTTGTATTTAAATCAACATGTTGAAAGTAGTAACGTCTGTGAATCAGTCTGCATTTATCTACAGTATAAATTAACACGAGTGGCTCTTCCAGTATCTGCTGTCCACAGCTGCTTCATGCTGTATGAAAGTTTCTCCCTCTGTTCGTTCAATCCCTGCAGCCATCAGAAGGCAGCAGAACATGTGTTGATAAATCAGCAGTCTCTGATGTGAGAGGTGCCGTGCCAGAGGGCAGTGCCAGTACACACAGCTGTTCAATGTGTTTACCTTCATTAAATTATATGTAAATGACACCAGGCTGCTACAAAATAAGCACACACACACCCCTAGACACATCAGATGGGTCTGTTAAAACTGTTCTGCCTGTCCATGCATGAGATGTCAGATAAGAAGGGCTCATTAATCTGTGCATAACTGCCTCTTTTCAACTTTCTGATTTGGAGAAGTATTTCATGATTTCTCTTCAAATGCTGTCATATCAATTACTAAACAATGTGACCATTTACGATGTGAGTATTATGAGAATTTTCAATGACATCTTTCTATTCTCTTTGTAAAATCCTCTGCCTCTGACTGCAGATTTATGGTACTGTGTGTTTACATTGTGCCACTCAACCACACTTAATCGTTCCATGCTTCACTGTGATTGGCTCAGCTGTTTCTGAGCTTTGAGACCAGGCATGTGATGACCTGAGTTGATGTATTAATCACCACACTCACTGATCTACTGTTCCATGGCTTACCAAAAAAGTTGACTATGAAGCCGTTGCCGTAGCCGTAGACGTTGGTGGCAGGGTCAGATTGGAACTGGATGGTGACGTCTGCAGTGGAGGTGTAGAGCTTAAATCGGGACTTTGATCCTCCATACTGACCCAGAACTTTAGCTGTGAGGTCATCTCCATCATAAAAGGTCATCAGGTCATTCCTCCCAATGTTCAACCTGAAACAGGAGACACACACAGAATAGTCTGTTTCAAGTGTTTTCCATCTCAACCAGCCTGAGAACCGTTTGTGATTGAAGATTTTCCTTTCAGTTTTTTTTTCACTCCCTGCTCTCTGTGCTCTCACTGGTCTCACCTATAAACTGTCTGTTGCAGTGAATGATGTGGACACAACCTCCGTATAACACCTTCACCCATGAGCTATGCCTGACAGAACATGACTTTTATGTTGCACCTCACAATGTGTTCGTGAATTTTTAAAATGACAGTAATTGCACAAAGAGGACTACAATGATGGCAAGTCAAACCGCAGCTGCTTATTACTATCATTCATGAGGGGAAAAAATCCTTTTCCACTGCTCCTGAGGAGATCATTGTCTGTGGTTCACATCATATTATATTTATAGAAAATCAGGAGCTTGTCTGACTGGCTTTTTTTTTTAAAACATTTCTATCCATTATGACAGTAGTCACGACGATATTTTACTCATCACCTTTGTTGTAGAGATTATGGAAACCAGCAAGTGCAACATTTGTTGTGGCTGTAACAAAAATCTCCTACAGCTTAACTAAATATCAGTTCAGCAGAATTTACACTTGACTTTCAGCTGACTGAAAGTGAACTACAACATTTGTGAAAAATATTAAAAACTTGAGGCTCACTTCTAACTTTTTTCTTTGTTTTTATGGTATCCTGCTGCACACAAAGCAGTTTAGTCAATATCCCTGTAGCTTTTGTAGCAAACAGAAAGGCAGATGTAGAGCAACTGCTGCCCTCTTTATCGTATATGCAGCTGAAGGGATTTCAAGACGGATGAACATGGACTTGATGATGACTGTTTAAATGGGGAGTCCAGCAATTCATTATTTCATTCCCCCAAATTTGGGGGACTGATGAGAGAAAGAAAAATAATTTTCAAAATTGATGCAGGAGAGGTCAAAGTATCCCGACTTTTATTCAAAAATGTTGTATGCTGCACTTCCCATGATACAGCTCAATAGTGTCTCTTCATCAAAACCTCCATTCCTCCCAAAAGTCTGCATCTAATCCACCCTCCACTGATTATAATCCATCCTTTGTGTAAAAAAATGTATATTTTTAACAGAAACATATTCTGTAGTGCTACATGGTAACTAAATATTCAAGTACTGTACTTGTGTATAATTTTATGGTAGCTGTACTTTACTGGAGTGCTTCCATTTCACGTTACTTTCTACTAAGAAAAGCTCTTACTTCATCAGGGTGGAGCCTGAGGCTGCTTTCTATACAACACACTGATCTGTCATGTGATCGATATATGACCATAGATACTATGTAAGCAAAACGTTAGTCAGCTTCTCCTTCAGACGAACTATGTCGTTATTCCTAGTTCATACCAATGCAAAACATATCTTTTAGAAAAATATCTATAACCCCAAATACAGAATATTTCATTTAATCAACTTTTGACATCATTCTCTAACAAATACACATTTTCATCTCAATCAAAGAGAAGGGTTGAATTTTTGATTCGATTTTTCAATACAAGTAAATACATTTTGCATTCTTTAACCCAATTATCCAGATTACTTTTTCAAAATGCAGTGTATTTAAATCACCTCAGGCACTTAACTATGTCAAATCCAGCCATGTTAGAGCTTAATACATTTATCCAAGGTCTACACTTCCAATTGTTCTCAAAGAAATGATTTTCCTGGACTGGCAGCCTGTTCGAGCAGCTTTTGCTCACCATTAAATTTTCCCTCTAGATTCTTTTTTTTTTTTTACCACTCCTTATCACTGTCCACGTACCCCTTACATTTAGAACAGGGGACACACAGTGAATCCTAAATTACCACTAGTCAGCTACTTGCTAAATATCAGAGCAGGACCAGGACCATGCCGGGGCTAGGCGCTGCACTAAGACAAGACATTCCAAAGCAGTCCGCCCTTGATCATTACGGTGAATGAGAGATGGATGAGCTGGCAGTGTGACTCAGCACCTGAGAGAATACCAGGAGTGTAGAATCATGCTGTTCAGACATGGCTGACGCTGCGATAATGCTGGGCCAGAATGCTGCACTCCACTGTTTAAAGATGACGCACATCTGCACCCTAAGGACCTCAACAGTAAAGGATTTGTGGATTGGCGCCAGCAGATCAACCAATGCATGGAAAACCAAAGAGCTGGTGATGGGCTTCTGCAGGTGCAAACACTCTTCTCCTACACCAGTAAACACCCAGGAAACAAACATTAAGATGGTGGGATCTCACAACCTGGGGATTCATCTGAATAATAAACTAGACTAGACTGACAATACAAATGCAAAATAAGAGACCGAAGCAGTCACTCCTGAGGACCTTTTTGGACTCTGTGGTGGCACCAGCCGTCCTTTTAGTGGTCTACTTGGACTTATCAAAACGGCCTAAGAAGGCCGCCTCTGTCCTGGGATGCCAGTTTGAGAGAAAGGAGATGGCTGCGCTATCATCCTCACAGCTCCTTCTGTGGCAGACTGCTTCACCTGCAGTGTGTGAAGGAGAGATACTGCAGGTCCTTCCTGTTGCTGTCCAACTGAACTATGAACACTGCTCCCACCAAAACAATGAATTTAATAATTTCACACTTTTTTTTAAACAATTTAATACTTATACTGATTATACTTTTAATGTTTACACTGTCAAATGCTACTTTTACTTTAGTCAGAGATCTAAATATGTCTTTGAGCCCCAGCTGAGATAACACTGATCACTCACCAGTTTTTTGTTTTGTCTGTTTTTTTAACTGTTCTCAATGGCTGAGCAGTACTCGTCTGATCACTGAACTCATCTTAATGTGTGATTGTAGCTTTTGTGGGTAGCATAAAAGGATTACAGCTTGTATTTTGTTGAACAACTCTGTATTGTAGGATGATAAATAAATGAACCTTGAAACCTTGAAGTGGAGTGCCCATTTATAGTCAAATGGACTTTTTTTTTCTTTAAAACTGCTGGAACTCATTGTCCTTGCCCCTAAAGATAATTTTCTTATGCCAGATCATGTCTACCAAATCTCTAAAACAGAGGTGTTCAGTAAAATGTTCCATGACCCATGGTCTGAAAGGACAGAAATATGTGCTTAGAATAATAATGGTGTTGACAAGAAACAGAATTTCCCTATATTCTAAAACATTTGCCATTTTCTTGCAGATTCAGACTGATGCGCAACGATCACAATGTTGACAGTGATTAGCCTTTTCCCTCTTTGAAATGAATGAATCAGCGTCATGCTGAATAACCACACTTAGTGTCACAGTTTAACTGTCAAAGGCCCATGTATTTGTGCTGATTTGTCCATAGCTTGTAGAGCTGGAGCGCTTACAAACCTCAGGCTGTTTAAAAATGTCACCTGGGGCTAAGCTATCGCTTTGTAGAGAGAAAATTTAGAGCATGGAAGAAATGGCTTAGCCAGAATAAAGCAGTGACATGCTCTTTGCTGTTGCTAATTAATCACCAGCGGCTCCTGATAAAACTCATTAGCCAGCCTGAGATTGAGCTATTAATCACTATGGGAATGTTGGAAAATCAAAGGTTCAACAGACGTGGATTGAATCGACACATGGCAAAGCCTGAAAGAGTGTGAAATGTTTGTTTCAGATTTTTTTTTTTTTTACAAAAACTGAAGAAATTACAGGAATATGAGTGCGTTTGTGAACAGACAAGAAGTGGAGTGGGGAGTGTTTGTCTTTCCACAGGCCGAACCATTTGTCTTCAGTCAGCGGTAGATGCATGTTAAGCCACAAACACTTTGACTGGTCCATGTTTCTGTGTGTGAGTGTGTGCTCTTCTTTTTTTAGCAGCTGTGCTGGTCCTGCCCTCCTCCACACAGCAAGTGGTGTCGCTATCCCATTGGTCCCTGCTGCCGCATCCCGCCTGTTTTAAACCTTGGATTTTTCATTCATCGAGGGACTCGGCTTGACAGCAGTGGCTCGTGTGTTTCTGGAGAACTTTGTCCCCAGATCTTCTGTGTATTTTGTGGTAGTGTTAGAGTTAGAAGTGTGGTTTTTGGTGGTGGGTTTTTGATTTTCTCCAGGTATTTGTAGTTGGTAACACTGTATATATTTAGCACTGTTTGTTTTGTTTTGGCTGTGGTCCTTTTTACCTATATCAGGGCCTCTTTTTGTTAAAATGATAAATTTGTGGTTTGCTTCTGTACCTGGTTTTGCTTAGAGTGATTTTTGATTTGGAGACAAAGTTTGTTTTTTCACTCTTTTATGTTGCATCTCTGCTCTCCTAGACTGGGGCGTAACACTGAAATATACCCAACTGCATATTATACACTAATTGTAACAGTGTTTAGATTATGATTTACATTCAAACTGGAAAATTACCAGATGCAATTTTACTAGCCTGATAATCTGCATTTCCATTTCATTTCATTTAATTCATTCATACTTACATCGAGTTCATGTCAACTAGTTTCTGATGAAGCAATCATAACCAATCACGATTACTGGGTGATCTATTCATTCAGCACAGAAACTGAGTTGTTGCTAGGAACAGATAATTTAAAAGGTAGGTCTGCTGTTATTCCATATTTTCTTATTATCAACAAATCCCATGAAAATATTGGGACAGTGTTAGTTCATCTCTCAATATTTTCTGGCTTCCCCTCTCTGCCTGTTGCACTCTGCAACAAGCCTGTTGTAAAAAATGGCTCACGGATATATAGTTTCCAGTCTGTCATTTTCTAAAACTGGTCAATGTAGTTTTTTTTAGCAAAAATGTTCCTCAGACAAGACAAAATAGTGCATGTAATGGGAACTACTTTCAGTGGTGGATTAATCTAAATATGGTCACCTTGTGAGCAACAGGACTGTGTATGTGTGACTGAGTAAATGAACAACAGTGAGTGTGTTCATGGTAATGAAGGAACATGTCACCCTGTGCAGAACTCATTGATTGTTTTTCATGTTTTTTATATATTAAATTTGTACAGTTGAAAAAATATTCCATGAGTTGCTGTGGGTCAGTTTATAATCTGCTCAGATGCTTCAATTTAATCCGCACTTGTCTGTTTTGTGGCCATTTATTTTTCAATGTCTTTAAGTGATGCAGTCGGATAGCTAGCTAACTGAAGGTAGTAGGAAGATGACATTCACAATTTAAATCCTTCCTACAGAGCACTGATTGAGGAAGGGTGGGTTTCATTGGAGACATGGGTCGTGATTCAGGTCTATCATTCTCCCACCATTATAAATGAACTGTGTACGGCTGAAAATGTGTTAAAGTGTAAATGGTGGTGTGAAAATGTTGAAAATAACACTGAAATATTATTTTGATTTCCTAGATAATTGTGAAGTTTACAGTTGCTGCATGTTGTTCCAAAGTCATGTGAACTCTGATTGACCTGTATAACAAAATATTTTGTAATTACCTGTTGATACAAAACATATACTTACTGCCAAAATAGTATGCTGTCATCATATGAGTACGTTAGACTAAACTTAACATAAGTATCTCGACAAACACCTTCAAGTCATCTTATTTCCTCTTTTTATTGTTTGTTCAGTATCAAATAATCTAAATCAGTCTGTCAGTGATTTTAATGTGTTCATTTCACAGCATCGCATAACTGCTGAGCAGAACTGCAAGACATCATTCAAATTCACCCTCTGAGTGTTGTGTTCATTCTCAAAGGGCAATTTCTCTTCCCTTTCTACACAAATAACTCTCATTTTAGAGTCTAAAATATCTCCTACTCAAAGTTTCAGAGCAGTGTTAATACTTGAAGAACATACTGTAGTCTCTGAAAACCATAACCCTATAAAAAGTTAGAATCCTAAAATTGATTTCACCTAAACAGCCTCAACACAATATCAACCCACAATTCTATTTGTGAAAATTGACCTGACCTTGATAAAGCTTTTTGTCTGTAGGTCTGCAGCTGGTCCTCATAAGCATAGTAAAATGAGTATGTTGTCCTCTAAATCACAGGTTGCATGTTTATTTGATTGCCTCAAATAAACTCTCAACCTCTCACCTGCTCAGAGAGAAGCAGATTGAGAAATATCGTCAGCTGGTGTCAAATTTGTTGTGATTAAGTCAAACAAGACTTTGCATGGCTCTGCAGTGCATCTGTAGAGAAAAATCAATCACAGCCTCCACTCTCTGACACTAATTTGATTTAGTTCAATTTGAAAAAAACAGGGCTGACTCTGTCCTGGGCCCTGGGACCAGCTGGCAACTCATTTTACCCCAACTATTCATTCTATGATCTGCTATTTCCATCTGAGCAAAACGGTGTGATACAGGAAGAAAGTGGTTGGAACTGTTTTTATCTTACATGGCTTTTCTGAATCTGACTGTCTCATAGGACATACTGGTAAGTGGTAAATCACTTTTCCTTTTTCATAAGAACTTCAGATTAAACCCACTTCAATCTATCATATGCCACTGATATTGATATTCTCGCGTTTCTAAACGACTTAACAATGCATGTAACAATCACATCAGCTATTTTCAACCAACTAATAGGATGCTACATTGGACAGAAAATGCTGTAAATCGTAACTCTGCCTCAAAATCTCTCTCAAAATTGGAATTATCTAAATTAGAGCTTTGTCCCTGATAATTATCTTTATCTCAGCTTTCAGATAACATGTGGGAACCCAGGGTTTTTTCATCAATCTAAACCTTCACATCATATCATCCACAATATAGAAATGCAATATCTATTCTTTCCCTATCAAGCACAGGGGATATTAGTTTCACTCGGAACAGAATCAATGAAACAAACTGTCATTGGCAAAAACGTTGTCATTTAAACAAAGAGAACCTTCAACAGAAGTGTGATGGCAGCATTAAACAATATGACTTAAAACAGGAATCATTTAAACATTCTTTACGTTACAGGTCAAATTTACCTGCATCGTTTAAATACCTGCACCGCAATATATAAAAGTACAGACACACAGAATCTGTGCGATGCATTTGAAAGCACTGGACAACTGAATGTTGTCTACTTAGTGGGCGTGATCGCTTTTCCTCCCATCCCCATTTTTAACACTAATGCATTATGAATGGACCATTGCTTGCCAATATTGAAATAATGCACACTAGATGCAGTACAAATTCAATGTTTGCACCTTATTTTGTTGCTTATTTTATCTGCTATCTTAATATGATCGCTCCAGATCATCAGAGCGTGTCTGACAGGTCTCATTTTCTCCCCATTTGTTTGTCTGAAAAATGCGTTTTTAGTGTCTTGGGAAGATATATTGCTTGCAAAAAACGGGTCCAATATTTACTCATGGGCAAAAAAAAATGGTTATAATCTGTGCTCATTGCTACTGGAATTAGGAGACCTGCGACCCACCACAAGTAGAAGCGGCAGGTCAGTGGTGAAGCCTTACCTGAGGAAATGACTCTCAATAGTTTCTGACAGTTTCAGCTCAAATAGAAAAAGAAAATAGAAAAGGGTTTAAATAGGCTTCATAAAAAAAGTACAGCTTTATAACATTGTCAGATTCACGATGGACACTTGGAAAACAGGATTCAAAATCGCAGCTGTCCACAGCTCTCCATGTATGTGTCCATTTGAAAGTGTGGTAGGCCTTAACTCCACACCCCATGTTTTTTTTTTGTTTGTTTGTTTTTTTGAACTTGCAGTCTTCTGACACTGACTCAATGACTATAAACAGTTCATCGGACTTCACGCAGTTCCCTCTGGAGACACAAAAGGCATTACACAACTTTTTTTCATATTAGCAGTAATACACTGTAATACCTGGATATACACTTTAATGTGTAAAATCAGTGGGGTAAAAAGAGAGCATGGCCAGATAGTGCAGTCAGAAAGTTTGAAGACAATTTCAGATGTGATAAACAGCAGTAGCAACTGTAGCCTTTTTTGTGCATAATCCCCCAGTTTAGGGACAGCGCACAATTGGACAATTTTACATGTAACTCATATAAACATATAATCTTTAAATTTGAAGAATTGCTTTCTGGGCATGACTATCTAAATTACTTATGTTTACTCATTAAAAAATTAACTGCAGGGGTTTTAATAGGTGTATTTTGGAATTTTTTAACAGTTTCCCCCTGTTTCCATGCTAAGCTAGGCTAACTTGATGCTGATGCTGCTATTGACATAAAGACACAGACACAGCAAAACCTTTAGAAATCCAGAATGTCACAACAAGCACAAACAAACATGCCCAGTCAGAATTTGACTTGCTTTGCTGTTTCACTGACATAAAACATAGGATTAGGGGCGCCATGATAGCTCACCTGGTAGAGCACACGCCCCAAGCACTAAAGTTCTGTCCTTACCGCAGCGGCTTGGGTTTGATTCCAACCCGAGCGCGTTGCTGCGTGCCTTTCCCACTCTCTTCCCCCTTTCCTGTCTCTCTCCAGCTGCACTATCACATAAAAATAAAACAAAACAAAGCAAAAAAAATAAATAAATAAAAAAAATAAACAAAACAAACGAAACAAAACACCCATATCATTAGAAACCTGGGAAATGTAGGACAGCTTTATGGAGGGCAGATGAGGCATGTTGGGTACAACAAAAGAGACAAATCACCAAGTGAGTACTGCACTCAACATCTGACATCAGCTGACAATGTAACAGCATGTGAGGCAGACTGTTCCCTTAATGATGCAGACTAATTACCAGTTGAACAGTTTCTGTTATTTAAAAAGGTTTTGTATTGGACAATAGAGTGGACAGTAATCTATATTTTGTGGAAGAGAGAGTGGTTTCATTCATTTACTCCCCTCGCTTTCATTGTAATCACACCTCTCACTCCCTCCTCTTTCATATGAAGGCCATCCATAAAAGTCATTTGATACACTCTGGTGATAATGTCCCTCTTGCCATTACAGAGATGGAGCAGGAGATATGTGCACATGCGCACAGGTGTCTTTGTGAAATATGGGGAACTAGTACCCAGGGACCTTGTTAAAGGCCTCATATATCTCTGTACACTGTCTACCCAGAGGGCTCAGGGAGAACAGCTGCTATTGATAAGCTTCATAAAAATGCTCAGACACCTGCTAGGCATATGTTCACACAGTACGGAGGCTTTGTGCTAGATTAGAATGTTTCTCTCTGTGGAAATTTCTGTTTTGGTATATTCCCATGTGCCCTCTGGGAAACTGGACCACAGTGTGCTGACACCTCAAGTTTACTTTGAGCTGCAGACTTTTCAAAGCTTATCCCTGTACACACAGATGCTCACACACAAAATACACACAATGAATAAGGCTTAAGGTCTAAATCCCCACTTGCAATCCTTAAAGGCTGCAATGTTTATCACATACAATAAACACCAGGCTGAGTATTCCCTCCAAGGGGCTAAGATTGAAATTTTGACCCCATGATTGTACTCCAGAATAGGTTATACAAAGGTGTAGGTTTGGCTTAATTCTTAATAAAACTCATAACCTACATTTACATCAATATACTCTAGCATGTAATGCAGTGTGATTAAATGAGTTCTCATGCTTTCCAACAATTGAACCTGATGTCCTTTCAATCTCATCATATTTTGGGAGACAAATAAAGGCCCCTTTGGAGCTTTTGACCACTAATAGTGCAATGGAGAAATGGTTTTATGAGTGGGTCTCAGGTTGTTCCTGATATTTGTTTAATGCTACTCCAATTAATTCCAAGAGAGGCAGGGAAGACAGAAAGACTTTCAGCACGCAAACATGAATCTTCTCAATCTCAATGCAGGTTGAAAATATTCAGAAAATCAGCTTTGCAAATGTTTCATGACAAAGGAACTTTGTTGTAGTGCTGCTGGAGCAAAGAATGAAGCTTCTTCAAATTCATGTACATTTTCTTCAGTGCTTGAAGATCCAGTCATCACTAAAGCATGTCATGCAAGATAACCAATAAAACCAAATGGGATGGTCAAAGTTGTCCTACTGACATTTCAGGAAATATGTTAAAAGTTAGAATAGGCAAACTGTGAAAACCTCTGCCTGAGAGCTACAAAGAGAACCACACAAGAGAAAGAGCTATCTGCTGGCCAAACCACGACGTGGACCGAGCACATCTGAGAATGGCCCACACGAGAAACAGCACTGCCTCCACCCCCCCATATCATATAATACTTTGTCAGTTAAAAAACATAAAAAGGGTAAAACACTATTTTCACAGTAAAATGCAGGGTGTAGGATGACCACTCATGCCTATGTTTCTTTGATTTGTTCCATATTTACACAAGGTTTTATTATCTGAATGTTTTCACCGGGTGCCTTCACTTCCACTGAACTCACTTGCTCTGCTAAATGAATTGCAGCAATTACTCATGTTGACAGACTTCCTTTCAAAAACCAGAGGAAGCCATATATACATGCTTCTTAAAATACAACAAGAGCAGGTGCTGCTCAGTGAGAAAAACAAACAAACAAACAGAACAGAAAAAACAGGGCTTAAGATGCGTCCTATGCAAATGAGCCCTCCTTAATTTGCTTGCAAATTGCAAATGATTTTCTACGGATGACTGACTTATCGGGCTCAGACACGGCGGGGTGTGCTGTTCTGTGTCTTCACCTTGGCACCGCAATCACAGAAAACACACACTCCCATGCTGTACACTTGCACCCTCTACTCCACACAGCAGCCATTACAGGAGTGGGGGGAAGAGTGAGAAGAGTGAGTGGGGGGGTGCAAAGGGGCGACTGCAAAACAAACCCTCCCTGATATAATTAGTTTTCTCTGCTGCACCTAATTAACCTTTGTCTGTGTGGCATTTACGCATCTCATTCACAAGCCAAGCGCTCTTTCATTAGCGGCACGTTGTGTTTTTAATGTGTTTTACAAGTCATGGTGAGGTAGCACTTTGTAATCTCTTAACTGCTTCTTTGGTGCTGTTTGACTGAAAGGGGCTGAAAGAGACCAGACGAAAGGTCTGCAGTAATGTGGTGTCATGCATATTTAAGGGTAAAGTGTGGAAGGTTGATACATACACTTGAATGTCCAGCATGATCCTCTTGTCCTCCTCGACGTGGATTCCCCAGATACAGTCCTGGCCTTTATCGTAGGCTTCAGGCCAGTTAGGAGACAGCACCACTCCAACTGAATCTGTGATCTCGCCACTACACACAGCTAGAACATACACACACCCAAACATGGATATTAAGGTCTACTCTACATGTATATGGAAATTTGTAACATGCATTTTCCTCTTCATCTCCCACCCCCACTCAAACAGTTTAGGTCACCAAAAGATTTTTGAAAATGCTTTGTAAAGTCCAGATTTTTCTGAATGTCAGCTTTTGTTTATCTGTGTGTGTACATCACCTGAATTTGCACTTACCCATTGTGGCTTTGTGTAATGAGCGTGCACTTGAAACAACAATGGTGGATTACCAGTGTGTTTACATTTGGATAGCACTGCCAGGCCACGTGCCATAAAGGTGTTGAATAAGCAACAGTGAAAAAATAGGTGCCAAATAATTATAAATGAATAATTTTTTACTCGTGTTTGTTTTTCAGATACTACTGCCAAAGCAAAATAAGCTCACCACGCATGTCAGAATCTTCTTCTCATCATTAATGTAGACTTTATCACCACCTACAGGCCTGGCATGCTTCTTTGAGCATTTGCAATCATTATCACAAGTAGCCACATAAGGATTTTGCCTAAACAAGTCAAAGTCTGGAGTCTAAAACTGCCAATTTCTGATGGAAATTGATGGAGTCTGATGGAGGAATAAGAAAACTCGAGTTTTGATACCTATGTCAATATACAACTTGTATATTGCCCTGTAGCTTAACCTACCTTAGTGTTTGTGTTTTCCTTTTTCTCATATTTGTCTCTGCTTGTGTCTATTGTAGCTTTTATCTGTCTTTGCTATGTCTAGTTTTGCGAGGCTGTTCTGTAATTTCTTGTAATGTCTGTCCTTGCTTGTATTTGTTGTTGTGTTGTTTTTTTCTGTGTTGAACTGCAGTTTGCTCTGCTTTTGTTGATGCCCATGCTGTGTTCAACTTATATTTGTCTTTGTTCTGCTTTTACTGTAATTTACATGCTTTACATAATGATTATTGTTTTATTATCATTATTATTATTATTATTACAGAAAAGCCAATATTGGTTTTGAATTAGACTATACAGTATATACACCAATCAGCCACAACATAAAACCACTGGCAGGTAAAGTGTATGTAATGACATAAATTGTCCCATTAAAATGCAATGCTCACATTCATGTGGATGCTTCTTTGACATGTACCAACAACCTAAACACGGCTGCTGGCCAAGTACACCTCCTCATGGCAAGAGCTGCTCATTTATTTGTTGTGGTACTGAATGGTATCAAAACCAAAAAGCATGTCTGAGTGAACTATAGTATAGACTTGTACTAAAAGTGTGAATAGTTTATGTGACAATGACCCATCTATGCTTTTTTACTATACAGGTGCTGGTCATAAAATTAGAATATCATGGAAAAGTTGATTTATTTCAGTAATTCCATTCAAAAAGTGAAAGTTGTATATTATATTATATTCATTCATTACACACAGACTGATATATTTCAAATGTTTAGTTTAATTTTGATGATTTTAACTAATGAAAATCCAAATTTCAGTATCTCAGAAAACTAGAATATCACTTAAGACTGATACAAAAAAAGGATTTCTAAAAATGTTGTCCAACTGAAGTATAAACATGAAAAGTATGAGCATGTACAGCACTCAATACTTAGTTGGGGCTCCTTTTGCCTGAATTACTGCAGCAATGCGGCGTGGCATGGAGTCGATCAGGCTGTGGCACTGCTCAGGTGTTATGAGAGCCCAGGTTGCTTTGATGGTGGCCTTCAGCTCTTCTGCGTTGTTGAGTCTGGCATCTCGCATCTTCCTCTTCACAATACCCCATAGATTTTCTATGGGGTTAAGGTCAGGGGAGTTTGCTGGCCAATCAAGAACAGGGATACCATGGTCCTTAAACCAGGTACTGGTAGCTTTGGCACTGTGAGCAGGTGCCAAGTCCTGTTGAAAAATGAAATCTGCATCTCCATAAAGTTGGTCAGCAGCAGGAAGCATGAAGTGCTCCAAAACTTCCTGATAGACAGCTGCATTGACCTTGGACCTAAGGAAACACAGTGGACCAACACCAGCAGATGACATGGCACCCCAAACCATCACTGACTGTGGAAACTTGACACTCGACCTCAGGCAACGTGGATTCTGTGCCTCTCCTCTCTCCTCTCTTGCCCTCCTTGTGCAAGGTGTCAATGATCGTCTTTTGGACAACTGTCAGGTCAGCAGTCTTCCCCATGATTGTGTAGCTTACAGAACTAGACTGAGAGACCATTTAAAGGCCTTTGCAGGTGTTTGGAGTTAATTAGCTGATTAGAGTGTGGCACCAGATATCTTCAATATTGACCTTTTCCACAATATTCTAATTTTCTGAGATACTCAATTGGGGGTTTTCATTAGTTGTCAGGTATAATCATCAATATTAAAAGAAGTACATACTTGAAATATGTCAGTCTGTATGAAATGAATGTATACATTATACAAGTTTCACTTTTTGAATGGAATTACTGAAAAAAATCAACTTTGGCATGATATTCTAATTTTATGACCAGCACCTGTATATTGGTTGTTGCCACTGTGTTTCAAGCCAGTAATGTGTTTCATCTTCATTGGCTAAAACCTACAGCATGAGTTATTCTCAGGATCTGTCTGATCTAATTGAATCATACTGTATACCTTCTGTTTACAGATCTTAACACCCAAGTTGCGCCCAACAACAGTACTAACAGCCATGAGTCCTGCTGAAATGTCCCTGAGCGAGATGCTGTCTAGGCTTACTCTTTTTAAGCAAATTGTGCTAGCTAAATAAAACCTAAAATAAAACAAGTACATAATGTACAATTAAAAACAGGATGTAATTAAATGTAGGTGGTTCACTTCTTATCAGCAATACACAGACATACAGACCTCTGCAGGCAGGCTCGGTCTCGTTCCACTGGGGATTGTTGGGGTCCATGCATTCAATGGTGACAGATCCCTGTTCCAGAGTATAGCCGGGGTCACAGGCAAACTCCACCACAGCTCCCACTGCCCAAGTGCTGTCACTACTCGTCAGGTTACCGTACTTCACGAAGGGTTCGTAGCAGTGACCTGCTGCAAAGGCTGTGATAAAAAAGACTTTTTCAATGGTAGAAAAGACTCAGCTTTTACCAAAAAGCAAGTGAGAAGCTATGCTGGCCACATGAGTTAGCATCTTCATAAATTAGAGCTAAGAGACTGTGAATTTTGTAAGGTCCTTAATAAATTAAATCAAGAATTTGCCTTATAATTTATTTCATTTCATGTTTTTCTTGAAATGATATTATATTTTGAAACAATTGGCTATTTATCACATTAATGTCAAGCTGTGTTACAGCCAAATATTTACTTTTAATATTTTACTCTTACTTTACTCTTTTTCTACTTAAATATTTCACTCAATATAACAGCAGTCTAGACTAAAAGAAATGATTGATACAAAATATACAGACATTAAATGTGAACATATGATAATGATGTTGTCAACCGGTGTATTTTTTTCTGGCTTCGAATCCAACTTTGAATGAACTGCAGGCTAGTATGTGCAAAACTAAATTTAATCCCATCTGCCGCAGCTCTACATTGTATTGAGTAGTAATTAACAAATGTTAACATGCAAATACGCCAAACTAAACATATCAAATGCAAACATTGTAACTGTGAGCATGTTAGTGTAGCAGGACGAATGGAGTGCCCTGCTCTGTCCTTTCTGCCCTCTCTCACTCTTGCTCGCTATTTCTCTCTCTCTCACAGCTGGCACCTTAATTAGTAGGCGGCGCTATGAGAGCAGTATACATATACGCACTGGCACACACCTGTTACGTATCTGACTACAAGCCGGTGCAGTGCCGTGGCTCGGTCGAGGTGAGGTGGCAGCATGGGACACTTGGTCTGCTCTTGGGGCACTTGCTTTAATAGAGGGGGTCTGGCATTGTTGACGGTAAGCACGTTTCCCTCTTTGCTCATCCGATCACCAGCACACACCGCTTATTCGTCGGTGTTGTGTGTTTGCAGTATGCAGCGTTATTTGACGGGGGCTGGTGGTGTTGCTCGCCCTCCGCTCCTCCCCACTTCAACTCATTAGCCGGCTCAGAGCCTCGGTGTGCGGCCTTGCTAAAGCCAGCCACCACTCCCGCAGAGCTGCTGTTTTGTTTTACTCGTGTTCGTGTCTCTGTCGTATTTCACTGTTTCAGTCCCGGTTTCCGCTGCGCTGGCAGGAGGCCGGGTTTTACTCTTTTGGCCACAGCCTGGTTCTGTTACGTGTACATTGTCTGTACTTGTTGTGTTTATTTTATATTCTTTTTTTTGATTATGTACATTTGGTTTTTTGTTTATTTTATTTCATTTATATATATATTGTCTATTGCTGGTTCTCTAATTGGTTTTGTGTTTGTGTTGAACAGGAGCTGTGGGCCTCTGGTGCATAGCAGCCTGATCCCCTGGTGGTGGTGGTATCCCTTTGCAGTGAAGTGCACTTTGGGTGTCCTTATTCTTTTCTCATGTGGTGTTTAGAGTAGAGTTCCTTCCCCGCTGGCTGCCCTGGTAAGCCCGAGTTCTAGTTCCTTTTCATGTATATGGTTTAAGCTTATTTGTTTTGTTTTTCTCCAGCAATAGACAAGTATGCAGCCCATGTGCACCTGTTTTTTTTTTGTTTTTGTTTTTTGAGAAAGTATGACCCATTAACTGCCATTTTAAGTGCTTAAAATAAAAATTTGTTAATTGTGGAATCACGTCTCTTGCACTCATTGTGTCACAAACATGTGTGACCTTAAGTGTTTGACTCCTTGTATTAAAACTATTTCCTGGGGCGAGATACCCCAGGTGGTGTTGTCTGCACCCTATTCAGAAAATCTACTGCCTTGCCACATTAGCATGCTGATGTTAGCATGTAGCTGTCCCTTAGGCTGCATCAATGCAAAAACAAGAAAACCTTGTGCAAGTATTCCCACATTATATGGTTAACCTCAATGCTAGCGTTATAGTCGCACTCATTTATTAAATAGCCCATAGTTTAGTATAGTTCCCTTCCCTGTGGTAGAGGAACATGATCCTGAATTGTGTCCTGAGCACAATTTATTCATGGAACATTGCAATGAATATAACCTTAAAGATGAATTCATGGGTTCCGGAATCTTGCAAACTGTTCTTAATGGACATACTTTTGAAGATACAGTGGCAGTTATACATGGGTGAATGAATGCTCATGGATAAGGTTAGCTGTTCACCACAGTGGGAATGGTTAGTCAGGATAAAGGAGGGACCATGAAATCTGTTAGAAACCATCTGAACAGCATTATGACCTGTTAATGGCTATAATGAGGTCTGATGCTCCCTTTGGACTTAATCCCATTTGTGGCTGTGAAGTGGAGGCCTAAACAGATTACAGTGATTGTTTTTCTAAGTGGTCTTCAAGGAACAGAGACAAGCTGCTTATTTGATGGTGAGTGCTAAGACAAATGTGAGGACAAAAGATAAGAGAAGCGAAGTGATATCTAACCCTTTTCATTCAATGAACCCATGTACCTTGAAACAGTGTAGTTTGAAACGTACTGCAAAGTACATTATATGGATTCTCATGTATCTGGTTACACTGATAGAAGCTGCAAGTTAATATTGCGTGACTGAAAGACTGTCCTTGATTCTTTTACACCCAAGCACCAGAGGGGCAAAGAGTATGAAGTAGCTTTACTGGTGGAATGCACTAGGAGCCTCCATTAAATGCCTACTAAAGCAACATATATAAAATGTGGAAAAAATAAAGAGAGGTATCTTTCACATGTTTATGGATGCTTTTACATGCACCCAGACGTGTTTATTGCAAAAACTACAAATAAGTCAGTCATGAAGGTGAACTTCTTCTTTGGAATACCTGGAGAGGATTTTAGAAATGGGGCTTTTGTTGTGACAAAATGTGTTTTTTTCCTCTCCTGTATCAGATTCAGTAAAGGAGACATTAAGGTTTAAAGGGGGCTATGTTTCATGGCACTCTTGCTCTCACTCTATTGCACTCAGCCATGGTGGTTCCACCTTTCCCCTCAGCTTCACCTAGGTTTCCTCCGCTTGGACTAAATTAGGTTTTTCAGGCATGGCAGTGGCCTGGCTCCAGGGATGCAAATATCCGACTGGAATATCTCAAAAACCATTGGATGGATTACAATGAAATTTCCTACAGACATCTGTGATGGCTGTACCTAGTGCTGCCACACAACTGATTTAAATGATGGTATCTTCTGCACACACTGAAGTTTCTTTATTGTTTACACTCATTCATTTGTTTGTTGACCTTTTGACCTCATGCACATTACATGATATTGTACATAAGCAAACAGACAGAAGTTGATACATAGCTTTTGTTTCATACAATTTACTCCTGTTTACTTAGTATAGTTGGCAGTATATTAGTTTCTATTTGTAGTGTGGACCTGACTTCAGTGAAATTACCATTAAGTGTTTCTTATTTCTAATTCTGGACTTACCAGTGTGGAGGGTGCTGACCCAGGTCAAAAAGTGATGTATTTTCATGTATTAGAAATATAATTTATGTATAGAAAAGTCATTACAAGAGCACTTGTTGTGCTTAATTTATAGTATGTTTGACATATACTTTAAAAAAAAAAAAAAAAAGTAACTTAACTAAACCGTTTTAGTGCCTAAAAGTAACCAAATTGTGACTGAAAACTGAAGGGAAAAAAAGAGAGAAAATATTCAAATCAGCCAAGTCTAAAAGTAAACAGTCAACACTGGCTTTTCGTTGGCCTCATTAGTGAGCTTACATATTTTTCATTTTTAGAATGAATGCTTTCTGATGGGGTTTAACGCCATGTTTTCTCCAGGTTCTTATCATCTGTGACACAGAAAGTGTTTCAAGCCATGCATGACCCTTGCACAATGAGCACCATGCCATCATTTGCTGTACTTTGACTATAGCTCTGTGCTTACCTTGGTACCTGATGGCAATGCCAGTGGATGTGCCAGTAGTGTCTGTAGTCAGCTCAATGAAGAGATTCCTGGACATGCTGAGTAGACCTTCATTGGGTAGATACTCCACCTCATATGAATCATAGAGGGTAGCTGCATCTATGCTGTTACCATTTTTAATGAGCAGCCTAGAAGAAAGGGAACAAATAGTAATTTAGCAATTTTGTTCCTGGGGATGAAATAAATTCCTGAGCTACTTTGGATATATATAAACTGAATACTTTATATTAAATCTGCACAAATACATATTTTTGTATTACCAGTTGACCAAAATACCATGTATAATGTGAAAGGAATTGCTCATAGTGATAAACCCATAGAGAATGATCTGCAACTCTACTCTGCTTTTTTAGCTCCTGGTTTTGTATTTTCTGCAAACTCTGCTCATAATAACCTTGTTCCCATTAGCAGCAGGTAGCTGTACATGGCCTGTCAAGCACCAGACAACAAGTCAGTGTCTTGTTGGTGAGCGCAGTGGAACATTTAGCAGCTTGGTCTCCACCAAGGGGAGTGAATATTGGACTTGTATTTATAAGTTGAACTTAAACAACTCCAGATGAATGCTAATGTTCCTTCATGTCTGCTGACTGTGTAAATAGACAACAGGCTAACATGATGACTTTACTATGTCAGATGCTGTGCTGCCTCCAAGTATTGGAAAAAAAATCAAAGAATGCAGAGCTACATCATGTTGCCCAAACTGTATTGAAGAACAGCCAAGTTACATTTAAATGAAATACAATATTAAGACTGACACAATCAATTCAGCTAATTTAAGAGGAGCTATATATGTCTGTTTATGTTCGGTTTCACTTCTTCATGAAGGACTGCTAATGTATGTTGTTTAAGTGGTAACCTATGTACCCCCCGCTGTTTGTATGTTTTATAGAATGCCTTAAAGGGGACCAAAATACAGTGGGCACGGAAATTCAGACCCCCTTAAATTTTTCACTCTTTGTTATATTGCAGCCATTTGCTAAAATCATTTAAGTTCATTTTTTCCTCATTAATGTACAGACAGCACCCCATATTGACAGAAAAAACACAGAACTGTTGACATTTTTGCAGATTATTAAAAAAGAAAAACTGAAATATCACATGGTCATAAGTAGTCAGACTCTTTGCTGTGACACTCATATATTTAACTCAGGAACTGTCCATTTCTTCTGATCATCCTTGAGATGGCTCTTCTTCATTGGAGTCCAGCTGTGTTTGATTATACTGATTTGACTTGATTAGGAAAGCACACACCTGTCCATATAAGACCTTACAGCTCACAGTGCATGTCAGAGCAAAATGAGAATCATGAGGTCAAAGGAACTGCCTGAAGAGCTCAGAGACAGAATTGTGGCAAGGCACAGATCTGGCCAAGGTTACAAAAAAAATTCTGCTGCACTTAGGGTTCCTAAGAGCCCAGTGGCCTCCATAATCCTTAAATGGAAGACG
Organism: Chaetodon trifascialis; assembly: GCF_039877785.1. Lineage (NCBI taxonomy): Eukaryota > Metazoa > Chordata > Actinopteri > Chaetodontiformes > Chaetodontidae > Chaetodon > Chaetodon trifascialis. The sequence continues at coordinate 2,917,796 of NC_092064.1, read as the reverse complement.
TTTGGGATGACCAGAACCCTTCCTAGAGCTGGCCGTCCAGCCAAACTGAGCAATTGGGGGAGAAGAGCCTTGGTGAGAGAGGTAAAGAAGAACCCAAAGATCACTGTGGCTGAGTTCCAGAGATGCAGTCAGGAGATGAGAGAAAGTTTTAGGAAGTCAACCATCACTGCAGCCCTCCACCAGTCGGGGCTTTATGGCAGAGTGGCCCGACGGAAGCCTCTCCTCAGTACAAGACACATGAAAGCCTGCATGGAGTTTGCTAAAAAAAAAAAAAAAACACCTGAAGGACTCCAAGATGGTGAGAAATAAGATTCTCTGGTCTGATGAGACCAAGATAGAACTTTTTGGCCTTAATTCTAAGCAGTATGTGTGGAGAAAACCAGGCACTGCTCATCACCTGTCCAATACAGTCCCAACAGTGAAGCACGGTGGTGGCAGCATCATGCTGTGGGGGTGTTTTTCAGTTGCAGGGACAGGACGACTGGTTGCAATCGAAGGAAAGATGAATGCGGCCAAGTACAGGGATATTCTGGACAAAAATCTTCTCCAGAGTGCTCAGGACCTCAGACTGCAAGGTTCACCTTCCAACAAGACATGACCCTAAGCACACAGCTAAAATAACAAAGGAGTGGCTTCAGAACAACTCCGTGACTGTTCTTGAATGGCCCAGCCAGAGCCCTGACTTAAACCCAATTGAGCATCTCTGGAGAGACCTGAAAATGGCTGTCCACCAACGTTCACCATCCAACCTGACAGAACTGGAGAGGATCTGCAAGGAGGAATGGCAGAGGATCCCCAAATACAGGTGTGGAAAAACTGTATTAGCTCAAAAGGGTGCTTCTAATAAATATTGAGCAAAGGGTCTGAACACTTATGTCTGTGTGATATTTCAGTTTTTCTTTTTTTTAATAAATCTGCAAAAATGTCAACAATTCTGTGTTTTTCTGTCAATATGGGGTGCTGTGTGTACATTAATGAGAAAAAAATGAACTTAAATGATTTTAGCAAATGGCTGCAATATAACAAAGAGTGAAAATTTTAAGGGGGTCTGAATACTTTCCGTACCCACTGTATGTAACAATAATGAATAAGCCTTACAAACCCTCAAATTGTGCAGTGAGTTACAGTATAAGGCCTTACAAGGGGCATACGCATTGTAAACACTGGTACAAAAGATTGCACTTAACTTCAGGTTATCAAAAATGATCAGTTAGTGCTGTCAAGTGATTAAAAAAAATCATTAATTCATTTTATGTTTTGTGATTACTGAATCAGTTCCATCTGGGCATTTATTAAATGTAAATTTGTCATTCACTTGATCAAGCAACATTTTGTCATCTTCTTCCCTTGTGTTTACATAGCTAGTGTGGACTGTTGTATGTTCGGTGACATGTGAGGGTCAAGGTGTATCACAGACCAGGATTAATCTGCATTCACTTTTTTTTTTTTTGACAATATTTTTTCTATAATCATTCAAAATTAACATCTTCATTTTGACAGCCTTGTGTTTATGCTAAATAACAGAATTTAATTTGCATTAAATTCGCCTTAGGGCAATAGCTAGTTAATTACTTCAGAACCAATTCTTGAGGTTGCCACTACATTCTAAACTGTGATTGTAAAACTTCATACACACAAACCATGTTATCAAGTTCTTTATAAATGAAAGGTTTATTAAACACAATTAATGAATGAAGGAACAAAACCAGGAATGCAGCAACAGATGATTAAAGCAGATCACGCAGTGAATAATATCTTGGCAACATATACTGAATTGTGGAAACACAGTATGAAAACTTTTGTTAAATATGTGAAATCAGATTAATGCACCGTTCAGCAGTCATTCATTCAAGATTCAAGTTTCTGTATTGATGATGCTACAGCATCAACCTCAGTATCACAGGAAAAGTAGTCTCAACCTGGTGGTTCAGACAGCCTAGGCTAAAGTTGCACTGGAAGGGGAGGAGCAACGGATGCTCACTGGAAATTCTCGTGTGGAGCTCTTGGACATCCTCGGGTGTGCTCAATCCCAAGCTCTCTCTCTCTCTCTCTCTCTCTCTCTCTCTCTCTCTCTCTCACAGCAGACAGAAGGGTGATACGATCTTTGTTCACCCTCATTTGGCTGGATATGATGGAGACATGGTAACAGCATTCACAGCATTTGTTGAATTCTGGCCTCTTTATCTCAGAGATAGCTGGATGCTGTCCTTCAGCACATCTGGTGTGTCTCAGGGATTTAGCTCAAACAAGAAGAGTTCAACCCACAAGAGTGGAGGCGAAGAGCCAAAGAGTTGGCTGTTTGCCTCCACAGTTTTTATACTTCTCTGGCAAAGGGGGAAAGGTGTCTAATGTCACTGATACATAACTTAACCTTCAATACTAATCCTCTTCTGTCTTAATCCTTTTCTTTGTTTCAGTTTCTCTCCAATGAATTGATAAAATTTGCCCACATCTAACCAGATTTGCAACCTTGGCATCTCAGCTGCTGGAGGCTACCACATATCACAATAAACAGGATATGATCCAATGACCTTTAACCTACAGTAGCTCGTACTGTAGATGGCAATCATGTTACAACATCTTGTTATCACGACATGTTTGGTTCACATTTTCCATATTGTGTAAATTGTTCCTGTTAATTAAGTTTATATTGTTCCAGCATCAAACTCAGCACCTTGATGTAAAGCTTCACATTACCCACTGCATTAACTAAGCAACTAAAAAGATTTTCTATCCCTGAAGTTGTTGTCCACATGGTCTCTGGGTCAAGTATCGGGCAAGATTCACAGAGGATGAACACAGGAATGCTGAACCTCATGGAGGGGAGGGCCAGGAACAGTTGATTAATTAATGATCTGCTCTCAGACCTGCTACTGACCCTCCATGATCTGGACTCCATCAAGGACTCACACAGAAAGAAAAATACAGAAAATCACTTTGTAATGCAGAGCTGAATGTACATCAACTGAAACATATGTCATTAACTATATAAAAGGAAAGTATAAGGTTTTTGTCCCAACATGCTGACTTTGGATGCAGGGTCTAAAAAAATAAAATAAAATCCTGAACTAACAGGAACTGTTTCTGTATGTGGAGAAATCAAGTGTCATGTACAAAACATGGCTCAGCATTTTGTTGTAGCTGATATTTTTCAGTGACACTGATGATAATTTGGGAAACACAGGTGGATTAATGTAGGCCTATAAGCTCATATGTAAGTTATTTGATATTATTATGATGTGTTTGATAGATTCATCATGTCCTCAATCCAGTTAGCTCAAGCCTGGTAGCTCAGAGTGCGGGTCTGTGTGTGTGTGTGTGTGTGTGTGTGTGTGTGTGTGTGTGTGTGTGTGTGTGTGGGCACCATGCCTCTTGTGCTTTCCTCAGAAACAAAGACAAGCAGACATTCATTTGATATAAGGATATATGGACATACACACACATGCATGCATACACACACACACACACGCACAGACTTCAAAGCTCTTCAGCCTCGTACTGGATGAGCAGGCAGCTTGCCTATTCGTCTGGAGACCAATTCACTTTCACAACGCAGAGATCAGCTGAATCCTGAGATGCACCGAACGTGCTGAAAACATCCAGCTAAGAAAGAAAGAAAGAAAGAAAGAAAGAAAGAAAGAAAGAAACCATCTTCGAGTCTGCTCAATGGCCTCATTTCTAACTTGATCAAAGTTCTGAAAGTCAGAACCGTGACATTGTTATCACCGTACTGCCTGTTGAGAGACAGCCAACTCAAGCCGAAGTCGCTATGCGAGAGATGCCCAAAAAACCCAAGAGCTCCAGATAAGAGAAAGAGACACATGGTGGTCAAGCTGATGTGTCTTCACATGAGAAGCATCTCTCTTGCTGAATTTGTGACTTCGCAACAGTCAACCAATCCCAGGGTGGAAATGTGAGAAGACAAAAAAAAAAAAAAAAGTTTTTAATGTTTGGTTTGTTTTGGTGATGTTTATTTAATCAAGCTTGGAAATCCCATTACCAAAGTCAGTGTTATGACAAAAATAACTGTCCTTTAACAAGAAATGTATTAGAAAAGCCAGCAGACCTCAGCTCATTACAGTACATAACCACCTTTTACACTTGTGCCAATTCTCTATCTTCTCTGCACTCTCACATCTTTCTGATCTTTTCAGTTTCCTAAGAGCTGTCCAGATGTCTCTTGCTATCTATGAGGTCTATACTTGTAGCATGAGTGTAATGGCAGCCCAGAGCAGCTACTGTATTGGCTGCTATACAAAATTGATTATTCAGCTAATTTTCCCCCTGTGGCTCTTCCTTTCAGGCCTCTGATGAGGGCCTCATGCTGCTAAAATGACACTATACTGACACTGCCATAAGCTGCACTGACAGCAAGTTGTTACCCTGTGGAGTCCTCAGAAATAATGTTCTTTCAGGGACAAAGCATAAGGCACAATGCACGAGGGACCTGACGATTGAACAGAACTGGAGGAACGCGCAGAAGTAATGAGGAATATAATACATCATTGTTAACACAGCATTTACCCTGAGACAGTAGTTATATTGACAGTGTGCAAGCCAATGAAGGAACATTTGGACCATGTGACACAAACTCTCCACTGAAACTATTCACTTCAGCTAATTTTACAGAGCTTTTACTTTTGTCTTGGTTGTTTGTCAAAGTGAATATCTTTAAATAAACTTCTTCATACTTGCAATTTCATGAAGTAGTTTGACAAAGAATGAACTGAGGTAGGGGTGGTACATCTCAGTGAAATCTGGCTGGGGAAAGTGAAAGATCAGAACTTGTCCCTCTCTCTCCCCACTGCCCTAATTAAAGCCTGTCTGCCAACAGTCTCATCCATTATAACATCCATAGTTCACTCCTCCCTTTCCACTGCTACTGTTCCACCATCACTGAAGACTGCTTCCATCACTCCCATTCTTAAAAAACCTGGTTCAGATCCCAATGACCATCGGCCCATTTCCAACCTCCCATTCAACTGTAAGATTCTAGAAAAGACAGTAGCAACCCACCTCCAAAACCACCTGCAAAATAATAGTCTCTTTGAACCATTCCAGTCCGGTTTCCGCCCAAAACACAGCACAGAAACAGCCTTAATCAAGATCACCAACGACCTCCTCCTGACAGCAGATTCTGGCCTCCTCACCATTCTCATACTCCTCGACCTCAGTGCTGCCTTTGATACCATCTCCCATTCCATACTCCTGGAACGCCTGGCTGGCACTGGGGTCTCTGGTACCGCACTACAATGGTTCACTTCATATCTATCCGACAGGAAACAGTTTGTTCAAGGGAAAAATGTTCATTCACAACCATCATCCATCACACATGGTGTCCCACAGGGATCAGTGTTGGGACCGCTTCTTTTCATCATGTACATCCTCCCTCTTGGTAACATCCTCCGCCACTTTGGAATTAATTTTCACTGCTATGCTGATGACACACAACTTTACATCTCCACTGAATCAAGCACCCCCCACCCCCCCATCCGTCAGATTGACTCCATTGGACAATTCAAATCACAGCCTAAAACACATCTGTTCAGACTTGCCTATCCAGTTTAATTTTCTGTCATGTATTTTATTTATTTTTAATGTTGTATTATCTGTATTTTATTTAACTTTAATGTAGTATTATTCATATTTTTGTATGTTTTTATTGTAAGGTGCCCTTGGGTGCTCAGAAAGGTGCCAACAAATAAAATTTATTATTATCATTATTATTATTTTTATATGCAGTTGTGTATGGTTACATGCATGCACATTTGTATGGGCACTTTCATGTGACCGTGTGTGTGTGTGTGTGTGTGTGTGTGTGTGTGTGTGCGTGTGTATAAACACGACATATCTGATGATTATTTTCAAGTTTGGCTGCACGGTGGCGCAGCAGGTAGTGCGGGTGCCTCACAGCAAGAAGGTTGCCGGTTCGATCCCCGGGTCAGGCGGGGCCTTTCTGTGCGAAGTTTGCATGTTCTTCCCGTGCATGCGTGGGTTCTCTCCGGGTACTCCGGCTTCCTCCCACAGACCAAAAACATGCTCGTTAGGTTGATTGATGACTCTAAATTGTCCGTAGGTATGAGTGTGAGTGTGAATGTTTGTCTGTCTTTGCATGTGGCCCTGCAATCGGCTGGCGACCGGTTCAGGGTGTACCCCGCCTCTCGCCCATTGTAGCTGGGATAGGCTCCAGCCCCCCGCAACCCCGAAAGGGATAGGCGGTATAGATAATGGATGGATGGATGGATTTTCAAGTTTTTAGAAAATTACCTTTTATTTTTATTTTGTTCATTTTAGAGCATGTTGATATGGGAGCGCTGTTTCTCTAATTAAATTTGAATATTGTCCTTGAAAATAAAACGTCAAACAGCTTTTCCATTTTCATTTTGATATGGTCATGACACACCCATCTAAATATGTGAAAATGAAAATGCATATTGGATAACTGCATTTTAATTTTAATTTACTGTTCTGTATTTTACTGTATGACTGTAAAAACATACATTTATTTATTCTTTTTTACTTATTATTCCATCCATCCATCCATCCATCCATCCATTTTCTCCCGCTTATCCGGGGCTGGGTCGCGGGGGGAGCAGTCTGAGCAGGGATGCCCAGACTTCCCTCTCCCTAGACACTTCCCCCAGCTCTTCCGGGGGGATCCCGAGGTGTTCCCAGGCCAGCCGAGTGACATAGTCACCCCAGCATGTCCTGGGTCTTCCCCGGGGTCTCCTCCCGGTGGGACATGCCTGGAACACCTCCCTAGGGAGGCGTCCAGGGGGCATCCGATAAAGATGCCCGAGCCACCTCAGCTGACTCCTCTCGATGTGTAGGAGCAGCGACTCTACTCTGAGCTCCTCCCGGGTGACAGAGCTCCTCGCCCTATCTCTAAGGGAGCGCCCCGCCACCCTGCGGAGGAAACTCCTTTCAGCCGCTTGTATCCGGGACCTCGTTCTTTCGGTCATGACCCAAAGTTCATGACCATAGGTGAGGGTAGGAACGTAGATTGACCGGTAAATCGAGAGCTTCGCCTTTCGGCTCAGCTCCTTCTTCACCACGACAGACCGGTACAGCGACCGCATTACTGCAGCCGCTGCACCGATCCGCCTGTCAATCTCACGTTCCATCCTTCCCTCACTCGTGAACAGCATCCCAAGATACTTAAACTCCTCCACTTGAGGCAGGAACTCTCCCCCAACCTGAAGGGAGCAAGCCACCTTTTTCCGGTCGAGAACCATGGCCTCAGACTTGGAGGCCCCGTGAGGGTCTGTTGGGAACGTCTGGCAGAACCCGCTGTCAGGGAGGTTTTACTTATTATTCTTTATTTTTATTTATTCCTATTATTTTTGTGAAGTATTTTTGAGTGTCCTGAAAAGCGTATTATTATTATTATTATTATTATTATTATTATTATTATTATTATTATTATTATACAATTTAACTGGTAAGTTTAATTCAAATGGTTTTATTTGTATGATGTCCAACCATCATTATACAAAAGTTGAAAATCCTGCTTACCGATCATCATCCTCAGCCAGTGCCACCTTCTCAAAGTGGATGTGCAGTCTCTGGCCCTCAGGGGCCTCCAGCAGCCAGTGACAGGTCAGGTTGTTGCTGTAGTTGCTGGGAAAACCAGGAGAGACGATCCGACCGGCTGTGACGTTCCTGATCAAACCACCACAGGCAGCTGAGAGAGGAGGAGATGAAATGCAAAACTGCACTTGATGTTTCACATTCAAAATCAACTGAAAGTCGACCAAATTCACAAACGAGAGCATTACATCCCCATTCATTTACTGACCACACATCAACCTTATTTGCCCACATTTTAACATCATTTATTAGTCTCTGGTGACAGTATAGACAAACAGGAAGTAATCAGTTCAGAATGCACGTGGATGATGTTAATATTTCATGATTTCAGGATCCCAGTGAGTTTATGTTACACTTTTTTTTTCACCAAATCAAATTACAAAAAAATGTACTAGCATTGGCAAGTACAAACGAACAAAGGCTGGGAGCAGGGCTGGAAATACTGTAGTTTAGTGTGTCTCACATAGTAAATTCTTTATAATGTGCATTTCCACAGTACTAATTTGATCAGTACATCAGTGTCATGTTATACTCATTATTCTGCTGCTCTGAGTAACTCAAGTGCTTTTTTGATTTACTAATCGGTGCTTGTCCTCTGCTGTCTCTCTAATTTTCTAAGTTTCTGTCAATTACAACACTTCCTGCATATGTTTGAAATTAAAAGCTTACTAGGAACATTACAGCCCTTTCAGTGACAGGGTTTTAATGTGAAATATCTGTAAAGGAAGTCTTGAGTTTTGTTGCTTAACCGCAACCCAAAAAAAGTTAAATAAATAGAAAAGAACAATGGAAGCAACTGGAGATAATTAGTAATGAAAAGAGTATTTTTGTTAATAAAAAAAGAAACTGACTCTTGTATTATTGGAATTAATGTTGTGTTGAAACATTTTACTGAATTTATCAAGATAACAAGTCAACATTGACGATGTTATGGATTTTGTTAAAAGCAAACATCATCAAAAAACAACAACAACAATGGGAATTAGAGGTATGCCTCTTTCCTGTTGCAAAGAGAGGTCTTTTGTCTCTGCAGATCAGCTATAAAATCATGGAGAACCACTCTCACCCTCCGTATGAGACGGTGGGGGCCTTGGTCAGCTCCTTCAGCAGCAGACTGCTTTATTCAACTCCAGCATCATTTAATATCTAACTGTCAACATCATTTCACATAGCACTGTGCTGATGTTGTTTCACATCACATCACAAACCAACTGTTTTGCACTACTGTGTTATTAATGATATCATTTGTTAATATCCATTACATCCATGCAAATATCCTGTGCAATATTCCAGATTTTCTACTGTGAAATAGTAAACACAGTTTTGTATTATCCGTATCTTACCACATGCAATTCAAATATTCAAGGCAATATTATTTTTATACTCTTTTTGTATATAATGTACATATATACAAATTTACACTACCTGTATCTATTTATATTTCGAATATTTTGACTATTTGCACTTCTTGTTGTGGTCATGATTTTGTGTTTTTCTGATTTTGCTTCCACTGACTTTCTCTCTCGCTCTCTGGTAGTGCGAGTGACGAGGGGCGGAGCGTTCTCCTGGAGCGCTGCTCTCCCGGCACACCTGCAGCTCGTTCTGCCTAATTCACCTGGCTTCTTAAGCCGGCCTCTGGTAATCTCCAGTGCCGGAGAATTCTCGCAGATCCCCGCACGCGGAGCGCCTCCTGAGTTTTCCTGCCTCTCGTCACGAGTTGTTCGCCTTCCAGTTTCTCGAGTACCAGTTTGCTTAAGTATTATTTTTGTTGCACTTTGTATCTCGGCTTTTTCCCAATTATTGGTGATTTTGTGTTGGAGTTTTAGTTGTTACTTTTCTATGAGAATTTCAGTTGTTACTTTGTTTTTGCTATCGTTCTGCTGAACTGATTTTTTGTTGTTACTTTGTGAATAAACTGTTCCATTTTTGATACTCTGCTCCTGGGTCCTGCTTCTCCATTGTCTGGCCATAACACTTCTGGTTGGATGCTAAACTGCATTTCGTTGTCTATGTGCTGATGATGACAATAAAGTTGAATCTAATCTAATCTAATCTAATCTAATCTAATCTAATCTAATCTAATCTAATCTAATATACCGTATGTAGTTGACTTTCTTTTGTATCCTTTTTATTGTCTATTTGTTCTTTTTCTGTGTCTCGTTTTTATTCTTGCTATTGTTGCTCTCTATAACATCTTAATTTCCCAATAAAATGATATCTTAAAAGGCTTTTAAAACACATTTGGCCTTTCAGAAACCTATGTACATGAGTAAGTTCCCAGAAATATTACCATGCCCTCTGTGTCCTCAATGGTGCTGTCTCTGAAATTTCTGCCTCTAACCCAATATGGTGGCAGTGAATGGAATTTAGTTTGAGGTGCTTAAAGTAATGGAAATTAACAAAAAAATCTTTCCAAAAAATAATTTAGCACATAAAAAAAACAAAAAAACACAACAGTCCCTCTGAAAACTGTTGACAACTGTTGTATGCATTGCTCAATTCCATTGAAGGTAGGTGAGAGAATGCTGCATGTTTTTGTAATTTGGGTGAATCAACCCTTTAAATTGATCAGATAATTACTGTATACTGTAAAAAGTGATTTATCAGCTTCGTCATGTTTGATTCAATTCAAGAGCATGAAGGAAACCAAGAAATTAGGGGAGAAAGAAGTGATATGATCAGATTCATCAACACATACAGAAAATCCATCTACAGCTATACAAGGGTTTGTTAGTGTGTGTGTGTGTGTGTGTGTGTGTGTGTGTGTGTGTGTGTGTGTGTGTGCGTGCGTGCGTGCGTGCGTGCGTGTGCGTGCGTGCATGTGTGTTGTTTCCCATCTGATCGGGTCAAGGTTACTCATGCAGACAAAGCTTAATTAAAGTAGAGCAGGAAGAGTAAACTCAGTGGCATCCTGCCCAGCCTTCAGTAATCACACCTCCATACACCTGCTTTATGCTCTGACTCACGCACATACTCACATGCACACTCACATGCACTCACAAACTCACACAATCAAGATGGCAGAGATACGGATGCACAGCCACACAAACTCCCTCTTTGAAATTGCTTTCAGAGAAACATTCCCTGTGCTGTGAATCAGAGTGGTCAGGATGAAAATGGTTACTTATTATTCATCAGCCAGCCTCATTGGAGCAAAGAAAGAAAAAAAACAACAACAAAAAAAACCATCCATCATCCTAACACTCCTGGGGGAGTCCAGGTCTGTCTGTCTCTGCATCATACAAAAGGACCAGAAGGTCCAATAGATAACTCTTGGCAGCAAGTCTTATAAAATGACCCAAAATACTGTGATTGCTGATGAGAATTGTCTGAAAAGCTGGCAGAGAATGGCTGAAGCACAGTAAACACTCATATTCAGAAAACTGACAGTTTCAGAAAACAAAAATAGAGGTCAGGGTTTGAAAGGGCCTTTCCTAACCGTACAAAATGTCACAACAATAGTATATGGTATACAGTATACTAAATGATGCAAATGATAGTTATGCTAATATTAATGATAATTCCAATATTATAAATAACATTTTGATAATGGTAATGGTATTAATAAAAGGAAAATACAACCCTGATTCCAAAAAAGTCAGGATGCAGAATAAAATTAATAAAAACAGACTGGAATCATTTAGAGATGAACTGTGCGTACAGACAAAAGGTGTTCACAAAGTGATGAACCTCACTCCATCCTCGCTTGTGAACAACTAAGCCTTTCCAGGACGCCCCTTTCATACCCAATCATGATACAATCACCTGTTACCAATCAACCTGTTTACCTTCAGAACAGGTGTTTTTGGAGCATTCCACAACTTTCCCAGTCTTTTGTTGCTCCTGTCCTGACTTGTTTGAAACATGCTACTGGCATTAAATATTGCCATACATATTACATATGTAGTATGTAGATTTGAAATCGTTAAATCTTTGAAGAAAATAAATGTAAACACAGAGTTACTATACCCATAACTTTGATGCAGTTATTTTTGCACTTCTTTAAATTAATTGTTCCTGCTTTTTCAATAACAACAGTATGTGGATAACATTTACTCATACAATTAAATGTGAAAAGACTGCAACAGAGTTCAGGCTAGACGACAGATAATTTAAAAATAAATAATCAGAATTAATTGACTGTCTAGCAAGGCTTACTCAAATACAGTGACATCGATGTAATTATTTGAAATTGTAAATGTTAAGTTGTTGTCCTTCCAATCTAAAGGCGTGGATATCAAGGATGCATTTTGACATTTTCCCAGTTGTGGTGACCTTACCGAGGCATTGTGGTTCCTTGCCACTCCAGTAGGGGGTGCTGGCATTGCGGCAGGTCAGCACACCAAGGCCTTGCAACTTGTAGCCGCTCAGACAGGAAAAGAAAGCCTCCCCTCCAGAGTGGAGACTGCTCACTGATACATCACCGTAGAGAGGCCGCTGGGGGAAGACACAGCTCAATACGAAGGCTGTACAGAGAGACAGAGACAGGGAGACATGATGACAGAAACACAGAGGGAGAAAGAGACACAAATGGAGAGAGAATTCAACTCAGAAGAAACTAAATTTCAAGAGCTGAGGCTTAGTTTGAGAAATTGAAAGGACTCAGTCAGGTTAGTTTGAGCTAGTGGTTCATGTGTCACACCAAAAAGAACTTCCTGCCTAATTCTGTACAGACACCCCAAAAAACTGCAAGAATTGGCTGGTTCAGGCTATAAATGGTTTTGGTTTTACATTTTGGATATATTTGTAGCATGAGTAAATGAACTCAAGGACAACAACTCCTCAAGTTTTTGGTGTGATCATGTGTAACAGGGACTGTAACACACTATAATGGCTCACACGTTAAATTCAGTATAATGTACATTTCATCATCAATACAACAGAGTCAGTCATAGGCTGTGTCCCAATTCAAGGGCTGCATCCTTTGGAGGACGCATTTGAAGGCCGATTATGTCATAGCGCTGCGCGAAGGCTGTCCCAATTCGTCCAAATTCAAAGGGTCCTCCAAATGCAGCCGACAAATGCGTCCTCCTTTTCCCTGTTTTCGGAGGATGCATTGCTACTATCCTTCGCGGCCTCACATATCCCAAGATGCTTTGCGCACTGATTGTTTTTTTAACAATAGCGACCAACAGCACCAGCAGCATCATTATTATTGTTATTGTCGTTATTATATCGAACAATAATTTTTTCTGTTGACATAACAGAAAATATGGCTTGCATGTCATTTTGTGAGCAAGGAGCAGACGGAGGAGTTTATTAAACTCCGTGGTCCAAACGACCATCTGTTTACAGGAGCCAAAAACACAGCCACACTCGGATGGAGGTAACTGTTGAGGCATAAATGAATAGCCTATTTGTTCTCTATACATACTGTATTTGTATGTGAAAGTTACATAAAGGAACAAATATAATCTTTGGATCACATCAAATGAATGTTGTTTATAAAATCTCTCATTACATTATCTATTCCATTTCTTATTTACAATATAAGTAGACTTTTGAACTACTTTTCAGTGAAAACACAATTAGTTTATTTTTTCTGTGATATTTACAGATATTTACAAAGATACAATATGAATATTTCTATTTACAAGTGGGCATTCTTAAAATGTACAACTATTTACAAAAGATCAGCAGAAATGACTATTTACAGAAATTTGCAGATTTACAGAGAACATATATGCAGTTGAGGCTGAGCAGGAGTCTAGATTAGATTATTGAAGATTATTGAAGCAGACAGTTTCCTGTTCCGGTAACAGTGACCATCAGGACCGCTTGGAGGCTTGATCCTCACATGGCAGCCGTTGATTGCTCCAGCAGCTTTTCGAAAAGCTCTGTGTCTTGCCAGCTCTGCAAACCTCTGAGTTGCTGTCGCCAGGTCTTCTGTGGTCTTGGGGAGGTAGATGACCCTGTGGTGAATGGCCACCACCTCCTCAGTAACTCGATGGACGATGCGGTGAACAGTGGAGCGAGGCATCCCAAACACCCTTGCCAACTGGAGGATGTCCCACTCGCCAGCCAGAAGAGACAGACCAAGGTCTCTATTGTGGCACCCCATCCGTGTCGCCTTTCCTGGTGGAGAAGCTCCAGCAGCACCGCCAGGGACTCTCTGCTCAGCCTAAAATCTCGTCTGGTGTCATGATCGTTGAAAAATAATAGCAGAACAGGAACACTGATGTTTATGCAGCAGTACATCGCCCTTGCCTGGATGGAGAAAGGAGGGTAAGAACAGGAGGATTAAACAAGAGCAACTGAATTTTAGTTGATACGACAACTCTAGTGAATGTTAAAGCTTAGACCGATAATGCTTCATTTCTCTATCTGTTACACTTTGGCTCCTCAATATGGTTCTGATGTTTAATAACACAACATTTTAATAGGCTATTGAATTAAGTCAGGGTTATTTACAGGGTTCATACACATTTAACTATTCAATTCAAGCACTTTTCAGATCTTGAAAACATAGCATTAAAATTACAGCATACAGAAGTATCAAGACTCATGGTTAAATGACATATATGTCAGTCCATAGTTTATATGGCAAGCATTTGTCACTAAACAGTATCGTTTATTAACAGGTAATGTATGACCATTAATATGGGTTAAAATAGCCGGTTAATGTTACCTCCTCACGGCGCTCTCCCAGCCGGAGATAAACGAGCCGCCGGTGTCGCAAAACCTCTGGCTCCATTGTCATCTGTCTGTTATGTTTCCGTCGTTTGTCTGTTATGTTTCTGTTGTGTCGTCTGTCGTCTGTTAAATTTTTGTCTCTGTACGTGTGTTTTTCCCGGGTTAGGAGGGAAGAAGTTATGACGTCGTGACGGAATCAGGAAATGCTCCGAAGGCTAGACCGTCCCATTTACCGATGGTTGATGCGTCCTCCGTGGGCCACGTAGGAAGGGTCCTCCGAGGGATGCAGCCCCTGAATTGGGACACAGCCATAGACACCATATTGCTGTTCTCCCTTGCTTTTTAACTCAAATGCTGTTTCCATTCTCTAATTAATAATAGTTGGTCTACTTTGTCACTTTTTCATTAGGTGTTGAGCAGTGTAGTGCATATTTCTGAAAATGATTAATTAGTTACAGTTACTTATCCAAAAAGTAACAGATTACTTTTTCAATTACTATCTGATTCTAAATATCTGATTCAGTTCTCTTATTAATGCACACATACCAATATTATTTTAGGGTTGCTGTGGCACAGTGTGGGACAAGACAACTGACAGATTCTTTCTGTCATTGTACCCACTGTCACTGTAGTGATGGAAGCTATTAACTCTTCCAATGAGGGAAGCAATGACTAGCATTCCTGCTTGTAAGCCAGGCGTCTCAAACTCATTCCACAAAGGGCCGTGTGGCTGCAGGTTTTTCCTCCAACCCATCAAGAGCATGCAGTCTGACCAATCAGCTGTTTGAAGACTGAGATCAGCTAATGAAATGAGTCAAGTCTGGTGTGCTGCTGCTTGGTTGGAAAGAAAACCTTCAGCCACTCGGCCCTTTGTGGAATGAGTTTGAGACCTGTGTTGTAAGTTATCCTGTATTGTCTTAGTTGGACAATAGAATTTGGTAGAAGAAGACACACACAATGTTGGACATATATGTTGCCTGAGTTTCGCTACAGTAGTTAATAAAAAGTTAGATATGATGAACCCCAAATTCTTACTTCGTATTAGAAACATTACAAGATCACTACCATGAAAAGCAAGCCTACATTGCCTGCCAGTGTTGAGAAAGTTCACTTTCTACATGAACTAGTTCAAAGTTCAGTTCACAAATTTTAAAATGAACTAGTTCAGTTCATAGTTCATAATTTGAAATTTTGAACTAAGTTCACTGATCCAAAAATGAACTCTTTCATAGTTCTTTTTTTCCATATGTAGCTGCGAGCTATTATTTTTCAAAATTATTCCCACAGCCCATATAGAACCACAGACAGCAATTATTTTATCAGTTTTAACACTGCAACTATGTGTCAGAACATACCTTGAAAGGCTAGCCAGGTGCTTCAGTTCAATGTGCCGTCTCAGGGTTGCTGTGGATGTGACTGAAGTGCGGATTTTCTTTTTGAAAGCCAAAGTTTGCACAGAAATGTAAGATTTTTCACATCCTCACCGACCTTGTCATAAAACTCGTTTAAATGATCATACGACGCCGCCTTGCTGCTCTGTTGCCTCCATGCTGCTTTTTGTTTTGATGACGCATGCGGCGGTGCGACACTGGTGGCTGGTGTGGCCAGGTTGGGTGTTTTTTCCGCTACATATTAAGGCCTGTTTACGATGTGTTTTTGCTGGGTTTTCGCCTGGAGGGCTCTATAGAAATCTGGCACCCAACTGAACGAAGTTAAACTGAGAGAGCGTGCCGTTCACAGACACCAGAATGAACGAGTTCACAGTAACGTTCATCAGGCAGTAATACAGTACGTTCAGTTCACATTCACAAAAATATGAATAAATTCATGAACTATCATTCCATGAACACGTTCAGGCACAACACTGTTGCCTGCATTGTCTTGCGCCACTGCAAGGTCAGGTAAACTTAGATCATAAACTGGAAAATCCAGGGAACAGGCTGCATTAGTCTGCTATTCGGAACAATCGCATTTATATATCAGTAATTGTTAGTGTGTTACATTTGTACTGTTACTGCATAACATGTCACCCCCAACACTGGTTTCGAGCTACTGTCAGTAAGGTTCAACACTTCTTGCACATCGTTTACATTAAATGCCAACCTGGAAAGGAAGGGATTATCCTCTTTGAACCACTAAAAACCTCTCCATGTGAAATATCTGCACAGGAAGTGTTTTATTGACGGACGCTATGTAAATTATAACAGTAGTTCTCTTAAACCCCTTTTTTGGGGACTCTAATATTCCACATTGAATATTCATGGCTCAATAAGAAACAATCAAAGAATAATTGTCAATTTTGTTTTCAAATATTGCCAAATCCTAACTGGTCCATGGCAGTCTGTGGCACCTTTTTTCAATGTCACCTTACACACTTTGAACCAGTGAGAAGTGCTCAGAGAAAAAAGGAAAACAAACATGACAAACATAATTGGAACCTGATTGAAAACAAACAAACAAACAAACAAACAAAAAACATTTTCAGGACCTTTAAAAAGATTAACTCAGAGTAGCAGAGTGGTGAGTATGACTGTATGTGTGTTACACTGATGGAATTAGTGCTGTGGAAATGTGCATTATACTAAAATCAAGAGTTGAAGAGTTAAGAGAATATCCCTATAAAACTGGTAAAATTAGAAACAGAGGCTCTGAGTGAGAGTCTCGAATAAAGTATATAGTTACTAAATACAAATGGAGTTTTGGCAGCCACGTTCCCTTATTCAGTATACATAGAAGGTAATTCTTCTACACTCACTAGAAAAGATTATTTAGCTATGTTCAAATATTTATCACAAACTACACCATTGTATGAAATCTAGAAGTATTTAGGATGTTATTTTTGTGACTGAAACCCCTAAGTCCTGACTTTCCAAACTGCCACTGTCAAATTAATTAAGTTGTCTGCTTAAAGTTAAATAAAGCAGCAAATGGCTGGTGGAAAATACACGGCAACACCACAGTGACATTTAGTGTACCAGTGTTCCTCTGTGGCTACCTCCTGCTGGATCAGTAAGGTAGCATTTACACCCACACACATACGCTTGTACAAAGACTTGTCACATCACTGCCAATATGTGGGGAACATGTCCAGGCTGGCTCTCAGGTGACCAGTTAACTAACTGGCTTTGTTATTGCCACTGATTTGTCTTCTTTCAGCCTCCTGGCATTCAGCCAAACATATAAATAGTATATTTCTGGTAAAGACACTGATCCATCTCACTGTAATTGTCCTAGTTTTATTGTTAGCCCTCGGATGGCTTGGCAATAGCGGTGCTATTGATCCTGTCTGTTGGGGACAGTGCTGTGCCTCAGGCGAGGAAATATGTAGGGAGATTAAATAGGCCAATAAATGACAACCTACGACCTCGGCCACCTCCAACACTGCTCATGCTGAGGGATGTTTTCCAGCTATATAGTGTCTCACAGAAATAGAGATAAGAACGACAGTGTTGGTCTTTATAGTATTTCTCATTAGAACAACATCCCAGAATAGTGCTGCCATAGCAGCAGCTGCTGAAGCTGTGTTCTATCGCTCCCTGAGCTAGTCATTACCATGGTCAGCTGTAGCTATTAATATCCAGGCCAACCGAAAACGATGAAACTCACAGGCTCGCTAGAGACTAGAAAGAGATAAAGGAGCCATCATGGTAGCACTGTGGTAATATCAGACAGGCACTAAAAAGGGGATTTCACAGATGACAAATAGCCTTGGAGCTGTAAAATGGCTGCTACATGCTACATTACTTAGTCATGTCTTCTTGGGCCTTATGACCATTTATCATGTTTTGTTTTAATAAAAGGTTATTGATAGTCACTGCTTTTATTTTGTGCCTGTCATAGTAGAGGGTACAAGTTGACCAGAGTGTAGTGTTCACCTGAGGTCTGCTGGATCACATGGGCAACAGGCAACCCACAAGTTTGTTGCCCCTAAGCAGATTCAAAATAAAAATAATGATGAATTAGATAAGATAATTAGGTATATTTGTGGACTATATGAGATCAGATAACTGAATATCATAAACCAATTACAAGATATCTAAATTGTACAAACAGGCTTGCTGGAGACAATGGAGAAAAAGGTTGCAATTATAAAAAAAAAAAGGTTGCAATTATATTAAGAGCCAATAATAATGTGATGTGTACCCCTTTGTCATAACACACACTATGCCAACATCACATAGGTCAATTAGCTGCAAATTCAACAGACAGGTATGTTGGTCAGGAAGTCCAGGCGTTACAGAGGGTGGGCTTAAGGCCAAGGGAGAAGAGTTTGGTGGCTGGCTTGAGCAGATGATGGTGTTACAAGCACTGTTGTCATTTCTAAACAGCATCCAGATGTATTTGTTTTTATGTTCCAGGTGGCTTAGGGTAAAGCACCTCAGGGTAATGGGGGTGAGTGCTATGGCTGGTTATTTAGACATATGGGTGGTGATTTTCTTGGGGACAGGGATAATAGATGGGGTCTTAAAGCGTATTGGAACTATGGACTGGGACAGTGAGAGATTAAATATGGTAGTGAAGACCTCAACCAGGTGGACAGAGCGTTCTTGGAGTACATGTCCCAGTATGCCCTCCAAGCCAGCAGCATGGTCAGAGTACCTCATGTCCTGCATGGGTTTGGTGGTTAATATTATCCTTGTTGAAACAGGTGCAGAGATGATTTAGTTAGTCTATTTCGTCTATTTTTATTTTGTTCATTTTGTTGGATAGCAAAGCAGACATTGGTTGAGATCTTCTTGGCTGCTTAGCTTAGCATGTAGCCTTCCCCTTCTTTCTAATGCTCCTGACACAGGGTGTACCTCCATGGATGGGGAGTGAAGTGGGGAGTGTGTAATGCAAGTAATGTAAGTGACTAATGTATGAAATGTAGTATAATGTAAGTGTAAATGTAAGTACGGTGTCAGGAGCTGTAAGAACTGCTGTGTGCTGTGTGCCAGCATTGGTTTCAACTATTTGGCGCGTTAATGCACTAAATAACTGCTTGTGCACTAGTAAACTGCAGTTTTCAGGGCCTGTGGGAAAATGCTTGAAAGAAGATTGCCTTCAGTGTCAGTTTTGGTTGATAGGTTGGTTATGCTAATTGATTTGGTTTTAAGTGGATGCTTTGGAGGAACTGGCAGCCTTTCTTATTTTCTGAATTTTGATAGAGATTTAGAGATAGATAGAGATGCATGACTTAATGGATGATTTACTGAAAACTCAGGGACCACTGACACATAATTCATTGGTATTTTCAGTGATTTGGTGATTAACTCTGAACATTTGTGTATACTGAGATATTCACCTCGAAGAAGACAGGAATAATCACAAAAAGTAACATCAGTCACAACAACCATAAAAATGTGAAGAACCTTATATGTGCCCCTTATTGTGTGTAGGCTCTGTTACATGCAGAGTCAATCCATAATCCATAGTCACACTCTCACACTCTCCACCTACCACGTGTGTTCTGCACTCAGCAGGGTGAACGTCCATAAGGCTGCTGGCCCTGATGGCATACCAGTACCAAAGTAGTCAGCTGCACTGAGCCGAAATGACTTCTGCCCCGTTGCACTCACCCCCATCATCACCAAGTGCTTCGAAAGGCTGGTCTTGGCCCACCTCAAATGTTGTCTTCCCCCCACACTAGACCCCCATCAGTTTGCCTACCAACCAAACAGGTTGATGGAGGATGCCATCTCTACGGCACTGTACTCAACCCTGACACACCTGGACAAACAACAACACCTATGCGAGGATGCTGTTCATCGACTTCAGCTCAACATTCAACACAGTCATCCCCTCCAAGCTAGTCAACAAATTTAGTGATGGGGCTGAGGTTGAATGTGTCTCCAGCTTCAAGTTCCTGGGCATTCACATCTCTGAGGGCCTCTCCTGGACCCTCAACTCCTCCACCTTGATAAAGAAGGCTCAACAGTGCCTCTACTTCTCGAGGAGACTGAGGAAAGTTAACCTGGCTCGTCAGATCCTAGTCAATTTCTACCGCTCCACCATGGAAAGCATCCTGACCAACTGCATCTCAGCAGTGGTGGCTCCTGACAAATTTCTCAGAGGGGGCAACCGTTGCGATGATGGCTAAGATGACTTCAATGAGCAAAATAATATTAAATAAAAGTCAGATAGCTAACTTTACAGTATTACATTGTATTGTTTAATTTGGTTTTCCTGTTCAACCAAAATATGGCAACACCAGACATGAATTGTACATACTGTACAGCATTTTTGGATAGCTATATCAAGTTAAATGTCTCAAATACAATAAATTAGGTTCCACAATAAAACACTTCCACCGTGGCCATCATCAGATACACTGTCATCTACTAGTTTGCCCATGAAATCACCGTTAGCACAGTCTACAATTTATAGGCACCATGGATGCCATAGCAATAATCAAATCAAATCAAATCAAATCAAATCAAATCAAATCAAATCAAATCAAATCATACTATCATCAAAACTGTAATCAATCAAATCTTTCCAGAACATATTCAATACAGTATTTGGCTGGCAATATGCAATGCAACATTTGGAGAGTACAACATAACACAACTCACCATTTAATAACACACTCACTCATCACTTGTACTGAAATTTTGCTCGCCTCTCTTTCAAGCAGGCAAAGTGATCAATTACCCTCCATCCATTGTCTATACCCGACTATCCCTTTTCGGGGCTGCGGGGAGCTGGAGCCTATCCCAGCTGTAAATGGGCGAGAGGCGGGGTACACCCTGAACCGGTCGCCAGCTGATTGCACGGCAGTGATCAGTTACCCTCTCATTGAAATCAGGCATGTTCCTGACAAGTTTTCCCTCCATGGAAAGCATGGCCAATGTTACAGTTGCTAGCCATGTTGATCTTGCAGTCTCCTGAGTCCCGACACGTGCGCGCACTGTGCGTATCATCCGAGCACGCATCAGTGCGTATGACGAAATCATGTTGGGGCAAGCCCTCCCGGAGCCCATAGAAATGAATTGTAGGGTCCAAAAATTGAAAAAAAAAAAAAAATCTCAACATCCAAGTCTATGAGACGATGGGGCGATTTTCAATCTGACTGAAATCGCCCTGAGGGGGCGGGGCTTCTGGTTGGAAAGTGATATTCAGGCTGCTGAATGTCACAGCAATATTCATGCTGCTGATTGGACAATTAAGACTTAGACCGGCAAAATAAACTCTTTTCTCTCTCTTTTTCTGGTGTGGCTTAAGGAGGGCGGTGCATTATCGACCACTATGGGCCAGCCGCCCCTGCATCTCAGTATGGTATGGCAGCTGCACAGTCTCCGAGCGGAAGGCCCTGCAACGGGTGGTTAAAATTGCCTAGCACATCAACGGTGCCCAGCTAACTGCCATCGAGGACCTTCAGCGAAAGTTGTTTCTAAGGCTACGTTCCCACCAAACGTGATGAAACAAGATCGCGCCGCAAGATTACATACAAAGTCAATGCAAAGACGTGATTTGAAGCGTCATTTTGCCGGGCGACGCAATGGACACGATTGCGCGGCGCGATGGACGCGTTGGCCGTGAAAATCGCTCCCATCGCGCCATCGCTTCATCGCTCGAGTTGAAATAATTGAACTTTTGCGGCGGATTCGCGTGAAGACGCGCCGCGACAGCCTATCAGCGTTGAGATCTTCATCGACGTGCTGACGTACGGACGTCCTGGTGTTCCCTCGCAAAATGAAACTGCCAGAAACAATGGAGGAGCTGCTCATCGTTGCCGTCACCGCTCACTCAGAGCTTTATGGCAGTTCAGCGTAGCATAGCCCCAGTTAACATAGCTTGCTTTACTAGCATACTTGTCTGGTTCATTCAACAATAGCTGCACTACTTTGTGCAGTACAGGTACAGTGCAGCGATGGTGGTTATTTCAGCCATGAGCCGTTTCTCAATACCAAGTACGCCAAGTTCGGACTTACGAACTTTGCAGTTCGGACTGAGCAAGTTCGACTGGGGAGTACAGTCTCTCCAGGACGGGGGAGCGCAGGACTGTCATTGCATGGGACGGCAGCGTACGTGATGACGTCACCACCTCAGCTCGTCCGTTAGCAGGACGACACATCTCCGAAAACTTTGGAGCAAATTTTAAACTACACGCTATCGTGATGAATCGACCACAGATTTTAAGTTTTAACATCCACTTTGTCGCATAAAATAATCTTAAAACCACATTCCGGTCGACGAGAGAAAGAAATGTTGCTGTTGGACGGGCTCGACGCGCGACGCGATGCCACGTCAAGGGGTTTTTGTACCGGCGTCAAAACTGGAGTGTCTGGCGCAACGCGATTTCATTTGAGGTGCGATTAAATCATTTTCATCGCGTTTGGTGGGAACGTAGCCTAAGAAGGGCATGCAGCATAAGCAGTGGTTCAGGAGCCTCGGTTCCTGCATCAGCAGGCATCCTTTATTTATTTTTGATACACATTGCACGCTGTTTATACTGTTCATATATTGCCATATCATACCCATCTAGATCTTCTTAAGTTGTATATATTTCTTATTTTATATATATACATATATACATATATACATACATACATACATACATACAGACACACACACACACACACACACACACACACACACATTTTCAAGCTCGGGTCCTCTACCAGAGGCCTGGGAGCTTGAGGTTTCTGCGCAGGATCTTGGCCGTTCCCAGGAGTGTGCTCTTCTGGACAGAGATCTCAGATGTTCTTCCTGGTATCTGCTGGAGCCATTTTCCCAGCTTGGGGGTTACCGCTCCGAGTGCCCCAATCACTACTGGGACCACTTTTGCCTTTATGCCCCACATCTTCTCCAAATCCTCCTTGAGACCCTGGTATTTCTCCAGCTTCTCGTGCTCTTTCTTCCTGATGTTACTATCACTTGGGATCGCTACATCCACCACTGTAACTGTCTTCTGTTCTTTCTTTGTCAGAATTGAAATACTGTTTCCCCCAAATCCCTGGTGCAGACAGCAATAAACATGAAATATTATATATATATGTGTGTGTGTGTGTGTGTGTGTGTGTGTGTGTGTGTGTGTGTGTGTGTGTGTGTGTGTGTGTGTGTGTGTGTGTGCCGTAGTCATGTCCTGTACATGACTTGACTTGAAAAATGACTTGGGTGTTGTCAACATGTATGTTAAAATCACCACCAATAACTACACAGTCAAAGTCAATGCAAATAGCAGACAGCAGTTCAGCAAAACCGTCAAAAAGCTTTGCACTGTGGGTGACCTGTAGGTGTCAGTTAGTCAGTGTCTGAGAACCCCCCTCCCCCCACTTTTCTCACCTCTACCATGCCTCCATTCCACTGGGCCCCAAGGTGGATTGACGGTAACACTGTCAGGAAGCCTAGATCTCCTCACAAGTCTTCACCAGATTTTTGTACTCACTAGCCTGGTAACAAGTCTTGGCCACGTTGCTAACCTCTGTGCTTTTTTGCAGTTCCTGAGTTTGCCTTGTCTGAGTTACTAAAACAATTCTCTTTCTCTCTGCTTCAGGATCATCTCCTCATGTCTCAAATCTGTTACCTCTGCCCAGCTCCAATCCACCACCTGAGGAAAGCGTTGACTCACATCATGTACCTGCCTGCTCCTCACTGGATCACCTTGGATCATCTCCCAGGAAACATTATTCAAACTTTTGTGAGAATACACCCCCTTTACTGTTTAAATACATTTACATCAAACCGTAACAAATGCAGCTATTGTCACCATCGATTTGATTTTCAAAGACAGTTCACTTTAATCCTCTCCCGAAACTCCCATCCCCAGAACTCCAGTTCACATATCTTTTTGTTCAGCCCTCGATAATAACACAAGTCTCTCTTCTGGATATTGTCCAGTCCAATGGTCAAAATCCAGTGGCCAGAGCAAGCAGGCCAGCCAGGGGATGGAGACGATCCTCCTGGAGCACCCTGCTTCCCTTGGTTGAATACACCGGCAACATTCTTGTCAGCCCTTCTTTGAGTATTTCACCATTTGAATGCACATTCGTTTATCAACACCCACTGTTCCCTTCTCATGAGGTAGAGGCAGTTCCCTCTGTCCAGGATCATCTGTGCCACTGTCATATAACTTGGAAGACTGCTTGAGCTGCCTGTCTTTCAGCTTCCGCCCGGTCCCGGGCCAACCATTGCCACTACCCTGGCCCGGCGTACACCCTTCAACAAAAGGTAAGGCTCTCTTCTAAAGACCTCTCCTTGAAAATTCCCTCTCAGTGCATTGGTCCTTTTGAAATTGAAAGCATCAGTGTCTGTCTGCCATGGGTCTCAAACTTACGGCCTTTCTCAAGACTCTCCCACGTTCCTTGTTTCACTGATTAAACTGGTCAGATTAAACTGGTTAAAGTGTTTTTCTGGGCTGGAGGGATTATATATCTCATCTGATTTGGGAATGCCATGGGATCCACATGAGAAGCTAGAAAACACGCTGAAGAGAGGGACGTCTGGTCTACCTTGCTAAGCCTGCTGCCACTGCAAACTGGGCTCAAATAAGTAGGGTATTCATGGATGATAAGGCTAACAATATTCTACGCATGTATATATATTGTACATTATCAGCAACTATGTGTAAGTCCATCTCATAATACTTTCTGTCTTCCCTACACTGTCTATGGCTCTCAGCTTCAAGCCCATTGAGTCCCCACTGAAGACTTAATTCGTTAAAAACACTACAGTTTCATTTAAAAAACAGGCTCAGTAATATTCTTAAAACAGTTGGCCACCATAGTTTTTAGCAAACGTTACTAAAACAGGTGCATTTGTTATCCCCCTCCACAGTATAATACATGTGGGAGGAATGCCCTTTGTGGCACCAACAACAGTAAAAAATTACAATTCATAAATTTCTGTTGGATCATTACGGAGTCTGACTCCAAGAATAACTGAAATTTATACTGTGTATGATGTGTACACAATAATGTTACACCGTGTGTAATTTACTGAATTACAGGCTTTTGGTCCATTTTATATTTAATGAGTGTAAATACATTTTTTTATATGCAATCCTGGTGCTGCTAGAACTGTAGAATCTTAGTAGATTAGTAGTAGGTTATCAGTACTTGTACTTCCGCAGGATGTATTACTGTTTCCTCTGCTGTTCCTGAGCTGTTAAACCAGCACATGGTTCCCGGGACGGGCCATAAGCCAGCTTTCTATAACTGCTGTGAGAAAATTTTGGCCTCCAGTGTATCTAATCAGGCATCATGGCCAGTGTAGCTCACAGGGGAAGAGTAATAATTTGATATGTTTAATGGTCCCCTGTAGCTAGTGAATGTAAATTGAATTTATTTATTTCACAGTCGCATTGTGAAACGGCTTTGATATGGAATAGCTCCACATAGATCAAACTTAATCTCTAATCTCATTTACTCCCTCAGAGTGTTTATTTCTGCTGACCATGGCCTAGGATTACTGTGAGGAGTTGACAAACTCTGCAGAGATTAATGCATCTTGCACCTCTGTTTCTGTTTGCGGGCAAAAAACACGAGGCTTTTTCTGAGTGTATCATGTTTAATTCACGGTACATGTGCAATGATTGTTTGAATGGCAGACCACTATAAACATTCTCTACACATTCTTTTATCAACTCAATTTACTCAATTTTAAAGTAATCTGATTCATGATTTTGATAACATCCAGATTTAAACACTACACGTGACCTTTCCTTTTGTATTGCTGTCTATCCAAATTTGCCCATTATAAATGAGACACATAAAATTAATGAAGAAGATTTTTGTGAAAACCTGGCGCTGGGCATGTAGTTTACAGTGGCTTTCTGGAGATGTTCACTGAAAACAGTTTCCTGCTGTGGCTGAAAATGATGCTGATGAGAGCACTTAAAATGAACCAAAACTGTAAAATTGTGGTAATCCCAAAACAATGATCATTGTGCTCTTCTTCGCATAAAATCAAAGTAGTGTTCCAGGCTAGATGTGATGGATGAGATGAGATGACTATGTCCTATGACTTTAGGCTACAATGTAAGGACTCTTTTGTTAGCCTTGATGAGTTCAAATGAACACCATTGTCATTTTCTCCTTTAAGCTTCTTAACCAGGAAAACAAAAAATTGTGGAATTAATTTTTATCTAACAACTCTCAACAATTTAAATTACTGTCTAACCCTAATACCCTGACAATGTCTTGATTGACATCCATAGCATATACTGCACATACTTAGATATTTTCTAATGGGTTTTAGAAAGGGGGATGAAAAGGCTTTGAAAGTATCAAAACCACCAAAACTGCAGAGAGAATGAGATTCCGTTAAGCAATTTAGTAGCTTGTTACAGTGGAGTGTGACATGTTGTTCTACTGTAAAATCATGTTGAATAGTTTCTGTGCTATTACATCAAAAGAATCATACATCAATTAGGAGCTTACATTAAATCTGAGGGGGTTTAAAACAAAAACATATCTACTATTCATATCCTGTTTTATGTATATTCTAGCCATTTTCTGCATTGTCATAAATTCACTGTATTCTACTTGGAGAGCAGTCTCAGTCTTGACAGAGAGAATGGCAGAGAAAAACAAAGAAAAAGATGGAGAAGACCTGCAGTAACTGCTCTGAGAAGAATCTAATGGGCTTGCTCCCCTCTCTTCTCCATCCTCCAGAGGCCATCAACTATGATAAATAGCCAGGAGGAGAGAGAGGATAAAGGCACAGAAACACCCACATAGAGATCATTCATAAAGAAGAGGAGCACAGATGATGCAGGATGAGTCGAATAGCAAAGAAAGGGGAAGAAACAAATTGCTGGCAAACTGTGGTCTAATCTATGTTGCAGAAAACACAGCTTTCTTTTTTATTCCCCCACTCCCTGAGAGTCAATGAGCCAAAGAGGGGGCTTCAAACATGCAGTGCAACCCTCACACCCACCCTCCACCCCTGCAATCCATTTTATTTGTGCTTTATTGCAGCAGCCTTTCAGCTCAGTGGGAGCTTGTGGCTGCAGGACATGGACACGTTGTTATAGCAAGATCACGATGCCGTTTCTCTTTCAATTAGCCTTACATGGTATGGAGCACTGGACCTCCCACACAGAGGTAAATCACCCAGTAGCAGGTGGAGCTCTTGTCCTCTGATGGCCAGCTGCTCTACAGGCCAATGAAAGGATATATGGAGTTTGGAATGACAGGGACCATGGAGAATCTCGTAAGGTGAGCCACCATCAGCTGATACTAATGTATTTTAATGCAGTGCACCATTCTGAAATCTGCAATTATGCGCTGTCCATTTCTCTAATGGGCGTGAATGTTTTGTGTGAGCATTCAGTGTGTATGTGTTTCTGTTTTGACCCTGCTAGCATGAAAAAGGCAATGTCAGTAAATCAGTGTAACATAATGGTCAAGATATTTCAGCAACAGCCAGATTGCTATGGAAGCTGGTATGGATATCTTGTTAAGGAATCTGGTATTCAAATAACTTGTTTTGAGATTATCTTCTTTTTGGTGACTAATTAATCCAGTGCATCTACTTTGCGGGTTCCTCAATCACGGTCATCAATGAAAATAAATACTTCTGTTGATGTTTTAAATTACAAGGTATATTCTAATAGTAGCCTTTGAGTATGCCCTTTGAACCATTGGATGGTTTCACTGACAATAGCTTGACAATGACCCAAAAAACTTGTAGTACACATTGTAGAGGCAACTGAAAAAATAACACTGTTGACCTTAAAATATTGACATTTTAAGTGAACACCCTATTGTGAGACTGCATTCATGGTTGAGTTATTAGCCCCTGATCCTAGGGTGCCTGATTAACTTTTATTGAGAATTTTGTTGACATAAATTATATTTGCTAATAACGCAACCTGCTCATACCAGTTCCCAACATCCTGGTGCCCTGTGTGAGTCGCAATAAAGCAGTACCAGCTTTATTGCAATATTTATGCATAATAATCTTGTTATCAATTATCAATTATTTACATTTTCCTGAAATTTGATTTTTGAAATTAATTTTTCATGCGATCTGCCAAGCATATATTCAGCTGTGATTTGTGGATTGCTTCAGTGTGAACTAGAGGATAATATTTTAATAGTTTAAATAACAATTTGGCATGTTATTCAGTTTTGAGATCCCTACTATAAATAGCTCTTAATCATCAGAGGTGCTGAAGTCACCTCATTAACATCCTTATAGGATAGGTTGCAGAAAAGTAATTGGCATTTAACACTTCAACTTGCAAGCCCAGATCGCAGCCTCTCCCCTGCATTTGCATCAGCATCACAGTATCATAGAGTCAGAACAGCCTTGCAGGATATGGCCGCTGATAGCACTGGCAATGATAAACTAAAGGAGCTAGTGGCCTACATCAGTCACCCATTCAGGAAGCCACAATGAACCATCCCAGATGTGCTTGGTTAGATGGTTCTTTTCTTTCATCACAAAACCCAGATGCAAGCTGCAGAGCATCAGGAGCAGCTCACTGATCTGCAGAAGAGCGATCAAGCTCCAAGCTGCCAGGCGAAGAACAGCCTGTCCCCAGTCAGGGGAACCTAACCCTGGCTTCGAGTCTGAGATCAATCAGCAGCTCACAAAAGCATTTGCTCTGATGACCAGAGAGACGTGCTGAAGAAATTATTCTGTGATTTCCAGCCCATGTTTTCAAGGGACTCTCATGACTGTGAAGTCACTGATTACCACACAGTTCACATTCCCACAAATGTTTGTACACGTACAAAATACTGTTGGCTGCCTACAAGTCAAGTGGTAAATTGTCAGGGAGCACAACTCAACCTACAACTCACCAGTCCGTCTGGTGTCAAAACTGACTGCCTCACAATTGGCTACCTTCCACTGAACAAGGAGGCTCCACTTTTATACTGGCTCATGATCCACTTGGATCAGGAACTGGCCAATGTAAAGGGGTCTGCTTTTTCTCAACTGTGGAATGTGGCCAACAGCTTCTGGACCATGAGAATTGATACATTTGACCTAAACAGGATAGCTTTCTCCTTTGGTAATCATCAGTATACCTGGAACTGCTATCAATTTGGGTTCAGGAGTTCAACATCTCAGATCTCACAATGTCTCAAACCAATTGAACTTACCACCACATTTTCCAGTCATGTGAGCAGGTTGTCACCCTATCAGGAACATACCAGTTCCAGTCAGTGTATACCTTACCTACCTGTATTATCATAATGATTGCTGCACATGTCATTGTTACATGTATAGAGTTCTCTCTCTCTCTCTCTCTCTCTCTCTCTCTCTCTCTCTCTCTCTTTTCTCTCTTTGTCCTGCAGGTAAGAAGTGGAAGATTGGCTGCCATCTGTGAGCTCCAGAAGAGCTGTGGATTGACTCACACTGCAGCCAATTAACCAATCAAAGACAGACGACACCATTTAAAAGCCTCTCTCTTGCTTTGCTCTCCTTTCTTTGCTTGCTGTCTAGGAAGGTTTGTGGTGGGGAGGTAGGACTGAGGTGAGGCTGGGGTACCCTATACATTTATACACGTAGGAGGAAATTGTTACTTCATTAGGTTATGGGTTGTTGCCACTGCTGCAATTTTGTTATGTTCAGACAGTTGTTGATAAGATAGTCAGGCCTTTTGTTTTCTTTTTTTTTCCTCACAATTACTTTTGAGCTCGGCCCTATTTTATTGTGCTTTGTTTATTTTGTTTGGCACAACCCCCACAGTTCCTCCTTACATTTTTCAAGCCTACTTCTGTTGTTTACCTTTTCATGTAAATATTGTAAATAAATCTCTTTTTCTTGACTGCTTCACATCCACCCTTTCTCTCTTTGTTTATTGTCAGCGGTATTGTTTCCTGATAGAAAAGGGAAACGTAACAGTCATTTAGGCCTGATGGATTACATCCAAACATCATTGGTTGCAGACTGCTCAGCACCAACCTGCATCAAGCCCTTGGCATACTGTACCAAAACAAGAATACACAGATAAGTGTTAAGGTCAGTCTGCACAGACAGAAAGGCTCACCAGACCCTCTGCTTCACGTCATCCAAGGCATCCAGAGGATGTCTCTGTTCCAGTCAGGGATCAAACACCACTCATCCCCCTCTCCATCTCTTTCCCAGGGACCCAGCCTCCAGAACAATCACCTCTCAAGGAGTTAGTTAAAGCTGCCACATTGAAGCTCGGTCAAATTGGTGAACTATTAAACAACAGTAACCATGAACATCATCACTTAGGTGTCCATCAGAAATGAGACAGATACCTTGCCGCTTCTGTCCCGAAAATATACCAGTGATCTTAAACAGCCAGTGTCACAGTGAAACACACTGTATCAATCACAGATCTGGTACCCGTCTCAGTAATCTGAAATTTGTCAATGTTCAGTCAAAGTCACATCACATCTCACTTCACAGAATCCCTACAGCTGAAACTAGCTCTCTTTAATGTCTGTCTGAGCACTGCTGAAAACATTGTTAAAACCACGCTGCCGTCTTGTTGAAGGTGTGATATATGGCGTCATCAACCAGGTTTTCAGTGGATAGCCGTTATCTCCTAGCAGCCACCCATCCAGAGGGGTGTCCCCCTGAAAGACTGTAGGGATGCTAGAATTTGCCAGGATGAACGAGTCACGTGCCGAGTCATACCATCCTTGGTTTTGTGAGGCCAACCCCCAAAACCAAGCATGGTATCACTCTATTGTGAGGCAAACGATCCCCCATTAAGGCGGGGTAGGGTTCGACCCTTGGGTGTCAACGACAGTCGTCTGCCTCGTTAGTGACCCATTCTTGTCATTGGGAGGCTCCTTGAGCCATGTGTGAATGGCTTTGTTGTTTATTTTCAGAGGCTAAGTTTTTGAATCTCTTTGGAAGAGATGAAAGGACAGCATTGTATGTAGGAGATAGGTGGTGTCTGACACCACGTTGACACCCAAGGATCGCACCCTACCCCGCCTTAATGGGGGATCGTTTGCCTCAGAATAGAGTGATACCATCCTTGGTTTTGGGGGTTGGCCTCACTCAGAGGATAAATACTTGAATCTAACACCATTTCATTAGACTAGAGCTGTCCTATCTAGTCTGGTGCACATGAACTGATGAAGCCTGCTCGGATGAGAGGCGAAACGTCTTCCAAGACAAACTGACAAAGTCCAGTTGCGATCGATTGAATGCCCTGAAGCTTCTTTTTAAAATGTATTAGTTGTGTGTCTAAAATTAAGCACTGGTGTAGCCCTTGAAACCCTTGGTCTTGTTGTTCAGTATAACAGCAGTATAAAGACATTCTGAATTTCACTTTTTACTCCCTTTTCAAGACATAGTCAAGGAATCTGTTTCTACAACTATGTGCTGATACATATTTATGTTATCTATATTCTTAAAACATTTACATTTCTTCATAATACAAAGTAAAAATATAAGTTGCTATCACAGGCATCATCCCAGTTACCAGTCCCAGTCTTTTATATAATTTACTTATATAATTTATTTACTTCAATTTACTCTAGCCCTGTAGACTTTCTATATTTATAGCACCATGAAATTTCCTTTTGCTAACAGAGACAAATGGTCTGTTAGCAGTCTTGCATTTTACATGGACTGATGAAAAATAGATATGTCTTCCTTTGCACCTGGACATCAATAAAGAAACTGACAGAGGGGATTCATTCACGCCTCGCTCATCAGAGCTCATTGAGAATAATTGGGCGTGACAGGCTTGTACAGGACAGGAAACTGTGGGTGGGAAATATCCTTCAGTGATGAAATTCAATTTAACACAAAGTCATAACCTTTGCATGTGGGATGGGGTTGGGCTATGAAATGCAGAGTTGGTGTGGAGGGATGAGTTTACTGTACAGTCATCTCTGGACTGCAAAAAGCTGTATAGAGTTGAAATATTATATGACCCATCTGGACGACATGGTTGTGAGGTACGAAATTTGCAGGAGACATACATTCAACTAGTATTTAAATTGAAATCTATCATCATTTAAAGAGAACAAGAAGGTATATCATCCTTCTGAGAGGTTTGTAATAATTCTGTTGGCCTGATAATTTGTCTTAGAGTTGCAATGGAGGAAAATGAGACGCAATAGAAGAAAGAAAGAAATGTCATACAAAATTATCAGATTACAAAAATAAAGCATGAGGGAAAGGCATAAACTCTGACATTTCTTAGTGACTATTTAGCTATTTAGGCATGATCCAAACTCCAAGTTAATTTATTGTTAAGGGGATGGGGATGGGATGCAGGTGTATAGGCTCTGCTTTGACTCCAGCACATCTGTCTCCAGGAGTAGGGACAAAGGGCTCATGTGGCAGAGAACGGGGCAGCCAGTTGGCTGTGATGGGGTTGGGGCTGGTTGTGGGCTTTGGACTAAGAGTTGGTTCTTCAGGTTTAACAGCATCTGTGACATTTCTGTGACATTACCCAAGTCAACAAAGTCCGAAGGACTTGATCATTACACCATGAGCAGAACACCATAACCAACAAGAGCTTGTTGGAAGGAGTCCAGAGGTGAGGAAACTGGAGGAAGGGATGGTCTGTCTGCTGGGTTCATCTTGTGACTACATCGCACTAAGGGGCTTAGCTAATGAACCTCGGTGCGGACACAGACAATGAGACAGGCATGAGAATTATGGTATTATGTTGCTGGACAAAAGGAATTGGACATGAGATGGGCTGATGAGACGGAGCAGAGCAGTGCAAACTGGACTGCAAGTAGAGGAGCAAAAAGAATAGTTGTTACAGGCAATCAGCAAATCCATCCGTGCCACCGCAATCAGCAGATGTAAACTAAAAAAAGATATAATGTGGCAAGGTGGGTGTGGCAAAGTTGAGCCTTTGTAGGGTCTTGATTACCATACCTGTCCATATTAGGATTAGGATTTGAAAATAAGTGAAAATATTCTAGTGGGCCACCCTGACCACTGTCCACATACCCCTTATATTTAGACAAGACTACACAGTGAATCCTTAAATCACCAGTAGGCAACCACTTGCTTTAAAATACCAAAACAACAAAAACTGGGTTCACTAGTTTCTACGTTAAATAAGTACAAATGCCGACATTGGTGGACCATGTTCCTGTGCCTCTTGCATGCTGTTGCTTGGCAGATTTGTTGCTTTTCCCTACATGTGATACACTTCAATCTGTGTGGGATATTTTACAAAAAAGACATGACTTTGACCGATCTTGCTCTTCATCAACTATGGGTAAACCTCCTTCCATTTGGTAAGGTGCTTGAACAAACTTTTGACTTTTCACAAGTGCTCCATCTCTCTCATCTTCTTCTCCTCCTCCTTCTCCTTCTTCTTCTATTATTGAAGGGTGCTGTGTGAGTGAATAACTTTTTGTCACTGATCTACACACTGCCACCAGCAGGAGGGCAGTGGGAATCCTGTGAAAAATGGGAGGGTTGTGTGGACGTACAATCATTAGTTATCATTTTACTTAGGTTCCATATTCTATTCTATCCTCTATGTTACAGTAGCATGGGAAAGAGGTCTCTCTGAGTGAGGTCAGATGGAAAACGGATGTTCTGTGAAGGATAAACACAGAATTAGGGGCCTTGTGTACATATTCATGTGTTAAGGAATATGAGATGGTGTGGTCACTGTATGTATGTATGGGTAACTTTGTAAAGTTAGCAAATGAAAAGAAAGTTCTCAGTCTATTATAATAAATACTAATATAAAAACTGTACTTTGTGAAAAAACATTTTGAGACTGCTGCCTGTGATTGACTTTTTCTGACCTTAGTTCTTTCCTAAAATGTATCTCCTTATTGTTGCTACAATAATAATCTCTCTAATTTACAACCATCAGTGTGTTTGTGCATTATTAGATGTGTTTTTGAATGCTTCGAAGAAATTTCCACAACAGCTGACAGGCCTGTTGATTACATGATAGGATGCAGCTGGAGAGACTCTGCTCAGGCTCTGGCACAAATGTCTCCACTCAGGCAATCATCCACTACACAGGCACACAAGGGGAGAGAGAAGCTCCCAGGGAGGCCGGAGGTGACTACAGATCAGGTGATATTCTAGGAGCAGAACATAACATATATTCCTTCAGGAAAAGTCAACATAATAACTATCACTGCAACAATGAAAAATGAACTAATATAGTGCCAAATTTGAGGTTTAAATGCTAACCAGTTTCTATGGAAATCCCACACTTTTCATTATTCCTAAATGACAGTGAGCGGTTAAAGGTACTAAAACAGCAAGCCTTGATGCCACTGCATTGTGTATTGGCTGAAGTTAACGTCATGAAATGTAGCTTTTTTCAAAGTGAAATGTTCTGATCATGTCTGCCTGTGCGTTCAATCTCAAAATCTGACTGACTCCCTGAAATGGGCTTTTCATTGATATTAGGGTCAATTTGGGGTGTCTCAGTGAAATAATTTCGTTATTTATTATGGATTGGCAGCGTTTCCAATGCCTGATGCAGCTGATCTTGAGAGATTACGAAGCTAAACAGGGGAGCTCCACTGAACAGCCATTGGAGAATTAAAGCTTTGGCAACATTAGAGTCAAATTCTAGAATTCATTTTTTACTCTGAACAACATTCCTATCTCCTTATTTAAGATTCAGTAATGGCAGCTCTGACTTTAAAGCTACAATGTTTACTGAAGCCATTATCATCCGGGTCCCACGTCAAAATGTATAGTGGCTACATTGGTCCACAGCCCAAAAAGTATTAGTTTCACAATAACAGCTCTAAAATTGTGAGATGCACACAAGCGTGGATGCACTCTTTTCAATAGTGCATCCATGTCACAAGATTGTGAAGTTTCTGTCTGTGAAGACAAAAAAGGCTTTCATTCGCAGTAGAAAATGTAGTATTTTTAGCTAGATTTCTGCAGAAAAATTTGTTCTGTTAACATTTCTCGTGAGAATATGCTATGTACTTGTTTGATGATCTTTCAATGAAAATATAGTATCTCACAATATTAGAGCCTTCATTGTGGGCTTCATTGTTGTCCTCTGGAGTGGCTCACTCTATCTGGTCCTCCTTCTGGTCATCTTACAGACCTGTTACATTCTTCAGTCCTGATCTCACACTGTTAATGAAGACTCTAGCTATGTCTGTGAGGCGTCCCCTTGACATTCATTCTTTTGGGTGTTCACTTGTTTATTTCCTGTTTTAGTTTTGTTTTGTTTATCCTCCTGCCTTTGTCTTTGGAGAATTTCAAATTTGTTTTTTGGATTTTGCCCCTTCCTTTTCCTGCAGTCTGTTGCTACCTGTTTTGTTTTTCAGCCTGCCTGTGTGTCCTGTGTTTGGGTTCAGTCTCTTTTTTTTCCTCAATCCCTTGTTTCCCTGTACCTGCACATACACAAGAGTGTTACAGTGAATGCCCATATGACTATGGCTATTACCTAGCAGGCTGTGTTGCTAGGATACATTGTTAACAATCCCCTGCTGTCTTGCTAAATGTCTGCTTGCTCTAAAGAGATATAAGGACTTCTTCTGCAATAAAGAAGTCAAAAGAACCATTGCCTTGTCTGATGATTTTTCCTGTGTGTGTGTGTGTGTGTGTGTGTGTGTGTGTGTGTGTGTGTGTGTGTGTGTGTGTGTGTGTGTGTGTGTGTGTGTGTGTGTGTGTGTGTGTGTGTGTGTGTGTGTGTGTGTGTGTGTGCGTGCACGCGTGCTGACCTCTTGCACTTTTTTTTTTGACTCTTGACACTGTCACACTGTGTTGCTATTTCATTGTAATGTAATGTCACCATTATCATACAGTGTTGATCAGAGTTACAAGCTGTTATGTTCAAAGTTATTACTATAGATATAGTAGACAACTAGATTTTGACTTTACACTTGCTCCTCATTAGGGGTAAGATTTACACCTTTTCTTGCATCCAGTCTTCAGGCTTACATCACACCTAATAAGACTTTCTCTTGACTCTTCTCTTAAAAATGTTATGTGTGCCTGTCAGGAAGCTGTAATGGAGGCAAGAATGCCTTTTGATTCAGTCAACTATTTGCCTATCTCTAATTTTTTATTTTCATCAAAGGCATTAGGAAAAAAATTTTTAATCAGTTTTGTGCCTTTTTAAATGACAATAGAATTTTAGATACATCCCAATCAGGCTTTCACTTTCCACACAGTATTGAGACAGCTTGCCTTAAATTGAGTAATGACCCTGTTTTAAATGCGGATTTAGGGCTCTGTTCTTTTTTAGTTTTACTGATATCAGTTTGGCCTTTGAAGGGTTTGATAGATCAGGCCCTCTTCTCACTTTATATGCTTTATTTGACTCATAACACAAAAAGATAATTTGTCTTATCACTGTCATGCAGATGACACCCAATACTAGACGTGCACAGAGATATCATTATCTGCATCTGTTCAGCCAACAAAATTATCTGTTTCTGTGTCTGTATTTGGATAGAAGACTGGATGTCACATTAAAATGCAATTGTTATGCCTTCAAATCATCAACCTGATTTGATATTGACATGTAATTAATTGTGAAATATATTTCCACATCATCATACAATATTTTTCATCTCTCTTTTATATTATTTTTTAATTAAACAAAGTTTTATGAACTGGGGTACATTGAACAATCACAAACTGAGAAAATGTTTTAGAAATCCAAAGTTTCTCTTTTGCCCTGGGAATAGAAACTATTTACAAAGAAGACATATAAACAAATATCTGTCAGCTGGGAATAAATTAAATTCCACTTTTGCTGTATTTAGACTTGGACTTACACTGAACTTCACTGATCCCAATTTGGGAAATTCTTTTGTTGCAGCAGTAGGTTAAACGATATGCATAACCATAGAATAAAACTAAGAGAAAAGAGTGCTCTTAAAAATACAACTAAGTATATAAACATAGAATAGCAGCAATTCTGAAAATGTAACATTAGTATGTAACATATTTAAAATCTAACTACGTATGTAAAATATGAGTGTATTATAAACAAATATTAACATCAGTTCTTAAAGAGAGAGAGAGCCAGAGCTATAAAGTATAAAGTAAATGTAAATGTAAAGTAAAGTTCCAAGTGATAAATAAATGTAAACAATAAATAATAAACTGTATTGTGTGTCTTCATGTGTTAACTGTACTACACTTGGTTAGGGAAATGAGCAGAGATGTGCTAGATTATAATACTCAAGTAAAAGTACTGTTAGTTTAAAGAACTTTTACTCTGTAAAATGTCACTGCAGTACAATTGCATTGAAAAAAGGAACTACACCACACCACCAAGCACCTCATGTCCATACCGATAATAAATAAGGACGCTGTGGCCAGTTCAACAAGCAATATCAGGCTACAGAAATGAAATAACTGCCACAGAAAAAAAAACAAAACAAGAACAACAAAAAAGAAACATCACCAAAGTAGACAACACAGAGATGTATAAACAATATAAACCTCACAGAGACTGCAGGCACAAACACATTAAAGCAAGGAGGGCTCATTGCTAGGCAATGCAGTGCTTGTTATCCTCCACAATCTGCTCTTGGTTCAACTTCTTTGCTTGACCATTCACTCAGCCGCTTTGTCTCATTATAACTAGTCTGTCCCACTATAACCAGTTATAGTAATTTCAAATATTTCAAGATGAGAGAGGCTCTACAGTCACAACTGTGACTCAAGTATGCTAATACCCATAATGACATCATCCCTACTTTTAGTTCATTATTGTGCATGTTGTATGGGAGCTGATTAAAGCCACTTTGCAACCTCTTTTATCTTTTCTGGATCGGTATTCGTCTCTCTACCCTCAGTGATGTTCCACCGGAAGCTGAAGCTCTTGCCATGGAATTCATGTGTTGACTTTCATAAACAATTTATTCTCCATAAGCCTCTCCAGAACCTTGTGAACATGGGTGTTACGGCTTCACCATGTAAGAAGAACCAAGGCTCAGGGCATGAGGCCACAACATATAACAAAACGGATGACACTGAAAAAAAGGATGTGGAAGAACCCACAAGCTTTATTAGTCCCCCATCTCAACCAGTGATGATAAA
Organism: Chaetodon trifascialis; assembly: GCF_039877785.1. Taxonomy (NCBI): domain Eukaryota; kingdom Metazoa; phylum Chordata; class Actinopteri; order Chaetodontiformes; family Chaetodontidae; genus Chaetodon; species Chaetodon trifascialis. The sequence continues at coordinate 2,879,678 of NC_092064.1, read as the reverse complement.
AATGATAACAATCAGAATAATAATCAGAATTTTACTAATGAAGGGAAACAAAAACCCAAACGAAAGAAAAAAAAAAAAGGGGGCTGGAAACCCTGGCCAAAATGAACAAAAGAAGGAGAGGTGCAGGACCAGCCACACAATGGGCCGTCGCCCCCAGCGTCTCCCCCTAAACTACCTAAAAAACAAGAAGCAAACTGAACCTAAACCAAAAGACGAATAACTGAACTACCAGTAATCTCCAGCCCAAACTAAAACAATAAGATAACATAACAAACCTCCTGCACCTAAACGTGCATGGAGGAAAAAGGGAGGAAAACCCCTACTTGGTGAAAAAGAAAACCCCCCAAAAAAGGAAAGAAAAGAACCCTCTCACCACTGTTAGTGCGCTGCCATGTGCCTGCCATTGTCTCTGCCTCCCCTCACTCTATGCACTCTGCCCAGTTTTATTACCTCCTCCCCTCTCCAGCCCAGCCTGTGATGTTACACAGGTGTGTAGCAGGTAGAGGGAGGAGGAAGCCAGAGCTGAGGGAACAGGAGGAAGGCAGGCTGACACACATGCACGCACGCATTCAGTCATGTTTTTGGAAAAAAAGGGGTTATTATTCAAATACACAAAGACAAAGAAAGCAGGACCCTTAGTTCAAAAGGCATGACTAAATACTCAAAGTGGCCAAGAGGGCTGTTGAATACCATCTTCCCCTTGTCTCCTTATCTGATCCTGAGGTTGAGTTTGGTGAATACTGTAGTATATTAGAAGGGCTCATAAGTAGAGGTGATAAGTGGCATAAATTTGTATTTGTTCTTTACTAATATTAATGGCACAACCACATAAGAGACTAATCCTTTTTTGCCAACAAAGAAAAACCCAGTGCCAAAAAGAGAAGAAGAGGCACAGATTATACTCTAAACTTGGTGACAAACTTACATCAGAAATAGTGCCAATAGAATTGTTTGCAGGTACCACCTCAGCCCATGCAAGTGCCCTTAATCTTAATAAACCCATAATATATTGTACCTTAATTTCTTTTTTCCCCAGTAGTCACTGAATTTCCTTGGTTGATCCTTGTTGTGTCACAATTTCATTAAAGACTTTTTTTCAAAATGTTTCTGTCAACTGTGTTCTTTGTGTTCTACTGTGTGGTAGTGTAGAAGGTGGATCGCCAAATAAATCAATGAATCATCAATCAAATAAAATATATATGTAATTTATATTTTATATATACATAAATATAACAATATAATAACTATTTTTAAGATATTAATTTATTATATATGAATTTAATATATATTTATTATTTTTATTGTTATTATTATTATTATTATTATTATTATTATTATTATTATTATTATTATTTGTGGCGCACAGATGACCAATATCAGCAGAGTTGTCATCCAATCACATGATCACTCATTCATGTGATTGGAGTTGCTATCCAATCACATGATGGTTTCCTTTTAAAATGCCTGTGGAATCATCCAATGGTTGTTTGTGAAGTCAGCAGGCCAGCCTGAGTAGATCAACGTCGATAGCATTCATGTGCTAATTAGAGCTATTCGCACCTTCGCGAAGGTGCGATTAACCACGCCCCCTGCCGACAGATGGTTCGTTTCCGACGATTTTCGGAGCCGGCGAAGTTCCCCGTAAACTTGCCGTAAATTGCCGAAAATCAACGAACTTCACGGGGATTTACGGGTCGAAAATGTGGTTTTTCATGCAGTGCTTGGACTGGCCAGAAGTGTAGGTTGATGGCCACTGATTGAAAACCTATAGAGCACTGTTGTAAGAACCCGCAGCATTTCCCCCCAAAAGGGAATGGTTTTGCATGTGGTGGCCACAGACAATTGCCCGCTCCTTATGCTTCCTGACTGATTCTTCTCTAGTTTTGAGTTCTGTTAGTGTCCTTGTCACAACTAGTAGCAAGCAGTAATAGCTGCAGCCCATTCGGGTTGCACAGGTAGTCAAGCTCCTCCAGGATGGTACATCCATACATGTGGTTGCAAGAAGGTTTGCTGTGTCTCCCAGCCCAGTCTCAAGAGCATGGAGGAGATATCAGGAGACTGGCATTACACAAGGAGAGCTGTCCAGGACCGTAGAAGCTCACAACCAAGCAGCAGGAACGGTATCTGCTCCTTTGTGTGAGGAGGAACAGGAGGAGCACTGCCAGAGCTCTACAAAATGACCTCCAGCAGGCTACTGGTGTGCATGTTTTTGACCAAACTGTCAGAAACAGACTCCATGAGGGTGGCATGAGAGCCCAATGTCCTCTAGTGAGACTTGCGCTCACAGCCCAGCACTGTGCAGCTTAATTGGTGTTTGCCAGAGAACATCAGAATTGGCAGGTCTGCCACTGGCGCTCCATTCCCTTCACAGATGAGAGCAGGTTCACACTGAGCACATGTGACAGACATCAAAGAGTCTGAAGACGCTGTGGTAAATATTACGCTGCCTGTAACATCATCCAGCATGACCGGTTTGACAGTTGGTCAGTGATGTCTGGGACCACCTCTTCTCCAGGTACTCACTCTCCCTCCCTCTGCAACTGAATACTGTGGAATTTGTCACTGAAGCAATCATTCTGTGGCTTTTTCATGCTTGACAGACTCAAACAAATGGCCAACATATTTGTGTGTGCTGTTATTCATGCTATATCATATGACAGTAATTTAATGCAAGGAAAAAAACCAATTTGACTCTCCCCATAATTAATTAAGGGAAAAATCCTGTAGCAATTATATCTTCATAACAACCAAAATAATATTAAATACTTGCCCATTTTTAATTCATTTGTCAGCATGTCAATGGTTTATAATTATCTTAGGAACAGAATAAGACTTCCCATCTGCTGCTGATGCTCAACATTTAGCTCAAAATCCCAACATCACTCCTATAATGCAAGAATCAAATGAAAGATACCATCAAGATTTTCCATCAAGTGATTAGGTGATGCATGTAACTATTAAATAAAATTTACATCATCTACAACAATTGTATTGTTTTCCAATTAGGATTTTCTAGGGCTTTGAGAAGGAGATATTGATGCCATTAATTTTAAATTGAAGAAGTCAGTTGCTATTTTGTACCAACATTAAATACAAATATACTTGACCATTTTACTGCAACAAGAGAGGCAAGAGAAGAGTTTTATTCTTGTCAGGGTGGAGCATCCTCTGAAACAACTTTTACAAATTCAAAGGACATCTAGGTCTGTCAGATATTTTGGAATTTGGCTCTGTTTTTGTCTCACTTTACGTATATAACCTACTGGTGACTTAATCTCAATAATTAATAATAATTAATAATCAATAATTACGGGCTGCACGGTGGCGCAGCAGGTAGTGCGCGTACCTCACAGCAAGAAGGTCGCCGGTTCCCGTGCTTCCCGTGCTTCCCGTGCATGTGTGGGTTCTCTCCGGGCACTCCGGCTTCCTCCCACAGACCAAAAACATGCTCATTAGGTTGATTGGTGACTCTAAATTGCCCCTAGGTGTGAGTGTGAGTGTGAATGGTTGTGTGTATATACCCTGCGATCGGCTGGCCACCGGTCCAGGGTGTACCCTGCCTCCCACCCATTGACAGCCGAGATAAGCTCCGGCCCCCCTGCGACCCCGAAAGGGATAAGCGGCATAGAAAATGGATGGAATCAATAATTACAGAAAATGAAATTCGCACTCACCCAGTGTCGTATGATCCTAAAAATTTACGTTTTGTGTCTAAATCAGAAAAGTCAACCACCTCATTACCTGTAAATTTTTGAGAGATCAGCATTTTAATCCATCACATTAAAGATTCCACATGGATCCTACATGCTATGTAGCAGTAGAAATATATAACAACCATCTTGGTTGGTAAGTGTCTCTGGCATGGGAATGACATGGGAAAAATGACTTTGTTGGGTGGAATATTGCAGATAAGCTCACACACTGAATAAGACAATGAGATTTATCATGCAGCCTCCCTTCTCATATGCTGTATGGTAGCTTCCTGATAAGTAAGGATATTGACTCAGGATGTGGTTAGAATATCCAAAGGGTGGTTGTATGCATGTCACAAGTGACATACTGCAGACTGATGTGAGCATGAGCCTGTTCTGAGCATGTTCAATCATGAATACAATCAGATGTCCATGGTGCTTGTCTGTCATTGTCCTCTACTGCTGCCTGGCCTGCACTTTCCTTTCTCTGCTTGGGAACAATGAGTAGCACCAGCAACTCAATGTGATGAATCCTATCTCAGCCAACACATGCGCTCCATCACTGCTCAAGCCATTACAATCCATTACATTTTTTTTTGTTATTACTTCTGACAAAAAGTCAAGGAGGGAAGGCAGGCTCCTGGAGGGATTTGAATACAGAGGCACAAAATAGAGAATCTCTGGAGTGTATATCTGTGAAATGTTTTAGTACAAGGTGTGGGAGCTTAAACTTAAACTAGTTCTGTCTGTGGTCTAACAAATTAGTCAGTGCAAATGTGCTTATTAAGAGAGGCTGGGGAGAGCTGAGGAGGTTTTAAGCCTTCTTTTTCTGCTTTAAAACAGTAATAATTATCATTTACGACTAGGTTGGACTACTGTATGTTTCAGTCAGTTCAACAGGGTTGGGGATAGTTACTGTATCTTAGCCATAAAATATGTGCTTTATTTGTGTGGGTGTGGGGGGGGGGGGGGGGTATTATACATGTTTTGAGGACATATATCTGTTTATACAGTCACATTGTGGGCCTTGCCTGCCTTATGGGAAAAAATCCCTAATAAATGACTCATTAAATTGTACGGTGAGGTTTTGAGCTAAGGTTAGGGTAAGGTTTGGTTTCAGTTCAAGTTGGGGTAAGTCTTCAGTAAATGAAGTAGTCTATATCTCCAGAAGTGATTGAAACAATCGTGTGTGTGTGTGTGTGTGTGTGTGTGTGTGTGTGTGTGTGTGTGTGTGTGTGTGTGGTCCATTGGCTCAGGCTTTCTTGCTGATCCAGCTCCTAGCAGGGCAGTACAAGGAATAGATTGTTTCAGAGGAGAGACTTTAATAAACCAATACGCGGAAGAATGTGTGTGTGTGTGTGTGTGTGTGTGAGAGAGAGAGAGAGAGAGAGAGAGAGAGAGAGAGAGAGAGAGAGGGAGAGTGGGGACCAGTATTTGATGGGGAGAGGATTGAGTTGTTCCATCCTGATTCTGACTTTTTAAATCAATCTCCCCCTGCAAACACACACATTCCTACAAAGACAAAAACACTCACAAAGAGCATAAAATTGTATCTACCAGTGTTGAAACACATCTATACATTTGCTAGCATTGTTCTTAAAAGATGTGGCCTGGTTCAGTCTTGCTGTTACCACTATTTTGTGGACGGTGGCCAGGGTATTTACTTACCGGAACCGCACAGAGAACCAGGCTTGAATTTACATTTTTTAATATGTAATTTTGAGCACATTGTCTTTAATGTGTATTTCCATTTGCTATGTTCATTAGTGTTTGCTACAGTTAATGCACTGTGTGTATTTCACACTAAAATATTTCTTGCAGGGAGCGTAATTCTTTTCTGTTACTTATTATTGATTCCTAGAAAGAAATTTTGACATCATGGTGTCCTTCGACCTCTCCGGGAACCATCACCTTATTGTGGTGGAGAGGTTTGTGTGTCCCGGTGAATCTGACAGCTATGTTGTCTGGAGCCTAGTGCTCCTGGTAGGGTCTCCCATGGCAGATTGGTCTCAGGCGAGGGTCCAGACTAAGAGTGGTTCATGAAGACCCCTTGAAAGACCGCATAAGAAGAGGTGATACCCAGTACCCAGGAGGAAGCCCGGGACCCCCGTCTGGAGCCAGGCCTGGACGGTGGGCCCGTCAGCGAGCACCTGGTGGTCAGGCTTGCCACGGAGCCCGGCTGGGCACAACCCGAAAGGATTACGTGGCACCCTCATCTTCATCCTGTGGGCCCACCACCTGCAGGAAAAACCGCTGGGGTTGGGTGCCCTGCCATATGGGTGGCAGTGAAGGCCAGGGATCTCGATGGACCAGACTTGGGCGGCAGAAGCTGGTTCTGGGGACGTGGAACGTCACCTCTCTGTGGGGGAAGAAGCCGGAGCTTGTGCGTGAGATGGAGCGCCACCAGTTGGATCTGGTGGGGCTCACCTCTACACACAGCGTTGGCTCTGGAACCGTCCTCCTGGATAGGGGTTGGACTCTTTTCTTCTCTGGAGTCGCCCAAGGTGTGAGGCGCTGGGTGGGTGTGGGAATACTCACAAATCCTCGGCTGAGTGCCGCTACGTTGGAGTTTACCCCAGTGACGAGAGAATTGCCTCCCTACACCTTTGGGTTCTGGGGGGAAAACTGACTGTTGTTTGTGCATATGCACCGAACAGCAGTGCAGAGTATTCAGCCTTCTTGGAGACCGTGAGTGGAGTCCTGCATGGGGCTTCGGTAGGGGACTCCACAGTCCTTCTGGGGGACTTCAACACACACGTGGGCAACGATGGAGACACCTGGAGAGGATTGGGAGGAACGGCCCCCCTGATCTGAACCCGAGCGGTTGTTTGTTATTGGACTTCTGTGCTAGTCATGGACTGTCCATAATGAATGCCATGTTCGAACATAAGAATGCTCATAAGTGTATATGGTACCAGAGCGACCTAGGTCGAAGGTCAATGATCGATTTCGTTATCGTATCATCTGACCTGAGGCCGCATGTTTTGGACACTTGGGTGAAGAGAGGGGCAGAGTTGTCTACTGATCACCATCTGGTGGTGAGTTGGGTCCGAGGGTCGGGGAAGACTTTAGACAGACATGGTAAACCCAAGTGTGTGGTGCGGATGTACTGGGAACATCTGGACGATGCCTCTGTCCGAGAGATCTTCAACTCACACCTCCGGCGGAGCTCTTCTCTCATCCCTGTGGAGGTTGGGGGCATCGAACCTGAGTGGGCGATGTTCAAAGCTTCCATTGCTGAAGCTGTGGTGGAGAGCTGTCGTCTAAAGATCTTGGGTGCCTCAAGGGGCGGTAACCCTCGAACACAGTAGTGGACACCGGTGGTCAGGGAAGCCGTCCGACTGAAGAAGGAGTCCTTCCGGGATATGTTATCTCGGAGGACTCCAGAGGCAGTTGCAAGGTACCGACGGGCGCGATGGGCAGCAGCTTCCAACATAGGGGAAGCAAAGCAGCGGGTGTGGGAGGAGTTCGGAGCAGCCACGGAGAAGGACTATCGGTCAGCACCAAGATGTTTCTGGAAAGCCATCCAGAATCTCAGGAGGGGGAAACAGGGAACCATCCAAGCTGTGTACAGCAAGGATGGAACACTGTTGACCTCTACGGAGGAGGTAGTCGGGCGGTGGATGGACCACTTTGAGGAACTCCTGCATCAGACCAATACGCCCTCTATTGTAGAGGCAGAGCTGGAAGCTGATGGGGGATCATCATTAATTACCCTGGTGGAAGTCACTGAGGTTGTTAAACAACTCTGCAGTGGCAAAGCCCCTGGGATTGATGAGATCTGTCCAGAAATGCTGAAGGCTCTGGGTGTTGAGGAGCTGTCTTGGATGACACATCTCTTCAACATTGCGTGGAAGGCTGGGACAGTGCCTAAGGAGTGGCAAACTGGGGTGGTGGTCCCCTTGTTCATAAAAGGGGACCAGAGACTGTGTGGCAATCACAGGGGCATCACACTACTCAGCCTCCCTGGTAAAGTCTACTCCAGGGTGCTGGAAAGGAGGGTTCGGCCGATAGTCGAACCGCAAATTGAGGAGGAACAATGTGGATTCCGTCCTGGCCGTGGAACAACGGACCAGCTCTTTACTCTCGCAAGGAGGGCCTGAGAGTATGCCCATCCAGTCTACATGTGTTTTGTGGACTTGGAGAAGGCATATGACCAGGTCCCCCCCGGGAGATATTGTGGGAGGTGCTGCGGGCATATGGGGTGAGGGGGTCACTTCTCAGGGCCATCCAATCTTTATATGCCCAAAGCAAGAGCTGTGTTCAGGCACTCGGCAGTAAGTCGGACTTGTTTCCAGTGGGGGTTGGCCTCAGTCAGGGCTGTGCCTTGTCACCAATCCTGTTCATGATATTCATGGACAGGATATCAAGGCGTAGCCGAGGGGAGGAGGGTCTGCAGTTCGGTGTGCTGAGGGTCTCATCACTGCTTTTTGCAGATGATGTGGTCCTGTTGGCATCATCAGTCTGTGATCTCCAGCACTCACTGGATCGGTTCGCAGCCGAGTATGAAGCGGCTGGGATGAGGATCAGCACCTCTAAATCTGAGGCCATGGTTCTCAGCAGGAAACCGATAGATTGCCTACTCCGGGTAGGGAATGAGTCCTTGCCCCAAGTGAAGGAGCTCTCCATCTACCGGTCAATCTTCGTTCCGACTCTCACCTATGGTCATGAGGGCTGGATCATGACCGAAAGAACCAGATCGCGGGTACAAGCGGCCGAAATGGGTTTCCTCAGGAGGGTGGCTGGCTTCTCCCTTAGAGATAGGGTGAGAAGCTCAGTCATCTGTGACGGACTCGGAGTCTCCATCTACAATGGAAGTGAGTGGATGTTTGGCACGTATGACTGATTTAACTGTTGACGGCCTGTGGGAAGAAGCTGTTCGCTTGTGTCTGGTTGTTTTGGTGTATAGTGTTCTGTAGAGCCTACCAGAGAAGAGAAATTGGAACAAATTGGGTTCTATTTTTCGTCCCCGCTGCTGGTGGGGTGCCCCCCACGCGCAGTGGTATTTTCAGGTAGCGCAGACGGGCGTGCAGCGCACTTGGTATTTTGGTAAACCGAGGCGCACAGAAGTACGCCAGGATGGGCGTTGCAGCGCAGTAGGGGGAGGTGTCGGCATAATCAGCCAGCAGATTTGGATTTTCTGTCCATTTCGGTCCAAAAGTGAAGTAAAGTGAAGTAAAAGTGTGCTGAAAGCTCGCCACCCCAGACCTGGTCAACTCTGAGCGCCAGCAACGCACCGCTGGGCAAGTGGATTTTTGTAAAACAGCGGAGTCATGCGCCCACGTCACCAATACCTCAAAGGCAGGTTTCCACAGTGTCTGGCATTTCACTGCGATCAATAATTAGCAACAGCCACGATTCAATGCAACTATCTGAGTCAGCACATACAGTCAGACCTAAATTTATATATTTTGATCCGTATGTCATCTGACCACAAGCTTAAGCTTGAATTATTGATATGATATGAATAAAAGTTCTAGAGAATGTGATTCCTGAAATTGAGGTGATGCAGTCAGGTAGAGAGATCATATATCACTCTGTTGGAGCTATGCAAGTTACAAAAACACTCCGTGTACTCAGTGCTACAGAGTGGAACTTCTTTCCTCACAATCAATCTTTGGCTGAATAATGACAGTGGCTGCCGAAAGCACTTTAAGCAGACAACAGAAAGTTTTCATTTTGGCCTGCCGTCAAGTTATTTATGGAATTTACATTAAGTAGTGAAAGCTGATACTACCTACCATCAAGAATTCTTGTCATTTTAAAGGTGAAAGTGAAATATACACTCGCATTCACACACATGCGTGCGTGCACACACACACACACACACACACGCACACACAGAATGTAACTCTTATTTGATATATTCTCATGTCACATTTCAAAATATGCATAAAAATATGTTGATGGAAACATCTTATCAAAGTTTTGTTTGATTCTTCTCCCATTTGGCCAGTGGTGACTAGTAAACACAGCACAGATTGCTTTTAAGCAGCAGGTAATGATGTTGATGCCACTATTTAGAAGGGGAAAAGTTCGCATGTGCCATCTGTGCTTTGGAGTTGAATCATTAGTAACAAAGATAGATGAAGAGATAGCAAGGACTGGAATCTTTACACTGTTTCCATGGGATGAAATCTGACCAGCTAGCCTAACTCCAGGGTGCTTTTAAAATATCATCACACATTTCCGAAATCCTTGATGGGTTTTCATTCCAAAGAAACAAAGGTTGCTGCAGAATATGATTTTCAGTTCACACTGTTAGATAGTTCTGGTACAATAATTGGTAAGTAAAACACTTACAGATATGGTGTATTATTGGTGTATTATTGTGGCTGATTTATAGCACAAGTCATTTTCTGGCTGACAGCAACAACACATTATGTTAGCATGTGATAACGGACACACTCAACACGTTACTTACTACCTGTCAGGAATACAAGAGGGGCAGGCTTTACATTTATACAGATTAAGTCTATCTCCAGAAGAGAGAAGAAATCCAGTCTGAAGGATACAACGAAGTGGGCTTGTATAGACATCATTGATACATTCTGGGCCCCTTTTGTACTTAGAATGCTAACAGTTTGACAATTTAACAATTTGGAGTTTTGGCTCTTTCTGGAATTGTCAGAGCAACAAATCCTTGAGCCAAAACCTACAAAAGTACAGGCTTATTGACAGTTAGATGATGTTTCAGGGTGAATCCCCATATACAGTGCTGCTTGAAAGTTTGTGAACCCTCCAGACATGGTCACTCTTTTTGTAAAAAACATTAAAATAACCTTATTAAACATCTGTCCAAATCCCAATTTGGAAAGCACACCTTCCAAATAATGGACACACACACACACACACACACACACACACACACACACACACACACACACACACACACACACACACACAGAAAGAGATGTATTTTCATTATTTAATTCAACAACAGTGATTTCTTTGACAAAAACTGAAAATGTAACATGGAAAAATAAGAGAAACCTTTTATTAGTAGCTTGTGGCTCCTCCTTTTGCAGCCAGTACTTCAACCAAACGCCTTCTGTAACCACTAACATCTGCTTATGGGGATTTTTGCCCACTTAGATTGTGACCAAATACTTCTATTTTGGACTCATCTGTCCAGAGAATGAACTTCCGGAATGCCTCTGGTTTGTCCATGTGCTCTCTGGAAAAGTTGAAATGGGCTGTGGTCTTGTCTGTCTTTCCCTGTTTGTTCAGGTCTGTGCTGTGGGCAGTTCCTACCTGCCCAGCTCCTCCAGCCCTCCTTCCTCTCACACCTGCAAGTCATCACCTCATCTATGGTCAATCAGCTGTATGTTTAACCCCAGCTCAGTCCATCAGTATTCGTCGGATCGTCTGCTTGTCTCAAGTGGTACACCCGTCCACTCTTCTGCCAGTCTTCCTCCTCCTGAAACTGCTTGCTTGTACTTACCAGTGTTTTCTTTTGTACTTTGCCCTTAGGAGCCTCGTCCTTTTAAGCCCTCAGCCCAGCCCAGCCTTGCCGGTGAGAGAAATTGGATCGCGATCTTCTAGAGCATTTTTTGCTCTCTCCCTTTGTTGCCATTTTCTGGAAAATTTTTGTTTTATTATTTAGTAAGCAATCTACCAGAGCGTTTTATGCTCTCGCCTTTTGTTGCCAGTTTTGTGGACACTTTTTGTTATTAAAGTATGAACTGATTGTTCACATACTTTCAAGCAGCACTGTATGAACTCATTTTCAAATATAAATGTCTCACTTCAATTTATAATGAAAGAATGTTGATAGAATTATAATTTCATATGAGAAGATACAGGTTATGGAGAAATGGTTATGATCTGTTGGTGTAATTATCACAAGCTTTTATAATGAAGAGTAACCTATACTAGATTATGGTTTGATATGTATCAAAGAAACTGGGACAAAATTTTGGCCAGTGCTGCCCGGGCACACAGTCATAATTTATGCTTTATGCTAATGTATGCTTTGTCATAGGTCTTACACGAGGGATCAGTTCTTTAGATGTCGCCTAACTAATTGAGGCTAACATGCTGTTATCAGGCTAAAATGATCCTGTTAAATCTCATGCAGCTAAGTGGGCTCTGGGAATGCAGAGGATTCATTTGTTAATCCTGGATCAAGTTGAACTTTATGCTCTCAATTTGAAATGAAGGCAGCATGAGAATTGAAACCATAATGTGTATTTATATGACTGTTTAGTTCAGTTTAGTAACTGATCATATGGTTGCAATTCCAGATGCTGCACTGGGGTAACAGGCTCATGGATATACAGCCAGACTTTTTACGTGTTCTTGTATATTTGTTATTGGTGTTACTTTGCTCTCTCTATTACTCCACAATGTTTCCACTTTAAATATTTAGTTATTATGAATGAATGGGTGTGGTTATAGGCTGCACGGTGCGCAGCAGGTAGTGCGCGTGCCTCACAGCAAGGAGGTCACCGGGTCCCGGGCCTTTCTTCCCGTGCATGCGTGGGTTCTCTCCGGGTACTCCGGCTTCCTCCCACAGACCAAAAACATGCTCATTAGGTTAACTGGTGTCTCTAAATTGCCCCTAGGTGTGAGTGTGAGCGTGAATGGTTGTTTGTGTATGAATGTTGCCCTGCGATCGGCAGGGCAACAACTCCTTTTCTACATTTTTTATAAAAGCCTACTTTATGTCTTTAAAGTCAAATGAACGTGAACAAGTCATGTTCAAAAAAATCGAATAATCCTTATATCTTGAAATAAACAAATACAAAATGGAGTTGGGAGATTTGCTAGTGTAGTTGGGGTGTAGTGGGCCTACTGTATGTATAATCATGGGTAAGGTCAACTTTTTTTATTATAATTGAGAGATTATTGCAGGTAAAAGATCAGTTCATGTTGAGGTTTGCTGGACCCCTTCAAGACCACTGAGGAAAAAAAACTCACCTGTGAACTTGGTATATATTCTAATAATAATATTTCACTGACATGTTTTATTTGCAGCATATCGGATGGATCACTTTGTGGTGTAACTGTTAACGGATACGCTGACATGCACATAGAGACAACTGCAAATATTTCTGAACCTGATTATAAGTCAAAAATGGTGAATATTGAAATCACAGAAAATATTTTGACTCTCCAGAGGAAGCAAAGTTTGGATTTGACTTGATTATGACAAAAATGTTCAGAAAGATTTGATTGAGCTCAGGGCTTATCCTGAGGACAGCTGCATTACTCCAGATGATTTACAGTCACTGATTAACTTGGAATGTATGTTGGGAGATTTGAATATTTAATGACATTGCTGCTGTTGTGCCATCTGTGCATAAAATTCCATGCAGCCCCACTCTCAAATCAGACAATGTAGATAACACATATCATGTAGATCTAAGATCATATTTATCTTTCTGCAGACCTTGGGATCACTGGGTTACACTTATTGGTTGGAATTATTAGGAAAAATATATAGTTAACAGAAAGAGGTAAAACTCTTGCCTGCTATAAGAAGTGGTCTGAGCAGGTTTTAATCAGTTTCTTCTGCTTATTCCAGATTGGGTCAAGGTAGAAACAGGCTAAGTTGTGTATTCGAGATATCGATCAATGTTCAATGTTTTCCAGCTCCTCCTGGGGGATCCTAAGGCATTCCCAAGCCAAATGAGATGTGTAACCTCTCCAGCAAGCTGTGGGTCTACGCTGAGGTCTCTTCCCAGTTGGAAAAAGACCACTTACCAAGTGAAAATGCTAATTATGTTTAAAAGTAATCTATTTATCATTGCTTTAGTTACAACACTGAGCATTAACTAACTGGTAATACAATGTGAAACACTATTATTAATTGTATCTAACTGTTATCTACAGTTAAAGTAGAAATACATTTTTTATTATTTGTAAGAGTCCATGGACAACATAAAGAAAGGAACGTAAACTTTGCCATTTGATGTGTTGTATTAGAGGTAGCCTAAGGCTCTTTACCTGCGGTCACTTAAATTAAAGGATTATATTTGAGCACATGAACAGAACTATGTTTGAGGTGTTTCCATATATTATTATAATGGACACTTGACACCAATTACAAAAAAGATATGCATCAATGCATCAGTTATTATTTCTGAAAGTCACAAAAATGTCAAAGCAGCAAAAACAAACAAAACCTTAATTATTTAAATTTCATTTTGGGTATTTTTTTTTTCAAATTCTAGTTTCATAATTTTGTCTATATCAATAACATAAGTGGAATTTATTTGGTAATTAACACTTACCTTGGTATCTGATAAGGACTGATGCAACCTGAGGCCTCTGGCTGCGGAAGCGGATAGAGATCTGATTGCTGTGGCTTCGAACTACCAACCCCCTCATCAGAATGGACTCATTGGCCAGCATGGTGTTCTCCCCGTGGCCTACATCTTCAAACACCACCCTGTCTCCCTCAGATAGATTCACATTCATCACCTGACAGAAAACGGAGTAGGATTAGATTTGTTATAAATAAAACAAAACAACAAAAGATCCAGATTCTGGAATCTAGACTCTTTCAGGACCTGAAGCAGGAGACCAACACTATTACCAAGAAGGCAAAGTAGCAACCTATGCCAGCTAAGGATCTTCAACCTGCCACAGGAGCTGGTGATCCAATCCTGAGGACCACATTTACAAAGAAAACAACATTGCACAAATTTGTAGTGTGGTTTTCATTGAGTGTGTGGCCATAATCTGTGCATATTCAGGGCTTGGTCTACTGAGACAGCGGCTGATCACATAGGCAGTTCATGGACTGAGCCTGGTTCTGACCTCCAAACTGACTGCATAAACAGAATTCAGCGGTGGGATTTCAATGATCTTTCTGTGGTCTTTATGACAAAATAATTACTTTGGCCAGCTCCAAGCAGCCAAAAATTCTGGGACAAAATGTTAAGTGTTGATTGCACATTTCAGGCTGTTGCAATTGAAGCTGCAGTATGTAACTTGCATAAAAATACATTTTTGTCATATTTACTAAAACTGTCCCTATGCCCAGACAGCAGTACATGAAACATGTGAAATCTGTGGCGAAAAAAAAAAGGCTCCATTGGTCCCACCTACTGCTCCTATTGCCATTTGCAAGAATCCACTGCGCCTGAAACAAAACAACCAATCAGAGCCAGAGGAGCGTCTGAGGGAGTGTATGACATCTGTCAATCACTACTCACACACGCTGCGAAAGCCCCCTCAACAAATAACCATAAAGCTAATTTGATGATCGTTACAGTAACACTCCGCAGCACATACGGTATGTTAGTGACTGTGATGTTGTGGCCGGGCAGAGTTAGCTTGTTTCCGATGCTAAGGCTAACGTTACTGGTTGTCACAGCAGCCGCACAGATGCTGCAGGGAGGAGGAGGAGTCTGCTCTCTTCTCGATCTTTCCTACTGCAGCTATAAGTATTTCCAAATCATATCACACTTATTTTGGCATTCTTCATATTCCTACACACTTTTGTTTGCCTTTATAACCTAGTATGTACAGTGTGTGTGTGTGTGTGTGTGTGTGTGTGTGTGTGTGTGTGTGTGTGTGTGTGTGTTTGTGTGTGTGTGTGTGTGTTTGTGTGTGTGGTTGTCTGTCATAGCTGTCTGTGTTTATCTTTTTGTACATATTCGTATACAATACAAATAATACATTTATAAATTTGATTCTGATTCACTAAGGGTTTGTACATGGAAGAACAAAACACCAGAAGTGACCATATGAGCAGTTTACCAACCATATGAGTGGAGAACAGGTCAAAAAACAGAGCCTCTTCCTGCCTGTCACTCCCATCAATATGTAAATCATATGTATATTCCACTATTTACATAATATGTATTTGCAGTCACAGCCATTTACATGAAAATTGCACCCAACTTGCCAACAGCAATTACCCACATTATCGTGGATAATTTCAAAAGTGCACCAAGGCTTTGCACAAACTTTGTCCATTCAGAGTGGCAGCCACTATGGTACCCACACCATGCACTATTCATCAGCCAGTGACACAACAAAGAAGAGAGACTTTTCCAATTTCAGATCAGTTAATAAAATGCTCTGATTCCTATTAAGAAAGGGCTTCAGGGCACTGGAGTGCCAGCCTTTGTGGATTACACTTACAATTTGTGATAAAGGGCTTATTACTTGCAGTATTCATGGGCTCGTTTGCACTTAAACTTGCATGAGTTTCTGAGTGGAAAAAACATGCATTCTGTGAAGAATGATGACCTGAGAGACTCGGTAGGCATCTTTGACCTCTGGTTCAAGCATGATCTTTGACAAGTGCAGTGCAGCAAGTAACTAAAATTTCATTAAAAACACATGAACATTTGAAGCATTGGACATCTACTTTGCATAAAATTAAGCAGACTTTGGCATAAATCAAAAGTAAGAAATATGAAAAAGCCAAAAGGACAATGTAGGGATCAGTGATTACACTCAAATAGGCCTGATAATTGTCATCTTGTCTCCTTTGCGGACAGCCCATGTGATAAGAAATGTCACTTTTATCAGCTTTGATCACACCAGGTATATGATTAAATTATGTTAAAAGGAAGGAGACGTCTTGTCTTTATGTGGCCCTCCATAGATCATATCAGCCTCCTATCTCACGTAGCTGAGAGATCAATCCGCAGCTCTCCTGAGAAGAGCTGCTGAGGTAGTCTGTAATGATACAGTATGTACCCTCTGACAGGATACAAGTGGAAGTTAATAGAATGCTCATATTCAATAATAATAATAACAATATCTAGAATTATAATAATAACAACAGAATAAATAGTAGACCTGATGTAATATACCTGATGTACATGCTTTAAATTTAAATCTTATTCAAGAAAAATTCAAGAAAATTATATAAGGTCCAGAGATGTTGGCATTTAACAAGCTTTGCAGATGTTCAGGACAGCTGCAAATACCTTGGGATACCACAAGCAAATGGGAACCATGAGGGGGCTGCAAGGAAGTCAGCCACATGTAACTAAAAATGTAGAGTTTTGGGAGGTACTTTGTCTACTTTGATGACACACAGAGCCATTCTCCACAGTTATGTTTTGGATGGAGACACTGGGGCAGAATTAACAGGAGAGATCAGAGTACCCCGCACCCACCACCACCACCTGTAATAATATGATCAAAGTCCCATGCTTCAGTTTCTTTTGGTTCAAAATGTAAAATGAGGGAGGAACTGATGATTGGTTATCACTTAAACCCACTTAGTACTGCTTATATAATGTACTTTACATAAAGACCATTACTCAATTACAGTGCACTTTTACAGTTTAAACTGAAAATTTACTTGCAGCCCACGTACAGTAGGAGTTTATCCAGCCTGAACGCATCATGAATGACTCATACTGTACAAGCTCAGCCTCTGCAGCTTGCTTGTCTATAACAACTCATAATGTGCCATTAATGAACTCATGGACACAGCATCAGGATAATAGGGTGCTGAACAAAGGGCATCACCAAGTAATCACATTATGCCTTCAGCTCAGGGATAATAAAACACTTGAGGGAACACTGGGAGATGAAATCCAATTTGCCCTGGCACCAGTCCAGCTTCTGTATAACTGTACTTCACAAACATAATCATGAGGGGTGAACCCATGTCTGGAAAAAGAGTTATTACTCTGACAACACAGATCAAAATACACTTTCAAATCTGAATCATTAGCTGCAGTCAATGCTACGTGAGATGTCTGAGGAAATTGAGTCATGTCAACAGTCAAAGTCACAGTAAAATTTATTGAGAGCTAAAGCACTTTGTTGTGGATGCCAATTTTTGCTCTGCCGTTTCTCTGAGATCACAGCCCGATTACTGAACCAACTGGGGTTGACATGTCATCACAGTACTTAACTCGTCTTCTGAAACTGTCATTTTCACCTTCTACAGTTCATTAGCGTCACCCATTATAAAAGGAGTAGCAACAGGACAAAAGCAGTAAAACCACACATAGACTGCTAATTGGGTGTTAATATATTCAACATCTGTGTGATGTGTTACCATGCAAACATACTAATTAGCATTAAAAAGACAAAGTACAGCTGTGGCTGATGGGAATGTCATTAGTTTTGCAGGTATTTGGTCATTAACCAAAGTATAGGGCAAACTGAAAATCTGACCCAGTGATGGGTCAAAGATGTTAGAGGGTTACTAAAGTTATTACACTTCCTCCAGAGCATGAAAGTACCAAATTTCATAACCATTCGTCAAATTGTTGTTGAAAAATTTTTAAGACAAATTCATATCAGCCTGTTGATGGCGCTATAGGGACAGTCAGGGCATCCCCATCATATAATGACTTCATTATTATTATACATTATAATCTGCAAAACTGACTGAAAGGGAGATAGTTTTTTAGCAGAAGAGGATGATCAGAGTCTGCCCTCAGTAAAGTAGTTCTAGCAGTAGGTTTTCTGATCTGTGTAGAAGTAATTATTCTCTCTAATACTACATAAATTCAGAAAACTCAATTTTGAGAGGGAAGAGTAGAGGAAAGATGACAGAGTGAACAGGTTCAGGTGGTCACAAAAACAACTGGGTGGGTCATGTCCCCAAGATGGCAGCACCCTGTTTGGGCTGTATGGGCTTGAGAGTATATTTTACTTTAATGTATCACAACACACACACCCACACACACGCACACACACACATATATATTAGTGCTGTCAATCAATTAAAATATTTAATCGCGATTAATCTCATGAATGTCATAGTTAACTCGAGATTAACCACAAATTAATTGCACATTTTTATCTATTCTAAATGTCCCATTAATTATCATTTTAATACTGTTATCAACATGGAAAAGTGGATGGGCTTGCTTTGTGCAAATGTTTTTTATTGAAAACAACGTGTAGTGTTATATTTCACACTAACATTCTCACTTTGAGCAGTCATTCACATTTGAATGAATCAAATCTCACACATTTTAACACTGTCAATAAACAGATGACAAAAATAAATGAATACTTGGTTACAAAAAAGCCCCTTCAACAACCCTTTCAAAGGGATCAAAACAGGGTGATCCAAAATGAAGTTACAAAGTGGACATCATTGTAAACTAGGACTCAGGCTATAGTGCAGTTAAACCATGGCTTAAACTTTCCTTTCTTAAGTTTCCTCTGAACATACAAGCAGTCAGACTATGATGCTCTTCTGTTTATTCACCAGAGGCTGATCAACCCAGCCTCTTATTTCTCTCCAGAAACAATGAACATTACTTGGCTATGGCTGCAGTAAGCTTGTTCTTAGGTGCAGTATCCATATGCCTGTCGAAAGCCATCCATTGTTGCCTGGTTTTGACAAGGAGGCGGTGAAGAATTCGCATTCGCTGTGTGTTTGGCCATCAAGTGGTATTTCAGACTGGAGGTGCTGTGGTGATAATTTAGTTCACACCGACAATACACACAGATAACGTTGGTCTTGTCAGTCGACCCATCTGGTAACTTTTTGAAACTAGACTTTCCATTCAGAATCTTGTTCGCATCCATTCCTGCGTTTCGTGCTTGACATCCACACAAACCGGTCGCCTACTCTTTTACAGCTAGCGAGCAGACAAGACCAAAGACGTGCGTGGGGCGTGCCTCCAGTTTACAACAGGATCCTGTAGTTTTTGTAACGTTACTAGCAGTGGCCACAGCTTATAAAAAAAAACTACAAGTTCACTAGGTCACAAAGAGCGTTCATTTTTTATTTTTATTTTTTTTAAATATTTTTGATATATATATATATGTGTGTGTGTGTGTGTGTGTGTGTGTGTGTGTGTGTGTGTATGTAATACTATTTTTATTTTTTGTTGTTTTTTTTTTTACATATTTTTAATCCTGTGCTGTGCCCATTGAAACAAAATTTTGTTCAGTGTACACTTGTTTACTGAATGACAATAAAGTTTGTCTGTCTAAGAAAAAAAGAAAAGGAAGGTTAAGAATTTAGCCTGTGTATCTGTATCTGTAGGCAAATCAGAATGTGACTTTGGTGATCAAAAAATTAGATTATATAAAGGGAACACTGACCCTTATATGAGCAGTGCCATAGGCGGTGCCAAGGAGGGGCTTGTCGGTGCTTCAGCTCCCCCTAGTGGTAACATAGCACCCCCATAGCACCCCCATGAAATCCAATAAAAAATCATTAAACAAAGTATATTTTTATGACATTTTATCTTGTGCTTTTTTATCATGTGCTGTCAGGGGTCTCAGCTCTAAACCCAAAGCACAGATCTTTTTTATTGACTATGGCACAGAATTATGACATCACTGAGGATAACTTAAATGCAGAGTTGCATCAAGCCCGACGTCTTCTTGGAAGAAAATCACAACAGGGACACTCTGTTAACACAACTTTGGAACTTTGAACACTCATGGCACCATACAAGGATGCGTTTATGGACTTGTACAAACTCCTCTGTATATCCCTGACATTACATCTTCTTCCTGTGAACGATCTTTCTCCTGTCTCCGCCGTTTGAAAACCTATCTGAGGAGCAGTAGCAGAGATGCTCATAGCAGTAACCTTGGACTTTTGGCTATCAATATTCAATTCGATTCAGTTCAATTCAATTCAATATACCATTAAAAGGGCACGAGCCCTGAACGTCGACAAGTTCATCAATGCATTCGCCCTCAGCCATAACAACCATCGCATAGTCCTCCTGTGATACTGTATGTCAGATGGGAAGTGTTTTTCTAATTTCCCATGGTGATGGGTTGCTGTTCTGATATGCTCTTTGCAAGTATGCTATCTATTGTGTTTGCATTTTGATGTTTTTGTCTCTCATGACACAATGGTTTTAAACATTATTTGATGAGTACATATGGATGTTTCCACTTTCATGCAGTTCTGATTTGAGATAATCGTGTCACACAGACCTGTTTAGGTGTGACACCGGAAGGAGACACCGGGGGAGACACACGAGATATTGCACTTCAATAAAAAAAATAATGTAATTGAAATCCCATTGCTTCTCGATCTGTGCATAACCTTTGGCTTTTGAATTAAGTGAATGTCAGACAGTGGCATAATAATACAGTTCTGGAATACTTGCAAAACTATATTAACATTGTGTAGCTACTACTGTTTATTATGATGAAAACAAATACAAATAAATGTTCCTTGAGATGTGTGTATTTAGAATGCCATCAGTTCAAAATCTTCTTTACTATAAACTGAGAACTTCAAAAATGGCTGCCACAGGGTGTACCATACCACCTAAAAGCCCTCTACTGAAATATATTCATCTTTACTACGTCATGTAACGAACATATTAACATAACTGAATAACTAAATCATAAAAAAAACAACTCTTATCTCATGCAGCGACACAGCAGAGAATAAACAACACTGTGAGCTGGGTTGTAAAGAGAAAAGCCTCTCTGACATCCATTTACTTTATAAAAGCAACAAATGACAGCTGAATAATTCAACTGACACTGCCTCATTAAATATAAGCCGACATCGTTGCGGGACAGCACGGAGGATGAGAGCAAAACAGGGACAGATGGAACCCTGGGATATGGTGTTGACTAATGGATCAAAGTCTATGTGAGTGTGTGTGTGTGTGTGTGTGTGTGTGTGTGTGTGTGTGTGTGTGTGTGTGTGTGTGTGTGTGTGTGTGTGTGTGTGTGTGTGTGTGGAGAGAGAGAGAGAGAGAGATGAGTAAAAACAAGCACAGCAACACAAAGACAGAGACAGAGGGAAATGAGGGGGAGATCCAGTGTAATGCAAACTCTTGTTGAATGTCGTAGACTTCATTTCTGTATTATACATTCTCCTGTTCTCCCCTGAGACTCTGTTGATTTTCTTATTTTGTATAGAAGTTGGAATGCCAGGCCCAGCAGACAATAAGAGGAGTATTTACCACTAATTGCTTGCCTCCTTCAAAACATCACTCTTCCTCCCTTCATCCATATTTACAGATGTCTCAACTGCTGAATCTGCCTCTTAAATGCATAAAATTGTGTTTTAAATATTCAAGTAACGTCACCATCCCTGTCATGAGATGGAAACACTTTATAGGAACACACATGTGTTCCTATAAAGAGATGTACAGTATATGAGTGTGTGTGTCTGCTAATTAATGGCAGTCATTAAGTGGGAGGTGAGCAAATGATGGAGTAGAGGGAACATCTGTTTTAATAAGAAAAGTGGGTCACAGTGGAGAGAGAACAGAGGTAGACTGAGGGGTTCCAGAGCCTGTCAGAAAAGGCCAATAATGATAATGATAAAAATCCTGATTTTTCTCTCCATACTTACATACCCAAAAAAAGGGTACATTTTCACTTTGCAGGAAATTACCCCACCAAACCAAGACAGATGGTTACGATCACCACATGTAATTGGCTCTGTCTTTGGTTAAAGATAAGTTTGGTCTTTTCAAGTTATTGTTGACAGTAATAAAAATGTAGTGTATCGACAACTTTATCTTTTAAGTAACATACTCCTGAGGTGTGACTATCATTTTTAAGGTATCCTCATGAGTTTTCTTGTAAATAAACAAAGTTCTGTTTACATTCAGTGTTACACATCAAGGCCTGACAAACATGTTGAATGTGTTTCCTTCCCTTAAAACATTTGTAAGAGCTTTTTATTTTATTTTAATTTTTTATATTCCATGTTTACTAGTTCTTCACTGTGCTGTTATACTCATTTCTTTGCATGTTACCATTAACACCTGTTTTTTTCATTTGAATAGGAACTATTTGAATAATTGCACCTTTAACATGCTAGCACCTTTACTATACCATTGCTGGTTGGATATATATTTATTTACTAATATTTATTATGTTTCTTTCAGCCACAATAGCAAAAACAAGCATTAGTGCTTTAACATCCTATGGGTGCAAATGAAAAACTGAAAATGAAAGACTTTAGCACCCATAGTATTAATAAAGACACTGTGCAAGCAATGGACACAACTACTATCACCACCGTCTCTCTAATGGGTAATATATGGTATTTTTCACCAAGTAAAATCTAAAGTCCAATAGATTGAAACATGCCAATAGATTGAACCATCATGTGCTGGGACAAAGTCACAAGAGTTGGGGCAAGACTAAAAAGAACAGTCAGAGGGTGAGGGTCTCTATTTGTGCCAAGGGCCTGTTCCAGAGTTTCTAATACACTGGACCAAAAGTCAGTCAGCCTCAGGCATGTCAAAAACATATGTATATGATGGCTGGAGATTGCTGAAGTATTGAGGCAAGAGGCAAAAGGCCTCGCTTCTCTTAGGGAATATTTTTGCCAGTTAATAGAGGTGGGGTCTATGGAGCACTTTGTATTGCAGTTGGCCATGTCTAGTGCATATAAATGAAGAGTGCACCAGACCAAGAATGTCACCCCACTGGACCTTGGAGATGTCAACACCCATGCTGTGCTTTTAGGAATCTTTGAGAGTGAGTGAGGGCTGGGTTTGGGGAGTTAGTTTTTCTGTAAATAATAGTTAGCAGCCACTTCACAGTCAACAGTGAGAAACTGGTCCATTTCAGATTCACGGGAGTGTTTGGGGGAATGGGGGAAGTGCTTTTGGACAGAGTGCCTTATTTGGAAAAAATGAAAGAGATGGCTATTAAGTAATTTTAATTTCACTAACATGAATGCAAAGGTTGAGAAGACCCTATCCTCATAAAGACCATTATGTACTATAAAACATCTGGTTGACCACATGTGTAAGGTGGTGTCAGAGCAGGACAGGGAGACTAAGGGCTCTATTTTCGATTCCGCCACCGGCGCGGCGCAAAGTCAGGTCCGCTTCGCCAATGGGGCGTGGCGGCGCAGACTTTGGTATTTTCGTGCACTGCGCTGCCAGCGCAACTCCTCCCCCTTCTCATCTCAGTCCCACCCAGCGGCACAACTCGGAAGGAGGGAAGAAGGCGTGGAGTGTTTGACAATATTTCAATAGTCTATCTGTTTAGTGTAGAAAGTTATTGATCTTCAGATGTTTTTTGAACTGATGTAACCGCATATACTCACTTAATGACAAAGCTGGGCGGCGAGGCACTCCCTCCTCTCCCGTGCGCTCTGCTGCTCTCCCAGTTGACACAGCACATGCAGTTAAGCCTCTCTCCGTCTTAAGTCCCTTAATGTGTCCTCTGTGAGTTCATAGTCACATCCACGTCATACAGCCATGTTGTGTAAAACACAACATACCACGAAAAATGCAGCGACACTCTGAGGGCTGTATGTTAATGAACCACCTGTCCGGTCAAGACATCTAAAACGCATTTTGAGAACCCCAAATGTGCATTCCATGACTGACCGAGCACTGCTGAACACCGTTAAAACCACGCTGCCGTCTTGTTGAAGGTGTGATATATGGCGTCATCAACCACATTTTCTGACTGTAGGGATGCTAGAATTCGCCAGGATGAACGCGTCATGTACCAACCCTGGGAAATTGGCATACACGTTTGTCACCAGGCAATTTGAGTCACAGATCACCAGACATCCCTGTTTCACCTGTGTACATTCGGTCAGGTTGAGTGACCATTAGAAGAAGAATTCCTTTTTATTCGTCACAATTTTTTATTTTATTTTATTTTTCCCCTCATGCAGAGTTGAGGGGGAAACTGCACACGCCATGCATTAGTGAAATTCTTTCCCATTTTTTGACCCATCCATGGTCGTCCTTCCTCTGCAGCAGACCAGGAGCGGTGGGCTGCCAATCGACCAGTGGCCGGGGACCCAGTTCTTGTTTGTCTCTTCTTGCATGTTTTTAGTGGAGGTATTTTTATGATACCCCAGGTGAACACGTGGAAAACATGCAAACTCCACACAGAAAGGCCCTTATTTTTCCTCGAGCAGCAGGAACCAAAGGCATGGTGCCACAAGCGCCCACAGCGGGATTCGAACCGGGACCTTCTAGCTGCGAGGCGACAGCATTACCACCGTGCTACCATTACGCGTGCCAAACGCACTTGCGATGTGGTCAGATGAGATACTGATCAAAATATATAAATTTAGGTCTGACTGTATGTGCTGAGTCAGATAGTTGCATTGAATCGTGGCTGTTGCTAATTATTGATCGCAGTGAAATGCCAGACACTGTGGAAACCTGCCTGTGAGGTGGGCGCAGGACTCCGTCAGTTTACGAAAATCCACTTGCCCAGTGGTGCGCCGCTGGCGCACAGAGTTGACCAGGTCTGGGGTGGCGAGCTTTCAGCGCACTTTTACGCCGCCGGCGTGGACCGAAATGGACCAAAAACCCAAATCTGCTGGCTGATTATGCCAACACCTCGCCCCACGAGCGGCGGGGATGAAAATAGAGCCCCTAAGTGTTTAAAATAGGTGTGGTATCAAGGCTATTTGAAGACTATGTGTTTCCTGAACTCTTGATAGTACTAATGACAACAGAGTTGTCTGAGATTTTGTGGGCCACTGTGGGAAGCTGAGAGCAAATCACAGAATGTAAAGAACAGAAGGAAGATCATATCTCATTCAGAATTCAGAAGCATGAGGCTTCCTTCAGACCAGTGGAGCTGGAGAAATGGTCTTCCAAGGTGGGCAGGTTTGTTAATGAATGAAATGAACACAAACAGTTGCTAATCAAGACTGGTGACAATGGATTTATGTATGCAAATTAGTCAGTGTTGAGAAACATACAAATATTTGGGCGGGATTACCATAAGGCACGCAAGGGATAGGGGAAGGGAGGCACACCTACACATGTCTTATGTCTTCTACAATTGAAAACGTTGTTCAGATAAAGGGAGAGTTTATGGACCAGGCTGTGACAAGTGATGCCCTCAAAGTTATTATGGCTTTGGAGCCTGATGGTTAAAAGCTCGATAGCTATATTAAACAACACAGGAGAAAGTGGGCATCCCTGACTTATCCAGGAGTACCTGTTTGTGTATATACACCCTAAAGTCATCTGGAATACACAGCTTTGGGAAAAGGGTTACCAACAGCTGCTGGTGCCAAAAATGGTGACCCATGCCCTGGAAATTGTGGAGGAGAGCACAATAAAGATGGCAGGAGAGATGGCACAGCTTGCTACTGTAGCTTGGTGGGAACATTAACTCTAGTTCCCTTTTTATTTTTAGTATCTCCAAAACTGCTAGCAGTAGGTGATTCTTGTGGTGTGGCTGCACCTGCTGAGTGACCATCCTCATTAGGTGAACTTGTTGATAAACTACTGTCATTTACTCAGAAAAATGTGATTGCTAATGCTTAAACCAAGGTAACCAAATGCTGGCTAAAGTGAAAGATTATACTGTCTTGCAAACATGGAGAACCCCTGAGACCCTGACATCCCTTATGTCGTTATACGCAACTCAAAACCAGTTTAGCTAATCACCAGCAGTGGGTGTACTGAGACCTCAGAGAGCAAATTCTTTCAGACTGTCATTTGATGTAGCTTGAATTGAAAAAAGTCAATAATCCAAGGTATGGACTTCATCAGGGACTCACGCAAAACCCAAACTAACAGGAACTGCTTCCTTATGTGATGAACTGAAGTATATGATATTGTTATAAAATACCCGAGACCTCCAGGAAGCTCCAGGTGAGAGAAGGAGATACATTAGCTGCTCAAGCTGCAACGTGGGAGCCAAACCCAAGCATGCCCAAGAGTGGTCCACATGAATGTGAATCATTAATGGCTGTCTGCTTTAATTACCAGAGAGAGATAAGACTATTAATGTAGCCTAGCATTCAGTTTACACTCATAATCCACTTTACCTTTACTTTTACTGTTACCTTTATTTGCAGGGCTTGTATTTTCTCACTGTATTAATTTGTTTTTGACAAGAACACACATTTTAACAGCTTAATCGGCTTTATCATATTTACAGTAATTAATATTTTAAGATTTATTTTTTCAAAAGCCTGAATCAGGCTAGTTTTTAACTAGCTTTTAAAGGTTATTGTTAATAGGACTAACACACTATTGGCAAAGCTCGAACAGTTTTGATTATGTCACAGGAGATATTTCTGTGTTTCTGTGTTCTTCTTACTAGTATGGAGTGGGTCAGGCTTAGCTGTGAAATGGTGATATCATGTTTTTCCATGCACAAATCAGGAGTCATCAATGTTTTGAATTACAGTCTGATAACAGTTGGTAGGTTGTTTGGTGAATGTCAATCAAATCCACTCAAACCACACCCACATCGCCCTGATCAGGTAAATTTTCTGGGTATTCAGTAACACCTGAAGTTGTTTTTAACCTAAGCATATT
This sequence comes from Chaetodon trifascialis, assembly GCF_039877785.1. Taxonomy (NCBI): domain Eukaryota; kingdom Metazoa; phylum Chordata; class Actinopteri; order Chaetodontiformes; family Chaetodontidae; genus Chaetodon; species Chaetodon trifascialis. The sequence continues at coordinate 2,852,833 of NC_092064.1, read as the reverse complement.
TATTTAGGAATGTATAATTTTGTAGAGAAATACTAGTGCAAATCATGTTGCCAGGGGCTTTAATGTTTATTTTCTTACCTCCTTTCTCTGAGGTTTCATTCTCTTAAATCAGGGACACACATTTCCGTCATTGCAAATGTTACCAGATGAATGCACAACTACCTTTGTGAGATGAATTAGGCAGGATGACACTACATGATTTCGTGAAGGCAGGTACCCCCCCCCCCCAAAAAAAAAAAAATCCTGACAGTGCTGGATCTGATTCATGAGAACAGCCCCCAGTTTCAGTGGTCCTCAGCTGAATGCACTTTATTTCTTTATCAAGTCAGTTATTCAACAAAACAGTGACAACAGATAGGCAGAAAGAGCAGTGGTGCTACGTACAAAGCTAGAAATAAAAAGACAGAAAAGGTGGAGCTGGTTAAAAATTACGTTAGCGATCTCAACTAGTGTCTCAACAGACATGAACCGCACCACACTTACACAAAACTTTTTAAATATCCTTTCATGACTGAGATCCAGCCCCCAGACAAACTAATATTTGTCTCCAGCTGCTGATACAAATCTGAGATCAAACACTCGCAAAATGTATCAATATGCCATTTCACGAATGTCTTATTTAACAAGTTCTAATTGGATACAGAAGAACTATTTTAGTTATAAGATGTGTTATAGATTAACCCGTTGCTGTTATGGCTGTAGTTCCAGGCTATGTTTTGTTTTCTCTTTTTTCCCTGATGTGCGTCTAGGGCCGGAGCGTGACGGGGCGGAGCTGATCTCCTCCACGGTGAGCGGCGAGTCGACACACCTGTCTCTAATCTCCCTCATTAGGGTCCGCCTTCTTAAGCAGGCTTCTCCCATACTCTGGTGCCAGATGATCCTTTGTTCTAGCCATTGTGTCCCGCCAGAAACGATCACTCGGCCTCTGCCACGTGTCCTGTTGCCCGAGCGTCCGCACGCTGTTCTCCTGTGTTTTTCTTGTGAGTTTCTGTTTCAGCCTGTGAGCTTTTTCCCATTTGGAGTTTTTTGTTACTTACCAGAGTCTGTTGAGTTTCTCCAGTACTTGTCATTTTTGGTTTGCCTGAGAGCTTTTTCCCCGAAGAGGAGTTTTGTGTTTCGTCCTGCGCTGACCGGCTCACTCCTGCTTCAGCCTCTCTCAGGAAGACAAGTGACTCACCCGGTGACTGTTGAGTTTTCCCTCCAGCACCTGCGGATTACTATAGCCTGAGTGCTTTCCCGTTTAACGGTGTTTTGTGTTCTTTCTCCAGAAGCTGTCAAGGGATCTCCAGCTAGACTGCCACCCTTGGTTCTGATTTTCGCCATCAGGCTGATTATCATTTTTGCCTTATTGATTTTGTTCAATAAACTGTTATCTCTGTTCTCCACATCTGAGTCCAGTTTCTCAGCCCCGGCCGTAACAGTTGCACTGTTATAAGAACTGCTGGTATGTTGATGGGAAAGCAATCAACTAGTTCTAAATTGATTGTCATTTGGTAATCTGGTCATTCGTTGTTGAGTATGGTATGGGAAAAAAAAGTTGGACTGGAGGAGTGTAGACTGAGCAGTCCTTAGACCCTGCTCCCAGTGAGGGAAAAAGTACAGACCGGTGACAGCACTGTATCATTTGACTGATGTGCTCCATACTTCCCATCCAAGCAAATAATCTGCAAAATAATGAGATGGGTGAAGCATCTGCCTGTACTCACTTCCAACAAATACTAAGAACAGACACATTGTACTCTCTACAGTATATGCCTCAATTAATTTCCAACATAGGTGATACTGTTGGGGTGTGCAGTTTCCTTCCTTTCTTCTGCCTTATGTGCTCTTGTGAGTCCCTTCCCCTATGTCTCTTGTCTATCTCTCCCCTGTCTGTCTTGTGTGTGTATGTGTCTTTATGTGTTTACTGCAGGTCTGGCTGACCAGTATTCGTCGAATTGTCTACTCACCTAAGTGGTAACCTCATGATCGACCAAGAACCTTTGTGCTGTTTTTGTCTGCCTGTCTGTCTGCCTCCCTGACCTTATTCTCTGTGCTCAGGTGCCTGCCTCATGCTCCAGCCTACGCCCTGTCTGTGTGCCTAGTTAGTTTCTGAATCTGTATTCCATCTCAGACTTGCTCACTCTGGCCTGCTTGTCTGCTTCTTATGATTGGACCTCTGAAATCAGTCTGCTTAACTTTCTTGGAAAAAATCCATTAAACGTCTTGATTTCTCATCCACTGTCACCTGTGTCTGAGTTGTAGCATTTGGGTCTGCATTTTGGTAAAAAACTTAACAGATACTGAATGTTATTTGTTGAATAGAATCACTTTGGTTTTTAAGATGGCTGGAGTGTTGCATAAAAGTGATGACACCGGTGATGACACCGGTTTAAGATGGCTGGAGTGTTGCATAAAAGTGATGACCGGTGTGGCTTTTATCTGATTCATGGAAATTGATTCATAAAAAGACATTATGGGCCCTATTGTAATTGACAAAAAGTAGCAGGTCTGCTGGTCTGGTTCATGTAGGTGCAGTAGCTGGGTAAGAAGGAGGAATATAGATCCGAGGGTGTGGTGTTAATAAACATACTTGCTGCCACTCACTTTACTTGTCTCATCGGTGATGTGACTGACATATCATACTTGAGGTGACAGCAGCATTTGCATTATGATGCATTTGGAAAATAAAGAGGAAACACTGCTGTTGCTAAAGAGAAGTTTGGGAAGCAGGCAGTAACGCACATGTTACTGAGCCCAAGTAATTCAATGTCTCCCACATCTATATTTATGTATAGATGTATGCAAACTGATTTTTTGAAATGACGGATTTAACCACATTAATTATTAGTTTTCATGCTCATTTAAATGCATCTCCTTCTTGGAGAGTGTCTGAAATATCTTATCTACATTTTAAGCATTATCATTTGTTTTTTCTTGTTGATAATATCACCAAAATAACAGTGGTGTGACACTGAGACACAAACAGATCAGTTAAGCAAGTTTCAAGGTCAGTAAAGTATCAGACAGCCACTGCTTGTGCTGGTTGTTGCACCGCTATGAAAATAGGGCTTAATGTTCTATGCAAACGGTACTGTATTTTAATATTGCACATGGAAATAGAATCTGCACAAGGTAGAAAGGTGCTACAGTAAACTGAATGATCTTATGACATTTTGGCATTATTTAATTTGACAATTTCACAAAGAGATTTGCAATCAACATGCCTGCTAATGAAGTAGCAATAGCAAGGACATCAGGTGAGCAGGACCTTCTCTTTGTGTGTAAAAGAATTTGAAAAAATAAATAAAATTATATATATATATATATATATATATATATATATATATATATATATATATATATATACACACACACACACACACACACACACACACACAGCCTGCTTTCACAGCTCTGTCCTTGAGTTGCCCTGAAGTCTAAAACTCCTATCACACAAGAGCCTCTGCAACAAACACAAAAGAGGGAGGCTTGAGATTAGTCTGGCTGTTTGAAAGGAAATTGAACATTGTGTCACAGCAACCAGACAAGAAGAGTTCTCCCTGTCTGTTTTATTTCCTTTCTCCCTCAGGACAGCCAGGTAATCATTGCTTCATGGACACTATGAATGCAGATGGGGAGAAGGTTATCTGAACAGAGGAGCGGCCTTCTCAAGGTCAAAAATGGAGAGCTCACTAGACTGTCTTCACAAAGGCAAGAGGAACCTTGCTTAGTGGCACAAATAATAGTGGAAATCTTGAAAAGAAAAAGATAAAGTCAAAATCTCCTTCGTAATTAGTGATATTTACACTACATAAATATCCTTTATGCTACTCTGCACAGGGAGTCATGATAGTAGCATACTATAGAGACTCCTAAAGCACCTTTATGATGTCGAGTGTTGTTTAAAGAAAACTGGGGCTAACCCAACGTAGTCTGGGACTTTATCTTCAAGGGGTTAGGGCAGGCCTGGCCAACCCGTGGTTCCCGAGCCGCATGCGGCTCTTTGCCTGGTTTCATGTGGCTCTTACGTTCATATCGAAGTTTTTTTTTAATGTGCATGTTTGCTTTGCTTGAGTTCAATACGGTATTTTTGGCACATGTGCGTGAGGTGAAAATACCACAGAGTTTCCCAGTAGGGGCAAGATCATTTGAGTAAACAATTTGTTTCAAGTTCGCTCTCAAAATGGCAGGGAAAAAATGCACAGCAAAACAAAAATATGAAGATGAACACAGGACGTTTTTGACAGAGTTGGAGAGTTTATATTTTTTTGTTGAATATAATGGCAAGCCATTCTGCCTTATATGTCAGGCGTCATTAGCGCATTTCAAAGCTTCAAATCTTCAGCGCCACTTCAGCTCACTCCATGCTATCGACCAGGAATTTCTAAAAGCACAAGCACAAGTTGGTCACTTTGACAAATTCAGGCATACATACAGTTACATAGTTACAGATACAGTTTTTCCAAAAATTTACGAAGCACTCAGAGACCGAAACGCTTGCATCATATCACCTGGCTTGGAACAGTGCACGGGCTAAAAAGCCATACAATGAAGGGGAGTTCGTTAAAAAATGCCTCAGTGATGTTGTTGAAATCTTGTCTCCGACAAACTAAAATGAATGAATGAATGAAAAAACGACAAACTAAAATGAATGGTATCAAACGTCCAACTGTCCCACCACACTGCTGAACACAGAATATCGGACATTAACACGGCTGTTGAATCACAGTTGCACTCTGACCTTCAAGCATGTGAGTATTTTAGTGTGGCATTGGATGAGAGTTGTGACATACAAAACAAGCCTCAGTTGGCAATATTTGCAATGGCTGTGTCAAACGATTGTGTGATCAAAGAAGAACTCCTTGATATTGTGCCATTAAAAGACAGAACCCGTGGCATAGATGTGAAAGAAACAATGATGGCTGCATTTGCGAAAGCAAATCTGCCCATACCGAAACTAACTGCAATAGCCACGGATGGAGTGCCAGCCTTGATCGGATCCCTGGACGGGCTTGTGGGGCTGTGCAAAGCTGACCAAACATTTCCTGAGTTTTGGAATTTCCACTGCATCATCCACAGGGAGCAACTCATGTCTAAATCATTGAATTTAGACAACGTCATGATGCCTGTGATGGAAATCGTCAACTACATCCGCACACATGCGGCAACTCAAGAATCTCATCGCTGAGCTGGACCAAGGGCTTCCAGGTGACCTACCGCTGCACTGCATTGTGAGGTGGCTGTCAAAATGCCAGGTACTCTCTCGCTTCTTTGAGCTTTTGGATGCCGTGAAACTGTTCATGGAAAAGAAGGACAAGGACTATCCCGAGCTCTCGGACCTCGAGTGGATTATGGATCTGGCCTTTTTGGTCGACATGCTGTGTCACTTGGACAGACTGAACCTGACCCTGCAGGGTAAGTTAAAAATGCCGCCTGACCTGGTGCAAAGTGTGTTTGCGTTTGTCAACAAACTGAAGCTGTTCAAGGCGCATATTCAAACGGGAGATTTAACACATTTTCCCACTCTGCTAAAAGCCAGCGGGCAAGTCATCAGCGCCACCCTGAATAAGCAAGGAGCCGGATATGCAACACTGGTTGAAAACCTGCACGAAAGCTTTGTGACCCAGTTCCATCTACAACTGAAAAGGCCACAGATTATGTTCCTCGTTGACCCATTTAATGCAAAGACAGACTGTTTGAAAGCCCCACTAGTCACAGATGAGGCTGCGGCTGAGTTGGAAATGATCGATCTTTGTGAGGAGGACCAAATGAAACCTGCTTTAAGGGAAGGGACCATTGACTGTGAATATTATCATTCATCCAGGTCATTGTAAGCTTCAGGGCATTCAATCGATCGCAACTGGACTTTGTCAGTTTGTCTTGGAAGACGTTTCGCCTCTCATCCGAGCAGGCTTCATCAATTCATGCGCACCGGACTAGATAGGACAGCTCTAGTCTAATGAAATGGTGTTAGATTCAAGTATTTATCCTCTGAGTGAGGCCAACCCCCCAAACCAAGGATAGTATCACTCTATTGTGAGGCAAATGATCCCCCATTAAAGCGGGGTAGGGTGCGACCCTTGGGTGTCAACGACAGTCGTCTGCCTCGTTAGTGACCCATTCTTGTCATTGGGAGGCTCCTTGAGCCATGTGTGAATGGCTATGTTGTTTATTTTCAGAGGCTAAGTTTTTGAATCTCTTTGGAAGAGATGAAAGGACAGCATTGTATGTGGGAGATAGGTGGTGTCTCAGGCCTCCCCCTCTGTTCAGAGATGGTTTTTCAACCTTGACATGGATGGCTTCTCTCACTCCTCTTTCAAACCACCTGTCTTCTCTGTCCAGAATATGCACATTTTTATCCTCAAAGGAGTGTGCTTCCTTCTTGAGGTGCAGGTAAACAGCTGAGTCTAGACCTGAAGAGTTAGCTCTTCTGTGTTGTGCCATGCGTCTGCTCAGTGGCTGTTTTGTTTCCCCAATATATAAGTCTGTGCATTCCTCACTGCACTGGACTACATACACCAGATTGTTCTTCTGAGTATGAGGTGTCCGGTCTTTGGGGTGCACCAGCCTTTGTCTGAGAGTGTTCCCAGGTTTGAAATGTACCGGGATGATGTGTTTGTTAAAGAGTCGCCTGAGTTTCTCTGATACACCAGACACATATGGAATGACAATGTTATGTCGTCTGTCTCTCTTTTCTTCCTCTGTCACCCTGTTCTTTCTGGAAGCGGCTGAACTTTTCACAAAAGATTAGCTGGGATAACCACAAGTTTTGAGAGCATCCTTCAGGTGTTTGTGTTCCTTGTCTCTTCCTTGTCTCTGGTTGGAACATTATCAGCTCTGTGCTGGAGAGTTCTGATAACACCTAGTTTGTGTTCCAGTGGGTGATGTGAGTCAAAAAGGTGGTACTGGTCTGTGTGAGTAGGTTTTCTGTAAACCCCAATATGGAGGCTCCTGTTGTCTCCAATGTGGACATCACAGTCCAAAAAAGGCAAACTCATGTCCTTGACATCCTCTCGAGTGAATTTGATGTTCTTGTCCACTGAGTTAATGTGCTCGGTGAAGGCTTGCACTTCTTGGCTTTGGATTTTTACCCATGTGTCATCCACATATCTGTACCAATGACTTGGTGTTGTTCCTTTGAAAGAGTTCAGGGCCGTTCTTTCCATGTTCTCCATGTACAGATTAGCCACAATGGGGGATACTGGTGAACCCATCGCACACCCATGTTTTTGCCTGTAAAACCTCCCCCTAAAAAATAGGTGGTTTTTAAGCAGAGTTCCAGTAAAATGCATATTTGCTCTGGGTTAAGGGTAGTTCTGTTCTGCAAAGTGTTGTCTTGTAACAACTGCTGCCTCTGTTTCCACTGCATCCTGAGTTGGAATGCATGTGAACAACGATGTGACATCGAAGGAAACCATTGTTTCTGATGGGTCTAGTTTTAAGTCCCGAACCTTATTTACAAAGTCCATAGAGTTCTGGATGTGGTGTGGCGTATTGCCAACCAGTGGTGCTAAGATGTTGGCCACAAACTTAGCAATGTTGTATGTCACAGAGTTGATGCTGCTGACAATAGGTCTGAGAGGCACTCCTTCTTTGTGTATTTTTGGGAGTCCATAGATGCCTGGGATGGACTCTTGTAGGTATAACCTGTGATATTGTAAACGGTCAATGGCTCCGTCTTTTTGTAAACTTTGCAGATATTCTATGATTGTTCTCTTGTACCCACTGGTTGGGTCTCGTTTCAGGCATTCATATGTGTTACTGTCATTGAGTAGTGAAAGAATCTTGTCTTGGTAGTCGTTTGTGTTTAGAATTACCGTGCATCTACCTTTGTCTGCTGGCAAGATTGTGATGTTTTCGTCCTTGCTCAGTGATGCAACGGCTTTTCTTTCGTCATAGGTGAGGTTTGAAGGGGGAGGTTTAGCATTGGAGAGAGCTGCAGACACTTTCAACCTGAGCTGTTCACCTTCTGTTTCTGTTAGGTTGTTTTTCTTTATAGCTGATTCTGTTGCCGTGATCAGCTAGAGCTGTCCTATCTAGTCCGGTGCGCATGAACTGATGAAGCCTGCTCGAATGAGAGGCGAAACGTCTTCCAAAACAAACTGACAAAGTCCAGTTGTGATCGATTGAATGCCCTGAAGCTCCCAAGGGACCATTGAGTTCTGGAAAAGTGTGCCAATGGAAAAATACCCCAATGTCAAACGGGCTGTGCTTAAGATACTGTCAATGTTTGGGTCAACATACGTCTGTGAGTCTGTGTTTTCTACCCTGAAACACGTGAAATCAAAGCATTGATCTGTTCTGACTGACACCCATGTGAAAGAATTGCTTTGAGTGGCAACAATGGAATACAAGCCAGATTAGAAGAGGATTGTTCAAGGCAAGGAATGCCAGAAGTCCCACTAAGCAACATGCATAATAAAAGAAAAACACTATTGTAAATTATTATATCTTTGTTTGTGGACTTGGTTGAACTGAGAGTTTGTATGTGTGAGCAAGTGCACACAATGTTCACAATGTGTATGATGTGGCTCTTTGCGGTAACACACTAAAAAAATGTGGCTCTTAGTCTCTGACTGGTTGGCCACCCCTGGGTTAGGGGGTTAGAGATGGCAAGGGGGTGGCTAGATATTCTGTAATGACTAACAACAAGAATGAAAAGCTGATACTTATCTCCCTTTTTCCCACCATTAGGTCAGTCCACTAAGACAAGAGCTACTGTACAATTAAAATATTTTTGCTTTAATGATTTAATTTGACGATAAAAGAAACTGTATTCAGTTGGATATGCATAATGCCACTGCTGCTAAGACTGTGGGACATCAGTCATATTATCAGTCAATAATTTAATAAATAATAATAAACTTGACGAAACAGCAAACAGAACATCAGTATTGACATTTCTGCAGAACCAGGATTACATTCAGTGATGTGTACAACAGTATTGGTAGGATATAGGAATCAGCCTAACTCATCAATTCAACTCAATCACATTAGTAGTTTTTTGGCAGACATTTCAATTGGGTATGTAATAGATGGGACATAGCGGAGAGCTGTGAAGGAGGTAAAATTCAATCTAAATGAAAAGTGATCTGTGATTTTTTGAGATTTTGGCTCTGTGTGTGCCTGCTGCTGCTATTAAAGCCATGCAAATTGTGGCTTTTGCACTCTGTAATGTTTATTATGGAGCAATCTCTGCGCTGAAATGTGGAAAAAAAACAGCAACTGTAAATTTCTGCTCTGTTGAGCCCTGTGTTCAAGAAATCAATTTTATATACAACTAATGAGCAACAGCAAATACATTTCGAAGGAAACATAATGCCAACTGAATTGCAGTTCGTATTAGCATAATGAGGAAATGTTGTTAATTAATGTACCTGGCAAGTCACAAAAATGTAGATACTGAACACGTTTACTGACAATGTATTCATTTATTTTTCACTGGTAAAATAAGCAATCTTGGAGGGACTCCAGTGTTATTCAACTATTTTATGGTTATGTTCAGGAACTGACAACAAAAAAGTCAGCAGCAATCACAGTCTTTCCCTAACCTTAACCAAAGTACTGCTGTTGCCTAAACCTAACTACAGTCTTGGACATGAACCCCGAATTCTGATGTCACAGTCCAGTACTTTCTACTTAGACTTTTTATTGTATTTCTTATGCTTTTCTGGACTGGAAAATCAATTCAAAATCCAAGGGGATTTTGAGTAAAAATGGTTACAACAGTATCCTCCCTTCTCATGCAACACTATGGGGACATCATCTAAATGGAAGATATAATTATTTAATTCTTCTTCTTTGGGGGCCAAGGCCATTTCAAATGCAAATAATACATTTGGTGGCTGAATGATGCTGCTTTTATCTATGTTAAAATATTAAGGGAAAGAAATCAGGAAGATTAACGTCAATATCATAGGTGATTCCAAAGGTTTTGAATGGTATGGTATGTTTAAGGGGTGTCAAGGATAACACACCACTCTGAAAACTGAAGTTTATCTTCACATTTTCAAAGTGGCATCCCAACTATAAAAACACTGAGGAGAAAAGGATAAATGGAACGAATGTGGTAACATAACACTGTTAATATAAAGTAATGATTTTAGCATTTGTCAGTAACTCAATGCCAAAACAGCTGCCACTACCAGTTTAACTGACTGGAGCAGACACAACAACCTGTACTTTGAGTTCCTACTGCTACTCTGACTTGGCCTTATTTGAAGGGTGGGAATTACTTATTTTTGTGCACAAATTAAAGAAATTCAAACTCATGACACTGGCAGGCCCTGTGAAATTGCAATATTGGTATGGGCTGTAAATATGTATTTAAAATTTGCTGATATAGGTGTTATGTTTGCACAGTATGAATAAACTGGAGAACAGCTGGAATGGACCCAGTGTTTTTCTTATATTATGGCTATAATATGTTTTAAAGAGTGACCCACCATTAACTTTCAACATTAAAGGCTTACACAACTTCTGTGTCTTTCTCAGGAGTAGAATTTGCAACAAAATCTGGGGCAGCTGTACAAAATCCTCACTCACTTCCTGGTTAACCAGCAGGAAGCCTTCATGCTGCTTTCACATTCCCTGCCCCAAACGCACTCAGTCCACCACTCGCGCAGCGTAATGCACACACCTAATGATGATCAGCTTATTAGAAATGCAATATAACATACCTGGGTGCAGTGCTACTGTTTTTGCATCCGGATTGTTTGCCCGAGAACCCAACACTTCTCCTGGCCTGCAAAAATAATCCTGTGTGGGTCTTTGAAATGAGAGTGTGGTTTCCCTTTCCTCCTGCCTTTGATGATGGGCTGTGTATCCGACATCTGCGTGCGGTTTGAAGTAGTCGCGAGTGCGGCACTACCGCGAGTATTGTTTGTATTGCAAGTAGTGATAACGTGGGCACTATGCCGGTAACTGGAAGTAGTTAAAATGTAAATATAATATTTAATTTGCAAATTATTGATTTATTCTTGGTAAATTATTTTATGTTAATGCTGCCATGGTAGTTGATGTATATTATTTCTGATGAATATTTTGGTTGTTTTGTTGTTACAGCACACACAAACTAATTTCCTGTAAACTGAACATTAAAGAAAAGAAACTTGAAAGGAAAAGAGAATTGTCAATAAATGCCCGTTTGCGGCTAACTGGAGGCCTCCCTAAGGAGGTGTTCCAGGCATGTCCCACCGGGACGAGGCCCCTGGGAAGACCCAGGACACACTGGCGTGACTATGTCACTCGGCTGGCCTGGGAACGCCTTGGGATCCCCCCGGAAGACTAACTTGGACTGAAAGCTTCATGAAAAAATACAACACATATGCAGTCGTCCTCCCCAACACTTGTAAACTACTTTTGAACTGTATCCCAAATCCATACTATGTACTACTTCAAAACAGATTTTGAGTGCAGTTTGTAGGGTGCTCACAATGGTAAAAGCAAAGCACAGAAGAAATCAAGGAACTGCTCTCAGCTGGAAAAATGAAACGAAATTGTGAGACAGCTCCAACACTCCATCATTTTTTAGCAAAAGTATACATTTTACATATCAGTGGCATTCTGGGGTCACAGTTTGATTGATGCCTGACTACACACCTATTGTATAAGTGAGTCTTAGTTTAACACAGTTAAGAGGTTATAGTGGAACAGAGGCTGAGTGGATTGGCTGTAGTGATATGGAGATGCTGAGTGGACTGTAGACGGAGTGCACTGTTTACAGTGAGGCATAGAGGCTGATTGACTTATGTTGTGAGAATGAATGAGCAGAGTTTGCCAGGAAAAAAAAAAATGTTGGCATCATTCGTTTCTGCAAACCATGGATAAGTTACATTTGTATGTTTCCTATCATATCAGTGTTTTTACTGTAGGTATCAAAGTGACTTAAATCACATTACTGGTATATGAGCTGAGTTTCTCTCATCATTAGGAGGAGGGGACAGTGGTGGCATGACAGCTAGCGAATTCAAGCCATGTTTGTGGCAACAAAACTGGGTATTTTTTATTGAGACGTTGGGAAATTTTCCAGCTGTGTTTTTGGCAACTACATCAGGTATTTTAAGCCACACATTTCATAATTCGAACCAAGTGATTTTTTGCCTAAAGCTAATCACTGCCAGTCTGCAGGCTGACCCTCAGAAGGGAGTCTCCTTTGCTGCCAGCCGCCAGCCTCCAGAAGGGCTTCACTTTCACTGACGGTCACCAGAGGGGCTCTGCCTTCGTTGCGGGCTTCCAGGAGGGTTTCGCCTTGGCCAATGGTCTCCAGAGGGGCTATGCCTTCACCATTGGCCTCCTGTGCCATTCCCCCCATCAGCTCAGCTCTCAGGCCGTCCACATGTGGTCTCCTGCACTGTCCCCATCCTGTTCTCAGGCTGCTTGCCTGAGATTACCTGCTCCACCATTGTCTAGCCCTGAATTCTTCAGTTCCTTGACCGCTTTTCTCTAAGTTGGTACAAGCTATGTCTGTGTTGTGGTGGCACTGCATTTGGTTCCTAAACCCCCTCTTACACAAGGCACTGAAAATCCAACTGCTCTAGCTCATAGATAGATATACTGAGAATCCTTCAGTGTGACGAACTGTATGACCGCATGCAGGGCTGGAAAATCTTTTATATACTTACATATGTATAGGACTGCATCCAGTTCAACATACTCTACTCACCAGCAGCATAAAATCCTCAATTTCCTGAGAACAGAACATCACTCACGATGTATCTGCACTTATCTTGTTTTAACATTCACCTCGCCTATTGCTGTTTCATTATCATCATAATCGCTACACGCCTGTCAGAAAATTGGTTTTATGCAACATGCCTGAATGAGAGGTGAAAAAAACACTTGCAGGCTGAAATAAGAAAGAAAAAGAAAGGGTAAGCAAGTAAGGTGAAAGTGTAAATGAAAAATATATTTAGGCGCACTGCACACTACTGAATGTATGAACAAAAACAGAATGGAATTTACATTCTCAGGCCTGTTTGCAATTGGAAATGGTGCTGAAGAGCATAGATTGCAAGGAAGGAAATAATATATGTATGTATTTGCAGGAACTGCATGCAGAAATTCAATATCAATATGAAGCAGAATCGAGAAACACGGTGATGGTATGATAATACTAGGACTGTTCTCGGCGTCGTACTGGGAATGCTAAGATGATATTATAAGTACAAGCAATATCCAAAGTAAACCAAGCACAATTGTCTTTCCAAATAGTTATCTATGTCTCTGGTGGATTCAACATCATCAGACAAACAGAGGCAGATTACGTTTCTATGTCTCATTTTTCAATAAACCAGTCTCCAATATCTGAATCTCATAATTACATTACAAGTTGGATGACACTGAACAATATGGTACACACAGTTTTTTATTGTCACCACTGAATGAATAAGGATCAAATTGGGAGTAAGTGATAATTAAGAAGTACTTTATGAGTAGCTCTGAATCATTATCTATATAATAGACAATAATAATGATCATCTAAAAAGAGAGGATTTTGAGATTATGTGTTAATGCAACTGTATGTAATAATCATAATAACAATAATTAGGTGTCTATGATATCTTTACAGATGTTTTCTTTACATCCTTATTAACTAATTAACTAGTTAATCATTTCAATCATTTTCCTTGTCTGCTCCCACAGACTCTACAGTTTCCTTCAGCTATATGGAGCATTTTAGCATCTCTAACCTCATTGTTTTGGTTTTATGGATTGACTTGAGTGTTTTGGTCAGTCAGAGTGCTCTCATCAGCCTTGTTTACAGCAGCCTGCTGCTCTGACTAACTCACTGTAACGTCTGCGTGACATCTAACTACTAAGGAGGACACTCAAAATCCTTGGAACACTCAGTGGTGGCTAATGCACTGCTCAAATCAGGAAAAACATACAAATGTTCCATGACTGCTAGAAATTCCATTCATTACATCTCGCCCTCAAAGATACATTCACACATTTTCATAACCCTTTATCACTTGAGTACTAAATGTCTTTTTTTCTGAGCATTTTTTTCCCCTTTTCTGTACTTTTTGTACTCACTCAGCCTAAGTGAGTGACAATAATTGTCCCCGTTTCAATGCCAGAATCCTTGAACACAGCAACCGGCTCCCTAGATGTTTTAACGGTGTTTTCAGCAGTGCTCAGTCCGTCATTGAATGCACATTTGGGGTTCTCAAAATGCGTTTTAGATGTCTGGACCGGACAGGTGGTTCATTAACATACAGCCCTCAGAGTGTCGGTGCATTCTTCGTGGCATGTTGCGTTTTACACAACATGGCTGTATGACGTGGATGTCACTATGAACTTACGGAGGACACATTAAGGGACTTAAGATGGAGAGAGGCTGAACTGCATGTGCTGTGTCAACTGGGAGAGCAGCAGAACGCACGGGAGAGGAGGGAGCGCCTCGCCGCCCAGCTTTGTCATTAAGTGAGTATTTGCGGTTACATCAGTTCAAAAAACATCTGATGATCAGTAACTTTCAACACTAAACAGACAGTATTGAAATAAATGTTGTGAGGCCGTAGATACGGCCACTGTGAGCCTGGACCTCCCTGACCAGAACATCAGTCTCTTCCTGGGAGAAGTTTGGGCATTGGACACTTTCCTGCATGGGCTCAGTCATCCTCGAAACTCGCCATGCACCTCGCCAGCTGCGTTTTTAAAGGTGAGGCGAGGAGCTGATGTGATTGGTGAAGATTGGACTCGGCTGTGTCAAACCCACTCCACGCCTTCTCCCCTCCCTCCTTGCGAGTTGCGCCGCTGGGTGGGACTGAGATGAGAAGGGGGAGGAGTTGCACCCGCAGCGCAGTGCACGAAAATACCAAAGTCTGCGCTGCCACGCCCCATCAGCAAAGGATCTGACTTTGCGTTGTGCCTCCACCGCGCCAGCGGCAGAAACGAAAATAGAGCCCGGTATGTTAAAGTCTGTTCTCATGTGAACTATATAATCCTCATTTCAAAAATATTTAGGAAATGCTTATCAGGGATTTAACTCTGACATAAGCAGTTGTGTTGCGAATGCAAATAACATCCAAATTTGTGCAGTAAATTTATTTTTTCTTTCTTTTAGTAGTTGACCTGTCAACTGCTTTACAAAACTTGCTGAAAAGTTCAGAAAACTAGCCACTCATCTCAGAGTAATAACTTCAAGTCAAACTGGAACACATAGATGTCATTCAAATTCTACTTATGTAGTTTAGTTTAGTTTAGTTTAGTTTAGTTTAGTTTAGTTTAGTTTAGTTTAGTTTAGTTCAGTTTAGTTTAGTTTAGTTATTTTTAATCAACGGACAGGAGAGGAGCCTGCAAGTAGCTTTACTAATTTGTGCTATTATAGCTCTCCCTTTGTTCCATTAAGAATTGCCTTTCCTCATGCATTAATTTTTGTTCATTCTCACAAAGAGAAGCATAACATTTATGGATGCAACATAAAGGATCTTCTGTCCTTGGGCAAGTTTGTGTAAAGGCTGAGAAAGAAACTGGAGTTTCCAAAAAGCCAAGTGAAAAGTCAAGGGTAAGAAGAAGGAGACTGTGTATAAAGGTGTGCGTACCGGCACTGCGCTCTGTGAGGTGTTCATGTTTATATGCATGTGTGTGCAAGTGTGTGTGTCTTTGAGTGGTGAATCAAAGGCCTTATGTGCAGGGCTGCACAGAGCTGATAGCTGACCCATCAAGCGTGGCCCACCTAAAGCAGGATAAAAAACACCCACATCAGAAAAAGCCCCAGCAGAGAGAATTTCTAAAGTGCAGTGCTGCACTATGCACATCTAAAAGACCTACCTCAGCCACAAACACACACCTCAAATCGTCAGTCAACAATGGGCACTTCCAAAAGGAGCTGAGGGCAAAGAGATGGAGGAGAGAGAGAGAGAGAGAGAGAGAGATCTTTGGAGCAGACTTGTGTCCTTCACTCTTCAATCTCCAGCCTTTCATGCTTGAGTTGTATGCTTCCTGTCAACAACACACTTGTACTCCATGTTGTTTGAGTAGAAGCCAAAGTGCCCTCTAACCTATCTGTGAAGATCAGACAGAGCACAGTCAAGTTCTGAGTACAGAGGTTCAGTTCTACCAGAGCTGGAGACCTGAGACTTGGTCTGACTGAAGTCACAACAGGACTTGTGACTTGACTTAGACTTCACAACTGTGAGAAAATTAAAAATTGCACATGGATTTAGAATTGCACATGGTTTAAGTACAGTGTTTTCCACCACTGAACAGTAGATTAAAATATATGTAACACAGTATATATATATATATTGTAACAGAACCGGCCTTTAACTGACCCCTTCTTTCCCTCCTTTTCTGGTGATACTCAAGGGAAATGGAGGTATAAACCCGCCAACTGATTGAATTATAGACCATCTGGTTTACCTATAATGCAATCTGATTTCGAAGAGAGACAGGAAGTCTGGCTCAGTAAACTACTTTACTAACACACTGAAGAAAGAGATCCAAAAGGTCAACGCCTATCTCTAAATCAGGATGTCCCACTCTATGCTAATTACTCCCCCAATAGCCCGAGGACTCCATACAACAAGACTGCCTGAAGAGACAAATGGCAGGCCTCAGAGGAATCCATGAACATCAGCAAATGCTGATGGATCGTAAACCGGACATCCCTTGAAGCAACTAGTGACTCATGTTTGTGTGCTTTTTCCTCAACACTCCAAGATAACCAGATTTTATGTCAAACTTAACTTTTCATATTTTCAACTTACAGGACTCGGGGTACGCATAATATTGATGTTTTTCCCATATCTCTGACCCGAAGTATGACCAAGTTGTGATTTTAACGGTTTTATAAAAAGATTGTATGAATTGTCACCACAAAACTATACTGCCATCCATTTAAAAACTGCGTGTAGTGCGCGTTACAGTAGTAGATTTTTGGTTTTTGTTAGTTGGTTTTAGTCCTGTTCCTTTGTTTTTCTTTTCACGTCTAGTTACTCTCAGCTGAGTTCTTTTCTTTGCTTTTGTCTTAAGTTTTGCACAGTCGTTTGCTCCTTAAGTTTTCGTCTTCGAGCTACTCCAAGCCATTCCGAGTAGCGTAAATTATCTTCAGAAGACGTATTCTTATAATTTGCCTTAAGCTTCAAAGTTAACTTCCTCTTTAGCCCAACGTTTTGTTTTGTTTTTCATCAGTAAATTTAGGCAAGTAATACTAATTTTGTAGCCTTCTTCGACCGGCCATCAAAGAGACTCTTAATTTGTACTATCAGTCTAAAATAGTCCGTCACGGACTCAACCGAACCAAACCCTGCAGCCAGCTGTTGATCCTTGGTCCGGTTCACAACCATCCGGAGCCTAAATCAACTCCTTATGATGCTGCCCACCTCTGGTAAAATTGCCTACATCCTCAGTTTAACAGATCATGTGATTCTACACCTTTAGTGTAATGGCCTATGTCAAGAGTGTGACTTAGGCCGTTTTATTTTACCCAAGTCAAAAGACAATGTGACTTAGGCAATTGTACAAGCTTGTCAAGATGGGGGCTGCTTCGAGGAGGAGAAAAATCTACCTAGCCACTGAAGTTATTTCCATGATTGAAGGCTTATCCCTTATTGGTAAGTGATGAGGTTTACTACAGTATAATATAGGCTAGGCTATAAATATGGCATAGTTATTTAGTCTTTTTAGTCAGCAAAATGGCTAGCTAAATGAAGCTACCTAAAGCACACACACACACACACACACACACACACACACACACACACACACACACACACACACACACTATTAAGTAAAAATGACATTGATTAAAAAAAACTCAAAAAAATATCTCTCCCCTCCACAGCTGGTGGGGTGGAGTCCCAGCGCCCCCTATGGGCCAGCCGCTGCTGTTGAATACTGTATTACAATGTAACAGCGTGAAATGATTTGTATACAAAGGATTGATTTTTAAAAAAAATATTTTTTTTTGGCGTCGCCCCCTCTGTCTCACATCATGTAGAATCACACAGCCCTTCCTTTAATAAAACGTTTTTTAAAATGACTTTTACATGTATATTCTATGTTTTAAAAAGGCAAAATGGATAATATAGTCTGAAATGAGTTACTAAAATTTAAAATCTGCACTAAATAATCAGATTTACTAATCAGATCTACAGTTACTAATAGCTGACATATATCCAGCCACGGGCGCACACATCTTTCCCCATTGACTCTCGTTCTAACTTTGACATGTGCAGTTCGTTCCTCTTCAATACAAGAGATAGGAGACAGCGGGGCGCAGCCTGACACGCAGTAGTGCAAGAGAAGTCTGAGAAGGTGCAGTGTGCTACGTTCCTTCACGTTGCGGGAGAAGAGGCGATAAAAGTATGTAATACTTTCAACTTTGACGACGACAGGAGAGACAAAATAGACGTGCTGAAGAGGAAGTTTCAGGACTACTGTGAGCCCAGAAAAAATCTTACCTTATATACGGCACATGTTCTTCACGTGGGCCCAGAAACAGTCGGAATCTATTGATGCATATGTCACAGATTTAAAAAATAAAGCCAAAGACTCTGTGAATTTGGACAGTTGCTCGACTCACTGATAAGGGACAGGGTAGTATGTGGCATAACTAATGACCAAGTGAGAGGCAGACTGTTAAGAGAAGCAGATCTGACTCTAGAAAAAGCCACTGATATCTGCCGTGCCATTGAGATCACATCCAGTCAAGTCAAAGCATTGGCTAAAGTCAATAAAGTTAAAGCCAATTCAGGAAATTGTGAACAAAGCGAGTTAAGTTGCAGTAGATGTGGCTTTAAACATGGAACAAAAAGATGTCCTGCAATTGGCCAAACATGCAAAACATGCCACAAGAAAAATCATTTTGCCAAGATGTGTAAGACACAGGGTCACTTATCGACCAGGCAAGGAACTTCATATAGCAGATGCGTTGAGTCGAGCATTCCTCAAAGAGCAGAAAGAAGATCTCTTGGAGAAAGACTTGGAGGTGAACATGATGACATCTCAACTACCCATTTCAGAGGATAAGCTGCACAAGTTCAGGAAAGCAACAGAAGAGGATTCTGAAATGCAGCAGACATCACCTTAAAGGGATGGCCGAAGCAAAGAAGTGCAGTACCAAAAGAAATTCAGCCCTATTGGACATTTAGGGATGAAATCACACACACATCTGGGCTGATGTTCAAAGCAGCAAAGCTCATTGTTCCACATCAACTAAGACAAGAAATGCTTAACAAGATCCATGAGTCACACTTTGGAATGGTTAAGTGCAAAGAGAGAGCCAGAGACATTCTGTATTGGCCACACATGTCTTCACACATTGAGGAGATGGTATCTCAGTGTGCCGTTTGTAATGAGAACAGGAACAGTAATCCACGGGAGCCGTTACTCTCACATCCAATACCAGATAGACCGTGGGAAAGAGTAGTGACTGATCTTTTTCATTACAGAGGATCTGATTTTCTGTTATGTGTGGACTATTTCTCAAACTTCCCTGAAATCAGTAAGTTAAGAGACCAGTAGCAGTGTCATAGCAGCAATGAAATCGATATTTGCAAGACATGGCATTCCTGAGGTTGTAGTTTCGGATAATGGTCCTCAGTATGCCAGTAATGAGTTCAAAGACTTTGTAGAAAGCTGGGAATTCAGGCACACCACGTCAAGTCCTGGTCATATCCAGTCAAATGGTCAAGCAGAAAGAACAGTACAGACCATTAAAAATCTGCTGAAAAAATCAGAGAGTAATAATGGCGACCCCTACTGTACATTTCTTTGTTAGAATATCGCAACACACCACTGGAAGGAGTAGGATTATCATCAGCACAGCTACTGATGGGACACTGGCTGAAAGGAAAGCTGCCAACCCCAACCTCACTACTGACGCCAGATGGAACTGCCCAGGTACGCCAGGAGTTGATTGAAAAACAAGACAAGCAAAAACTCTACTTCGACAGGCAAATGAGAAGGCTGTCTGACCTTCAAGCAGGAGAAAAGGTCAGGATGCAAAGAGGAGAGATGTGGCAGCCAGCCGTGGTCCTGCACAAGCATGAGCAACCACGATCTTTTGTGGTTCGCACACAAGATGGGGGAGTGTACAGCAGAAATAGAAAATATTTGCGGAAAACACATTAGAAAACATTTCAAGCTACAAAGGAACAGGACATCTACCAGAGAAGTGACACAAGGGATGAAAATGGAGAAAACACACAATCAGCTGCACATATGGTTGCAGAAAAAAAAGGAGACACATGTTGAACAATATGATACATGCTCATATCAAACCAGATCGGGAAGACAAGTGAGACCACTGTCAGATACAGAGCATAGGTTGAGTTTAAATATTTGACATTGACAGTGTTTTGTTTTGTTTTTTCTGTCTATAATGTCATGGTCAAGAGAATGTGAGTTTCTGAGTCATCTAAGTGAAGGTTATAGGCATGAAGCAGTTGTAACATGCTACAGTGTGTAATGCTGGTTATGTAAAATTTAAATGTTTGGTAAATTTCATGTTTGAAAGCGTGAGTAGATCTTATTCTGAAATTTGACATTTTACAGTTTTCAAGTTTCAAAAGAACCTGATGCAAAAGAAAAAAAATGTAAAAAGAAAAGGATGTAATGTAATAGGTTTTATGCCTCGTAGGCACCCGTAGTCATGCTATGTATAGCTACTCCTATGCCTCCTTTAATGATACTGGTACATGTAATAAATGCAGTCTATTTGGTCATTTGGAAGCGTGGCTCTGCACAATGGAAACCCAATCATTAGCTGTAGGTAGTTAGGCTCCTCTAGCCAGTGCAGACCAACCAAGTGTAGCTCCAGCTAGCCGTACTTGAGCAGCAGGGAAACCAAGGAGGACCACAGTCAAATGCATTCTGGGGGCCTGAATCAAATTTGAAACTGCTGGCTAAGGATAAGTGTAAATACAGTAAGATTGTTATTCATGTTGGAGGTGATGGCAGTTATCCCATTTGGAGGTCACTAAAATTAATGCAGAATTGGTGTGTACATATTCCAAGACAATGTCAGACTCCATAGTTTTCTCTGGCTCCCTGCCAAATCTGACCAGTGGTGACATGTTTAGCTGCAGGTCATTCATTGATAATTGGCATACTGGGGAAGACCTGGTCTTATTAGGAGAGACAGCATCCATCCCACTTTGGACAGAGCGGCTCTCATCTCTAGAAATCTGACCGATTTTTATTAGCGAACCAAACCCGTGACGACTTAGTTGAGACCAGGAGGTAGACCTGCAGTCCTACATCCTCCTCAGCTCATCTTTGTCCCCTGATCTAAAGACCCTCCCTCATTTGTAGGGCTTTCCATCAGAGCAGTCTGTCCTCTAAAGCTATGCAAGTAAATGAGTTAATATTAGACCATCGTATTGATTTATTTTGTCTGACTGAAGCCTGGCTGTGTCATGAAGAGTATATTAGCCTAATAAAGCTAGTCCTCTGAGCCATATTAATACTAGCATTCCTCGAGGCAGTGGCTGAGGTGGAGTTGCCATTAGTCAACCCTGAACCTAAACTCAATTGTAACTCATTTGAAAGCCTTGTTCCTACCTTCCTGGTAGCCACAGTGTTTTTCACACAGAAGGTAATCTAGTCCATTTTTTTATTTCTAGAGCTGACTGAACTGTTATCTGGGACTGGTCATCTTAGAAAGACCAAGCTGGCCATTTTGGATTCCTCCAGTGGCTCCCATGCTGGGCTTAGCCAGGAGCCTGCTAGCCACCCCTCTGCCCCAATTTCTGAGTCAGCTAGTCTCCAACCTGCCAGCCTTCAGCCAGTTAGCTCCTCAGCACTTAGGTGAAATTGGCTCAGGTTGGTGAGCCTGCAGCCTTCCTGTCCTGAGCCAACAATCTGGACTGCTAACAACCTGCCAGACTACTAAGTAGGCTAGCCACTGGCATGTTAGCCTCTTTCCAACTCCAGTCAGCTAGCTGGTGTATAATAATAATAATAATAATAATAATAATAATAATAATAATAATAATAATAATAATAATAATAATAATACGAAGACCATGAAGAATGTTTGTAGCAACTATCAAAACCAGATGTCACAAAGTGTTGGTTAAGTAATCCAAATTGGTTAAAGGTCAAATAGCCGCACCTGGTGTTAAAACAGCCTCAATGATATCTGGTCTCATGAAATGAATCTGTTCCGAAAAATAAATAAAGAAAATGTTAAATAATTTGTCAAAGCAACTGCACTAAAATCCAGTTGCAACTGTATCAGCACAATTGAACTCATTAGCTGGCATAAACATAGCACCAGAAATGTCCCTTCAGCTCAGATTTGATGAAAATACAGTAGTCTTTTACACACATCAGTTATTGTCCCACTTGCTTGTTGCAGAGAGTAGCAAAGAACAACCCCAATCACTGTCACAGTCTGTCTCCCCGTTTCTCCACTTTAGCCACATTTGCTTTCCCAGGCCCTTCAGTGCTATTGTCCACTTATCCACCAGATGCCCTCGAACTGTCTCTTCTTTCCCCATGACAGGACTGCCCCACCCAACCACATACAGTGCCTTGCAAAAGTATTCACTCCCCTTGGCTTGTTACCTATTTTGTTGCATTACAACCTGTAATTTAAATGTTTTTAATGTGAATTTTATGTCATGGATCTGCACAAAATAGTCTAGGTTGGTGAAGTGAAATGAGAAAAATATATATGAAAAAATAAATAAAAAAATAAAAAACTAAAAAATTGCCAGGTGCAGATCGAACCACACTTTTGCGTTTGTACCCTTTGCGTTTTTAAGATTTCCACTCTAGAGGGGGGTTTCACTTTTTTGCATTTTTAAGCCCCAAAAACGCCGTCGCCATCTAAACGAAAGGTACATCCAATAAAATATTTTATCATTTTCATCCACAAGCGTTGTGTCGTGTAAATGGGGCCTAAGTGTCACATGATCTATCAGTATAAACACACCTTTTCTAAAAGGCCCCACAGGCTGCAACACCACTAAGCAGGAGGCGTCACACCATGAAGACCAAGGAGCTCTCCAAACAAGTCAAGGACAAAGTTGTTGAGAAGTACAAGTCAGGGTTGGGTTCTAAAAAAAATATCCAAATCTTTGATGATCCCTCAGAGCACCATCAAATCCATCCATCCATCCATCCATCCATCCATCCATCCATCCATCCATTTTCTATACTCAACTATCCCTTTCGGGGTTGCAGGGGGCTGGAGCCTATCCCAGCTGTCAACGGTCGAGAGGCGGGGTACACCCAGAACCGGTCGCCAGTCGATTGCAGGGCAACATACAGAGACAGACAACCATTCACGCTCACACTCACACCTATGGGTAATTTAGAGTCACCAATTAATTTAATGGGCATGTTTTTGGTGTGTGGGAGGAAGCCGGAGTACCCGGAGAGAACCCACGCATGCACAGGAAGAACATGCAAACTTCACACAGAAAGGTCCCACCCGACCCGGGGAACGAACTGGCGACCTTCTTGCTGTGAGGCACGCGCACTACCTGCTGCGCCCACCGTGCCACCCCACCATCAAATCCATCATCTTCAAACGGAAAAAACCTGGTACCACAACAAACCTGCCAAGAGAGGGCAGTACAGAGACCAAAGATAAGTCTGAAGGAGTTGCAGACTTCCGCAGCAAAGAGTGGAGTATCTGTTCGTAGGACCACAATAAACCGTACACTCCATAGAGCTGCACTTTATGTAAGAATGGCCAGAAAAAAGCCATTACTTACTGTTAATAAGGAGGCACGTTTTGAGTTTGCCAAAAGGCATGTAGGCGACTCCACAAATGTATGGAGGAAGGTGCTCTGGTCAGATGAGACTAAAATTGAACTTTTCGGCCACAAAGGAAAATGTTATGTCTAGCGCAAACCCAACACATCCCATCCCCCCAAGAACACCATCCCCACAATGAAACACGGTGGTGGCAGCATCATGTGTGGGTATGTTTTTCAGCAGCAGGGACTGGGAAACTGGTCCGAGTCGAGGGAAAGATGGATGGTGCTAAATACTGGGATATTCTTGAGCAAAACCTGCTTCAGTCTGCCTGTGATTTGAGACTTGGACGGAGGTTCACCTTCCAGCTGGACCCGAAGCATACTGCTAAAGCAACACTCGAGTGGTTTAAGGGGAAACATTTACATGTGTTGGAATGGCCTAGTGAAAGTCCAGACCTCAATCCAGTTAAGAATCTGTGGTTGAAGACTTGAAGATTGCTGTTCACAAGCAAAAACCATCCAACATTTTTAAGAAGGCCCCTTTATTGACTGAGTTTGACACCTCTGCTTTAGATCATAAAATAGTCTGGACTTTCCACCCCACTTCCTCCCCAGCAATTCATTCACAATGCACACTTCCTTTGTTCCTTGCCATATTGTTAAGTCATTTAACATCTGCTGCATTTCGTGGCTCTCTCTTATGTATTACTATTCCATTTCTCTGTTTACCTGATACCTGTATCTACAGCCTGTTAATGCCTGCCTGACCTGCATGTTCTTACTTTTGCCTATTAATTTGACTTTGGACTCCTACCTACTCCTTATTGGACTTGTTTACCGGTATAAGACTACTTTCTGGTTTTGACCCTCATTTGTCTCACTTACTCCATAAATCTATGTACCTGAGTTTATCCTATTAAATCACTGATCTGTACCAGATATGCTTCAGTTGTTTCCATTTGTTTCCTTTCTATGTTACCCTGCTTGCACATCAGTTGTGACAGTGTCACTGCATGTTTTTCACACCAGTGCCCAGGTTAACAGTGGCAGGAACAATCACAGCGAGATAATACTGTCATGACTCCCCCGCTGACGAATTAAGTGCAATGCCATGTTTCTCCGCTCCCCTAGAGTGATGTTAAGTGAGGCTCCACATGAAAATCGTATAATTTAACCTCTCTCAGGTCTTTGCTGGTTCTTCTGAGGACTACATCACCGCCGAACAGGAGAGGAAAAACAGCCAGGGAGGAAAACATTTGTCACTGATATGTTCTCCCCTCACAGGTTCAGACTTAATCATATGTCAATCTTTTGCAATTTAAATCCATATTCAAAGGCAGCAAAAAAGATTTATCAGCATTATAACTTAACAGAAATGGAGTGAAAAATGGTGAACAGACTTCACTGGTCTAAAGAAAAAAGTGATGCAGAATAAGACTGTTGGACAAAAAGCAAGTTGAAGATGAAATGTCACCTTATTAAAGAACTTTAAAGACTCTGTGTAGCATTTTTATGTGATAATATCATCAGCTTCAACATGATTCAGCTCACATATGTTTTTGCACAATTTATGTATTGCCTTTAAGTGGTCATTGTCAGAGCCATGTCCACATATCTGTCTACCACCCTTTTAATACTACAACTGGGGACGTCAGATTCAGACATTTCATATTTTACATATACAGACATTGCCCTACATTTAACATTGTGTTTTCATTATGTTTATTCATTGTGACATTACACTGTGCTACATATTGTTAGTTGGTTGTGACATCAGGTTATTTGATTTTGTCATTGCGACATGCTACTTTTTCTTTATTCATTGTGACATCACATGATACTACATTTTTTAATGACAGGTTGTACCACATTTTACTTTATCATTGTGATAAAGTAAAATGCTACATAATGCTACATTTTGACAATTTACTGTGACATTAGGTTGTACGACTTTTTCATTGTCACATCATGTTCTACATTTTGTGTTGCCTTTAAAGTCATTATTTGATGTTTTTCATTCTGAGTATGTGGCTCAAAAAACACATTTATCTGGTTAAATAACAAATCTATGTACAAGTACAGACCATGTCTACTGTCTATTTAGTGTTCAGAATATTTCATGTTAAATATTTAATCTCACAAGACTGAAATAGAGTCTCTGGGGCTTTTTCACCCTGACAAAAACACTCTTCTAAAGAAAAAAAAAAAAAAAGAATCCCTCTATTCTAGAGCATGGGCGTTGCCTGTCCTGGGCATTTGGGGCTGTTCCCCCAGTGATTATTTCCCCACTAGGAGCAGTTTTTCACAAAATAATATTGTGTCTTCAGTGAATGGAATGGCAGCAAAACTGATCAGAGAGGGTTTACAGAAAAATGCATGTAAGTACTTATTTTTATTGGCTGACAGGTCTCTGTCAATCTTCAGTTCATGAGGATACTATGCCCAACGCTAGTGCTAAGGGTTGAAGCTGAAGCAGCAGTACTAACATCCTTTCATACTGTGTGTATGTGTATGTGTATGTTTACCACTCTGTTGCATCACTTCTTTTAACAACACTCCGGAAGCATTTAGGAACTGAGGAGACCAGTTGCTGTAATTTGAAAGTGGAATGTTTTCCCATTCTTACTTGACGTATGACTTCAGCGGCTCAACAGTTCAGCATCTCCTTTGCCGTATTTACATTTTATAATGCCCCAAACATTGTCAATGGGTGACAAGTTAGGACTGTAGGCAGCTGGACTCTTTTACTACGGAACCATGCTGGTGTAACATGTGCGGAACGTGGTTTGACATTGTCTTGCTGAAATGAGCAAGGGCTTCCCTGAAAAAGACCTTATCTACTTGGCAGCATATGTTGCTCCAAAACCTGTCATCTAGTGTTAATCATGCCTTCAAAAAAGTGCAGGTTACCCATGCCATGTGTACTTATGCACCCTCATACCATCACAGATGCTGGTTTTTGAACTATATGCCCAGAACAAACCAGATGGTCCCTCCTCTTTAGTTCACAGTACATAGCATCCAAAATGTCCGAAAAGAATTTCAAATTGACTCATCAGACCACAGGACAGTTTTCTACTTCACCTCAGTCCATCTTAAATGAGCTTAGGACCAGGGAAGTGGTGTTTCTGGATCTGGTTTATATACAGTCCTTTTTGCTTGATAGAGTTTCAACTTGCTTTTGTGGATATAATGATGAACTATGTACTGCAGGCAATGAACTGTCAAAATTCTTTGCAGTTTTACATAGAGAAGCATTATTCTTCAGTTGTTGCACTATTAATTGGCAGCACAGTCTGTCACAGACTGGCGAACCCCTCCCCATCTTTACTTCAGAAAGACTCTTGCTCTTTTTATACCCAATCATGTTACTAACCTATATCCAATTAACCTAATTAATTGTGAGATGTTCCACTAGGTGTTTTCTTTTAGCATTTCACAAC
Source organism: Chaetodon trifascialis (assembly GCF_039877785.1). Taxonomy (NCBI): domain Eukaryota; kingdom Metazoa; phylum Chordata; class Actinopteri; order Chaetodontiformes; family Chaetodontidae; genus Chaetodon; species Chaetodon trifascialis. The sequence goes on along the minus strand of NC_092064.1, from coordinate 2,825,745 downwards.
TTTTCCAGTCTTTTGTTGCCACTTGTTGCAACTTTAAAAAAAAAAACATGTTGCTCGCATTAAATTATAAATAAAGACATTATTTTCAAAAACAATAAGAGTTCACACTGTTTGAAAATGTAAACAATAAAGCACAGCCTAAATCTAACCACTGTATTGCTTGTCCAAATATGTTTTTTATTCTAAAACAAGCATCCAAACAATTCAATGGATGTTAGAATGAATAGAATTTTAATTAGCTTACATTTAATTATTTTTACCTTTTCTTTTTGATACCATAGGCAAAGCAACACTACAATGAAATACGCAAACAATGCTGCTCTCTTGTATGTATTGCATTGATCATTGATCATTGATTTTACACCTGGGACATACAGCTTTTGCCTCAGTCTCCATTACATCAGCCATCAGGTATAAACAGTATTTAAGATTACGGGGTTCTCAATTTAAAATGTATCCCATGGAAACCAATCAGCTAGAGATGGACTTCTAAGCTAACTCACGTGGTTTAAAAATTAGCATTAGCTTACATTAGCTAGCTCCAATTAAAATCTCCTGGTGAGAATCACCAGTTTAGCCGACAAAATCGACTCTTGTCAGCTAGCAATGAGATGCCTGCCTTTGTTTACTTCTGTGAGGAATTGATGCCCTAGTGTTTCATAAATTCATGTGAATTTCGATGGTGAATCTGCCACCCCTAACACCGTAAACTCTAAATGTGCATGGTGAATAGAAAGCTTGACAAGTGTAGCAACAGTAACTAAGCAGGGCTTAGCAAAGGGTAAATTGCCTTATCAATTGCCATTGTTCTATGCTCCTCAGATTTGACAGGCAGTTAAATGCCTTCCCTCGCACGAACCCATGTTTACAAAAATAATGTGATTTACTGAAAAATGAATAAAAACTTTATCAATTCTTTTTTCCACAAATAACATTTTCTCATGGTTTAGTCCATGTAGGCAGGAATTGTGGTTCATATCAATTGGATCCATCAGCAATGATTTTTCAACCAAATTAGGAAAATTTACTCTTTGTGTCAGTTTGAGTGGTTTGTGAAATTGCCATTGTATTTGCGTTTGCGTTTATGTTCCCTCCTCCAGTTTTCCCATTTTTAAGCAATATGCAGCCCTCACAAAAAAAATGCATAGAAACAGTCTACTTAGAAGTATTCTTTTAAAAGTATTTTGATGGAGAAGGTTCTGTTCTCTGTCCTTGATAGTTAACGGTCCAGCCACATCTCTGTTCTGAATACACATTGTGTAAAATTGCATAACTGGACAACTTGAAATTAGAATTAAAACGATAACTCATCTTATTATTGGTGATATTGCTTATACATGTTTCTACTCGTTGTCTAGTTGGTATTTTCATTTTGAATATTAAGCTGGGAGTCTCTTTGGTGACATAGGCCATTTCCTGAGCTTATTGAATATGTTGAAAAGCTTATCTAAATTGAACTGGTGACAAAAGAAACATGAGAGGTTAAATGAGTAAATGAATGAGTAAATTTTGTATGTAAGAGAGGGAGAGAGAGGGTTCTGCCACTACAATGGACTTGTTCCAGGGCAGTGGCAGAGGAGTGCAGAGGTTGTTTTATTGAATGCTGCTGTCTATAGAGCTGTTTGACTGCTGTTCATTGAGCCACACTGTCTGAGTGTAAACACTGAAGTCATGAGGGAGAGGCAGAGCAGAGGCAGCTTTTCTACAGATGAAAGGGAGATTGGCCTGGTTTAGTGTGGGCTATGCATCATGGGAGTTTGAACAGATACAGTATCCTGCTGCAGTGCCTCTAAACCATGGGCGAGGAAGCCACGAAAGGTCCCTGTAGCAACTGTTGATGTAATAAATTAGCAGAAAGATTTTTTTTTTTTTTTTTTCATAAATTCAGCCATCCTGCTGTGTGGAATGCCTCAACAATACATAAATAAAACCAGCCATTCCATTCATGCCAACTGATGTTTGAAATGTTGATTGATTGCCATGATTTTATTCTACTGAATTTGTACACCTTACCTCAGTTACTTCCAGTGAGATATTCTGTGACAATTCAAATTACATCAGGTTCCAATCCAGTATCAGGGCAAAGCGTGGAATAGACCTGCCACTCCACCTTGTCAGTGTCATGTTTTGCCTTGCCAAGGCATAAGAAGAACACATTCTCATTCTATGGCCAAGTTAGTAAAAAATAATGTCCAGTTGCACTTTGAGGCGACGGTTGCAGTTTGGTTTGGTTTGGTTTAGGCACCAAAACTACTTGGTTGGGTTTATGAAAAGATTGTGGTTTGGGTTAAAATAAGCATGTTAGTTACATAGTACAATATGTTCTGTACAGTGCAAATGTGATAAATTTAACTGAATACAAGACCCAAATGCCACACCTAAAGCAGAGAGGACAGAGACCGGGAAAGGCTTAATGTCTTTTAATCTTCCTTATTGCCAAAAACAGACTAAGGCAGTAATGGGATTTTAGAGTTTGGTTTGATCTTTAAGAGGTTAGACGGGCAATGATCCAGTTTCCTTCCAGGACGTGGACTGACAGGGCAGGGACAAGGACAGGTGAGGGCAAGGTGCCATGGAGATGAATGGAAGATTCAAAATATAATGAGTGGAGAGCTGGGACTTACATACTGTGAAGGCAGGTGAGCCCGACCTGTCAGTCACGTCCCTACAGGGAGACACACGAACACCAGACAGACATGGTAGAGACAGACAAGCGACCATCCATCTTTCCCTCGACTCGGACCAGTTTCCCAGTCCCTGCTGCTGAAAAACATACCCACAGCATGATGCTGCCACCACCGTGTTTCATTGTGGGGATGGTGTTCTGGGGGGGTGAGATGTGTTGGGTTTGCGCCAGACATAGTGTTTTCCTTGGTGGCCGAAAAGTTCAATTTTAGTCTCATCTGACCAGAGCACCTTCCTCTATACATTTGAGGAGTCGCCCACATGCCTTTTGGCAAACTCAAAACATGCCTCCTTATTAACAGTAAGTAATGACTTTTTTCTGGCCACTCTCAAAGCCCAGCTCTATGGAGTGTACGGTTTATTGTGGTCCTATGAACAGATTCTCCCTCCTTGCCCGGTCTGTGAGTTTTGGTGGGTGGCCCTCTCTTGGCAGGTTTGTAGTGGTGACAAGTTCTTTCCATTTGAAGATGATGGATTAGATTTTTTTTTTTTTTGCTGTTGTGCATAAATTGTAAATTGTATTTGCATTGTATATGCATAATGGTCATGGGCGGACTGGGACAAAAAATCAGCCCTGGCATTTTGGACCAGACCAGCCCACCACATTGAATGTGTATACCAACTGTGCAACTCTTTAAAACCACGTACCTTAAGCCATGCAATGAGTTAACGGGAATCAGTGAGAGTGAACTGACCCATCCATCCAAAAGGATGAATGTAGATGAACTCCTTAATGAACTTTGAACTCTGTGTATGTATGTTTGAGAGAGAAAGAGAGAGAGATTTAATTATTGGTCAATCTTCAAGATAAAAATAGCAGTGTAGAAACTGAAAATTTAAGAGGGATGATGACACATGAATGAGGATGAGAGAAAGAGAAATAAGAGACATGGTTGATTGGTCTGATTATCAGTTTTCCAGACAAAGCAGTGCTGAATAAAGAGAGAGAGAGAGAGAGAGAGAGAGAGAGAGAGAGAGAGAGATAATAGTCATTGGCCACGGGAGCTGATGAAGGCCCTGACGTGGCAAACATATCAGAAATTTTGCGAATTTGGCAGTGTTGGCTTGAAGAGCCAGCTTCTTCTTGTCTCGCAATTCCTCTGCACCTCCTTTTCGTTTTCTCTCCAGAGATGAGCCCCGTCAAGTGTCAGTGAAGAAAATAACCTATGGGCCACAGACCAGCGTGTGTCGAGGGTCTGTCAGTGGTTATGAACAAACTCTTGTGCTGACTTTTTTTTTTTTTTTTTTTCCCGAATGCATTATGCGGGCAGGACCAAAGCGAAAGGGGTTGGTGTTTAACGATACATTTTGGCCAGCCCAATGTCAATTGGGCCGCTGATCAACTGTCTGGTATTATGGGCTGGTCAGATCAATATTTAGAATAACAAAAGTGGCCGACTATCGGCCCAAATAGCACGTCGGCCCACCGGGAAAATGCCCGCTATGCCAGATGGTCAGTCCTTCCCTGATAATGGTTGATTTTGATGTTGGTGTTGTGTGACTGAAATAAACAATTTTCATTCATTCATTCATAGTGCTCCAGGGGATCATCAAAAATTTGGATATTTTTTTAGAAACCAACCCTGAATTGTACTTCTCAACAACTTTGTCCTTGGGTTGGTTGGATCGAGGTCTTTCAGTACTCCACTGGTGACAACAGTGACAAAATGGAACCACAAAAAAAGAAGAACCGCAAGGGAGGTCATTTTTGTATTGCTCCAGACTGTAGCAATGATTTCTACAGAGTAAAAAACAAAGGCAAGCAGCGAGCACTTATTGTAAATGAGGACTAAAATGACGAGAAGGCTTTTCAATCAGGTGTCCTGGTGACTCGTAAAACAAAGCCAGAAGCTGCTCCATCTGTGTTTGATTTTTCGTCTTACAGTGTAGGGTCCACAGACCGCCCGGCACAGTCCAGCGGCAGCAAAGAGGCGGCTGTGTGCCGTAAGGCAAAAGCACAACACCGTGCTGTTGTGGCAGAGCAGAGAGAGATAGGTTAGCTGGTGGAGATCGCTAGTACTATGCACAACTGATCAAACTGTAGTCATACAGGTCATTTAAACGGAAACTGACTGCAGTGGCTAAAGTATGCACTGTCCTGTGTGCGTGCGGTTTGTGTGCGGATGACACCATCTATTAGTCAGAACCATTACATCTTCAGACGACGTTTTTCTAAATAATCATGGCAATGTAATGTGCGGAGCCCGTTCCTTAGTTTAGTTTAGTTTAGTTAATTTGTTTAGCACAAATTAAATACAAATCTGTGCAGGGTGGGAGTAAAGCCCAAGCAAGCACAAGCAAGGTAACTTCATTAACAAAAGTGCAAAGAAAGACAAAATCATCTAGAGAAAGACAAGAAATAGAAGGACTGAGGGAAAAGACAGAGGGAGATACAGTAGGAAGACGAGGTTTAAAGAACAATGATTGAGGGTTCAGTTGCACAGTAAATTTATCTTTAAGTGCTTTTAAAGGCAGTACAAGAAGACATGGACCTGAGAGATGGGCTTAATTCACTCCAAAGCTTGTCGCCTCTAAAAAGGTGATGTTAAATTGATATCTAGTTGTTCGAAAGAATGGTAAAAGCAGATTATTTTTTCTATGTCGATGATCATGTGAGGTGGAGATAAAGAGGTTGTGGAGGGTGTCTGGAAGATCTTGTTTTCTGTCTATGAACTTATATAAACATGTCAGATAGGCATTTACTTCATCAATAGGTAATAAATTCTATTTCTTGAAAAGTGGTGCAGAGGGTGCGTATCTACTTGAGTGGGATATCATTCTCAGATACTTCTTCTGGACTATGCATAATTTGTTAAGATATGTAGGATAAGTCGCCCAGACAATGTTACAGTAAATAATAAACGATCATCAAAAGATCATGAAGTTGCATTTTATTTCACATTGAGGGTTAACTTGTTTAAATGAAACTATTTCACAACAACAGATAATTCCTCATTCACATTTTTGATCAGTGTATTAAAATTCTCATGAGAAGCTATGAGGTTTGTGTCGCCCGTGAACAATACCGGGAAGGGATGAGTACAGACATTGCCATATCATTGATATAAATTAAAAATAATAAAGGACCCAGGATTGATCCCTGAGGGACACCAAACAGAATTTTGGATTTCTTAGATGAAAACCCATTGAGATATACATATTGTTTTTTGTTGGCCAAATAGTTAGTAAACCATTTCAGGGCAGTACCATCCAAGTCATATCTGTTAAGTTTGGCAATTAGTATGTCGTGAGTAACTGTGTGAAAGGACTTACTTAAATCAAGGAAGACTCCTAGACAAATTTCCAATTATCAAGGGCTGATGAGACATAATTTACAAGCTGCATAAGGGCATGCTCGGGGGAATATTTTTTGCGGAAGTCATATTGGTGTTTGAATAGTATATTGTTTGCTGTCAGGTGATCAGATAATCTGGAGTAGATTATCTTTTCCAGGATTTTGGAGATGCAGGGTAAAATTGAGATAGCTATCTATCCATAACTATTGAATTTTTGAGAATCACCTGATTTTAATATAGGTATGACTTCTGCGATTTTTAGATCCTGGGGAACGATTCCAGATTGAAGGGATAAAGTAAGAATATGAGTAAGGGGTTGGATTATGTAATCTATGGTCTCTTTGATGAGAATACTTTTTTTTTTTTTAAATATTTTATTTTCATTTTTCAGTTTGATAACAGTTAAACAAGACAAAGTACAAAGCACAACACGACACAAAACAGAACAATAAGGCTGCCAGATGATTCTAAAGAAAAATAGCCTCACATGAAAAATGCCAACAATATTAAAAAATCGAGGCTAAAAATAAAATAGAGAAGAAAAAATACTATGCTTGTTCAATTGCCCAAGAAAGTCAGGGTCTCTATGGATGATGTTGCACTGAGCCAGAAAGGGTCCCCAAATTCTCAAAAATAGCCTGTTCTGTGTCCGTCTTATCCAGACGTAGTCTTTCCATCTGAATAACAGACAATATCTCTCTGAGCCAATGTGTAAAGCAGGGTGAGTTGGTAGACTTCCAGGTCAGGAGAATAAGTTTCTTAGCAACCACCACTGATAGATGTAGGACAGTCTGTATGTCACACGACAACTCAAAAGTCCTCATAGAGCAGCCGAAGATAGCCAGGTCGTGGTTTGGTTGAATGTCCCTGGAATAAGCTTTTGAAAGCCATTCGAAGTGGGGCAGAACCAGAAAAGATGTGCCAATGAACCTTCGGCGGAGAAACACTTCTCAGAAACACACTCAGGAGACACTGATGGAAAGATGCGGTTCAGTTTTGTTTTTGAATAATGAAGTCTATGCATTACCTTGTATTGAATCAACCTGTACCGAGAATTAATAGAGCAGCAATGGACCCGAGACATTGCCTCTTCCCAGAACTCTATCGATATCTCTGAGTTCAAATCACGTGCCCAGGCTTCCCTAATATGATCTGAAGAAACTGAAGTAGTAAAACAATTCACAAATTTAGATATTAGTTGCCTGGAGTCAGGAGGAAGCTGGAAATTCTCTAGAAAAGGATGAATGGTGGGTGAGGACTCAAACCGTGTGAGTTTTGATGAGAATACTTTTGATGCCATCATGACCATGGGCTTGACCATGAGTTCTTTGATGCCATGGCTATTTCGTGGACTTCTTGTAAGGTTGGTGGATCGAAATATCAGAATGGAGGATCATATCAGCCCTCGCGGATCCTGAGGTCCTCTGACACAGGCCTTTTGATTGTTCCAAGGGTTTGGACCAAAGCCCATGGCGAGGCGGCATTCAGCCACTATGGTCCAAAGCTTTGGAACAGCCTGCCAGAGTGCATCGGGACCGCAGAGACCGTTGGTGTTTTTAAAAGGAGGCTCAAGACTCACCTTTTTAGTTTGGCTTTCAATTGATTTCTTATACTCTTTTAATTCAGACATGTTTTACCCTAGCACATTGTCTTTTAGTTTTTAGGTCCTTTTATTTTACTCAGTTTTAGGTTTTAGGTCTTTTTATTCTATTATCTTTTAGGTTTTAGCTCCAGTGCTTCCTCATGGGTGTCTGGTCTGCCCACCGGGGCATCAAGGACCCAGGACCCCTCGGGCCCGGAGGACTGGGGGGCTCTGCCCTGCCTGTGGAGTCCACCCTGGTCTGCCCAGGTCGGGGGACCGGGGGGCGCTGCACTATGTATGGGGTCCACCCCGGTTTATCTGGGTCGGGGGTCTCTGTTGCGGTGGCGCTCCCTGTGGCCATGGGCTGTGATCCTGGATGAGCTCCCCATAGGTGGTTTTCTTTTTCCTCTCATGATTCCTCAGTGCCCTGCCATGTTATTACACCGACAGTTTCGTTGGGGTGGGCGTGTGTGTGTGTGTGTGTGTGTGTGTGTGTGTGTGTGTGTGATGTAGGTCTGCGGGCATGATGGGGGGGGTGGTATTTGCTATGATATTGCTATTTTATGTTTTTATCTTTTGTCAAGTACCTTGTGTTGCATTTTTATGTATGAAAGGTGCTATACAAATAAAGTTTGATTGATTGATTGATGATTGATTGATTGATTGACTGACTGATACTGCCCCTTAATCATAACACTGGGATTTACACTGGAGTCCTTGATGCTGGAAGCTAGTTCATGGCCAACATTTACAAAAAGTCATTGAAACTGTTAAAAATTTCAATTGGATTGGAGAGAATCTCTCCATTGCTGTGAATCGCTATAGCCACACCTGATGAACATTCGTTGCAATGTAGTAAATGGTTGATGAGGTTCCATGTTGACTTTATATCACTAGAGGCTTGAGTAAATTTATCTGAATAGAATTTTTTTTTTTTTTGTCTTACCAAAGCTGCAAATTGATTTTTGTATTTCATGTAAGTTTCAGTATTCATGGAGGACAGGTTTAAAATAGATTTCTTATATAGTTTGTTGTTCTTCCAGGATAATTTCTTTAACTCATCTGTTATCCACGGTTTTTCCTTAGAGGAATTGTTGCTAGATTTCCAGGTTAATAATAGAAAGGAAATATCTGGACCCGAATTAAAAAGACCTAGAAATAAATGGTAGGCTTCGTTTACCTCTTGCAGCATAAGAATCTCATCCCATGATGTAGAACTAATGACTGACCTAAATGATTCAGGCCGAGGCCTACTGGCTGTGATTGGGAATATCCTTACTACCGAGGAATTGGATAACCTGTGATTCAAGGGTCTCTGTCTCAGTAAGTGAAGGGTCTTCGTTATCTGCATTCCAGGCAGCCGTAACTCTGGAATAGGATTGATGGTTGGTTTTCAGACCGGAGACAATAACATCTTCGATGTGAGAGTATTGTTCAGCATCATCCAGTTGCTTTTCTAGCTTTTTGATTAGCACATCTTCCTGTTTGAGCTTAGATTCAAAGCCAGACACCTGAGTTTGGAGATGAGATACCTGTTGCGTGAGTTTCAGGATCTCGGTTTCTTGAGTTGTGAGTTTGCTGATTTTCCTGCTGGAGTTTGGCTAATGTCTTCTGAATATCATCCACCTCAACCAAGAGCTGAGGTGGAAACAGGTGAAAAGACAGCCGCCATGGCTACCTCCTGTGAATTCGACTCCTTTCAGCTTGCAGCGTGTTGCCTTCAGTCAGTGCCATCTTGCCGAACATAGTGTTTTGTAACACTGTCACATTTTAGCGGGAGACTAGGTTGGTTTAGAAGGCAGAACGAGTTTGACACGCTGGGCTCTATTTTCGACTCCGCCGCCAGCGCGGCGCAGTGGTATTCTCGAGCAGCGCAGGCAGGCTCATGGCGCATTTGGTATTTTGGTAGACTGAGGCGTACAGAGGTGTGCCAGGATGGGCGTTGCGGCACAGAAGGGGGGAGGTGTCAGCATAATGAGCCGGCGCATTGGAATTTTCGACCATTTCAGTCTGCGCCGGCGGCGTAAAAGTACGCTGAAAGCTCGCCACCTCAGACCTGGTCAACTCCGCAAGTGGATTTTCGTAAACCGGCGGAGTCGTGCGCTCACATCACCAATACCTCACAGTCAGCTTGCCACAGTGTCTGGCATTTCACTGCGATCAATTATTAGCAACAGCCGCGATTCAATGCAACTATCTGAGTCAGCAGATACAGTCAGACCTAAATTTATATATTTTGATCAGTATCTCATCTGACCACATCGAAAGCGCGTTTGGCACGCGTAATGATCACTCAACCTGACTGAATGTACACAGGTGAAACAGGGATGTCTGGTGATCTGTGACTCAAATTGCCTGGTGACGAATGTGTATGCCAATTTCCCCGGGTCGGCACATGACTCGTTCATCCAGCGAATTCGAGCATCCCTACAGTCTTTCAGAGGGACACCCCTCTGGATGAGTGACTGCTAGGTGATAACGGCTATCCACTGAAAACGTGATGATGCCATATATCACACCGTCAACAAGACGGCAGCGTGGTTTTAACGGTGTTTTCAGCAGTGCTCGGTCAGTCATCGAACGCACACTGCGATCAATAATTAGCAACAGCGACGATTTAATGCAACTGTCTGAGTCAGCACATACAGTCAGACCTAAATTTATATATTTTGATCAGTGTCTCATCTGACCACATCACAAGCGCGTTCGGCACGCGTAATGGTCACTCACCCTGACCGAATGTACACAGGTGAAACAGGGATGCGAACTAATCGGTTAACGTCGCTGTGCCAACAGAAACAGCCGTGGCATCCTACAGAGCATATATACTGCATCTATCTCAGAGCACTCGAGAGACAGAGAGAGACAGACACATAGAAAAAACGTAAGTGATGATCGTTGTCCACTATTACCCACGTCATTTCATTCCAAATACAAATGTTATCATTGTAATGCTTAACGTTATCTACAAAGATGGAGTACATCATTGCTTTGAGGAGGATGAGTAGGAGGAGGAAGATTTACCATCTAAGGACCTCATATTTAGACATCAGAATCAGAATCAGAAATCCTTTATTTATCACTGAGGGGAAATTGTTTTTGGTGCAGTGCTCCTTACAAGAATAGAATTAGAATAAAATTAGAAAAGAAAGAAAATAGAGTGAACTATATGCATAAAAAGCAAATATAAAAACAAAATATTTATATTGAGTATATATATATGTCAGGAGACATGAGTGACGTCAGTCTCCTGGAAACTTGCTATGCGCCTCGCCAGCGGTGTTCTTAAAGGTGAGGCAAGGAGCTGCTGTGATAGGTGAAAACTTGACTCAGCTGTGCCAAACCCACTCCACGCCTTCTCCCCTCCCTCCTTCCGAGTTGCGCCGCTGGGTGTGACTGAAATGAGAAGGAGGTGGAGATGCGCCGGCGGCGAATACCAAAGTCTGCGCTGCCACGCCCCATCGGCGCAGCGGACCTGACTTTGCGCCGCGCCTGCGCTGCGCTGGTGGCGAAGTCGAAAATAGAGCCCGCTATGTCAAAATTGACATTGTGGCACATTGTTGTTTCATTACTGAAATGATGATCTTTAAGATGTGAAATAAATTGTATGTGTGGCTTCCACTCTTGTTTTTGATTATCTCCACCTGCCAGCCAGCATCTCACTATAATAGATGTGAGTTTTATTCTATTTTTCACACTATTAATGTGAAACTCTTAGAGGAAGAGTAGAGATGTGAGTATTACATTACTCTGTTCGTGTACTGACAGAATTAGTGCTGTTTTACTGAATTTAATCCGAGAATGACGATGATGTTGACTTTGCATTAACAGCAAAATAAAATATGTAGTGCATAATCTGACCTATTTACCTTTGACCTCCCTTTCTGGGACCACTGATAGAGCAGCCTACAGTGATTGAAGCCAGATGTTCATCAAAGACATAAAGCTCCTCCCCTGACCACTGAGGCTTTTCCAGAATGCAGCAGTGTGCTTCAAATTTTATAACCAACCATTTAGTTTTCATTACTAGAATGGATTTCAATTCAGTGACGATGATATCAACCTATAAAGCTACTGTCTACTATTTTTAGATTTGAAGATTCTGTATTTATCAGCAATTCTCAACATTTTACTTTTACAAAATTATTGTTTTTGCATATAGTTTTTTTTGGTTATTTTGTACTTTTTTTCACTAATTCAGAAAAAAATGTTGTGAATTGAAAAAATATAAAAGTATATATTATTATTATTATTAGCATTGTTATATATACATTTAGTGAATTACTTGAGGTATGCACAGTTCACCACAATTTTTCCCTGTATTCATTTTTAAACTTTTTAATCTTGCTTATGTGCCTTGAAATGATTTTGTTTTTCTTTCACAAAGGTCTGATTCCAGTATTTGTTGGAATTGATTATTTTAAAACCACTATTAACTAAATTAACGGTGATTGACACGAGATGTATGAATGAATGTAGGCATGGATAAACATTCACAAGTGAATTCTACATGTCAGAGATTGCACTGTAAAAAAAATATGTAATTTTACAGGAAATATTCTTTATTTTTTTTACAGATTTTTCCTGTGAAATGCCAGTAGATTTACAGATATTTTCAGTAATTTTTTAGGTTTTATGTTTAAAATTACAGTTAATTAACCATAATGTAAGATTACATTAATATTATGTTTTTTAATGACAATTTATTGTATTTGTACATCTTTAACTCTAATTTTACATACAATTTTCTGTATGTTTTTACAGGTTTACCACCTTTTTCCATAAGACAATGTAATAACTGTAAATTAACAGATACTAGCCGTAATTCAAATATTTACCTTTAGAATAACATTTAATTACTAATAATTTATTATTACAGTATTACTATGTTTTTTAAGGGTAATTTAACATATTTCTTTCAATTCAAATGTAATTTTACACAAAATGCAATGTAATTTTACTGATCTTTCCTGATAATGATAATGAAGAAATGTACGTAAAATTACAGAAATCTGTAGTGTTTTCATTAAAAATTGCAGTTCATTAAGGATGTGAGGTTAAAGTGATTTTATGTTTTTTTTAGAGGTAATAAGTAGTATTTGTAAAGTAATTTACTGTACATTACTGTATAAAGACAATTTAAAATACATTAAAAAAAAGTGCACTTTAAATAATGTAATTTTACAGAGAGTATTCTGTATTCTTACAGATTTTTGCTTTTTAAACTATAAAATGCCTGTACATTTAGATATTGGAAGTAATTTAAATTTTTACCATTTATATGGTATTGTATTAGTACACATTCCACTGTAATTTTGAATATTTTTTTGTTTTTTACAGGTTTGTCACCATTTTCAAAAAGACAATAACTGTAGATTAATGTATATTAGCAGTAATTTAAACATTTACCCCTAAAATTAGAAATAATTAACCATAGTAACATTACATTATTATTATGTTTTTAAAGGCAGCTTGTCTTTTTTATATTCAGATGTAATTTTACATCATATATGATGTCATTTTACAGATCTTTCCTAATAATTGTAATGAAGAAATGTATATAAAATTACATAAATCCGTAGTTATTTCCACAAAATTGTTGGTTATTTAGCACGCGCGGTTAAACTGATTTTATGTTTTTTAACCCCGGGTTGGGCCTTTCTGTGTGAAGTTTGCATGTTCTTCCCGTGCATGCGTGGGTTCTCTCCGGGTACTCCGGCTTCCTCCCACAGACCAAAAACATGCTCATTAGGTTCATTGGTGACTCTAAATTGCCCCTAGGTGTGAGTGTGTGTGTGTGTGTGTGAATGGTTGTTTGTTTGTGCCCTGCAATCGGCTGGCGACCAGTCCAGAGTGTACCCCGCCTCTCGCCCGTTGACAGCTGGGATAGGCTCCAGCCCCCCCCGCAACCCTGAAAGGGATACGCGGTATAGAAAATGGATGGATGGATGTTTCAGAAACTGTACATTACTGTAGAGAGACGATTTAAGGGACGTCGTTTAGCTCAGTGGGTGATCAGCGATTCCAACTTAGCAGGACTGCTATGAAGCCTGCGTCTAAAAATATCTGGACTTCCTGCAATATCTTATGTAATGCTAACATAGAGAAGCCACTCTAACTTATGTCTCTCTAAAAAGATGCACCATCTGCAACAGCAGAACAGGAAAAATCAGACAGGCTCCATATTTATAAACACATTTAATTAACTAATAAATTTTGAAAAAAAGTCATATTTTCACAAAAAGTCAGGGTTTGTCCTGTTTTATGAGACTTAGAAGCATCAACACCTTCAGAAACTTTGGTGGGCAGAAAATGAATCTCTTGTTTACTGTATTAACATACATACTACATAATGCAGAATTCAAAAACAAAAGCGTAACATGATAAACAGAACTGACTTCAAATTTTGCAAAATAAAAGTTTCTAAAAAACCTAAAAAAAAAATTAAAATATCACAAAGTCAAAAATGTTCACAGAAAAGTCAAGTGGGGGGGGGCTCTTTCCAGTCTTTTCCAAGGGGAAGGCCACTTCAAAACCCCTGCCTCTATGAGACTTAAAACCATTAACACTACGTTGTTTACTGTGTTAACATGTAACATAGAATTCAAAAAATGAACTTGGGACTTTTAACATCATACACAGAACTGACTTGATGCTGTGCATGTGAGAAACCATGAAAACCTTCAGAAATGTCAGGTTCTGGATCTGTCTGGACCTCTCCCAGTAGTTCTTCCAGACTGCTGCTCCCATGCATTATCCTACAGGTGGAGAACACATTTGTTGAGATATGTTAGAGACAGAATTGAGTTAGATTACTTAAAAATGTAGTCAGTTATTGAATACACATTACATGGCATTTTTTTTGTAATTAGTGGGTTACTAGAATCCACTGGATTACAAAAAATTTGATAAATGTAACAATAAATGTAATTATGACAATATTTTTTGTCCTTCATAATTAGGGATGGGAATGGATAAGCTCTTTAATTTTCTTAAATTATTTTTAATTTTTTTTTTTTATGTGTGGTTTAAACAAAGAGGTCAAAATGAAAAAACTGAGCCACTTTCAAACTCCAAATTTTCAGGCAAGTTTCAAATGAGGTCCAACTGCAATATACAAATGTACTAACAAGGAAAATGTGATTTCTGGTGATTACTCCTATAAAATAGGACTGGACATAGTATGTGAGCGGACTACAATAAGGTCACAATAAGGACCAGACGGAGCAGAGTCACAGAGCTGCTGCTTGCAGGCAGACAGCTGCTTAACTCTGGGCAGTTATGGAGGAGAGAGCTGGGTGAAGAATCAGAGCTTCTGCAGGGACACCCAGAGTCTGCTCTGATCCAGAGCTGTTTACCAGTGGGAGGAAACATTGCACTATTAAGGGGCCTTCACATGATAAGAAATTTGCTCTTCGCTCACCGCCAGGTAGGCTGCAGAGTCGAGTGCGCTCTCCATAGGAAAACAATGGGACAGCTGACGCAAAGAGTTTTTACCGCTGATCATGTGTAGGGGCCCTTAGTGTCATTTTTTGTGAAATTAAGCCACACTTTGGACCACTTCTCACTCTCCACCATGTTGCTAGCGCTGGCTGCCTATTTAAGAGTGTGACGTCATTGTTTTACAAGGCATGTAGCAGTAAGGCATCGGTAAGGGAATTCTTAATCATAAAGGCAAATGATGTCAATGGATTGAATCCGGTTGGAACCGGTTCTGAACTGCAATCGCTTTTCGATTCCCATCCCTATTCATAATGTCCCTTTTTACTCAATATGGAAGTTGATCCACTAAAACTTAAATACAACAAACTTCATTCTTCATATGGGATACTTTGATGGTACTGTAGATATCTGCTAGAATTGGATTACATGATAGTGGTACATAATGTATTTCAGTCGGTATTCTATATTATCACATCCTGCTCACTTCACTGGTATGGACGATACTATAGAGACCGATATATAAGACGCTGAAACTGTAGAATTATGTCTATTTCCGCTGAGAACAGTGCACTTGTGGAAAAAGAAAGTGAGACTCCGCATCTCTAGATGATGTTCTGCTCACACTGGTTGTGTGACTGCTCTCACCTAAACATGGGCACTGAAATAAACACCAAGATGTTCTGCGAGGCAGACACTGCACTAAACACACTGTCTGCACACACCGGTAGTGTATCCTGGACTTAAGACCTTTAATGCAAGCAAAGTGACCATGAGCAACTTACCCATTAAGTACTCCATTCAAACTCTGCAATGCGGTTGATAAGGGTCAGGACTTTCGGGTTCACTGCATTACTCTTCTTCTTTTTCTGGCGCTCTACTTTGGAGCCCTTGTCAGGATTGATCCTAAAGATGCACCTGGACATAAAAAAGTGGTAAACAATACAAACACTATTCAACAAAACATTATCTAAATCAAGATTTCGGACACTCACAGATCGTCTATTATAATATCTTTTTTATGAATGTCAACTGTAATGGACATGAGAACGATTTAATGGGGTTAGCTAATAGATAACTAGCTTGCTAGTTCTTTATTTACATTCAAATCTCTGACCCAAAACACATTTCTTTGTGGGCTAATAAACATATTGAATGTATTTTCTATGTAAAGTACTTCATGTAATAAATAAATACCTATCCATAACAATGTTTCATTCAACCAGTTAAATGTTTCCACTACTGTAGGAGGCAGAAGAGGTACTGGAGGAAGTTTTAGAGGTGTCTGTCTGTCTGTCTGTCTGTCCGTCTGTCTGTCTGTCTGTCTGTCTGTCTGTCTGTCTGTCTGTCTCTCTTCCTTCTTCAGTCTGTCTGTCTGTCTCTCTTCCTGTCCGTCTCTCTCTCTCTTCCTGTCTGCCTCTCTCTGTCTCTCTCTCTGCCTCTCTGTCTCTTCCTCTGTCTGTCTCTCTCTCTGTCTGTCTGTCTCTCTTCCTCAGTCTCTCTCTGTCTTTGATGCTCTGCCTGTCTCTCTTCCTCTGTCTCTCTCGTCCTCTGTCTGTCTGTCTGTCTGTCTGTCTGTCTGTCTGTCTGTCTGTCTGTCTGTCTGTCTGTCTGTCTGTCTGTCAGTCAGTCAGTCACAGAGGTATTTCTCCAAGACCCCTAAAACTTTCTCCAGGTCCTCTAAAAATTTCACCAGGAACTCTAAAACTTTCTCTTGGATCTACTGCTCAGTATTTATCCCAAGTCCTGCTCAGTATTAATATTGTGTGTATCATGTAATCATCCCGGCAGCAGCCCCCCATGGCACTCAAAATATTTTCTAGCTTAATGTAATTATTTCTATCTATCAATCAATCAATCAATCAATCAATTAAACTGATTTTTAAGGGTCTTTTTTAGGCAGCTAAAACATGTTACTGCTGACCCCACCCACAGCATTACATTGCTGAGTAATAGTGCTGGTGCAGGTGCATGTTTCTCCAAACTGGGGTCACGCAAATAGCTACTGACTATGCATTAAGATGCTCATACAAGCCGTCTTCAAAAGATCCTAAATATCCCTAATCTACAGAGGAGTTGTGAATACACGTGTATGTATGTATGATTATTCATGTACATTTACCTTTGAAGAAACTCCATCGTGGCTCCGAGTTCCCGTGGGTAGTGCATATTGAGGATGTAAAAGCACATGAACATGCCAACCAGTGCATCGGTGAATCTCTTCAAGTTATCCATCATCACCTCCTGGTCCACTGCCACCATGAAAGTTGTTGAAGACAATGGACTCTCTCCTGTGGAAAAAAAAAGTCATCTGTAAATCCACCCATTTAAATGCCTGTGGGGCACATACATTCTATTGCCTCTCACTTACCACATACAACAATGCATGGTGTGGGTGGTAAGTGTTCTGTCTCAACCTCCACAGCGACGCATGTCCTGTCGACCATGTGGAACATTCTTGCACAATCCTCTTCGAAGTGTGCAAGTAACATCAATACTGCCCCACAGGTTCCACCTCCAGCTTGGATGTCTGCTCTCTGTTTTGCAGCTATGCTTGATTTCTCCAATGGAAGAGACTGAAAATAATCCAGGACTCTGGTAAATTTTGTGGCCATGGCCTCCTCAAATCTTTCATTGATGTGGACACCAGTCAAGAGTTTGAAGTGTGCCTTCATGCCAACGAGTGAGAAGAGGAGAGGCCATTCTTCAGTAAGGGCCTGGGTGTCCTTACCAAACATTATGTCGTTTCTCTGAGATATGAAGGTGTCTGAGATTAACTGTTCTATTTGTTTTTCATTCCACTCATTTTCCAGGAACATTTTTTGCATGTCTTTTTTCTTCTTCATCTGTGCCTCCACATTCACAGGTCCAGATTCCCACTGAATGCAGCCATAGGAGTCTTTCCGTTGCTTCTCGTTGTCTGGTACAGTGCTGATGTCATCTGGGATGATCCTCCTCTTACCAAATGTCTCACTTCTCTTGTAATTATCAACTCTGCACTGAAGTTGCTTTGTTAGAGAATCATAGCCGCTTCCAACAACTTCACCTTCTATGATGTCTTTGAAAGACTTTGGATATTCTAGGACCATCTTCCGTGCAATTTCACTTAAGTGCTTCTTCGCTGGTGTCTTGCAAGTGGAAAGAATATCAGCTGTAATAATGCGAATCACTTCCCTCCTTTCTCTGGCTGTGGGCCGCTCCTGATTGTGTAGTTTCTTCCTTACAACAGCTGGCAGCATGTTCCAAGGGACTTGAAAACTGTAGTGCCAGTCACTGCCAAGTTGTCTAGTGGGACTAGAGCATTCACTACCAGATGCAGAGGAGATGCAGCTTCCAAATGAGCTTTGAAAGGGTGTTTCCTTGAGCTTCGAGAAGTAGAGGGGATGCTTGGGCTTGTAGGGACCCGGGGTGTTTCTTTAGTTTGCGGTGTGCTGGTGAAATCCTCCCCCATGCTTGAAGCTGCATCACTCTGAGCTGAGAAGACACCTAAAAAGCACATAGACAGAGACATACATAATAATGAATAGTAGACCAACAATGGCACTGGTGGCAACATAGTCATATTACAGATTGAGCCTTGACTTACTTTTGACATGTGCAATAAGCTTCCTTGCTTGAATGGGTCTGAGCACGCCTGCAAGGTCATTTATCTGGATAAGCTGCATATCGTCAAGCGTTTCCACCCCAACATCTTTGAGGACATCCATAATGGGTTGCAGTGTAGCTGGTGTGCTACACATTGGTAGTGCCTCTCTGACAAAAGTGGCTATGTCATCCATGTCTAAAAGGGGGGAATAAATGATGAGTGAAATGAAAACATATTTACAGATCCAAAACACTATGCTTCAGGGATATTACTTTCATTGCAAGCAGACTATATGCAGCCAGTGGATAAAAATCAAGACACTGATCAGCATTGATGCAAAGCATATCCCTTGCTGATTCTCCAACTTTATGAAGCCCATACTCTGGCATGTAAGATGATGAGTGTGCTGTCACAAGAAAATACACATTTTTGTTTTCTTTCATCAGAATGAGCTCAAGTTGTCCAAATTCCACAGATTCATCATTCTTAAGGCACAGAAATTAGCCCTTTTTATAGAGAGTTCCCTGAAAGCGCACTTCTGTGGATATAAAGTCAGGTGTGACCAAGCTCTCCTCAACAGCACTGTGTACCTTACTGCTGTACAACTCAGCATGGTAAGGGGAGGAATCCTTCACTTGCAATGCTGGAGGAAAAAAGGAGCTGGAGTTCATGTAGGACTGCAGTAGCTGGTGGTTGTTTGCAAGAGATTTACAAACATTTTTAAAATTTTGTGTTCTCCTCACACATCGTTTAAAGTAGGAATGCTTGCTCTCAAACCTCATTGTCCACAAGCGAATGAGTGGGCCAAGCCTCATGATCAGAGATGGGTAGTGGAGGAGGTAGTGATGCTTTGGTTTAAGTTTTTCAGAGGGAAAGAGATGCTTCCTTGTTTCAAGATATTCTTGTATGTGGACCTGAAGGAAACTGACTTGGCCAGCAGATATCTTGGGCGCACAGACTAACTCAACCACTTCCTTTAGCATTATAACTAGCTGCCATACCTGGTCCTGGGTGTCTTTGATTCTGTCCCCAATAATGATGGGAAGAAGTCTCAGCAAACACCAATTCTCAGCTGCCTGCCCACCAACCTTAGTGCCACGTTCACTGACTTCTGGAGTAACAGAACTAGCATCAGAACCCAGGTACTTGAACTGTTTGATCTGCCGGTTGAGCTGCTGGTAAGTCATCCATTTCTTTACCTTCACAAAGTACTGAATGTAAATGAACAGGTCATAGGCAAACTACTCCTTCAAATATGTCATGCCCTACGCACAGTGGAAGGCCTGGCTGACACACATGAAAATGCTGAAGACCATTAAAAAGTGAGTCAAATTTTACTCCATTTACAGTTGTTCTCTCACTGTTTTGTAGTAGCTGCACTGCCTCTTTGTAACTCTCAACAGTTCTTACTGGAAAGTTGACACTCACTTTGTCCATGTCCTCTCTGGGTACCAAGCAGTACCTACAACAATGAGAGGAGGTACTGAAATTTTCAGCATAACCTCCAATGCAGTGGGATCCCAAATTATCACCAACAATGCACAAGACTGTTACTCGTACAGTCTGACCTGAAGAAGTGACAAGCCCATTCTCCTCTAGCTCTCTGAAGTCTGAGAACATTTCTGAAAACACTCTCACATGTCCAAAGTATTTGAAATCTCGCTCCGTGCACAAAAGTAAGAGCTGCAGCTGATCAACACTTGACCGATAGAACGGCTCAAAGTTGCCAAGTGTGAAGTACACCCTGACTATCTTGTGCTTTTTCTTTGCTGACCCAAGAGGGTTGACTACCTCAAAAGCATCCTGGTATAAAATAAGCTTTAAATTTATACCTGGCTACATACCTGTCACTTCTGTTGCCATCTGTCCCTAGATGAATAGGTTGTGGTTCAACATAGTTGAAGTTCTTGAGGAAAAACTGCTTCCTGGTGTATTCTGTAAAGAGAGGAGTGCTGCATGAAGAATGCAAATCTGTCAAACTACTTAAAGCTTCATCAACATCAGAGTCAGAGAGGTTTGTTCTGGCTTTAAGTATATCTTTGAATTGCTTTTTAGTGTGTTGACTGCAAATATCATGCAAGTCATTTTTCTCTTCAACAATCGTCTGTATAGTGGATGAAGGAATGAGGTGTTTTGCCTGCAGTTTCATGTAAAACATACAGAGATTTTTTGTGTACAGGGCTCTCAAATCAATATCATCTGGCATATCCACAGATTCAGGGACATTATCAGCTGTACTACTTTCCATCACATCAGATAATGGCTCAGTAGTCTCCAACTCTACAGAACATGTAGCAGATAATTGCCCTGTTGTTGCATGTTTGTGGATCCTGGATATATGGGAAGTAAATGAAGACCTTACTTTAAATGTTTTGCCACATTTAGCAAATGGACAATTTACCAACTCACTTTTGGAAAGATGTGACCTGAGATGTGCAAGAAGGTCTTTGAGATCTGTGCACTGTTTCTGACAACTTATGTTCTCACATGTATATGGTCCTTGCATAATATCCAATTCTGACACAGATGAGCTGTTATGGTGTCTATAACAATGCGTTTTAAAAGCACCATATGTAAACACACGTTTGCAGTCAGAAACACAACATGGAAATTGGCCATTAGCTTCATGTCTATGTAGTATTTGGTGGTCTACATAACATTTTACTGATGGTAACGAAAGGTTACAGAAACGACATGGAAAGACCTTCACCATTTACATCGCGTTTACCAACAACTACTTGAAACCTAGAAACTTGTTCACACCAGGGCTCAAAGCTCCATGTACACGTTTTGTAGAAACAATATATTACTTCACAAACCGCTTAACATGGCAGCACGGTAGAACCAGGGCGGCTTTGGAATGAAAACCGAGTCAGACCACTCAGAAAATCTCACCGTATATTATTAGCAAAACGCGTAGTCAGTACAGCAGCGCTGTTTTGTTTGTTTGTTTTCGGTTTTGTTTTGTTTTTTGCTATGGATGCTACCGAACAGCACGAAGCTAGTTAGCGCGGTAAAAATAGTGTTTCAGTATCTACTCACAGTCACCAAACAAACATTTCCACATGAAATACAGCTAGAAAGTGTATTAACGTTACCCACCGTGTTCGCCAAGTGTGTATCTGAGCAGGGAACACGGGTCGACACGTTCATCCGTTCTTGCTGCAGGTTGATGCAAAGTTCACGTCGAAACTTTGAGGGCGCGTTTGCCGCTTGGCTGGGAGAGGGGAGGGGTAACTGTGCTCAATCCTTTCAAAATAGTACACTTCGTCTGCAAGTCTCACCAAAATAAAATTTCGAGTTTACAAGTATCACATCAACAAACACAGAAAAACCATATGCCCAATCCAAGGTCTGGATCGGGAGTCACATGTGACAAGAAAAAACCCAGAGAGCCTGTTAACGCAGTCTAAAATCTAAAAGGCTAAAAAAAAAAAGTATTTAAATAAAATACAAATAATGAGATAATTTGTCTACTATTTAAATACATTTATTTGGTCTTATCTCTAAAGTATTTAATGTGTTTGTTTTCAATAACACCTTCATCAAACAAAGTTATGATTCATCAATTTTTCTTTGATGTGGCTGGTTTACTTATTCACGTTAAAATGAGGTGATGCAGAAACCATCCATCATTTCCTTCAAGAGATGCACATTTCTTCTTTTAAAAACACTTTTATTGAAAGAATGTGCGTAGGCTACAGTAAAGATTATGTTTACATATATGAATCTGCACACATACATACACAAAATTAGAATCATTTACCAGCCAAATCCTGGCAAATTTCAACAGCAAAAAGCAACACATTTCTACTTTTAGGTAAACATTCAAATAATTGCCATGTTATAGTTATGTGGGAAATATCAGCGTGCAAAGCTCCAAATGTGCACAGGCCAGGACTGCACAATATTAAGGAAAAGAGAAAATCTTTCCCTCTGAGATATATAGTGCATTGCAATATGAAAAAAATGCAGTAAATTTCACCAAATACAGTGGGTATGGAAAGTATTCAGACCCCCTTAAATTTTCACTCTTTGTTATATTGCAGCCATTTGCTAAAATCATTTAAGTTCATTTTTTTCCTCATTAATGTACACACAGCACCCCATATTGATAGGAAAGCACAGAATTGTTGACATTTTTGCAGATTTATTAAAAAAAGAAAAACTGAAATATCACACAGACATAAGTGTTCAGACCCTTTGCTCAATATTTATTAGAAGCACCCTTTTGAGCTAATACAGCCATGAGTCTTTTTGGGAATGATGCAACAAGTTTTTCCACACCTGTATTTGGGGATCCTCTGCCATTCCTCCTTGCAGATCCTCTCCAGTTCTGTCAGGTTGGATGGTGAACGTTGGTGGACAGCCATTTTCAGGTCTCTCCAGAGATGCTCAATTGGGTTTAAGTCAGGGCTCTGGCTGGGCCATTCAAGAACAGTCACAGAGTTGTTCTGAAGCCACTCCTTTGTTATTTTAGCTGTGTGCTTAGGGTCATTGTCTTGTTGGAAGGTGAACCTTGCAGTCTGAGGTCCTGAGCACTCTGGAGAAGATTTTTGTCCAGAATATCCCTGTACTTGGCCGCATTCATCTTTTCTTCGATTGCAACCAGTCGTCCTGTCCCTGCAACTGAAAAACACCCCCACAGCATGATGCTGCCACCACCATGCTTCACTGTTGGGACTGTATTGGACAGGTGATGAGCAGTGCCTGGTTTTCTCCACACATACTGCTTAGAATTAAGGCCAAAAAGTTCTATCTTGGTCGTATCAGACCAGAGAATCTTATTTCTCACCATCTTGGAGTCCTTCAGGTGTTTTTTTTTTTTTTTTAGCAAACTCCATGCAGGCTTTCATGTGTCTTGTACTGAGGAGAGGCTTCCGTCGGGCCACTCTGCCATAAAGCCCCGACTGGTGGAGGGCTGCGGTGATGGTTGACTTTCTAAAACTTTCTCTCATCTCCCGACTGCATCTCTGGAGCTCAGCCACAGTGATCTTTGGGTTCTTCTTTACCTCTCTCACCAAGGCTCTTCTCCCACGATTGCTCAGTTTGGCTGGACGGCCAGCTCTAGGAAGGGCTCTGGTCATCCCAAACGTCTTCCATTTAAGGATTATGGAGGCCACTGTGCTCTTAGGAACCCTAAGTGCAGCAGAATTTTTTTTGTAACCTTGGCCAGATCTGTGCCTTGCCACAATTCTGTCTCTGAGCTCTTCAGGCAGTTCCTTTAACCTCATGATTCTCATTTGCTCTGACATGCACTGTGAGCTGTAAGGTCTTATATAGACAGGTGTGTGGCTTTCCTAATCAAGTCAGTATAATCAAACACAGATGGACTCCAATGAAGGTAGAACCATCTCAAGGATGATCAGAAGAAATGGACAGTTCCTGAGTTAAATATATGAGTGTCACAGCAAAGAGTCTGACTACTTATGACCATGTGATATTTCAGTTTTTCTTTTTTAATAATCTGCAAAAATGTCAACAGTTCTGTGTTTTTTCTGTCAATATGGGGTGCTGTCTGTACATTAATGAGGAAAAAATGAACTTAAATGATTTTAGCAAATGGCTGCAATATAACAAAGAGTGAAAAATTTAAGGGGGTCTGAATACTTTCCGTACCCACTGTACATGCAGTGTCTTATTCATGTACAGATATTAGTGCTCATTTTCAGGTTGTGGTAAGTGATAAATTGATGAAGTGCACATTAGGAACTGACCAAACTCTGTGTATCCAAAAACCCTTAACTTAGACTAAACTATGTAACATCAGTGGGGCTATTCTTGTAAATTAGTCATGGAAAGTTTACCACTTTCTACGACTTTTTCATAAAATATTGCAACAACTTTTCCTCCTTCCTTGTTTTCATGCAAATTTAAAACTGTTGTGTGAAGTATTGCAACACACACACACACACACACACACACACACACACACACACACACACACACACACACACACACACACACACACACACACACACACACGTGTATATGTATTTTATATATGTGTGTACATATATGTATTTATGTATTTTTTATTTATTTAATTGTTTTAATTAGAAATGCACATCATTCACCTCATGCAATCAGACTAGGCAGATTCAAATTTCAAAGTTGGCGCCTATTTCCAGTTTGCTTCGTCCCGCTCATAACAACCAACCGACCAAGTGTCCGTCCAATCAGGTTAATAGTAGGCATGTCATGAGTGATGCACGTGAAAGATTTGCCCTCATGGGCGCATGATCTTTAAGGAGGATGTATGAAAGAAAGCCACAAAGGACATGTCAACCAAACGCCCCTTTGAGGTAAGTGTCCCAGATAACGCATGTGAACGATATTGTAATTCATTTTCATACCTGGAGTGGACAGCCTTGAAGCTAACGTTAGCGTCCCTCTGATAAATTGCTACCATCCCATAAGCTATTATTAACGGATAGCTTTGGTTTTGTGACTAAGTGACTGATGGCAGCCGGGTCATTTATTTTACAGCTAAAGTATTAATTGTTAACGCGTGCTTTCGGGCAAAGCCTTTTCTAACATGGCCAGAGGTTAGTCCTAATTGTGTTCTCTGCTGATGTATATCCATAAAAGTTGTTATTTGTGATTTGAATGTGGTCCAACTGCATATCGGATACTGCTGTATCCTCTTGTATCGGACTTTCGACGCGAAGGTAATTGTTTTCTTTGCTGTCTGTAGTTTCATTGTTTTGTGTTGGAAATGTCCTGTTCAAATGTTCAGAAGCAGCTGTAAGGTCATCGTAATAATGCTGTGTGTATGGAGCGGCGTTTTTAGTCATTTTCATGCATAAATCTATTACTTTGAAAAGAAATGCGTCTAGACTTGTAGAGGCGCATGGTTGTGGTGTAGCATGTTATGCTAACGTGTATTGTTAGCACTGGTTGCTAGTATAGTGCATTTACACACGTTATCCATGTCACACAGGAGCTGAAAGCAGCCAGGCAAGAGAGACTGAGACATGTATATGTTTCTGTGTTTCTCAAACACAAGTATGTGGGTTTCTGCATTTTTTTTTTTTTTTTTGGTGGGGAGGTGAAAATTTCTTTTGCTAATTTAATAATGTAAGTGGTACTTAATTTAATTTTATTAGATTTCTTATGTGATTGTAGATATTTTTACTTCCTCTTGTATCGGACTTTCGGCATGAAGCTGAAAGCTTGACTACGATATAGGGATGTAACAATAACTCGTGGGCCGGTTAAAAATTAGAATATGTCACGAGTTAAATTGGTGTGGGGGGGAATCTCTGTGATGAACAGCGGCAAATTAGTTTTGACCGCTTATATGCGTGTGCGTTGCGTGTGCGTGCGCCTCGCATGTCTGAGTCAAAAGGGCTGCAGCTGCGTTTGCACAGGCTGCGTGTCTCCTGCTGTCAGCTGTATCGCTTTACACTGAGTTTTCCGTTGATAATGACCGTCAAAATAAAAGTCTTGTTTTAAAAAAATGAAGGGATTCTTTGCACAGAGACGCTAGAGCTAGTGCTTTTAATTTGAAAACGTTTCCGGTGTGGTCCCAAAAGTGAAACTTGACCTACTGTACCTACCTCAGAAATGGAGAACTACCTTAGTTTGTGCTTTACAGTCACTTACAGTGTCTACTTCCTCTGGAATAGAAATTGTTTAATTTGATACAGTATTGAAAAGGAGGCAAGAAAATACAGTACAATTAATTTTTTTGTTGATTTTCCGTAACAGAAATTAGAAAAAATTAAAAAATCAGTCATCTTTCTGGAAAATAATTTTGTTAAAAGAAATCATGAAAAATCGTAATTGTGGACTAAAAATCATGAATCAAACTCGTAACCTGAGTGAATCGTTACATCCCTACTATGATATGATAACTGTTTAGATAAATGACATATTGGAAGTAAAGAATTTTTGGTACATGTTAATTTGTGAGCTTTTATTAGCTTTGCACAGAGCCAGGCTGACTTTTTTCTCCTGTTTCCCCATATATGTCTGAGAACTGCTTGTATTGATGTCATGCCTGTAAATAAGGAGACTTCGACATGGAGAAGGTAAGACCATATTTGCTGCTCTGTTAAACTTTTCGTTTTCACTTGAGCAAATGTTACTTTTAAGAATATAATGTTGATGGGAGTAATGTGCTGAGTGTAATCTCAAAAGAGAATATTTGTCACTCTTTATATCTGCTCTTTTGTGTCTCTCTTAGTTAGGAAGTAAAGTGGCACATTGTTGGCTTTGATAGAAAACAGATACTCCTCGATGCTTCACCTTGCACAGCCAAAGTAAGTGTGTACACACACACACACACACACACACACACAATAGAAAACAAATTATAGTCCCTCTCCAGTAGCATCGGTTTGTTTTAGAGCAGGGCGATTATAACAAAAGTCAAAATCTCGATTAATTTAACTTTTAATCTTGATTATGATTAATGAACGTTTATCTCCACCCTTGATGAACAATTATGTATTTTCAGTTTGTTTTGTATTTTACACTGCCCTCACACCTGGATAGTTTGTGATATTTTCACACAGTATCTTTTGGGAGTGAAAACAATGATGTTGGTGTGATACTGGTGTGACACTGTGGTTAAAGTCTAGTTGAGTTTAAGCACAAAACCCACTTGATTGAAGCTATAAAATATCATGGTTTGGGTTAACATGATCACTGGAGACAAGTTTTCAAATTCCTTAAATATATGCAACTTTTACTGTCATGGCAACAGCGAACACCATGATTGATATGAGCAAGATCAAGGCCATTAGAGTTTTGATTATTTTTCGATTAATTGCTCAGCCCTAGTTTGTTGTAAGATTCTTTGTTACATTCTGTTTGCATATGGGTTGCTTGGTGCGTGGTATTAGTGTAATATTCCTCCATGTGCCCCTTTTTAACGCATTCCCTCGAGGTCTCTGCATGGCCCTGGTTAGCTTGTAAAATACAATGGGTTCAGAAAATTTTCATTTTTAATATCATCAATCTAGACTCCATATCCCTTAATGACAAAGTGAAAACAGAATTTTAGAAATGTTTGCAAGTTTATTAGAAATATAAAATATCACATTGTACTTTTTAGACCCTTTACTATAACACTTGAAATGAAGCTGAGGTTGCTTCCATTTCTCTCAGTCATCTTTGAGTTGTTTCTACACCTTGATTGGAGCCCAGCTGTGGTAAATTCAATTGATTGGACATAATTTGGAAAGGCAGACACCTGTCTATATAAGGTCTCAGAGCTGACAATGCATATCAGAGCAAAAACCAAGCCTGAGCAATCAGGGGTGAGGAGCCTTGGTAAGAGAGGTGACCAAGAACCTGATGGTCACTCTGGCTGTGCTCCAGAGATCCTGTGTGGAGATGGGAGAAACTTCCAGAAGGTCAGCCATCACAGTAACAGTCCACCAATATGGGCTTTATGGCAGAGTGGCCAGATAGAAGCCTCTCCTCAGTGATACACAGGAAAGATGGCTTAGAGTTTTTCTCACAGTCAGAGTCCTTGCCAGATCAGCTTGATATGCATAATCAAGTTCAAGTTAACCTTATTGGTACCCATAGGTAGATTTGTTCCGCAGCAAAACAGGAGAAGGCATCCCACACACCATACCTGTGACATTTGACATCTGGAACAATCCTTATTACTCAACGTGTAAATTTGACTATTTGGAAATTTCTCTCTCCATATATCAGTTCTTCCTCAGTCCAATCCTAGCCTTTGGTTTGTTTTGTTCTTTTGAACTTTGTTCCTTCCCAGCTTATCTGAGTTCTGTTGTATGGTTGTGCTTTATAAATTTAATTGCAAACTACAACTGCTTAGTAAGTTAAAGATGTGTTGCTGATTACAGCTTGAAGTGGTGATGAGGTCTTAAAATATTTTTAGAAGGTCTTTTGAAAAGGCATTGAAATTAACTTCAGGATTCCTGTAAATACTTTGGTAATGTATGATAAGAAAAAAACAACTCAAATTAGAAATGCTAATTTCAGTTCTCATGTTTGTCTGTAAAACGCCAATAGGTTCACATGGAATGTCTAAACAAATGTCTTTTTTTTCCCTAGATGGACAATCGGAGATATTTAAGGAGGCCCCAGCAGCCAAGCAAGTGAACAGAAAGCAAGAAATAGTTACAAAGTTTAATGGCCATGACCTTAGTCCAAATATTACTGTGCATCTTAATAAGCTGTTTTCTGTGCTTGGCAATTGTGGAACAGAGTCCAGCTCCTACTACACATTCATTGCATTGAGAAAAAGGCCTCAAAATTACTCTTATTGCAAATAACATGCAATAAGTAGATTCTGCTATTATATTTTACAAAAACCTCTGTAATTATGTCAAATTTTAATCGCCATCCCATGGGGATAGGTTACTTTTTCACTGCAGTGAAAAAAGAATTCATACCATACATATGCAATGTTGACTTACCTTATGACTTTACACGGCTTTACATGATCAGGATTTTTGGGCCGATAGCTGATCAGTGAGTTTAAATAAACTGATAACGGATCATGATCTCATCGCGTGAGGTAGCAATATGTCTATATCAAAGTATGCCAGCAAACATTGAAAGGCAGGTCGGCCAGCACCATAAATTCCATAAGCTTCCTTGTACCTCCCCTTGCCTTCTCACTGTCACACCTACACGGATGGGCACTGTCTAAAGATGTTTGCTTTAGCATCCGTTTCGGTTAGGGTTGTCCCGATCCGATCACGTGATCGGAAATCGGGGCCGATCATGTGACTGCAGACTCGATCTGATATCGGACGTTATGTCCCGATCAGGTATCGGAAAAATAATATATATATATATATATATACATATGTATATTTATTGTTATTTTTAATCACATTTACAATATATGGGCTAGTGATTAAAAATAAATGTGAATAAAATATTATTTATTAAATACCAACGTTTACAGGGCGGGTCTGTGTCTGTGACAGACGCCATTGAACAGCGCATGCGCGGAACACGGCAGCACGCAGCAGTTTGTTTTGAAGCTGAGGTGCGTGATATGCTGCTTATGTCTGCTGTGTGGAAATATTTCAAAGTAAACAACGATTGCGCTGGCTCAAATGCTAGTTGGTAACTGTGGCAACAGAAACTCAGAACATACGTTAACATACGTTGTTTCACAGTTTATTTATCACAACGGCAAGACTGTAGAGGACAAACACAAGCGGTAAGAGGTGCACTTGCCCTCTGAAATGATACTTTGTATCACGTAACATAACGTTAAGCAATCATCTCACTTCCCTCCACTGAATAGGCCTAATATAACAGCTGCGGCCAGAGCCGGTTACCATGGCAACGCGTCACAACGAGAGATATTAGATAGTCCACTCAGGCGCTTCTTGTGAAAAACTTACGATTTTAACGGAAGAAAACAAACATTAACTTACTAATAATTGATTTAACATTTATTTCTTTCATAAGTGACCATGGTATAAGCGGGATGCCCTTCGAGGTGTCCATTATCAGAAATGAAAGCAAAGTCCATTCATTCGCGTCGGACGCTTCGCGTTGGACGGTTCACGGTTATTTTATTTCTGTGTTCTGTTCTGACTTGAGACTGTAATTCAAGCTACTTCATAGAAGTACAGCACACTGCATGCATGCACAATTGTGCATAAGTGTTACATGTTAATATAAGAGCCATTGGTTAAAAAAAAAAAAGGGACATCCTGGATCTTATTCTCTGCTCTTAGTTCGTTTCGTAATGTTTTATAGAAGTATCGGATCGGGACTCAGTATCTGCAGATACTCAAAATCAAATGACTCGGACTCGGGGCAAAAAAAGGTGATCGGGACATCCCTAGTTTCTGTGTTTTTTTTTCTTTTTTCTTTTTCCGTGCTCCGTTTCTGGAACTCGGCATGCTCCTCCTTGTGTTTCTTATCCAGGTGCCTGATTAAATTTGTCGCGTTGAAACCTTTTACAGATGCTCCCCCACGAGGTACTGTAGCATTTCATAGATTGCAGATAGCTTGTGTTTTATCTGTCTCACTCACTTTGAAGAAGTTCCACACCACTGACATGTTTGTTTGTATCTGACAGCATGGATGTTGCGTCCGACAGCTAATGATTCAAGATTCAAAAAACTTTATTGTCCGTCACATAGTGACAGGAGTCAAAACCAAAAGCCACAAAGATGGATAATAAAGTTTTTTCAATCTTAAATCATTAGCTCTCAGATACAAACAAACATGTCTGTGCCATGAAACTTCTTTGGAGTAAATGAGACAGATAAAACACAAGCCATCAATCTATGCAACGGGAGCATCTGCAAAAAGTTTCAACACAACAATGTCATTGATCAGATCGGTGAATTGAGACATTACGGCTGATCACAGAAATTGCATAAAATGCCAAATATCGGCCGATCCGATACAGCCAATCAGATCGGCGTAAACCCTACTTATAAAAAATGTAGACATCCTTATTTATCTTCTTTACGTTGAGTTGACTGCGGTCTACCACACAGCTTAATCCACCAGAGACATTTAGCTCTGTTTAGATGTGGTTTAGGAAATGGGATGTCGGGGATGAAATATACCCCATCGCACCTCATATCAGAGTTGTATTACCCCTGCACATCCCTTTTGATGGCTTCTGGGCGAGGTCCATCTGTCTCCAAAAGTTGTGTATGGCAACTTGTATCTTGAGAAATTGCTTTTACACTTAGCTTCTATACTAACGACTGCTATGAGAGCAGTCAGACTGGATAATGCAGTAAAACGAAATGGCAATTTGGTCTGATTATCAGGCTAGCAATGCATTAAGTTGAGTATGTGCAGTCAGCTCACACTGCATACTCAAAAATTCTTGATAGTTTAGTATACATACGGGCGTTTCCTGCTTACATAATCCACATACTATGCAGCTGGATCACTACATAATCAATCTGACATGCTTTGTATGAATAGTACATGGTAATAGTACACACAATAGTAATACAGTATGATGGACAGCATGACAGCTCCTCAAGTGAAGCCAAAACATCTCAATCACCCCCCTGGTGGCTGGCTGTAGTATAGGACTTAAAGTCCACCCTCTCGATGTTGTCAAGTGGAACATGGGCCAAACTCAAAAAAACTCCCGAGTACGTGTTTATTATTTTAATTAAATTGTTTTGTAGGTAGGTAGGTAGTTCTTATGCTGATGTTACCTATAGATGAAGGGTGTTTCCAGTTTTGCCCTGTATATGGAGGTCTAGTCAATGTAACTTACTTGTTGAGCACAGGAGCAGCTGCTGAAAGCTGATCAGATTGTGACTGAAAACATGTCATTTGGGCCCAGGGTTAAAAATACTAAAGTGAAGTTTTTACAGATATTATCCTTAAATGTACATATTGATGTATTTTGATGTGCAGTGTTTAATTTTCCATTGTCCAATTGTTTAAAATAACTAATACTGTAAATGTGCAGAAATTCCTATTTGATTAAAGGTGCATATTTTGTTTATACATTGTGTCATTGTTTTTGTACTTGGGGAAACCACAATAATGCAGCAAATCAGTGTAGATGGACAAAACAGTTTCATGAAATGACTACTAAATACTCTTAATTTACAGGGATTCGCCTTAAATATAGCTATTTTTGATGTATTTTTAATATATTCTGCTTTTTTTCTCCTGTCCAATAAACATATTTAAATCTCGTAATTCTTTAAAATGACAAATTAATACTGTGAATGGGCAGACATTTATCGTTCGTTTAATGCATTTTTAGCATTTTTATACATTTTTCTTTAGTGATTGTACATGAAAGAACAATAAATAAACAGGAAATTACTCTAGGTAGACGAGACCACTCCATTAAAAAAATACTAATTACCCTTAATTTAAAGAGAGAGGCATTAAATGTAGCTATTTTCGATGTATTTGTAATGTATTTAGCTTGTTTTTCCACTGTCCAATGGTTGTTTTTTAATATACAAATTCTATAAAATGACAGATTAATACTGTTAATTTGCAGACATTTATCCTAAGTTTTATGAACCTAGTTCTTTTTTATACATTCTAACTTTGTTATTGTACATGGAAAAAATAGTATTTTAACATGAAGTTACTGTAGATAGACTTGGCTATTTCCTAAAATAAATAATGTATACTGTGAAATTACAGAGATTCATCTGAAAGGTATCTGATTTTAATGTTTTTTACTGTAATATGCATGTTGTTTTACAGTATAATGGGCATTTATCACTAGACAGACAAATCATTCCATTTACTGTATTATTGTTATTATCATCGACTTGGTACTAGATTGTCTTTATATGATACATTTAACTTTGCTGTGTTAAAAAATGACACAATTCCTGAGAATTCCTGTAGCAAATCAGAAACATTATCAACGACAATCTTCTGCTGCACACACACACAAGAGACAAAAGCTCTATTAAAAAAGGAAATGTAGATATGAATCCCTGTGTGGGACATGTTTGGCTGCTGCTTAACAGTGCACTCTGGTCAATGAGATCTTAACAGGCTGCTGCAATCTAATCAACGCCTTTACCATTTTAATCCTCTGGCCCAATCTATTGCCCTCTCCAATTTCCTCCTCTCTGAAAGGCAATCAGATCCTAGGACATTTTAATAACTATTTGGCAGAATGCACTTGAAGGCACCATGAGCTCAGTACAAGGATCCTTCATTACAATGTCATCTTTGAGTGATGTGAAGCACTCTGGATGGCACAAGCACAGGGGCAGGGGAGGAGCAGTGGAATGGAGGGTAGATCTGTGACCTTGCTCACATGATATCTCTGCAGATGGATAACTATAACTACATCTATCTACCTAACTTATAATGACTCTGATATGACATATAACAAGAGTGTACTTTTTGATTAATTTTGGCTGTTGGCCTCTAATGGACTCATCAAGGATTAGTAATCACCATTTCTGACCAGTCAAACAAGCTAAAGTCCAAATGTTGCTGCAGACACATCTCAGATCTCATATTGTAGCCATGTCCTACAATGGCGTGAATAGAACAGTGACATTTTTTTGTATTTGTCAGTCAAATGACATACACTGCATGTCACATAGTAGCTGCTGCATAGTTGCAGCTACAAACACACAGTAACTGTCCTTCTTTCATCCCCTTTGCTATTTGTCTCCTCAGTTCTTTATACCTCTTATTTGTATGCGTTTGTGTGATTCATAGCTTAGTTACATAATTATTTTTTTTACTGGACTTCCACATACTGACCCTAGTTTATTTTGTGTGCATTGTCCCATACAGGAATTTCAAAATTCTTGCCTTCTACAATATTTGTGCACAGAAACTATGGTATGGTAAAAAGTGTGAAAAAGTATGGTAAAAGTTGGACAATTTTTGTTAGAGTTAATAACTATGGCCTGAGAGTTTAAGCAGAATATCATGATCATTTTATTGTATGAGACATTTGTGTGAAAATTTGTAATAACTAGCATATTGTTGAATGATTGAGTTATGACCAAAATGTGTTTTGTTAGGTCAAAGTGACCTTTGACCACCAAATTCTAATCAGTTCATCCTTAAGTCCAAGTGGAAGTTTGTGCTAGATATAATCAAATCCCCTGCAGGTGTTCTTCAGATATCACATTCATGAGGATGGGATGGATGTGAGGTAACAGGGACCTTGACCTTTGGCCACCAAAATCTAGCCAGTTCATCCAAATTTGAAGACATTTCCTCAAGGCATACCTGAAATATCGTGCTTGTAGAAGGGGCCAGACAACCCAAACAGTTGTGTCACAGACACAGAAGCATAATATAAGCAAACATAAGGGGCTCTATTTTCGACTCCGCCGCCGGCGCAGTGGTATTTTCCAGCGGCGCAGGCAGGCGCACGGCGCATTTGGAATTTTGGTAAACCGAGGCGTACAGAGGTGCGCCAGGATGGGCGCTGCGGCGCAGTAGGGGCGAGGTGTCGGCATAATGAGCCGGCATTTTCGACCATTTCGGTCTGCGCCGGCGGCGTAAAAGTGCGCTGAAAGCTCGCCAACTCAGACCTGGTCAACTCTGTGCGCCGGCGGAGCAAGTGGATTTTTGTAAACCGGCGGAGTCGTGCGCTCACGTTACCAACACCTCACAGTCAGGTTTCCACAGTGTCTGGCATTTCACTGCGATCAATTATTAGCAACAGCCGCAATTCAATGCAGCTATCTGAGTCAGCACATACAGTCAGACCTAAATTTATATATTTTGATCAGTATCTCATCTGACCACATCGCAAGCGTGTTCGGCACGCGTAATGGTCACTCAACCTGACCGAATGTACACAGGTGAAACAGGGATGTCTGGTGATCTGTGACTCAAATTGCCTGGTGACAAACGTGTATGCCACTTTCCCCGGGTCGGCACATGACTCGTTCATCGTGGCGAATGCTAGCATCCCTACAGTCTTTCAGGGGGACACCCCTCTGGATGAGTGGCTGCTAGGTGATAACGGCTATCCTCTGAAAACGTGATGACGCCATATATCACACCGTCAACAAGACGGCAGCGTGGTTTTAACTGTGTTTTCAGCAGTGCTCGGTCAGTCATCGAACGCACACTGCGATCAATAATTAGCAACAGCGACGATTCAATGCAGCTGTTTGAGTCAGCACATACAGTCAGACCTATATTTTGATCAGTGTCTCATCTGACTACATTGCAAGCGCGTTCGGCACGCGTAATGGTCACTCACCCTGACCGAATGTACACAGGTGAAACTGGGATGCGAACTAATCGGTTAACGTCGCTGTGCCAACCAGAAACAGCCGTGGCATCCTACAGAGCATATATACTGCATCTATCTCAGAGCACTGAGAGACAGAGAGAGACAGACACATGGAAAAAACGTAAGTGATGATGTTGTCCGCTATTACCCACGTCATTTCATTCTAAATACAAATGTTTTCATTGTAATGCTTAACGTTATCTACAAAGATGGAGTACATCATTGCTTTGAGGATAATGATGATGAGGAAGTGGATTTACCATCTAAGGACCTCATATTTAGACATCAGAAT
This sequence comes from Chaetodon trifascialis, assembly GCF_039877785.1. Classification (NCBI taxonomy): domain Eukaryota; kingdom Metazoa; phylum Chordata; class Actinopteri; order Chaetodontiformes; family Chaetodontidae; genus Chaetodon; species Chaetodon trifascialis. The sequence goes on along the minus strand of NC_092064.1, from coordinate 2,790,171 downwards.
CAGAATCAGAAATCCTTTATTTATCCCCGAGGGGAAATTGTTTTTGGTGCAGTGCTCCTTACAAGAATAGAATTAGAAAAAAAAAATAGAAAAGAAAGAAAATAGAGAACTATACATAAAAAGCATACACACACACACACACACACACACACACACACACACACACACACACACACACACAAAATATACCACAAAATATTGAACATCATATAAAACAATATATATATACTGAGAAAAAATAAACAGTATATACAAACGGGTGTGCAAAGTAATACCAACGGATGTCAGGAGACATGAGTGACGTCAGTCTCCTGGAAACTTGCCATGCGCCTCGCCAGCGGGCAACCTTCTTAAAGGTGAGGCGAGGAGCTGCTGTGATTGGTGAAGATTTGACTCGGCTGTGTCAAACCCACTCCACGCCTTCTCCCCTCCCTCTTTCCGAGTTGCGCTGGGTGGGACTGAAATGAGAAGGAGGTGGAGATGTGCCGCAGCTCACGAAAATACCAAAGTCTGCCACGCCACGCCCCATCGGCGCAGCGGACCTGACTTTGCACGCCTGCGCTGCGCCGGTGGCGGAGTCGAAAATAGAGCCCAAGGTCTGTGATGGAACTCCAGGGCATGGGACTACTTGAAATTCTGATGTGGTACACACCCACCTGTCACCCTGACCTCCCACCATTATTTTCCACATTTCTACATAAGGCCACACAACTTCACAACAACACTATTAAGGTGTGCTGCAGATTAGATACTGTGACTTAACCACTGGGTGAGGGTTATGGAAAATTGTAGTTAAGTAATCAAAATGTTAATGCTGACTTTGAAGTGGAGGATGTACATATAAAGTATTTGCCTTCATCAGCATCCCTCAATCTCTAACCTTACTTTGCACTGTATGAAGGTCACTGCCACTGAGCATTGCCATTAATGTAAATCTCAAATCCAGAATAACTGCATATGAACGTTTATAGTAAAATGAGTTGACATTGTGGTAATATTGGTGAAAAACAAGACACTGGCAAGCCAGTAATAGCTTTCAATGACTTAACAGCTTTCATTTTCACAATTGGATGCTCTGCTGTACACACACAGCAACAGAATGAATGAGGAAATAAAGTGTGCCCTTTTCTGTACAGCAAACAAAGTTTAGCTTATGGCTACAGTCTTGTGAATTTGAGCTCAATTATTTTTTTAAAGTGTAGCCAATGAAATTAACACTTTGAAGAAAACCCAAGTCAACCTCTCCTTCTCTGACAGTGCAAAAAGAATGAACAAGCCAAAGGGTAATGATATGTATGTTTATGGTAATGGGCTCATGCATAATGTAGCACTGAGTGCAGCTTCGGTTGAATTAATTATCCTCTGCTTCAGGTATCCTTCCTAAGTATGTAATTTCTCTCCTGTTTCTCAGCTTTAGCATGCATAGAATTGTTAGTCTAGGTAACAACACAACAAAAACTCAGCTGGCAAACATGGTGCAATGGTTTTCAACCAACACACATGCTCAACCACTCATAATACACTGTGACAACTCATTATTACAAGCTAACAACTAAGCAGAGGAACCTAACCTGTGAGGAATCTGCACATATTGCAAGTGAGCAGGAAAATATGTAAAACTGATGGGGCGGCTGCTCCCACAGGATGTTAATGTTACCTATTCCTCTTGGAGACTGTCTTAGCATTGACAAATGCTTGCTAATCAATCTCTGCCATCAGTACAGACAGGGACTGAAGACAGAAATGTGCTTTATTGAACTGAGGTGGAGTCTAGCTCAGCTAAGCAGTTGAGGATATTGATCCATCAGTCGATACCCTGCACTATTCCTGGTCAAACCTTTGCTGACTGTTGTTTGTATCTGTTTCAAGCTCTCTTCAGAGAGATTGTTATTTGGCCTTGGCTCTCATCTTTATATGGTCAGTTGGGATTCCTGCTCGGGTTGCACACACCAGGAAGGGTCTCATTAAATAAGAAGACTGTCAAGTAATCACAACACACTACACACTTTACTTAGAGAGCACATTTAAAAACCACAAATGTTGACCAAAATGGAGTACTGAGAATATACTCAAATAAATAAAATTGATTTTAAATAAATCTGCAAACACACTGAAACTGAAAATATTGTATAACATTGCATTGCAATCACTTCATTCATCCAGCTCACTTAGTTCTGCACAAGGAGGACAACATCCATCTACCAGCATCTCTAAAGCTCACTAATTAACATGTTACGTCTGATTTACTTAATCTACAAAAATCATACTATGAAAGCAATAATCTGCTGTTTTACTGGAAGGTAACTATGTATTGTGGTGTTTATTGCCTGGGACCAGCTGGCAGACAGCCATGGTCTTAACCATGAAACATTCCAACATTTCACTCTCCATGAAATGGTGCATGGTCCTTTTCACACTTTTGCTTTTTGAACAGATCAAACAAACAAGATATTAGGAGTTGATTAGAGATTAGTAATTAAGCTTGCTTGTATTTAAAGGTTCTGGTAGATAGATTTACATACTTTTGGACAGAGCAATATTAGCTGTTTCCCCCTGCTACAAGTTTCATATTTACCTACTGACATCTGAGTGATATCGATATTACCATGGTAATTTTTGTATGAAAACAAATGAGTGTATTTCCCAAAATATCAAACTATTCCTTTGCTGAGCCAACCCACACTACATGGACTCAAAAATTTAACAAAGATTACAGCCTTGTGGTTGTATACAGCTGCAAACCAGTCAAGTTGCATTTATGTCCATGTTTTTCTAGACTCATATATTTAGTGAAGACTCTGAAGGAATTTAATGAAAGGTATTAAGTGTATTTGTTGGCGAAATGGAAGTTATCACAATATTGACATTTATGATTCCAGTAAATAATTTGAGAAACATGCTGTCTTCACTTAGAGACTTTTCTTACAAAGGAGGACAGAGGACTGATAGAGGGCTTCATCACATGGTGCAACGACACTCACCTGAAGAAAAAACCAGTGAGCTTGAGTTAGACTACAAAGCTTCAAAATGGATGTTGTGGCAGAAAAGCTACAAATTGTAAAACATGGATGCCTCACACACATCTTCAAACCGGCAGCACAGATCTATACAATTGCCACAGTTTCAAGGTGGACACCCAAGATTAGTGTTACCAATTCGGTCTCTGAACAAAAGTGAAATATGGTCACAATCTCCCTTTCTGTTTCTGAGTTGGCCAGAAAAGGGTTTTTGTAAAACATTATGATGTTATAATATTTTATCCTATGAGACATTTGTGGGAAATGTTCTCATAATTAGTATATCAATTCTTGAGTTATGACCAAAAATGTATTTTGTTAGATAGGGACCTTTGACCACCAAATTCTTCTGAGCTCATCCTTGAGTTAGACATTTGTGTGAAATTTTGTCATAATTAGCATATGGACTCAAGTTGTGGCCAAAAATGTGTTGCAGCTCCCTTGTGCAACCCCAAAACAGATGTCTTGATTTTCAGACACATGATTTCCAAGACTGATGTAAAATTTTCTCCCTTTGATGTATGTTTCGAACCAGTTTAACACACAGCCAGAAAGACCAACCAACTGTTCATGAAAAATGATCAAGATGGTCAATCATTGACTGAAATTCTTTCAGGATATGATTTTCTTTAAAAAAGAGTTAATTTATGGAGATCTGCTGTCTCCCCTCCTTTTCCCCTTTGTGCTCTAGTGTTTCCCCCTTTTTTTTTTTTTGTCTCATGTCTGTTTCTCCCCCGTCTGTCAAGTCTGAGTCTGTGCTGCTGCAGGGCAGTTGGGGGCTTCTCTCCTCCTGAGCACAGCTGTTCTCAATCTAACAATCAAGACTCACCTGCTCACCCAGTATAAAAGCACCCAGGTTCCAACCAGTATTTGTCGTATTGTCTGCCTTTCTGCATGGTAAATGACCAGACCTGAAGATTGTGTTAAGTATTTAATCAAGCGTAGTTACAATAGACTCTGTCGTGTCTGACCGCGTTCTTTGCTTATATTCATTAAACTGTAAAAATTTTCCTCCTGCTCATCAGTCTGAGCCTGGTGTTTTGTGTCCTGCAAACTCTGCTAAATTCTACTGATTAATTGAAGGTTGAAATAGTTAATGAGCTCATTACCATCTAGGCTGGGTTTCTTTAGTAGAGGTTCTACAACAGCTGTTTTGAAAGGAAGATGTCTGTATAGGGGGTGGAGGGGTGGCAAGTACAGGGTCAGCACATGATGTGTGCACTCAGACAGTCTTGCAGAGCTCAGTTAATGTGATGTGATCTTGTAATATTACATCTTTTTAAAAGGTTTGCTGAAGTAATCTCTGTTTACATCAGCAACAATACTGGCTCTAATTGAAGTTATTTTGTCACTAAAGAATGATAAAAGTCTTTCGCAATTTGATGCAGAGAACTGGGGCCAGTGTTGAGTAGCTGGTTGATGGTAGTCAACATTCTCAGTAATAGTCTGGGAAAAGTTATCCTTTTTTGCAAGACTTATTGCTTTGTTATAAATAGTTGTGGCTTCTTTGTATGTATTACAGTGAACTGTGGGCCCAGTTTTCCAAATTCAGCTCTTTGACAGATTTTCTTAATCTCATTATTACTGCTGTTGTTTAACTGTTTGAACACTAGAGCAGCAGTATTTCAAGCAGATGATAAGGTACTGCTGAAATTTTTAACTATGCAATTTAAAGAGCAGTCATAGCTGTGTTAAATAATTTTGTAATATTACAGAACTTTACATCAGCCTTGCCATCTAGGAATCTCTTTTGAATAAACAATTAGGTTGGCAAAACAAAACAAAACAAAACAAAACAAAACAAAACAAAACAAAACACAGCGGTCAGAATACATGTCAATGTTTAACCCTGTTGTTTTTACTAAATGTTACCATGCAGATTAATGCTTCATTTACATGCTGAGTAAGTTCGAAACGGTCCAGTAAATTCACAAGCTCCGTAGCTTGTCATTCTTGTCAAGAGTCATTCTTTTTGTTGATATGAATATTCAGTTCTCCATTCATATCTAGTGATGCCAAGTGTGACCAGCCCTGAAAATTCCAGCATGAACCGCTGAAGATCTTGGTAGTCCATACAATGTAATGATAAGCACTGATAATTGTGCTTTGAGCTTAAGAGCAATATATTCAAATTATGTAAATTCACCCAGGTTAATGTCATTGCACGCACACATGGTCTGTGATGGCTATGATGTGTTTGACTAGGCCACTGGCTGATCACCTGTAAGTTTTAGGAAGTGGCATGGGGTCTGTCTCATTTCTGATAGACACCTGAGTGATGATGTCTATGGTTTATTGTTCTTTTAATAATTCATTTAATTGAGCTTCAGTGTGGCAGCTTTAACTAACTCCTTTATTGGTGATTGTGGTGGAGGTGGGGAAGGGGGATTTGGGTCTCTGCTCATGTTCAGTCTTTGGTTTACACCAAACCTGTAATTTAGGGTAATCAAGAAGCTCAGTTTTTAATTCAGAAAGCTACTCTTCTGATGCCTGCTGGTAATCACTGCCTGCAGATATTCTGTGTTTTTGAATTGTGAAGTCATGAAACATCCGATTTATTTTTATGATTGTCTTGCTGTGCTGATATCGAGTGTCTCTTCTGTGACTTAATGGTTCTCATCCTTTTTCGTTTGTTGCAGTATAATTGATGTTTAGGCTATATCTTTCTCTTTCTTTGCAGTAGGTTTGGTCAAATTTGTATTTAACTTAATACTGCTACCATTTGTACAGAAACTTGATGTTTATATTTACAGTTAAATATATAATAATAATATAATACATCCATCCATCCATTTTCTATGCTGCTTATCCCTTTCAGAGTCACGGGGGGGCCGGAGCCTATCTCGGCTGTCAATGGGCGGGAGGCATGGTACACCCTGGACCGGTCGCCAGCCGATCGCAGGGCACATACACACACCATTCACACTCACGCTCACACCTAGGGGCAAAAAGTCACCAATTAACCTAATGAGCATGTTTTTGGTCTGTGGGAGGAAGCCAGAGTACCCGGAGAGAACCCACACATGCACAGGAAGAACATGCAAACTTCACACAGAAAGGCCCGACCCGGGAATCGAACCTGCGACCTTCTTGCTGTGAGGCACGCGCACTACAGTTAGAGGGAAATCATGGTTGTTGTGACAACTTGTTTCTTTGGGTCTCTCTCTGTTCTTGGATGTGTAGTGAGGATAACTGGCAACAGCCGTGTTAGCTCCCTGATGTGTGATCTGTGGTTAGATTTATAGCCGCTGCCATTCTGTAAGAGCACAGTCGGACCCTGAGATCTAAGACTTTCTGCTTGACTGCAATTATTGCACATGACAATAAAAGGACTTGAACCTGAACTCAATATTAAGATAATTAATGCTTAAGAAATATGTGACCTAACAAGTGAAACAGGATTAGTAACTAAACACCACATTAAACTAAATACCACATTTTAGGCTGCCTCCCCCATATACGACAATGGCACCCACTTGATTTACAACAATTACAATTCTCTGCTGCATCTGAAGGAGCCCTTAGAACAGGTCACTGACCTCCCAGGCCTATGAAGTATTGGGTCTTGAAATACAGACTTAACAGGGAGAGGTATCTGAAGTGAGCTGCAGTTTTGGACAACTAGCCCTAACCCTTTTGGTCTGGATATGAGCAAGACAGGGCTAACTGATCAGTGCTAGCTTCTTTACAACCTAACTAATCATCTTACTGTTCGTGTTTTTTTTTACCTCATCTAATTTTCCGAAGCGATTTTACCCTGTTCCCAGGTCTAAGCAGCTGTGGTAAGAATAATATTACCAATAGTAAAACAGTAAAAAAGCAGGAAGAAACTTAAATTATCCTTCAACACCCACAAAAATGATGCCAAAGAACAAAGGAAGGTAAATAGCAGAGTATTTACTACAAATGCAAAATGTCAGTTAGTAACAGTGTTTTAAGCATGGGAGCTGTGGTCAGAGCTACTGTGCACCAGAATAGGCACCATTAGTACTTCACAATCATTATCCATCCATCCATCCATCCATCCATCCATCCATCCATCCATCCATCCATCCATCCATCCATTGTCTATACCCGACTATCCCTTTTCGGGGTTGTGGGGGGGCTGGAGCCTATCCCAGCTGTCGATGGGCGAAAGGCAGGGTACACCCTAAGCCGGTCACCAGCTGATCGCAGGGCAACATATACGGACATACAACCATTCACACTCACACTCACACCTAAGGACAATTTAGAGTCACCAATTAACCTAATGAGCATGTTTTTGGTCTGTGGGAGGAAGCCGGAGTGCCCGGAGAGAACCCACACATGCACGGGAAGAACATGCAAACTTCACATAGAAATCCAACCCGGGGATCGAACCAGCGACCTTCTTGCAGTGAGGCACACGCACTACCTGCTGCTCCACCGTGCGCCACACAATCATTTTCATAGCTAATTATTAATAGGTTGCTGTATGACAACCACCACCACAGGAATGTGACTGAACACTGCAAGACAGACAAGCTTCATCCTTGCGATAAGAGTTTGAGACCTTTACATTATCTAGAAGTGGGAAAAAAACAAACAAAAAAAAAACGGAAGTGTTTTGAAACAGTCTTCTCTTTCAATCTAATCACGTCTCAGTTATCAGATGTAATGCAGGCTCTATGTTGCAGAGGTCTTATTATGTCCTAAGATAACGCTTGCGACCCCAGAGCTCCTTCGCATTTCTGGGGAGCATGACCAGGTGAGGGAGAGGAGATTGAACAAAGCTCACCCCAGGGCTGCCTCGCTGGGGTGATGAACCCTGTTCTCTTCTTTGCCAGCAGCACTTTTTACATATTCTGTGTGCAGCCTGAACCCAGATTTATACACGGAGAGTTCAGCACTTCAGACCCTCAGGACCTGCACAGTGAGAAGTTACAAAGGTATATGAATTTACTGGAAATTACCTTCTTACTGATGAATGAATATCACTGGCCAGCCCGAAAAGATGTTCTATCACAGGACTGAAACACTTTCATTCCTTTGGCCCGTCAGGAAGGAGGAACCAATGAAAACATGGAAAGACCAGGAATTGAACATTTGTCCACTGTGCAACACTTCTAAACGATAAGACATGATTTCCCATTGTTATTAAAATATCTCTTAAAACATGTGGTCTTTCTGACTAGATCTTGGACAACACTAGTCAATCCAGGCATCCACCATGATGGCTGCTGGAAAATTTCTCACTGTATTTTGTTCTATTTGAATTGAATATAAAGTTCTTCTTTTCAACATTTTTTAAGGTCTCAGTAGCTCTAACAATAATAACAACTTCTTTGAGACTCAGCACAAGGAAAATGACAGCATCTGTTATTTGCCTGTTTTGTTTTGTTTTTCTGTGTGTGTGTGTGTGTGTGTGTGTGTGTGTGTGTGTGTGTGTGTGTGTGTGTGTGTGTGTGTGTGTGTGCATGTGCACAGGGTTTGTCAACAGTTCAACAGCAGTTTGTTTTTCAACAATTTCGACAACCTAAATTAATTGAATGAACTGCATCTGTTAATATTGATTTTGGTTTTTATGTAACTGCCATCACATATTCCATCCATCCATCCATCCATTGTCTATACCCGACTATCCCTTTCGGGGTTGTGGGGGGGCTGGAGCCTATCCCAGCTGTCAACGGGCGAGAGGCGGGGTACACCCTGGACCAGTCGCCAGTCGATCGCAGGGCGCCATCATGTATTCTTGTTCAGTCAAAGTTGTTTTTGACCATGACTACCAACCTTAATCAACTGCCTAAACGTGTTAGGCCCAAGTCTCCCTGAAAGTACAAAATATTATAATTTACGGTAGAGGAACAAATACTATAAGGGTATGTTAATGCAAAGATGTTTTGGTTGGATAAAAAAAGAGAAGAATTGCTCATTTTTCCCTTTTCAGTGTCTATTTAAATAGACATAAAATAGATAAACATAAAATATTCTGTTTCTGTACAGAAGTTGCTGTTACATCTAACATTTTTTTTCACTGAGCGACTAAGTGCATAGGTTTTGCAACTTATCACCTTAAAATAAAAAGCACCAGAAGAAAACCTGCATTTTCCCTGACCCTTTTCCCAATTTTACAGGATAAAAACATAAAAGGATGATATGAAACATTCAATGAAAATGTCGAGATTGTTGTGCTGGCTCCAGCTTCAGCTCTACCTCTAGCTCCTGCTGCTCCTCTTTCAAGTCTATTATGACTCATCACACAAATAGCTAATTTTCCTTCGTTTTCATATTTGGGCTTCTGAGAAATGCATCGAGTTCCCTTAATTTATTTAGAGAGTGAATAAACTTGTGAAACAGAGTATCGTCATGTAATCCATGGATTTCAACAATGTAACGGTATTCTGAATACCATCTATTTAAATTGTAACTGTAACGGAATGCGGTTACTCAGAATTTGTATTCTGAATATGTAGCACTGGTACATGTATTCTGTTACTCCCCAACACTGACTGTATATTGTGAGACATGTTTGCTTCTTTTTCTTTACTCAAACCCCCAAGACTTCTTCATTTACCAAATGTAGGTTTTCTGATTATGACGACAACCAGAATCCACACTTACTTCCTTTTTGAAAACTATGGGTGCCTCATGTCCATGAGACTGTGGATTTTTTGCAGGTTAGAATTTGTAAAAGCAGAACATTTGGTGCAATGACCAGAAGGATGGCCCAAGCCATGATACATTTTTTATTCATGTCACATCAAAAGAAGCAGGACAACAGGATGACTTTTGAAAGGACATATACTGATATTTTATAAATTAGAATCACCAAAACAAAAAGCATTTCAATTTCTGAAATAAACTGCAACAAATACTAATCATTGTTCATAGGTAGAGTTGATTGGAACAGTGCCAAGAGAACTAATTGTTTTTTTGTTTTGTTTTTTTTGTTTGTTTTTTAAGCGCCCTTGAACCTCAGACTGGTACATTTACTACCATGCCGAGAGAAAGATTTCAGACCTTTTTTTGTTATGCTCCTGCTGCCTGTTTTGGGCTTCTTACCTGGTAAAAGGGTTTAATCTTGACCCAATAGTCTCTTTTATCAAAGTCCTGCATCAGGGTGAAATCTGGCTTATCTTGTACAAAAGACAATCAAATTAGGTTGCTGTGATCCTCCAGGGCTAATAAAGACGTCTGAAGTAGATTAATGAGCATGATTTCTTGATAAGACAAATTAGAAGCCCACCTCTTATTGTATAAAAAGCTGCGACTTACCTCCCAGGTCCACCTGACATCTTTGATATATGTCCAACATTATTTGAATTTCAGATCTGTCTGTCCATCCAGGCAGGGGACCATTTGAGTTTGTTTAAGAAAAGGTGATAGGACATCTTAGCTATGGTACATTTAAAGAGGTCCCTAAACAAGCAGAAGGAAATGACAGATAATCCATGAGAAATTAATTAACCACTGCAGCTCAGCAATGTCCGGACGCTGGAGTTATTTTTAATACTGAAAGTAAATGGAAGATGAGAGAACTGCATCTATTGTATCTCAGGTGCCTGCTTATCACCTCCTCTTCTCCTCCACTTTCTTTATCTTTCCCTCCCTGCTCTATCCTCCTCTCATCTTCTTTGTGCTCTATCTTTCCTCCCCATCTGCTCCTAACATGCTGCCCTTCTTTTCCACCTCTTTTTGATTTGTCTGTCAGATGTTTTTTTTTCGCTCTCCTTCTCACTTCTTCTACAATCCCCTTTTCTTTCTTTCTTTCTTTCTTTCTTTCTTTCTTTCTTTCTTTCTTTCTTTCTTTCTTTCTTTCTTTCTTTCTTTCTTTCCATCCTTCTCTTTTTGCCTCTTCCCTTCCCATTTTCTGTTATCCAAAGGCATATTGGAGAGGGTGGCCTGTGGCCTGACCATGAAATCCAGAGGCCATTTTGATTCATTTCATTCATTCAGGCTGATGCTATATAATTTTAGCCCATTTCTCTCAGCAGTGATTGTTGTGCCCATTCAGCTAACTTAGTGCCGACACAGTAGTTACAGTAGTGAGCAATGGTTGCTCAACTCTTTTACCAACATTAGACAACTACCAAGCTGAAACTCAACAACAGCTCAACTCTACAATATATACATAAATATATTCAAAGGCAAAAATAGCTGTCATTGAGCACAGGACCAGACATATTGGAATCACTGAACAAATCTGACAATGAGCAAGAAGCTCTGCAGACATAAAGGCAATTTGTTTAAACTGTTCCATGGTAAAGTTACTGTTGCTACAATGGGGGAGGTGAATGATGAAATAAGTGGTGTAGTCGTTGGATGGTTTCACCCCAGTGGGGCTTACTTACTTTTTGTTGTTTCTTTTTTCCTTATTTTTTGACTGAAGAATCCGCCCATGGCTGAAAGTACATCTAAAGACTCTTGCTCTCATCTTGTCTTTTCATGTTCTTCTATTTGGCTTAAACCACCTCCTCTCTTTTCCTTTTGTTTTCTTATTCTCCCACACAGTTTTCCTTTCCTTTCCTTTCCTTTCCTTTCCTTTCCTTTCCTTTCCTTTCCTTTCCTTTCCTTTCCTTTCCTTTCCACATCAGCGACAGGAAGCAGCTGGGAGACATCATTGACAATGATTTGCAACCACATATTCATTTTTTATCCTAAATATATTAGGCCAGGCATCTGGAAGGTCAGTGGCTTAATGGCCATTGTATATTTTATGAGCAGCAGGAAGCAAAGCTCTTGGAGTTAATCATGTGGATGAGAGGATTTTCAGGTAGAGACAAGGGCGCTACTTAAATCATCACATAAGCCTCCCCAAAAAGGTCAGATGCTTCAAAACGACGCTGAATGCCCTAGAGTGGATAGAGTGGCTGTAATCATTTGGAGCGCCTGCCATTGTCTGCAGGCCAAACACATTTGTGGAGGTGACATTGGACATCTACAGTGCATTTCCATGACTTCTGTATGGTAGTGTGTCTCATTTCTCTGTCTATACACCAACTACATACACTCGGTATGTTCACATTATGAGGAATGGAGATTAAACTGTGTTTTCCTTCATTTAAGTCTTCGGTGTTTTAGAATCTTTTTAGTTATTTGTTTGGCAAACTTAACCATTAAGACACATTATTTCACTGTGAGAAAATAAAGACTTGTAGCTCTGAAGCTACAAGTCTTCTACAGTAAATATGTTGTCTTAATATAATAATAATTTGAGATACAATATGTTATAGGGTTAGGGAGACGTGGTTTGGGTTACAGTGACTACTTTGTTAAGGTTAGGAAAAGGGATGTCAATGATTAAGAAAATACTTTTGACTTGTCAGTCTATAGATCAATTTGAATACACACACAGTGAGACCATTACCCAGTTGATGTGCCAGATGAGACAGATATGCTCTCTATCAGTGGGGTAGAGGGCGAGGGATTCAAAAAGCTACATTGGCACCTCAAGGCTGAGTAAATTAGGCCATCAAGAACTCTGACCACGACTCCTTTTTGTTTTTGTTATCTGATATTTTTTTACTGGGAAAATCTGTTGAGGGCTGACATATTTAAGTTTCTCTAGTCATAATGTCCATTAAATGTTCAATGACTTACTTATATTAATATTAATATTAACATAATTAACATTAATTAACAACTTTACATGCTGTTTTCCTGTGATGCATTCTGATGTCCAACCTCCCTCTTGCTCCTCTCCTGATTCAGTGAATTAAATGTTTATTTAAACCAAACCAAAGTTGATTGTTGGAACAGTAGAAAGATGAACCAAATGGTTTTGGTGAGTTTTATTTTGATCCTGTTGACGATGAATTAAGCCTGAAGTGAAGTCTGCAAATAGAGTCTGGTGGCTTAGGGGAGTTCTTTCTGGTAAAACAAAAAAGGATCTTACTCTTTAATAAAAAGGTCTTTCTCTGTAGTGATCCATTCCTTAATGTTGTCACTAAGAATAACAATTTGAGCCAATTGTGTTCACTGTAATGTTCATCCCAAGTACTGCTACTTGAAATCAACCCCCTTCAGCTGATGGGAATGTTAACTCCTACACCACCTGTGTGACCAGGCACATTAGTATTCTAAATTTATATTCTTGCCTTATGTTAGCATAACATAAACAATGAGAGTGACTAGCTAGGAAGGTGGGAATTTATTTATTTTATTTTTTATTTTTTTTCTGAAAAACATCCTCCCAGAGCCATGGGCTTTCCAAAACTGGACCTGTGTCAGGATAGAATAAGAGCAGGGAGCACAGGTAGATATGAGAGTCATGGTCACTTAGCCTGAATATCAATGGAGTCCTCTACTGTGAAAGACCTGAGGTCCAGTGGGAAATTAGATGGCATGGTTATTGCTCACTTAACCACCATGAAGAAATTACTAAACACGTAGTCTTTCTCTTTGCTCATGTGTCTTTACTGATGGTTCAATACTCTGATAGAACTGTGCCTGTTGTAGGAAACCTCCTTGCGCCCCCCTTTCCTTGTGTTTCCCCGGGTTTTTCCCCTGTCCCTTTGCGTCATGTTAGTCTCCTTGTGTCTGTGTGTATATGTGTGTCTGTGTGTCCTTCTCATTTCTCACAAGTGCAAATTAATTAGCTGTTTGTTTCTTTGTATCTTTTCAGGATAAACACAGAGGAGACAACATGGCATCGGACTCTCCACGCAGACCTAGTGGCTGTGCATTACCATCAGAGATGTTTGCTGTCACAGGGAGCAGTCTTACATGGAGAGTGTGGTGACCTTTCTGCAGGATGTGGTCCCCCAGGTAACTTTTCTTTGTCATATATTCACTTACATTCATACTATAAATTCCACACGGCTCTACTGATTTTAGTTAGCACAGCATGTCTTGTGTGTGTTGTGTGTGTGTTAAGTACGCTCAACAAAGTCAGTATGACTGAAACACTCTAGTGTGCTGTTGGCCAGCAATGTTCCCATAATGTCCCATAATGTAATGTGTATATGTGTGTGTGTGTGTGTGTGTGTGTGTGTGTGTGTGTGTGTGTGTGTGTGTGTGTGTGTCCATGTATTACTCACATTGTGGGGACAAAATACAGGTCCCCACAATTTAAATCATTAACACTAACAGTGTATATAAATGGCCATACAAATTGGAATGTTGTTATATTATTTGAATTAATATAAAATTGTATTGTGTCTAGAGTTAGCTTTTGTGTTACATAATAGTGAGAATTTATGACGTAGTTACAATTTTGGGTAGTAATGCACACTTAACTTCACATCAGTTACAAAATGTAGATCCATCCATCCATTGTCTATACCCGACTATCCCTTTCGGGGTTGCGGGGGGGCTGGAGCCTATCCCAGCTGTCATTGGCAAAAGGCGGGGTACACTCTGAACCAGTCGCCAGTCGACTCACACTCACACCTAAGGACAATTTAGAGTCACCAATTAACCTAATGAGCATGTTTTTGGTCTGTGGGAGGAAGCTGGAGTACCTGGAGAGAACCCACACATGCACAGGAAGAACATGCAAACTTCACACAAAGAGGCCCTGCCCGACCCGGGGATCGAACCGGCGACCTTCTTGCTGTGAGGCACGCACACTACCTGCTGCCCCACCGTGCCGCCGCTTAAAACTTAACTTTTTGAAAAATCTTATAGTTAGGGCTGGCTAACTATAAGTTCTGCCTGAGGTTTCTGCCTGTTAAATGGAAGCTTTTCCTCACCGCTGTCGCCAAGTGCTTGCTCAAGAGGGAATTGTTGGGTCTCTGTAGATAAAAGAGCTCAGCCTGTACCAGCTCTGTATGGAAAGTGCTCTGAGACAACTTCTGTTTTGATTTGGCGCAATACAAATAAAATTAAATTGAAAATTGAAAAGTAGTGTAATCTGTTATTATGAAGCAACTCATTTCTTTTAAATGTAAGTAACTAATGATATGTAATCTAATACAATTTGAAAGTAATTTGCTCAAAAGCATTGTACTGTAAGTTACTTTGGGTCAGATGTTGGTATATGCAACATTTTTTCATATTTTCAGCTTTATGTCATGCCAGTTATTGGTGGGGATGCACTCGCAATGATGAAAATGCTTATCTTGAGCACCAGTCTCTACCAGCGCTTTCTGCCCTCCGACCAAATCCCCTCTACCCCCGAGATCATTGATGGGGGTCCTGCCCTCATTGTTTGCTGTTTGGTGGATGTCCAGTGACGGAGCAGAGGACTCCAATACCTGGTAGATTGGGAGGGGTATGACCCTTAGGAGCGCTCCTTGGAGCCCTGCTCCCTTATTCTGGTTCCCGCCCTCATCAATGAGTTTTATCTGATAGACCTGCTGGGGTGCCAGGAGGCGTCCTCTGAGGGCTGGGTACTGTTAGGATCCGCTAAAGTGTCTTGCCCTAGTGTCTTCCTTTTCTCCTCTCCCTGAGTGTTATTTTCTGTCTGTTCCCTTGCCTGTCTGAAGCTGGGTGTGTCTCTTCACTCACCTCAGGCACTCACCTTAAGGTCAGCTTTTGGCTTCACCATTTGCCAGTTCGTCCTGATCTCTCCCGTGCCTTACGAGTGTTTTCCAGTGTGAGTATTGCCAAGACAATTTTGCCAATCTCTTCCTTGTGCGTGCTAGAACATCTAAATTGGATTTTGTTTCTTTTTTGATTGCCACTCACGTGTGCTCTTTTCTTTCAGTGCAGATCAGATTCCTCCAGTGTTGCGTTGCCTCACCCCGTCCTGTGTACCTCCTTAGTTAGTATAATCATCCTCTCCTTTTAAGTGCGTTTTGTGTTATGCTTCCACTCCTTTTGAGAGCGTTTGTACAACTTATGTACAATGTGAAATCTTAAGGGTATTAAGACTGTAATCTTATGACAGACAAATAATAATCTAAACATTAGGGAAAATGTCCTTATTACCCTACTAATCTGAAGGTTTTTCATCCTGTCATACATCATACATACATAAGCCAGTATATCAGAATTGCTAGGATGATAAAAGCATGTTTCATGTTTCAGGGTATCCATGATGTATTTCTGGTGAAATGCTCTTGTAAAATCCAAATATATGGTAGAAGGGTGAGGAGACATAATGGAACTGCATTATTAAACAGTGAATTCCTCTCCTGTCAGAACAACTTCTATGTAAGCTGTATATCTCTGCACTGCTCGTCCAGAGATGGGTGGAGAAATATTGTTGATGAAAAATTTAAATGTTAATTGAGGCCATCCATCTGCCAATAGGCCAACACCATGTTCAGTGCTTTAATAGCTTATACAGGGACAGTGATTTGGACACAAACGGACAATGTTGAAGTGGGTCCATAGCCATTACATGGACAGGGATGTCTACATAAATAAAAACTTAGTCTGGCTTAAGTGTCACACACACACACACACGCACGCACGCACGCACGCACGCACGCACGCACGCACGCACGCCCACACACACACACACACATCGATTATAATGTCAAGACATCAAGGGAAGGGAATACATTCAAATGACTAACCAATATGTCCATAGTCATCAAGTCATTCAGATCACACTCTCGCAGTCAGAAGGCTTATATATTATGTACTGCATGAATATATCTTATGGACATGTTTGTTTTTTAAGAGCAACTTAACACCCTGTTATAACATCCAGTACTATTCCACTACTACTGGCTCCACTCTATATCTCATATCTTTTCACAAATAATTCAAAATCAAACAAGAGTTGCATGGATATCTTTGGTTCGATAAATTATTTATGACTGCCATGTTGAGTATGTTAAACCTTGATTACCACCATATGTCTTTCCACACTTTCTCCAAATATGCATGTGATTTCTGTTTTTATATGTCTTGATAGGTCTTCTTTTGCACATTTTTAAAAACATTAATACTTGCCATTTCACCGCGTTATAACATGATAAATCACTCCAGTGAATAACATGATTTTATTGCAGTCTTTTTGAAAATATGAATTGAGTGTAACTTTACTCTAAGTAGTTTGAGAGTTTTAAACTGGAAATAAATCTAAATGCTCATAACTTAGAAAATGATTAGTTTTGTGTGCAAGACATTGTGGCTTAACAAGCAGCCAGCCAACAGTTTGAAGCTGTTTACTACCAATCAACTACTAGGTTATCTCTGATGATTACACATAACACTCAAGAAATCCCATCATAACAGTGAAGCCACCGGAGCCAGCCTATGATGTGTTCTATGAACATTTATCTTGGCATCAGTCTTGCTGCAAAGTATCAAGAGAACAACCTATGCTGGATGGATGTTTGTCTGGCTCTTACCTGGACTTCCACTCCATAGCTCATATAAACAGTGATGATGTAGGTGCAGTCTACAGTGGAGTGAAAAGCAGAGCTGGACTGTGGTGGAGCCTCTATGTATCCTTCTGGCCCAGTCAGGTTGAGCTGGCAAGAAACTGCAGGGACAAATAGCAGCATATAAATGATTCTGATGGAAGTAATGAGGACACATACACACACATAACTACTTGTATCCTTGTGAGGACAGTCATTGGCATAATACATCCCGTAGCCTGTTACCCTAACCACAACGAAATGCCTAACCTAACACTTAACCTAACCCTAATCTAAACCTAAAGCATTAGAACTGAACCCTCAAGCAGCCCTTAGAAGTTGTGAGGACCGACCAAAATGTTATCACTTTCCAAAACTGTCCACACACACACACACACACACACACACACACACACACACACACACACGCACACACACGCACACACACACGCACACACACACACACACACACACACGCACACACACGCACACACACGCACACACACACACACACACACACACACACACACACACACACACACACACACACACACACTTCTTCATATTCCAGATTTGAGTACTACTCTATGCAAGCTAAAGTTACTGTCATGCCAGTCGTGATTGTTTTTCCCCTCATCATTTTATTCATGGCAACAATGAAAGCCTCTTGACATGGTACTGCACCATGAGACAACAAAAACTCTCGCCTTTTAGTTTCTTTAAACCATGTACCTTCCCTTAAATTAACACAGACCTATCAACACTCCCATTTTTTCCTGGATTTGCCCATATTTTACCCTTCTCTCCCATGTTTAAATATTTTCTTGTAAATTTCCTGTATATTAACCTTTTGAAACAAAACAAAAAAAAAGGATGGCTGTAACATTGATGAGGCATAACTCCCTATTGAATGTGTTTCATACGTTCCCCTCTGTTACGGCAAGTGGCAGTATGTACAACATTAGCTGTAACTTCTAGTAACAAGAAGTTATTCACCCAAACTGCACCCACAAATAAAACAAGAACAAGAACTAGAAAGATGAATGTGAGAGGGATGGAGTACCTGCTGGAGATACTAAAAGTATCTCAACAAATGGGAGGAGGCTCACCCATACATGGGTCAAAGTCATGCTTTTTGTAAGATACAGTATGTCACATGGATCTTAGTGTATCACACAGGGGGAAAGATAACACATCTGACGAACATTCGCATGCCCAAGAGACACAGAAACATGATCTGCCAATAATTGTATTTCTAATCACTCTCTCCTACCAATTGTCTCATGTTCACAGCATTTCAATTGCAACCAGATATCCTCAACCAGGATTTCGGGTCATACAAATAAAACTGACTTGTTGGTTATGTGTCTTGTCTCCCAAGTCCGAGGTCCTTCAATAGCCTCCTGCACCAATGCTGCTGCACAGGCTCTGCTTATTTTTCCTTTGCACAGGAAGCACTAATCAATAGTTTTTTGACAAATAGTCTGACTGCCACGCACTCTGCATGTATTTACTTGTGCATTAATGTGAGTTTTCCCTAATCCAGGTCAAATATCCAGATACAGATCACATATCATGTGCTAGAAGTTTTTGCAGTATTAGTCTTGTTTAGGAAAAGCGAGGATGACAAAACAAGTATACATCAGCGGAACGCTATTGCACTTACTGTATGTATAGGTACAGACACTGCTACAAACACACATAGACACTCTCTGGTTGCCTTTCTAAGCAGCTCAGCCCTGCAATTGGACAGCTGAGGACAGAATATTTCCTAGTTGCCTTTGGGGGTTTCTGCTCCACCACCTTCATCCTTCCCTCTCTCTGAGCTAAAGAGTAAACTTTTGCTGAAGTGCTTCTTTATGGAGAAGAACATTCTCTCTCTGGCCCCTCAGCACTTCACCTCAGGGAGTGTCCACTCCAGCATTTTTGCTGTGCTACAGTGTTGTCATTCACCTTGTGCCTGGATGTCTGTGTTAAAGTGGAATTTTGTGTACAGTACTGCCTGTCTGCGCTTTGACCTGCCATCACTCTGCACACAGATCAGCTGATTAATAAAGCCGCTCCCAACTTGCTCTTCCTGCCTTGCAAATTCCTCTAAGAAAGTACTGTTGTCTTTGTTTGGACCTCTTGATTAAAGGTTAGTGATGTACTGATGCTGTTGTAATTTATGTCAGCCCCATGGCTATGTCATTGTGACAGATTCAAATAGAGAAGATATTAGTTGAGAGTGCCTGCCTGGGACAGCCTGGGTGCACCCAAAAGAGAAAAAAAACATCCTTTGGTAAAGTCTCATAAGAGAGAGGACCACTGTGTGTACATCAGACAAATGTTAGGATGTATCTCTGTTTTTAAGGATTGTAGTTGATTCATATTTAAATAAATTTTTACTTTATGCGTTACATTCATTTTGATTTGACTTGATACAGTGACTAAGGTCATAGGTGGGTGGACTTTTGTCCCCAACTGAAGTTACAGTCACATTGCTAAAACAAACAAACAAATCCACTTGTATAGCCCTACTGAGAATGTCACGAAGCTATGTTGTCCAACTCAGCCATACCTACATTTATACATCAGCTTTCACTCAAACATCCCATAATGAGACAACGTTACAAAAGAAAAATTCTAAATTACTAATCAGATAAATGGTCATTTCATATTTCTGATTTGTTCTGATTCCCTAATGTCTCATCACAGCCAGTGAGTGATGCCCTGTTTCCGAATGCAACCTGTAATCCATGCAGGTACAATGCACCTCTCAGTGAAAGTAATAAACCCTGATTATGTCATCAGAGTTAGATCCAGCTCGAGAGTACAAATTTTCCAAAGAAAGCTTGTGTTACAAACTGGAGGTATGGAGGATGAAATATGTTGGCATCACTCGGCCACATAATGGCATTTAAAGGCCACCAGAATATATTGTATGTAAATGGTGTGGTTATTTGAGATATGTGGATCTTGGAGAATTAATATCTTAGAATCTGACTAGGTGAGGATAATTAAAGGAGACAAAACACATATTATGGCTTATTTTGTGATAAATGTCTTAAATACTCACAAATAAAGGCAATTGATTCCACGGGTGCAAAATTATGTCATGAGTAAGACACAAAACATACAGTATATGTCAGTCTTATGCTAAAATGATTTATTTGATGATTTATCATACAAAAGCAGCCCCACTGATTTACATTAATTTAAAACATGTTAGTACGTGTTCACATAAACTATAATATTGTTGTCTTCCTTTAAGATTTCATATTTTGATTGATCCACATTTCTAAATAAATTTAGATAATGAAGACATTATCCAGATCAGAATAAATCACTCCAGTGAAATAAAACTCTATTTTCCAGTTTTCATTGACTCCAATCACAACATTTCACAACTGGCTCACCTGTCAACCCACACACTACCCTAGACACACACATCTGCATGCACACAATAGCACTTTTTGAAATACACAATATTTTCCAATATAACTATTTTCAAACCTTCATATAATTGTTATGGTATATAGTACATCTAAAAAGGCATTATAATACTGTTCTTACTTGGACTCTGCAAGGTGGTGGTGGTGGTGGTGGTAATGGTAGTGGTGGTGGTGATGGCGGTCGTGGTTGTCTTCTCTCCCTTGTTGCCAGGCCACTTTTTCTGCTTCAGCTCAGGTTGATCAGTCCTCACTACATCTTTCTCCCTTGCAGCAGAGGGGAGGATGTCAGCATGTTCTCGACCTTTTAAAACTGTGATGGTGACTGGAACGTGGTTGTTGGAGTGAGAGGTGTCAGCTAATGCGTGCATTACAAGAGTTGTTTGCATGTTGGACATTTCAGCGCTCTCACCTGAGTCCCTTTTATTACCATTATCCAGTGGAGTCCCAGATGGCAAGGTGGAGAAGGTGGACTGGGAGCTGGGGTGTGAGGTGGATCCCCCACTGTCTTCAAAGTAGTTTGATCGACTGTGAGGATCGGATGGGTTCTGGTGTTGTGGGGGATTCCGGTAGACGGGGTGGTGGTTGAGAACGTTGACAGGTGAGACTGTGGTGACCACGGGGAGCCTCCTGACCGAGTCCTGGGTGGTGGAATACAGGCTAGCCCTGCTCTCTGGATTTCCCCCCAGGGTGAGAGAAAGACCATCCTCGGAGGTAGAGGCTGAAAGAGAATGAAAGAGAATTATAGATGTGCTTAGATGAACTTTGATTCATGCCACAGACTCAATAATCACTTGGCCATGCAGGTGCAGAGGGTTTTGGCATCTCTCTCCTGCCTCTTCCCTGCTCTGGCCCCAAACCTCTCCACCCATAGCCCTAAAACACTGCCAATTCCATTTTCAATTGGTTAATGATGGAGAATGGTGCTATAGCAAGCATCCAGTCACTGTCATAACACAGGCCAAGAAGACTTCAAGCCAAAGAAAAAAACAAAAACAAAACACAAATGCAAAAACAGCCATTTTCTACCAATATCTAACAGATTCAACAATGTGACATGCAACCTTTTTACTTGACAATCAAAATGCTAATTATTTTCCTATATTCTTGTCTTTTTGACTTTCAATTCCTTCTGGTGATAGAACAAACAACGCTATTGAATCTTTAAATGTAGGGTTTTTTTGATGTTTTTTTTTTTTTCTCTGTAAATTTTCCAACATGGCCAATGAATTGCATGTTGTATGTTGAGGGATTACAATTGAAATAATGTATGAGACTTAACTGTGTTATCATCGATGATTTAATGTGTAATCATCAAACAAAATTTTTCAATTTTCCTTCAAAAATCATGTCTAAAGCCAGATGAAGAGCCAGGTGCAGGTGTCAGGATGCATTAAACAAAGAAGTGCATGTCTGGGCCCTAGAGCTCATTCTTTTCACCCACTGCACATTATTTATGGAAATCCCTTGTTGCCTTTAATACCAGGTAGATACCACATAGAGGACAACTCTGCATCGGGGGCATGTCTGGGTAGGGTGGTGCAGGATGGCATGGGCCCCACTTGAAATTTGATTGGCCACCCCAGGTGCCACCCCATTATCCTAAATCATGAACAGCTGTGTGCCTGGTGGAGACAGGGCCTTATCCAACGGTTTGATCGGTCAACCAAACTTTATGATAATAATAATAATAATAAACTTCATTTGTATGGCACATGGATGGCACGGTGGAGCAGCAGGTAGTGCGCGTGCCTCACAGCAAGAAGGTCGCCGGTTCGATCCCCGGGTCGGACGGGGCCTTTCTGTGTGAAGTTTGCATGTTCTTCCCGTGCATGTGTAGGTTCTCTCCAGACACTCCGGCTTCCTCCCACAGACCAAAAACATGCTCATTAGGTTAATTGGTGACTCTAAATTGCCCCTAGGTGTGAGTGTGAGCGTGAATGGTTGTATGTCCGTATATGTTGCCCTGCGATCAGCTGGCGACCGGCTTAGGGTGTACCCCGCCTTTCGTCCGTCGACAGCTGGGATAGGCTCCAGCCCCCCCGCAACCAAGAAAGGGATAGGCTGTATAGAAAATGGATGGATGGATGAATGGATGGATGGATGGATGGATGGATGGCACATTTCATATAGGAAATGCAGCTCAAAGTACTTTACAAGAAAGAAATCACATGCACCAAGTGGGTGCTCTACATAAAAACAACATAATGGACATAAAAACAGATTAAAATGAATGTAAAATAAGACTGAAATAAATATAAAGTTTCAGACCTGTTATTATTAAGTCATAGCTAGTGAAAGGCTAAGTGAAGAGATAAGTTATTAGCTCTCTTTTGAAAGTATTCAGTGAGCTGGCTTCCCTGGTATCTGTTGGTAGTGTGTTCTACAGTTTTGGGGCATAATGGGCAAAGGCTGCATCCCCAAATTTCTTTTGACTGTTGCTGGAAACCTCCAATAAACCAGCAGCAGATGATTCCAATGAGGGAGTTAGCAATGTAGCTGGGTCCTAGTCCACTAAGGGTTTTGTATATGAGCAGGGGGATCTTAAAATCAATCCTGAATGTCACAGGAAGCCAGTACAGAGCAGCTAAAACTGGACTGATGTGCTCTCTCTGTCATGGTCTTGATTTTGTGCACTTTCTTGGTTTTCGCCGTGCCTGTGTTTTGTCCTCCTCCCTCTGTTTCTCCTTTCTCCTCTCACTCTCCTTTCCCTGCAGCGCTGGAGCGTGGAAGGGGGCGGGGTCGATCTCCTGGCCACCTGAGCGGCATCAGCTCTTCAGCCGCCAGCTCTTCCAGCCAGCTCTTCCACCTGCTCAGTGCTGGAAGATTTCTTGGTCTGCTCACCACGCTGTCTACCTAGCCTCCTTCCTTGCTCCCAGCTCCAGCGTCTCTTGAGTTTTTCTTGTCATTAGTTATTGAACCGTTTTTTCCCTATCAAGGTGATTTTTTGTTCTTTCCAAATTAGTGCCTATTGGCTTTAGTTTAGTATTTAATTAATAAACTGTGTTTCTCAGTCTCTGCATCCTGGGTCCTGGCTGTGTTTTTTGCCACACGATTCCGTAACACTCTCCTCTTGGTTCTGGTTAGTAGTCGAGCTGCAGAGTTTTGAATGAGCTGAAGTCTCTCTGGAGTTGACTGCCACCTGACTGTGTGGACTACCTGACCAACAGATCACAGTATGTGAGGCTTCGTGACTGCGTGTCAGATGTGATGGATTGCAGCACAGGGGCTCCACAGGGCACAGTGCTCTGCCCTTTCCTCTTCACCCTCTACACATCAGATTTCAGACACAACACCAACAGCTGCCACATCCTACAGCTACAGTTGGACGTGTATCACAGGGGAACAAACAGGAATACAGGGAGATCATAATCAACTTTGTCAACTGGGGTGAACTGAAGTGCCTGCACATAAACATGAGCAAAACAAGGGAGATGGTAATTGATTTCCAAAGGAAGGTACCACAGTCTGCACCAGTGAACATCCAGGTCTTGGACATTGAAATTGTGGGGGATTACAAATACCCAGGTGTCCTCAACAACAAACTGGACTGACAAACAACACAAATGTCCTGTACAGAAAGTCCCAAAGTCGTCTCCACCTGCTGAGAAGACTGAGGTCCTTTGGAGTATGTAGGATACTGTTAAAAGCATTTTATGACTCTGTGGTGGCATCTGCTTGTGGAAGCTCTGAGAGGGACAGGAAAAGACTGAACAAACTAGTCAGGCCCTCTGGAGGAGGTGGGTGAGAGAAGGATGTTAGGTAGCATCAATCATGGACAACCCATTCCACCCACTGCATGAGATGGTGGTGGCCCAAAGCAGCACTTCCAGCAACAGACTGCTGCATTCACTCTGTAAGAAGGAACACTACCGGAGGTCCTTCATTCCAACTGTGATCAGACTTTAGTCTGTGATCAGATTTTAGTCCTTTCTATGTCTTTTTAGATTTCTGATACTGATGCTGGTGCCTGTAACACCCAAATTTCCAACATGGGGATTAATAAAGTGTTATCTTGTGTCAAACAAATTTCAAGGAGTGCCTTTTTTCACCCACACAATGTAGCACATCCTGTCTCAAAATGATGCAGAAAAACTAGTCCACACATTTGTTACTTCCAGGCTGGATTATTGCAATTCCTTGTTAACTGCACTTCCTTATTAATATCACAGTAGACCCCCAACCAATCCACTTCCTATGGAAAGTGTATTTTAAGCATGTATGGAAGTATCAAAGCTTATTATCACATTTGGAATATATGATTTGTATGTCAGTAAGATACTGTAATGTTAGTAATTAAAGTAGATTGAAGATCTAGATTGTATCTAGAAGTAGATTGTAGATTGAAGACAGAAATGGTTAGTTAATGCTATTCTGAGGTGTGTGTCTGTACGTATACATAGTACTTCATGACATCCCTGCATTAGTCAGTGCCCCACTTGGGCCACCTCATATATGAACACACCACTGCAGGGTTTCTGGTAAATGTATTAATTACAATTCATCTTGTACAATATTACATATTTTTATATTTGTTTTATATATTATATATTGCTATATATTGTTTTCTGTGCAATCATACAAAGACACTGTATTTATTATTCATATTTCATTCAGAAGAATTTCAAAATCTACTGTGAAATTGAGCCAAGGCAATATCGTTTCTACTATTATATTATTATTATATAATGTACACATAATGTACAAAAATAGTTGATTTTATTTTGTATCTTTTTTTATTGTCTCTTTATTCGTGTTTTCTACCTGTTTTTATTCTTGCTGTAGCAAGTGCATTTTCCTAACATGGTATCAATAAAGTCTTATTTTTATTTGAAAAAATTTTGAAAAAAGATTAAGCAATATGCACCATGTGAGCATACCATCAACTGGAATAATAAGCATCTTCTAACTAGATTTTGATTTGGGCCCACTTACAAAAATAATAATGCAGAAGCCAACTTAAGGCCCTTATCTTTTTAGTTGCATTGTACTTTAGTGTGCATGATACCAAATAAATTTAAAATCAATCAAATCACCACAATCGAATTGCCACACAGTGAAGCAAAGGTCCCGGGAAAGATGCCCACTTTGTCTAACTAGCAATCAAACTTTGGAAGCTTTTGCAGCTTGTGCAGCAGTATGCAGCAGCATTATGAATGCACATATGACAATATACTGCCCAACAACCATATTTCTTAACTTAAAAGAAGATACTTTCAAAAGAAGTTTGTCAATACCTTGTTACTTGTTTAACTATCTTGAAATGCAGGTTTTAGTTTACAGAGCTACAATGATTTTGACAGGAGAAAGCATAACTTCATAGCCAGAAAATAAATCTGTAATTCATTCACCCTCTTTATCTCTCACTGTTCACTGTTCTGATTCACTGTACTTCAGTCTTACATCAAGGAAGAGAGAACCTGTCTCATGCTTCTGGGAGGACACAGGAACATTCTCTCAAACAGTTACTCAATCTTTCAATGCTGAGTTTTAGCATATCTCTTTTTAACATTTTCTTTATGCGGAGCAATGCATTACTGCTTTTACATCACTGTGAGTCAATAGGCAGACTGAAAACTTGTAAAATGGCAAGCAGTAAAACCCAAACAATTCTCATAAATTGCTCACATCATTGGCTTCTTCCCTCCCTATCCTCCTTGTAATAAGACTTAATATTCATTCCTGAGGAGATTTGATGAGCCCCTATAATTCCCCCAGTGTAATGATCAGCGCTTCCCTCCCAAGTGCACCTGTGAGAACTAATCTGAGACGCCTTCAGGAGGCCATCATCCACTGAGGGAAGTCTTATGTTTCTTTAACAATGCTTCATTTCCACCTTAATAGTTCCCACTCTTTGCCAGCTAATAGCTATCTACTTCAAACAATCAGGGTTTATTGTAGCTGTGCCTCCTCCCACCTACAGTAGCACCTTGCTAGCTCTTCACACAGAATTAGACACATTGGATGTTAAATCTCCCAGAAAAATTATGATTCAGACTGTCATCAACCTGCTGCTAGAAGATGTCAAAGGTAATGTGCAGTATAGGCTCTGGGTGAGCAGTGTGTTTTATCAGTTTCTTTAGCACCAAGTAAATCAGATGTGTGTATGCAACATGACAGATGCTGCAGGACGAGACAGCATTGAAAATATATATCAGTCAGCAGTGCCAGTTTGGTGTAAAAATCTTATTTTCTTCAACAGTCAAAAATGTGAATTAAATGTTTTGTTTTTTTTGCTTGCACACTTTGTTTTAATAATATTTCAAACAAAAACACTGAAATAAGGCCAAACATTCTTTAGATCCACCTGTTCCAATGAGAGGATTTTTTGCTTTTCTTCGTAATCACTGTAAAATTAATATTTTTGAGTTTTCTCTTTAGCTAGGATAAAACAAGACATTTTAAGATGTCACCTAAGGCTCTGAAACTAATGATTAATCAAGCAGTGTATCGTGAAATTAATCCATAATGAAAATAATCATTTGCTATAGCCCAAATATTTTTACATCCAGAATGCAGGTTTACTTGTGGTTCCTAAAGTCTGTAAAAGCAGAATGGAAGCCAGAGCCTTAAGCTATCAAGCTCCTCTCCTGTGGATCCATCCATCCATCCATCCATCCATCCATCCATCCATCCATCCATCCATCCATCCATCCATGCATATATATGAAAAGTGTTCTCAGGCAACTTTTGTTGTGATTTGGTGCTATATATATAAAAAAAATGAACTTAAAAAAAGGTATTCAAATTTCAAGACTGAAATATAGTTTTACTTGCCAAGAACTGTTATAGTAAGACTGTGCTTTGCTGACTTTGGACTCATTCCTCAATCCTCATATTAAATATTCAGATTAGAATGAAATAATGATATAGGCATACAGAAATACATGCAACTGTTGGAATTAATACAATGTGCTGAAACACGTGTGACCAGTGTGAAAATGTACCTGTAACAAGTGGGATGAAGCTTCAACCAAAATCAAGACTCAGCAACACTCTAATTAAGAAACCTGAACAGCCACACACAAAGGTTGCCTGAAAGCCTGCAGTCATAACCTCCTCCTGGCGACATCCCACTGCCTCCTTGATCCCCAAGAATTTGTTTGAATTGTTTGTCACCTTGACATTCAAATCATATCAATGGAGATAACACTCACTGTCAGACAATCTACCCTCACAAGCATTTCTGGTGTTAAAACTGATTGTACTCACTAAAAGGAGTTGTGTGAAGGAAGAAAAAAAGAGAGCTTAAGAGAGAAGTTCAAACCCACCCACAGTATATTCACACATCCAAACACCTGGTCATTGTGTATCACATTGTCTATCTTGATTTCTTTTTTGGATAGTGTGTGTGTGTGTGTGTGTGTGTGTGTGTGTGTGTGTGTGCGTGCGTGTGTAAGAGAGATTTTGATATAAAAACAAATAATTCCCCTACTTACATCTTAGAATTGTACATAAAATTTGGTAACCTCATGCCCAGCTCTACTGAACTTAAACCTAGAAATGTACTCAGCCACATTAAATGAATATGGCTGCGCACATTATTGGATTCCTTAGCTGGACCTTCTCTGTCTCTTAGATATTACATTTATATACAACTAATTTGCATCAGAAAATATATTTTTGCATAAAAAATATAGGAAACATAATGCTGGTCAGATTATGTTATCTATTAACATAATGGGAAAAATGCTCATACTGAACGTATCAGTAAAATGTGCACTGACAATATATTTAATTTTTTTACGCCAAAATATCCAAACTTGTCATGCAATATCATGTGGTGACTACAGCATTATTTACCTTTTTATTTCAATATTTAGTCACTCACTGCACATGGTTAAGGTTTGGGGAAGATCATGATCTAGCTGAATACAAAAGAGGTCAACAGTGACTACAGACACAGTGTGTTTATTAACATTTAACCAAAACCACAACCTAACCATGAACCAAAATGCTTTGTAGCCTAAACCTAACCAAAAACAGGACTGTAGACATGAACCCCATTCTCTGGTGTCACAGTCCTGAGCCTTCTGTGCCCTCCCTGCAGCACTGCTGCAATAGATAAATGTATTTGTCCATTCACTTAAAATTGCCTCTGAACATAATCCAGGAAGTGATTATTTTGTTAGCACAACAGACTTAGGAAAAAAGTATTCTTAATATATACTGTGAACCTAATTTATGGGTTGGCTGGACGGTATTACAGAGCAGTGCGCTCTCTGCACAGTCAAGTAATGAAGTGAAACTGACACATCACAATCAGTCAATATAGTGTCCAACACCAGGGTCATAAAACCTCTTCATTAAAATTATTTAAATCACCCTTTATGACGCTGATCTGCTTCTTGACCCAGAATAATTGACAGCTGAATAATTCATGTCAAAGCAGTACATGAACACAGCGGTCAAGCCTCAACCCATGTTAAATGTGCATCTCCATAAAAGATACCGTTTGTGCTGTTCCTCCTTCCTTTTGCTTTTCTTCACTTCAGCAACACTTTCCTAGTCTTTGTGATACAGCAAGAGGAAAAATGTGAAAAAGGGCAAAGCACCTTAAGGGAAACTTTGATCTCTTTCCCCTGGGCTGTCAAAGAGCCACAACAGAATTTAAGTCTTCCCTTGAATAAACAATCGGTCCAATAGAATTCCCAATCATTAAAGGTCAGTTTCAGGAGTTGACAGTAGGAGTTAAATTGGCCAGGAAGAAAGGATCCAGGATCTGCTTACAAAGCCTGATCACAGGATTATTGTTAAACTCTCTCTATGGCTCATTCATGGTCATTCAACTGAAAGCTACAATATCAGTATGCAAAACACATTTCTGACTTAGTAAGCATTCATATCTACTGTATTGTGTTTTTGTGCTGTAAGGAGAAAAAGTGAGCCTGGATGTTCTCCTTACATACACATATCTGAGTAAACAACATCAGTGCACTCGGGGAAGAGTCATATCTTACCCCTGGAATATTCACTTTTGTCTCCTGAATAAACAAAGTAGAGCACTTATTCAGTCTCTGTACAGCGAGGAGTATCTGGATCAGTTGTCTTGCTGCAGATGAACTAAAAATTCAAATGCAAAGAAGAAGAGAAGCAAACTCCTGTGACTTTGAATAGGATTTCATTGATTCTCCAGCTACATGATTGACCTCTTAATGTGTGTGCAGCATCATGGCACACATAGAAGTACTGAAAGGATACCAGTAGGCCATGGCCATAAAACACTGGTCATTCCTCCACCTCGTCGCCAGATTATTCCCAGTCACCTCACTAAAGTCTCCTCGTGGTTTCTGTCTCCTGTGGGTCGCAGCCTCCGGTTCTGGTTCCTTCGCCCATCACGCTGAGGACAGCCGTCTCCTCCGCCTTTTGTTTTTTGAGAGCTGTTTTTTTGTGTTACGTCTTAGCCAGCGGTGTTTTTCTGTTGCACATTAAAAACTGTGAAAACTGTTTGACTGTGTCCAGCTCCGCTACTGTTGATCCAAATTCACGTACCACGACACTAACACTTTTTAAATCAGCGTTAACAGTTTCACATAAGATAGGTGAATGTAAATAATGTTCCCTGTCTTGTTACGAGACGATCCTCATCTTTAGTGGCGATTCGCTGGACCTTTGCCAGTGGTTAACCTAGAAAGGTTAGGTCTAGGTTGCAGACCCAACCGCTAACAAGATTGTTGTTTGCCTCCATACTTTTGTATGTATACTTTTCATGTGTTTTCAAGAGTAGAACAATGTCTGAATTGTAGAAGATAGTTGGTTATATCTACTACTGCCTAAAGGTAACAGTCTTCATAAGGTAACGGTCACATCTAACATATGTTCTGATTTTCTGTTTATACCTAGTAGGGTAGGTAGTTAGTAGTAGGTAGTAGGGTACTATATTTGATTTGAAAAATTTGAGTGCTGTCCATCAATTAAAATATTTAATCGTGATTAATTGCATGAATATCATAGTTTACTCGCAATTAATCGCACATTTTCATCTATTCTAAATGTCCCATTAATTATCATTTTAATACTGTTATCAACATGGAATAGTGGATAGGCTTGCTTTGTGCAAATGTTTTTTTTATTTAAAACAGCAACGTGTAGTGTTATATTTCTCACTAACATTCTCACTTTGAGCAGTCATTCACATTTGAATGAATCAAATCTCACACAATTTAACACTGTCAATAAACAGATGACAAAAAATAAATACTTGGTTACAAAAAAGCCCTTCAACAACCCTTTCTAAGAGATCAAAACAGGGTGATACAAGATAAAATTAGTGCACATCATTGTAAACTAGGACTCAGGCTATAGTGCAGTTAAACCATGGCTTAAACTTTCCTTTCTTAAGTTTCCTTTGAACATAATAGCATCCATATGCCTCTGTGGAAAGCCATCCATTGTTGCCTGGTTTTGACAAGGAGGCGGAGGAGAATTCGCATTTGCCGTGTGTTTGGCCATCAAGTGGTATTTCAGACTGGATGTGCTACAGTGATAATTCAGTTCACACCAACAATACACACAGATGACTCTTGTCAGTCGACCCCTCTGGCAACTTTCTGAAACTAAACTTTCCATTCAGAATCTTGTTCGCATCCATTTCGGCGTTTCCCGCTTCACATCCACACAAACTGGAAGCCTACTCTTTTACAAGCAGGCAAGACCAAACACGTGCGTGGGGCGTGTTTGTTTGTTTCCGATTTACAATCGGATCCTGTAGTTTTTCTTACGTTACTAGCAGTGGCCACAACTGATGAAAAACTACAAGTTCACTAGGTCACAAAGAGCGTTAATCTCACGATATAAAAAAAGGCGCAGTTAAAATTGATTTGTGTTAATGCGTTAATAACACAATATTTTTGACAGCAATAAAAAATTTACTTTTAATTGTGAAAAAAAAGCACTATTGGTGTGGCCATTATCTTGCAGGCCTTTGCAGCTAAACTGAATGCACTGCATGATGGACAGAGTTACACAACCAGAGTTTCCATTATCAGGTTATTACTGTTTCATTTTCCCAGGAAATCTGTTTAAGTCCAACATAGTCATGATGTCGAGTGAAAATGATTCCCACGTTAAACGTGAGAATATTCTGGCTCTACATGCTGCTCTTCCCCCACTGCTTCTCTGATATCCATCCTCCCCATCATCAACCTTTCCTGATATTTTCACATCTAACTGAGTTTATTTTGGCCACACCAGAGGTGGCGATTATTAGAACAGTGAAAGTTTTGGTGAGTTTTATTTTGTTTTGTTTCTGTTGAGTTTGAATGAAGTGTGTTTTACATTGATAAATGGCTTTGGCGAAAGCAATATAATGGCTGTTTCTGTTGATCTTACTCTTTAACAAAAAGGTCTATCTCTGAAGGGATTCCTTCCATAATGTTGTTAGACACTTAGAATAACAATCCAAGCCCATCAGTGACAAAAACAATTACTGTTAGTGAATGTACATTGACAGTTATTTGACGGCTGCTGGCTGCAGCACTCTCACTCATTACTGGTCCAGTTTAAAAAATGATTCTCTCCATTAGTCCGACAAAAACACGGACACACAGCTTCTTTAATCAGATCATATTTTACCATAATTTCTCCCATTTGTCTAGACATTGAAATCTTCCAGGATACATGGACTAGCACCTATTTTTTCTGAGGGAAACTCACAAAATGTCATTGATTTTCACTGATTGAAAATGAAATGTGTGTCAAGCTGAAACAAGCTAACAATTCAACAACATAGCATAGACTATTGTATTTGTTTATTTTGTAAAGTATAGATATACAGATCTTTTAAAAGGCATGTTTATGTTGAAATTAACATAACTATACAAGTAGTATACAAATAGTGTGTCACACTGTATGGGTTTGCTCTCTTGTTGACATAATGCACAAAAATAGACAGTCAACAGACAAAGGAAGAAGGATAACTGGCCAATTTTGACAGCCCTACTATGAAGATACTGTCAGTGAAACACTTTTCTGCCTGCACACTTACTCCATGCCACACAAGTTTAACTCTAACAATGTTTCAATCCCAATTTATTGTTATTTCTTTTATCATTATTCAATCAGGCTCTCATTGTGATTAAGATCTCTTTTCTGAGAGAGGCCTGGGAATAATAAACAGCGATAAGATGGCAAACAGAAGCAATTTAATTACATAATAAACAAGGAATACTTGGATCTTCCTCAAATCAATCTGTTTAAAAAATGGAAACCGCATCCATATCTACACATCAAGCACATTGCGTGCACTGACAAGCTCTGCTGATGACAAGTGTGATTAACCATTAAAAGCACCCAGGGTGATAAACATGAAAAGCCAACTAACTATTCAATCAAGTATATAGAAAAAAAGTACATAGAAATCAGATTAGAAAAAAATAATGTCAATATCAAACGTATAGTTAAACATTGTATCAAATACATCATATATTTTTGCAATAGTACTTTTAAAAATGTCAATAACTTAAAAAATACATCAGGTAGGTCTTTTTTCTTGCGTTTCGATTTAGTTAAATTTCGATTAAAAGACGGGGAGATTTTTTTCTCTTTTTTCTCTCAATTAATATTACATTATATATGTTATGTTTTGAAGGTGGGTGATGTGTTTGATATAATCTTTTATGTAAGTTTGATATTTTGAAGTATGGCATTTGCACTACTGTTTTTCCTTACACTTGATTGAATTGTTAATTGTTTATTTGAGGATTTGTGATGTTCACCCTAAGTGGTTTTGCATGGGTAACCACACTTGTGAGTGTTCATGATGTATAAATGATGTGATGGATGATTATAATGATTAGAATCATGATTATAAGTGGGGGGGACAGAAATCATAGATTTAGTGCTCAGAAAATGTGTAATATACTGGATGTATCAAAACAACAGATCACAACCTTCATCAGTCAATGGTGCCATTGAACACTATGGAAAAAGCTGGATCTTCAGCCAAGATATTGTGTCATACTACTGGTCTTTATAAATGTTCATGGCCTGTCTAAAGTCTAAGCCTGTTTCACATAAATATCTGGTTCTCTCTGCAGTTGAGGAAAATGAGACAGAATTAAATAGAGAAAGAATAATTTATTGGCCAGTTCATGTATAAACACAGCATATTTGTGGCATGTTTTGGATTTTTATGAGGCAGAATTGATTCCAAGGCAACTCTTTCACTCTCCCAGAATACAAATCACACTCTTAATGCAGTGTTGCCTGTAGCAAAATGTTACCCACTTTTAAATTTCCTTCAACACATTGATCCTGCTCCTTACACCCCCAGTAAGGGACACTTATTTATACAGTCTTAATAATAGCAGGTATAGGCTACTACCATTATGTCTAAACGCTAGCCTCTCAGCCCCTCTGTGGCTAATGATAAACGGAACACCAGGACAGTAGTTAAAACCAACACTGAGTAACTTTGCTTGGGTACAATCAGCTGAATCTCAAACATAGATATCTGCATAAAATCAATGAAAATGTATTCTGTTACACAGCATGTTGGTTGTCCCTGTTTGAAGAGCTTAAAAAAAGAACAAAACATCAAATTGAACTGGATAATGTTTTGGAACACATGGTTTTTAGAATATTAAATGGCTGATTTTTCAAAAGATCTATATTCAGAAAGATTGTAATCGCAAAGGTGGAGGAATGTGTGTTTATATATGAGCGGATATTGGTTTCATTTAAAGAGAAGACTCAATGATGACCAAATTCTAGTGTATGTCTGCATATTATTGACCTCGTTTTAGTGTCTGACAAAGCAGTGTAGTGTTTTAAATTATGGGTTGAGTGACAATTCCTTTGTTTTCTGTACAAGGAAGATTCAGAAAAACCTTTTCTGCCAAAGTTGTATGTCAGAAAATTTTTGAACAGGCAATTATCAGTTGTCTGAGTAAAATTAAGTGGTCCTCTGTATTGCGTTGTACTGACATGGAAAAGGCATGGTATTCTTTTAAAAGTATGTTTTTAGAAGTCAAACAGGCGTCATTAACAGTGGTTAGAATAAAACAGAGGATTGAGCCCTGGATGAATGGTAATATTCCAGAGGCTAATAAGAAGATAAATAAACAATGCTTTAAAAAACAGGAAAAATGTGGAAAATCTGCCTGAATTGCCTGAATAGAAAAAAACTTAAGGAATGAAGCAAGTAGATTAATGGATAGTACCAAAGATTGTTGAATGGGAATGAACATGAATGACACAGATAAACGATGGAAATCTCAGCTTGGCTATAGTGAAATACTAATTATTTTACATAAGTTGCCAGCAGTCTGGTTGAAAAGTTACTAGGCGAGACAGCACATGGGAAGAGTAATGTACGTGGGTATTACTCTCAGCAAGGGGTTCAAGCTGATGGCTTCTACTTGGCACATAGGTGTCTGAGGCAGTTGTGCTCAACTACTCCATAGCAACTGTTTTTTAATGATAATCCAGATAGATTCTTAAGAGATGTGACTGAACTCATTACTCCATAGTAGGGATGTCAGTGGTTTACAGTTAATTAGTTAGGCACCAAGAATATTTTTGACCAGTTATGCATGTCCACGCAGACACGCACGCACACCACACACACACACACACACACACACACACACACACACACACACACACACACACACACACACACACACACTATTGTGCATGCTAGTCAAGGACCACTGATGTGCTGAATGAGGTTGAAGGGATTCAAAGAGCTAGTACCTTAAGCCCGGGTACGTTATGCCATTGAGAGCTACCGTGACAAATTAAAATGTACTTTGAGAAGAAGGAAGAGCTAAAAGTCAAGTTGGCCAGGCCAGATAAGCTAGCTCTGACTTCCATCTGCTGAACAGCTCTTACGAATGAGCACTGAAGTGACTTCATTAATTTTAACTAAGAGCAGGGTTTCTCTGATCATGATGTCCAATGAAAATGATTCCAGAGTTAAATGTGAAAACATTCCATCCCTACACCTTGTTTCTCCTACTGCCTCTCTGATGTCCACCGTCTCTCTCATTGATCTTGGATTAGGTCAATTAAGGGTTTATTTTGACCAAACCAGAGTTAGTGGCGATTGTTGGAACAGTAGGAAGATGAACCAAGATGGTTTTGTTAGGCTTTATTTTGTTTCTGTCAGGTTTGAATGAAGTGTGTTTTACGACTATGATAAAATTATTGTTTCTGTAAATGGCATCTTTTGGCTTTGGTCTTTTTCTATAGGGATCATTTCCATAATGTAAGACACTTAGGCAGAAAAAACATAGGAAATTAAGGTCCATAAACACAGAAAATTTTTCAGCAGAATGTTGCCCATCTGTCCAGGACACTGAAATCTGCGAGCTAATAGCTTGGAAGCTGAAACCTGATTCAGAAGATTTGTCAAGGAATGCCTTGTTGCTGCTGTGGAACTGCTAGCACCGGAAAAAGTAAGGCCTTCATGGTGGACATTACCGAGAACCTCTCACAGCTAAACCTCAAGCTTCAGCCATTTTATCAGCTCTCTGCCTTTAAATGTGAAACTCTTGTGTGCCACAATATGAAAAAATGTTCTAAAAACATACTGGAACTCTGCTTAAAAACCACCTATTTTCAATTTAGGGGGAGGTTTTACAGGCAAACACATGGGTGTGCGATGGGTTCACCAGTATCCCCCATTGTGGCTAATCTGTACATGGAGAACATGGAAAGAACGGCTCTGAACTCTTTCAAAGGAACAACACCAAGTCATTGGTACAGATATGTGGATGACACATGGGTAAAAATCCAAAGCCAAGAAGTGCAAGCCTTCACCGAGCACATTAACTCAGTGGACAAGAACATCAAATTCACTCGAGAGGATGTCAAGGACATGAGTTTGCCTTTTTTGGACTGTGATGTCCACATTGGAGAGAACAGGAGCCTCCATATTGGGGTTTACAGAAAACCTACTCACACAGACCAGTACCTCCTTTTTGACTCACATCACCCACTGGAACACATACTAGGTGTAAGCAGAACTCTCCAACACAGAGCTGATAATGTTCCAAAAGGAACACAAACACCTGAGGGATGCCCTCAAAACCTGTGGTTATCCCAGCTGGTCTTTTGTGAAAAGTTCAGCTGCTTCCAGAAAGAAAAGGGTGACAGAGGAAGAAAAGAGAGACAGGCGGCATAACATTGTCATTCCATATGTGTCTGGTGTATCAGAGAAACTCAGGCGAATCTTTAACAAACACAAAATCCCGGTACATTTCAAACCTGGGAACACTCTCAGACAAAGGCTGGTGCACCCCAAAGACCGGACACCTCATACTCAGAAGAACAATCTGGTGTATGCAGTCCAGTGCAGTGAGGAATGCACAGACTTATATATTGGGGAAACAAAACAGCCACTGAGCAGACGCATGGCACAACACAGAAAAGCTAACTCTTCAGGTCTAGACTCAGCTGTTTACCTGCACCTCAAGAAGGAAGCACACTCCTTTGAGGATAAAAATGTGCATATTCTGGACAGAGAAGACAGATGGTTTGAAAGAGGAGTGAGAGAAGCCATCCATGTCAAGGTTGAAAAACCATCTCTGAACAGAGGGGGAGGTCTGAGACACCACCTATCTCCCACATACAATGCTGTCCTTTCAAGGACTCTTCGTCCTTGCATTGACTACAAAGGATTGAATGAAATCACAGTGAAAAGTAAGTATCCACTCCCCCTCCTTGAATCTGCTTTCAGTCCCCTTCACAAGGCTTGTATCTTCTCTAAATTAGATTTAAGAAACGCTTACCACCTGGTACAAATCCGAGAAGGGGACGAGTGGAAGACGGCTTTCAACAAGCACCTAGGCTACTATGAGTATTTGGTAATGCCATTTGGACTAACCAATGCACCTGCTGTTTTCCAAACCATGGCAAATGATGTGCTTACAGATTTGTTGAACCGAGTAATCTTTGTTTACTTAGATGACATTTTAATATTTTCTCGCACTTATGATGAACATGTATGTCATGTAAGGGATGTTCTGCAAAGATTGTTGAAAAACAGGCTATATGTCAAAGCAGAAAAATGCGAGTTTCATGTAACCTCTGTGAATTTTCTGGGTTATGTGGTTGAGAAGGGGCAGCTCAGAGCAGATCCTGCCAAAGTAGAGGCAGTTAAGGGGTGGCCTGTTCCAGCCACCCGCAAGCAATTACAGAGGTTTTTGGGCTTTGCAAACTTTGAACGTAGGTTCATAAGAAACTACAGTTGCGTAGCTGCCCCCCTCACCCAGCTTACATCCATCAAGGTCCCCTTTAAATGGTCGCCTGAGGCTCAAACAGCTTTTGAACAGCTAAAACATAGGTTCACTAATACACCTGTTTTGATCCACCCAGATCCAGCTCAGCAATTTGTGGTCGAGATGGACGCCTCGGACTCAGGGGTTGGGGCCGTCCTCTCCCAGCGCCTGCCTGCGGACAATAAAATCCACCTATGTGCCTTCTTCTCACACCGACTCACACCTGCAGAGCACAACTACAACATGGGGAATCGGGAGCTGCTGGCGGTGGTTTTGGCTCCCCAGGAGTGGCGGCACTGGCTAGAGGCGACAGTTCAGCCCTTCATAGTTTGGACGGACCACAAGAATCTGTCTTATCTGCAAGGAGACCTGTGCTGAGGCCAGCCTCTTCCCCTTGTGCGTTGTGGGCACAATCTAGTGGAAGGTGGAGTGGGAGATCCGTACCGCCCTCAGAGACCACCCAGCACTGGATGGATGCCCTCCAGGATGATTATTCCTTCCACCTGCTGCGAAGTCTTCAGTGCTTCAGTGGGGTCATTCCTCCAGAATAGTCTGCCACCCGGGCACCCACAGAACCCTCTCCCTGATCAGACAACACTTCTGGTGGCCTTCTATGGCAGCCGACACCCAAAGTTTTGTCTCTGTTTGCACTGTCTGCACCCAGAATAAACCATCACACTGCGCCCCTGCTGGTCTCCTGCAACCACTGCCCATCCCTCTGCGCCTTTGGTCGCACATCGCAGTGGACTTCGTCACTGGCCTTCCTCCTTCAGACGGTAATGACACGATACTGACTATAGTTGACCGGTGCATATAGGCTGTGCATTTTGTCCCTCTCCCCAAATTGTCCTCAGCCTTAGAGACCGCAAATTTATTAATCTTCCATGTTTTCCGCCTTCACGGTATTCCTCAAGATATTGTATTCCTCGAGATATTCCTCAAGATAGAGGACCCCAGTTCATTACCCAGGTCTGTAAAGCCTTTTGCCAGGCGCTGGGTGCCACAGTCAATCTCACATCAGGATATCATCCACAGTCCAACGGCAAACAGAGCGAGCCAATCAGGTTTTGGAATCCTCCCTGAGGTGCGTGGCATCCCGTCTCCCAGCCTCCTGGTCCACACATCTTCCCTGGGTAGAGTGTGCGCACAACTCCCTAATCAGCTCCGCCACGGGGCTGTCACCTTTTATGGTAATGACAGGGTACCAGCCCCCCTTGTTCCCCGGTCAGGAGGCAGATGTGGCTGTCCCCTCCGTCTAGGCGCAATTTCACCAAGCCCGGCAAGTGTGGCAGGAATGAACCACGACTTGAATGAAAAGTCTTATTTATTAAACACAATTATGAATAATGAACCATGAATCATGAATAGTATGACAGAGGATATGGATGATATCACGTGACACAACTGCATAGAAAAACTTATGGCAAACAGTGGCAGAATGCGTTTGGCGATAGTGAGAAGTAGTTTTAAGGGAAAAATGGGGACGCAAATGAAAAGTTAATTTCTTGAATGAATGGTTGAGAGAATTTAAGACAACTGAAAAATATCATAACCGTACGGACCCCAACTCATTATTCAAACCGACTTAAGCATGCCTACTTTGCCAGCAACGCTCCTGCAGATGTCTGCTCCGAACTGACAAAGGGCTCCAAGCTGTCGTCCATGGCTCCAATCTGCGCTGCGGTCTGCCAGAAGAAGTAAACCACGGTGGAGAGCCGATGTTGGACAGGGATGTTTCGGAAGCTGGAGGACCTCCCATGTCGGTCACAGCTAAGGATGATTATTTAACCCAGACAAGCGGGTCGAGGCTGGCTGCAGGTCTTCGGTGCGGATAGTTGGCGACCGTATGGCAAAACTTTAGATTAATGATAAAATTGAGATTCTCTTCAATGGCCGGTCGAAAATGACTACAAAATTATTATTACGTGACTAGAGTTTTAACACAAAAACAAAACAAATCTTGTGGCTTAACATGGCGAGCAAAGTTTCATGAAGAGGAAACCTAGAAAAGTACATTTTCTGAAGTAGGAAATCAAGCTACTCGGTATAACTACAAGCAGCAACAAAAAGACTGAGGGAGCAACGAAACGAGATGAAAAACTAGAATGAAACTGAACTTGCTAAAAGAAAAGACAAGACGAACGCAAAAACCGAACAGAACTAAGACTAAAAAGACTAGACTGAGTGTCCGCTGCACGCTGCAGATGGTATACTCGCTCCAGAGCTTGTCTAATCACCAATAGGCTGTCGCGTATGTGGGAAGGCTTTCAGGCGAGCAATGTGATTTCACCTTATAGAGCGAGGATTAATTAAGGATTCGTACGAGGGGCTCATTTGCTTCTCACCATGGTCAATCAGATATATTTTGAATGATCAATTTTCAATGGCATTTCAACATTGTTCACAACATGCGTTAGACAATTCTTATGAGTAGATGACAACATTCAACAATAATCATGATCATTTCTAATACTCCTCCTAATATATATGATGACTCAGGGTATAACTAACTCAACATAACAATGGAATAAAGAATGGCAGACTATATTTGCCCAAAATGATTATCACTATTATGGTTACTTTTTAATAACTGTCTCACACCAAGCATATTCAACCTAACCGCTACAACCCCTAGATGGCAGTATTCAGACAAACTTTTTAGGAGAGTTAAAAGTCACAGTTCTGTCATTTTATAAACTAGAAACACCAGACAGACCCTGATATCATACAGATTATGGGCTAAGTAATGAAAAATCCAAAATTAAATCAAACATAGCGATCTTGTTATAGAAAAAAGGCACACAACATACATACAACACAGTTTGTTTCAGGACTGTCTAATTTACAATCCATCAGCATTATCGGATTTTGTAGGAGACATGGCACTCTGGCTATCAAGAAAGAATTAGCATCTCCATGAGAAACATCCTGAGC
This sequence comes from Chaetodon trifascialis, assembly GCF_039877785.1. Lineage (NCBI taxonomy): Eukaryota > Metazoa > Chordata > Actinopteri > Chaetodontiformes > Chaetodontidae > Chaetodon > Chaetodon trifascialis. The sequence goes on along the minus strand of NC_092064.1, from coordinate 2,749,342 downwards.
AAGGTGTTTCCCACTTTTTTGAAAGAATGTGGAGGAGATGTCTCTAAGCCAGACATCCAGTCTTGCTCCGAAATCACACCTCCCTGCGAACATTCCAAATGGTCAATAACTCTTAAAAGATAGGCTGTTTTACAACTCCATTTCTCCTGAGGAATGCAGAGAGGGGAACAGAGGGTCAGTTACAGGCCAGTTCTGCTACAGAGGTCATAACCACAAACTGGACTGAACTAACAACACAGTCCCGTACAAGAGGGGCCAACGTTGTCTGCACCCACTAAGAAGACTGAGGTCCTTTCGAGTATGTAGGTCACTGTTAAAAACACTTCATGACTGTGGTGGCATCAGCAGTTTCCTATGCATGCAGTCTGCCAGCTCCTTACCTGCTGCCACTCTCTCCCTCACCTGCACACCTGCTCAGCCAGCATCCTTCACCTCTCAGTCGCGTCTGCCTGTCCAATCACCGCACCACAAACCTGAGACTAGTAACAATCAGTGCAATACTTAAGCTGCTCCCTCTTCGCCAGATTGTTCTTTCCCCATATGCGAGACTCTCCAGCAATTAGTATCGGACTACTTTCTTGTTATCCACCCTGCCCATCATTGAACTCGTCCGCTCTCCTACCCACTGGTAAGTACCTCAGGTTTCTGTACCTGGAACTGTTGCTCACCCTGAGCAAAGCATCAAGCCCACCTTGCTTAAGACTCTAACAGACTCCTGCATTCAGGTAGTGCTGCTATTGGGTTCTAACCTTACCTGCTGCCATGCAGTGGTCTGCTGTGGTTACTAAACAAGTTGGTTCTGTCCTGGACTGCCCTCCGGGCACCATCAAGGAGGAAGAGGTGGGTGAGAGGAGGATGTCAGCCAAGCTGACATCGATCATGGACAACCTATCCAACCTCCTGCATGAGGCAGTAGGGGGCTTAAGCTCCTTCATTGACAGACTGCTGCATCCAGTGTGTAAGAAAGAATGCTACCGCAGTTCCTTCATCCCAACAGCTATCAGACTGTGAAACGCTAGCATCATGTAATGTAGCACTGTGTTGATGCTGTCTTTCCCAATTCTACATCATCGATCTACTGTTTTGTTGTTGTTGTTGTTGTTGTTGTGTTTCCACTACTGTTATCAGTCTTAATATATATTCTCGTTATCCATTCCATCTGGTGCAATACCATTACATCTCTTTAAGTTGTTGAATATTTTTTTCTCAACAGTGCAATAATACTATTTATTATCCATATTTTCTTGCTTTTTGTAATAATAGCCTGTAATACTGATACCAGTACTGCAACTATTAGTGCTGCTGCTGTACTGCCATTGCTGTGATAGAGCTACTATTACTAGCTCTGCTACTGTTACTACAATAAAAACCCAACACTCTTCTTTAAATCTCTCCACAGATGAGAGAAAAAAAAAACACACACAAAAAAACACAAATCAAATGACGACACATGGCAGAGATTAATGTGCCATTATGGTGAGTGGGCATATTGGAGTTACAGACTTTTGGAAACAATAATGCAGACACACACAACCCTTTTCTGGAAGAAATCATACAACATCAGCATTTATATGTCTTTATAACCACCGACAAATTTCAGCCATTGCTGAGCTTGCTTTGAGCAGTTAGAGCCTGCATTTTATCATGCTACTACTGCATATATGCACAGGGGGCACACACAAACTTGTTCTTTTAAAAGCTGTCAAACAGTCTCCTTCCCACTCTGACACCTCTGGAAAAGGTCGCTCTATCATCTCCATAATGACCAAGGACAAAGACAAGGCAGAGTGGATCAATAGGTAGCTCCAGCCCGTATCAGTGCAGATGTATTGATCTGCTGCTCAGGGAGGAGACGAGCGATGCTCTGTCCCAAGAGACTGCCTGCCTATTTTTCTAACAGCAGATGAAAGGAGTAGTGACAAATGTGAATAACTGCAGCGGGCATCCACTCCCTATAACCTATAACCCTACATTATACCTCAAATTCGCTCATACTGGTAAGTCTAAATGGAAACTATATATGCATGCATATGACAGTGCTTGCAAGCATAATGCATTGATTGATCTAGGTTTTTCAAGGCAAATATTTATTTATTCCAGGGCTGAGAAGAACACTAAGCAGAATTCAGTCTGAATTCTTCCTTTTCCATATTATAAAATACTACTCTGAGACATACCGAGCAACTAAATTGATGGAATGAAATAAATGAAAAATAAGACAGTATCAACTTTGCAGTATGCAAGAAAGAAAGAAAGAAAGAAAGAAAGAAAGAAAGAAAGAAAGAAAGACTGAAAACATTAATTTCTGTTATATTCTGGCTATGACTGGACCTGCCTGTAGCAGATATTTATCAGCATTTTGTAAACATTCAATTTCTTTACATTTCACTTTTAAGTGTTTACAGTACTTGATTCAATTCTCACAAATGAGACAAGTTGTTTTCAGGGGTACTAGTAACTAACTGGTAATTTGTGTAAAAAATGGTGAAATGTGTAAAAAAAATAAATTTTATCTTAGATTATGCAGACTCACATGGAAGAATATATGAAGGCCTGTACCTTTGGAAAATCAGAGCAAAAGTCAGTTCATTTCAGTGTTTTTTTACTGCCCGACATTAAGTATTTAGCTTTTGTTGGAAAAAAAAATCCCCTATTGTCCAGAAACAAACAGATTTTGGTTCTACTTTCTCTCGTATGTGGAGCCCCCATAAACTGTAATTTATTTAAGTAACTTTAACTTTACTTTAAGTTTAAATTTACCTTACCTTAAGGTTTTAATTTAACTTAAGCAAATAAAAAAAGTGAAAACAAACAATCCAAAAGACACATATACAGATAGGAAGAAAGCTGACTTTATCAGAGGTACAAGACAGTGATTGGTAGGTAGACCAAAAAAAACGCAATATATGAAAATACAGAGTGGTGGTGAGCCCCTGCTTAACTCTTGTGTTGTTAAGATCCAGAGTTACCCCTGTACAGGAAGTACTGGACCAGGTTTCCTTTTAAATTGTCCAGTTCTCAGTCCCACAGAATATTACCCTAGTAGGTTGAAAATCTGAAAACTGTTTAAGCTGGTGGCGAGGAGACAGGCCTAGCTTCTAACTGCCCACATTATCCTATCCTTCTGCCTCTGCTACTGCACCTAGCCAAATAGCTCTTGAGTTAGATACAGTTACCATACATGCCCGTTAACAGCAGCTCTCCTCTAAATGGCCTAGGCTCTTGAAAATAGTGCTCGGATAAGAAGCAAACAGCTCATTCAGATTAAAATTTCTCAATGATAATGTAAACTTAATCAGTAGAAAATCAACACATAGTAAAACACATCTGTCAAACTCAAGGCCCGCGGGCCAAAACCAGGCAACGATGGAATTATCTTTTGCCCGCATGATAATATCTCATTATTATTAGAGCTGACACTATGAAACGAAACACCATGACAGGTAAATTACTCTGAAAAAGCTGCATAAAGAGCCAGAAGAACTTAATGCAACTGTTTTTCTTGTATTTAATGTTTAATGTTGTTTATAGATAAAAACCTGTTTTACAAGCTGTGTTAATTCCAGGTTCAAGTATCTGGCTTAGACTAGTGCACATCAGAGAGCAGCACACTCAGGTTTAATATATGTTGATTTTGCACTCTTTGGGCATTTTTGTTTTTTGTTTGAAGGAAATTATTTTTTGGCTGTTGTTGGACTGTGGGAAAATATCTTCATTTGAAATAACTATGGAAAGCTGCAGATAAAGCCATAAGAAATGAATGATTAATGATGATTAATGAATATAGGCAGTAACTTATAGGCTGTGTTAGTTCCAGGTTCAATATGTGCAATATGGCCATTTCAATCAGTTTTCAATAAACACTGAACCAGTCCAGCCCTCAACTTGGAACAATTTTTTAATTTTGGCCCACTGTGTATTTGAGTTTGATACCCCTGGAGTAAAGGAATTGAAAGTATGGCTGAAGCTGATCTAATACTGGAAGTGGGAGAGAGATTAGTCTTCTGGCCAGTGTGAGCTTTCCCTTCCTGCTGAGGTGTGGAACTTGAAGAAACTCACGACTCCTTCCAAAGTCCCTAAGTCTTTTCAAAGTCCCATCCGTGATGTAGCACAGTGAGTTAAGAACTTAAACTCCAATTTTTAATCCACAGTCAGAAAGTGGTTATTCCTCCTGTGCTCTGTCCTCTTGAATTGACTCAAATTTTTCTTAGTTCTCCTTTGCGATGTTAGGCCTCTCATATACTCCTTTTCTTGAATTGGCTTGAGGTTAAAGAGATGAGAGAAGAAGAACAACTTTCTCTCTTTTGTTGACTATTTTATACCCTTTCTCTGAATCCCTCCTCTCCATTGCACATGTTCCTTTGGACACCAAATTGCCAGATTGGTGCATGTGCAACTTATGTGACTTCTTCATCTGGATGTTGCTTATCTCAAGTGGAAAAATACATGACCTGTTGCTTATTGACTTTAACTCAGATAGATACACTTGAAACTCTTTATACTTGATTCACATCATTAATAACAAAAACAGCATCTTACAATGATCATCATCATAACTTGATATATGGCAAAGACTCATATGCATTACATCATCATACTAGGATTAGGTGATAAAAGTCCTTTTACTCACAGTTCTTATGTGTATTAGGTGGATGGGGGTCTCAACTCTTTTGACAACATGTCTGATCTAAGGAAAACTAAGTGTTAACTCATTCAAGTGCATATAAACTCAAGATGGTTTGAAATCTGATTGCTTAAACCACATCTGGATGTATTCTAGCCAGGTGTTTGAAAGCTGTAACTGCATCTATCTCTCCAAAACACACCCTTAATCTTTACTCCACCTATAGTGTAATTGTGTCACCAAGGAGTCTGTGGAAATATCCACTTATTGTCTTATTTTCTTGTACATCCACAATCTGTGTCCTCTGTCCTTGTGATAATGGCAGCTAAAGTTATACTAAAACAGTGCTCAAGTACTTTATCATTAAAGCAACAAAGGAAATTGCTCCATTGATTTCTATAAATATGATCAAATACAAGGTGCACCAAGCTGTTGTAGAGTTTGGCTGGTCATTGATCAATTCAACAACTTAATGATCTGTATGGTTGAGAAAGCACTGATTTTTAGAGGTGAAGAAACAGCATGAGTTAGAGCTTTTGTGTCACTCTTAGTTCAGAAACATGATTAATTCATGTGTTAGCTTTTGGATAGTTGTTAGCTAACACTAACTTACTTAATGCTGTGCAGGAGTTATTTTTGCTGATTTTATCCAGGCACAAGATACTTGAAGTGGCATGTTCAAATAGGGCCTTTTTAAAAGACCAAACCGAGTCTAGGAGGGGAGAAAATCAGCAAAAACCCCATTGTGGTATAATCCGACTTGGACCTGAATTTGAGAGCTTAGCCAAGTTCAGCAGTATTCCACACATCTTGTTACAGGCAGGGACAAAATGGGTACGAAAAAGTGATTATAAAGGGGGAAAAAAAAACACCTTCCTGGCTGTAGCTCTACAATAGAATCTGCACATGATTAGGGTACTGCCAAGTTTGCAGTGTTAAGCATTGTTACGCTTTAAGATTATGTTTCACTTAAGATAGTTTTTTTTTTTCCAGTTTTCATTCAAGCCTATATCAAGTAAATGAGGAGAATTACAGCCATCCATGAAAAGTGACGCTGTGATAAACAAATAAGTGGAGACCTTGTGACTTATTGCCACTGGGGTGTCAAATTATCGCGTTAATTGCAATTCATTAATTACAGTCATATTTAGCGTGTTACGTTTTTTAATCGTGTTAATTAAATTTTTAATCTCTAACTTTACAGTTTCTTTCAGAGATTGACAAAAGAACACAGCAATATTCCCTCCTGGTGATTGAAAAGGTTACAGGCAGCGCTTGGGACTTGTCTCAAATACAGTGGAATGTAAATGGCTAGGACTGCATCTGTTCAAGTCTGTTAAAAACAATAAATGACTTTATAAAGCCACTTTATTTTGGTTATATATCAATCTTTTGATGTGCCACAATAGTGTAATGAATTTAAATGAAAATACCTAAAATTGAGGACTTTTCTCCGCAATTTTTAGGTGAGATCAAAAAAAGAGATTAATTAGATCAGTTAATTACAGATCATATTTATTTAATCTCTCTTTTTTTAATTTCTTGACAGCACTAATTGCAACAATAACAATAAACTCTAGAGTTAAGTGTTTTCTTTTCTTTTTCAGAAAGTTTCTTTTTCAATTTTTTTTTTTTAGTTTTTAATTGCCAATTGAATGTGTGTTGATTTGGAGGGGTATTGTTGTTTAGTTGTTACATCTTAACTCCCCAAGCAACAGCTCCACCTCCTGACCACCATACCATACCATACCATACCATACCATACCATACCATACCATACCATACCATGGATGTTGGGTTGTTGAACTGTACTTTGAATGGCCCTCAACTCCTCCAACCTATCTGCATTTATGTCTTAGTTCTGGGAACATGGCAACATCATTGCAAAGCTAAGTCCAACATTGCAAGAAACATGAGCATTCAGACGATCGGACAGTTTATGCATGTTACAGTATCTGAACCACTTTATTTTGAGGTTAAACCAAATGTGGGTAGACCTGAAATGTTAGTAATAATCCCTCATTGCATACTGAATTTGTGCACACAGCTACAGATAGAGGAAGTCAATATATGGGACACAGAAGCGTGTCTGTGTGGCTGATTACAACAACCAGTGTGTCATGGTCGTCATTGTCGTCTTCCGCTTATCCGGGTCTGGGTCGTGGGGGCAGCAGCCTCAGCAACAAAGCCCAGACAGCCCTCTCCCCAGCCACTTCCACCAGCTCCTGCTGAGGGATCCCGAGGTATTCCCAGGCCAGCCGAGAGACATAATCCCTCCAGGGTGTCCTGGGTCGGCCCGAAGTCTCCTCCCTGCTAAACACCTCCCTAGGGAGACATCCAGGAGGCATCCTCACTAGATGCCAAACCACCTCAACTGGCTCCTCCCAACACAGAGAAGCAGCCACTCTTCTCCTAGCTCCTCCCAGATGTCCGAGCTCCTCACCCTATCTCTAAGGCTGAACCAAGACACCCTGTGGAGGAAACTTATTTTGGTCTGACTGACTAATGGCTACACAGACCAGACTCACACTCTGTCTGTACACCCCATACTCCCGGAGTGTACCCCACAAGATGGCCCTGGGAACATGGTCAAAAGCCTTCTCCAGATCTACAAAGCACAAGTGGACTGGTTTAGCAAACTCCCATGCTCCCTCCAGCAACCTAGCAAGGGTATAAAGCTGATCCACGGTTCCACGGCTGGGGCAAGAATCGCATTGCTCCTCCTCAATCTGTTCAGCTATCGACCGGACTCTCCTTTCAAGTAGGAAACTCCACATGTTGGTGATATTTCGGCAGAAATCTCCTCAGGTGGTTGGCTTTGTTGAAGTCACCAGCCACGATGGAAGCATCCTCTGGGTATAAAGTTTCAAGCTGGTCGATAACTCTGTACAGCTCCTCCAGTTCCCGTGTGGTGTCTGTTTGTTGGGGGATATAAACAGCGGTGAGAACCACAGCTGTAAACTCCCTGGGCAAATAAAACGGTCTGCATGAGATCGTTAGGTGCTTGAGATCAGGGGAGCATCCCAATGATAAAGTTTTAGTGTCCACACACCACCGATTGTTCACCGTAATGCAGACACCACACCACCCTTTTTTTTTGCCGGACTCCACCGTTTGGTACTGGTGATGAGTGGAAAGGCCTCCCGCTGTGATTGCAGGGCTCGGGACTGAGGGATCGAGCCATGTTTCCTTGAAAATAAAGGCATTACAGTTCTTAATGTCCCAGTCTAGCCCTTAGTTCATCCAGTTTGTTATGAAGGGATTGAACATTTGCTAGAAGGACACTAGGAGGTGGAGGGCGGTGTTGTCTGCTTCTCAGCCTGATCAGGATGCCGGCTCTCTTCCCTCTTCTCTGGCGGCGTTTTCTCCCAGGTAGGACAGGTAAATTAAGTCCAGTCAGAGAAAAGCCTGGTATAGTAGAATCCGGATTTGGTCTAAGATCCAGAAGGGTTTGATTATCACACTGGATAAGCGCATCACATATCGCAAAAAAGGTTGAAAACAACAGCAAAAAGACCAGAAAAGCGTAAGGTTGAGGAGGACACCAAGCGACAGCAGTCATCCTCACCAGCGCCATCTTAATACCATACCATACGCCATCCTTAATACAAAAAGCAGTTCCAGTCAACACAGAGGTTACTGTGATATATTTGTTTGATAATTTTGTATGGCCAGGGGTACTTGGGACCAGGGAGGCCAGCTTCATACAACTGCTCCCTCCCCTATGAAGAATTTCTGGATGCTGTAAAAACTGAAATGCCCCTTTATACGAAAGAGATTCCCCACCCCTGCTGTAGTGACTAAGTTGTTATCTCAACCAATTTATATGAGAGCAAAAACAATGAAAAGAAGTCGCAAATAAAACTGAAAGTCTTTCAAGAGGTTTAAAGTCTGTAGTTTTTCCATCAAAGTACAATCCTCACTGATGTGTACTCCAGCCCTATGACTCAAACTTGCAGACTCATGAGGATGAAAAAAAAAGAAAAAAATCTGCCAGCAGCAAATTGAAATTGTGTGTGCCTTTGTCACCAACTCTGTTGAAATCCTCCTTCCTGAAATTCCTTTCTGTCCCCTCCACCTCTCTTTACATCTCTGCTTGTTTCATCACAAACATTCACCCTTGAGCTACAGATTAGCAATGCTGACTCTTTGTGAAGCTGTACAAAGCCTAAGCAATTAAAGGCTCTTCTCTTGCTTAACAAGCTCTAATCCAGACATGCTTTTATTGCATTTGATTTTGTTCGCTGTTTCTGCCAAAAATGCTGAGAGACAGGGACCTTGCTCTTGCTATAAGTGTAGCAATAATCAGTCAGGATTCAGACTCTGCTCAGGTTCTGGCAGCTGTCACTTTCCCAGTCATGGATGGCAAACAAAATGTAAAAAAAAAAAAAAAAAAAAAAAGCCATAGAGACTGCAAATGGAAATTGTTTGGCAGCCTTATGCTTCAGCAATGCCAGGAATTGTTATTTAGAGGGTGAGTACTTGCTGAGACAACACAAAGCAAAGCTCTCTATGCTGGATGTGTCTGACCTAGCATAAATTCATTCAGACCTGTGGAAATGATTGAATGCTAACTTGGAACAGATTGATAACTGAATGTTGTGGTGAGCACAAAAATGTATGCTGTTAATGGTGTAAAATAGAAGTGGCCATTGCCAGTTTCTGTGTGCAGAGATAAAAAGCAAGGAAGTGTTTTGTGAGAATCCTCTGCAAACCCGTAGAAGCACTCTTCGCCTCACAAACTGCTTGTTTTTGTTTCTTTAACACTTGTTCAAAACCATACATTTGAGTTTGTATGAAACCCTTTGTTTAGATACAGAAAGCATTCTCATTCAGCATCTAAAAATCCATTCAGAAAAAAAAAAAAAAAAGTCTTTGTATTATTGAAATTATACCTATTTAGTAGATTCCAGTAAATGTTAGGATCCGCTAACTTGTCTGGTCCTAGTGTTCTCTTTTGCCCTTTTCCGTTAGTGCTATGTGTCTGTCAGTCTGTTGAGTGCAGGGACACACCCAGCTAAAACAGACAGGGGGTCTGTTTTAGCTGGGTGTGTCCCTGCACTCAGTTGACTAGCGCACCAGGGGCGCATGAGCCTGATTAGGGCTGAATACTTTAGGAAGGCTCTCAGCTCTGCCTGTTGCTGAATTATCCTGATCTCTTCCATGAGTTTCCAGTGTGTTTCTCTTGTATTCCCAGTTGTTTTAACAGTTGCTCTCTCAGTGCTTTAGTAAGACTCATGTTAGATCTTTTCTTTTGCCACTCACGTGTGCTCTTTTGTTTCAGTGCCTTGCAGCCACGTCCAGTGTTTGTTCAGCCTCAACCCACTGTGTGGTATTCTTTTTGTTTGTTATTTCTACTCTTAGTGAGTGTGTTTTGTGTTTGTTTCTCTCCACTCGTCCAGAGTGTTGTTCATTCCACTCCTTATGAATGCAACTTAGGTTCACATTTGTTGTTAATAAATATTTTTCTTTCTGACTCTTGTCTCCAGTCTGCATTTTGAGTCCAAGAAATATTGCATTTAAAGCATAGCCTAACAGTAAAATGCTGCTTCAAAGTGGTAAAGCATACATTGGTTATACAGTATGTACTGTATGAGAGGCTTTGTGTGCTCTGTTAAGTTAAAATGTATTTAATATCTAATATCATACATGTGCAGATGCAAAGTTTTCTAAAATATTACCTTTTTTATATCTTTAAAGCCAAAGCTCTCAAATATTAAATGTTGTCTAAAGACATGCACTTGAGAACTTAAATAAAATAGTATAACAATTTTCTATTCTAGAAAAAAATGAAGATTATAAATCTGACTACACTAGTCAGAACCAAATCACTGTAAAAGTACTGAGGTTGCATACCAAGCCCAACATTTCATCAAAATTGAACCATCACTGGTTCAATGGTTCACTGGTGGCAGGCTCAGGCTGTCTGACGGGCAGGAGTGAATGACACCAGTTGCATGTTGTGTCTTAATGCATTTTCAAACCCTGGTTCAGAATAGTTGTGTTATCTGACTCCTCACCAAAGGAGAGCGAAATTTTACTGTGCATGCTTGTGCATCCCAAATGATGTGGATTTCATTCACTGTTACCAGGAATATTTCTCTCCATTGTCCACATGTGCATCGTGCATCATTGTGCGAAACACTGCACTTCAGCTACAGGGGGGAAAACAGATATTTCTTCATCTCATGTTCTCTGCTTCACAGAAATATGGCTATGTAGATCCGTACCTGACTCACTGCAGCTGGCAGGCTTCCAACTTTTCAGAGCAAATCGTGACACAGAACTTTCAGACTTCACAAGAAAAGGTGGAGCTATCTGTTTTTACATAGTACCTGGTGTAATACAGTGAAGCTATGGAGAATCTGTGTGCCTGCTTAAACTGTACTGACTGGGATGTTTTCAGGACAACTACAAACAGTCTGGATGAGTACACAAAGGCTGTTACACCATACACCAGCTTCTACGAGGACTGCTCTATACCACCAGCACCAGAGTTATAACAATGACAAGCATGTGATTCCCTCCATTGGCTTGAGGCCAACAGTTCCACCTTACACCACTACAGCAGGTGCCAGGCCACCTTAGAGACACCTTGCTCCCCTACCACAATGATGCTCTTCCCATCCTGTAACAGACTATTGAGGAAACAAACCTCTCGCAAATCATCAGACTCTGTCTTTCCTGCCTCCCTGAAGTACTGTGCTGACCAGCTATCTCCGGATTTTAGCTACACCATCATGCATGATCTGCTGCAGGACAAGCTGTCCCTATATCATAGATGGTGTTAGAATGTGAAGCTGAGGAAACACATCTCTGACTCCAGGACTATAAGCATTGTACCCCTCAAGGCTGTGTCCTTTCTCTGCTACCCATCTCCCTGTACACCAGCAGCTGCACTTCCTGTCATGATTCTACCAAGCTTTGGAAGTTTGCAGATGACGCTACTCTTATCAGGCTCATCGCTGGTGGGGGTCACCATAACCTAAGGACGTAGATTTATTTTCTGCTGCAGCTGAAGAGGTTCAACCTGTCAAAGTAATTTTGGGCCATCCTCACCTCCTCCATCACCCTCTGGTATGCTGCTGGTAGGACAAGAACAGGGACAGACTGCAGCATATAATTTGCTCTGCTGAGAAGGTAATTTGCTAAAATCTGCCACCCCTACAGGTCCTGTTTGCCTCCTGGATCCTGAGGCAAGCAAAACAATTGTGACTGTATACTATGCTTATTTTATGTGCCTAAATGCCAAGGCTAATTTGCATGCAATAAAACTTGTTTCAGATTCTGAGAATATATCTGCTAATCATGTATCAAAGGTCATTTTTGACTAGCTTTCACCAGAGCTTTTATCCATATCACAGGTTCTTCATCAGCAGATGAAGATGATTTTTGCTCTGTTGATGGGATGAGCAAATGAATCAAATGCAAAGGGTCAATTCACCTAAAGTACAAAAACACTTGAAACATATTTGAGCAGTTTTCCATGGAACTACTTTTTACAAAGAACTAGCCGAAAACTCAATGGTCAATGGTGAGGTTTGTCCATTATTTGAATATTATTAGTGTTGTTCTTTCTGGGATCATTTTAGGTCCTTTTTAGGAATGCTGACAACAACTGATGGAAAGGGAAATGCAACAAAAGTTCCTGAGCAGACTCAACCGGGGATGTTATGGCTCATGATCAGCATCCTAATGCCTAAATTACGGGGCACACCCTTAAATGTAATTTTTTTCATTGATTTTGGCAGCACAAGTAAAATTAAATTCACTTCCAATGTGTTGGTCTGGAGACAGAAGTTTGAGAGAGAGATATTTCAAAATCTTGTCACTGTCGAACTGAAACTCTGTGTGTCCACATCTGTGTGGCTGGATACCCCAAATTAAGTGAAAATATGGAAAATGAGAAAAAGGGCACAGTGACTGCTGCCAGTCTGTCAGCTCCATTGCACTGTACTGCCACTGTCCAGAAACAACCGTGCATCTGTCACCTTGGATCCCTCTACCTACTGTCTCCATCAATCCTAAAATCCAGCAGCATAACTGAACAAGATGTTCCCTGCTGGCAGACTGACAAAAAGCAGTGTGCAGCCTCACCAGAGGGAAGACAGAGACTATCTGACTTCATCAGGGGCTGGAAGGGATGAAGAGAAGAAAAGAAAGAGAGGGCTACCAAAGAACACTAGGAAGAGAACCACAAGGAAAAGAAAAGGTAGACAGATACATGGTGAGATGGAGGATAAAACAAGAAAGAGACAAAGTCATTACTTTGGCTGTGTCAGCATCAGAATGCCGTAAATGTGGAAGAAGTGTGGTCGTTTACAAATGAGATGCTGACAAGTTACAATCCAGTTAGATGAAGAAATCTGAGGGGTGGGTGTGTTGAGATGTAGGACCTATGAGTGGCTTGCAGCTTTTGGAAAGATCAAGCACTGCATTGCTAGATCAATGACTGTCAGTGACATGCTCCAAACATTGATTTCATATTAAACACAAATTGTTGGCCAACTGTTGTATTGAGTCCCAAACTGACTATTTTTGTTTGCTTCCTGGGATCCAGACAAGGAATTTTTTGTTGAGATTAGGACTTAAACTGTGGGTTTTGTACTGAGTACTGACTGCCTCCTTGGCAGAGGTGTGACAGCAATCTCTAGTTAAGTATCTACTTATCATGAGGAATTTTCCATGTTTTTTAGGATTATGTTCAATACTATAGCCTTGCAAGAAATTCGAAATATTAAACAATAAAGGGCGAATTAGACCCCTACAGTGTCTATTAAATTCTGAACAATTTTTAGGACCTCTGCGACACCTCATGTTAACAATATGCTGTTATGAAGTGTTTTATATTGATTACCTATTAAAGGTTTTCTATTTTGAAGAATGCTTTCTATTATTGTTATTATTATTATCATGTTTAGTAGTTTATAATTATCTATAAATTATCATTGATATTGAAAATAATATTATAGCTGGAGATCATTCACAGCAATCCCATCCCCGATTGAGTGTGGTTGAAATGTGCCCTGTTTTTTATCCTTGACATTGTTGTCAAGGATTAACCAATTAACTGGTGGAGACTGTTGTGCGTTGTTGTTGTTGTGTTAACATTGCTATTATCTCTTAAAATGCAGTTACAAAATGTGTCACAGTACAGTCGTGCACAATTTCCAGAACTTGTGAATCTAGTTTCTGAGTCAGAAATAAATATGGACTAACAGAGCCTCGGATCTGCGTAGCCAATCACAAGAGATGTAATGTTAATGAACTGGTTAAATGTAATTTTGTTATTGCCAATCATTCTGGACCTCTATCCTTGAATACAAATCAGATGCAGAACTTTGTGTAATAAGTTTGGGAACCTCTGTTGTAGTCTGCCATGTCTCTCAGCCACGTCACAGCAACTTGATTTTAACTGTATGACTCTATAATCTATCACAGTGACCATATTAACAGACAAATACATCATACATCATACATCATGAGAGTCTGCAGACACACAACCAAACACAGTATCGCTCTAGATAAATGCTAACCTGAGCATGGTAACATGCTAACTGTGGTATATCGGATCGAGCACTTGGTGCTCGACTGTGTTGGACTGTCACTACTACTGAGTTCGGTGATCGACTGTTTGGGTCTGCTGTGTTTATATGATTAGAAGTGCCAGTAAAAGTTCAAGCTTGTACTGCATCCTTGCCTCCGTGTATGTGTATGTATGTGTGTGTGTGTGTGTGTGTGTGTGTGTGTGTGTGTGTGTGTGTGTGTGTGTGTGTGTATATATATATATATATATATATATATATATATATATATATATATATATACAGTACAGGCCAAAAGTTTGGACACACCTTTACATTCAATGCGTTTTCTTTATTTTCATGACTATTTACATTGTAGATTCTCACTAAAGGCATCAAAACTATGAATGAACACATTTGGAGTTATGTACATAACAAAAAAAGGTGAAATAACTGAAAACATGTTTTATATTCTAGTTTCTTCAAAATAGCCACCCTTTGCTCTGATTACTGCTTTGCACACTCTTGGCATTCTCTCGATGAGCTTCAAGAGGTAGTCACCTGAAATGGTTTTCACTTCACAGGTGTGCCTTATCAGGGTTAATTAGTGGAATTTCTTGCTTTATCAATGGGGTTGGGACCATCAGTTGTGTGTGCAGAAGTCAGGTTAATACACAGCCGACAGCCCTATTGGACAACTGTTAAAATTCATATTATGGCAAGAACCAATCAGCTAACTAAAGAAAAACGAGTGGCCATCATTACTTTAAGAAATGAAGGTCAGTCAGTCTGGAAAATTGCAAAAACTTTCAATGTGTTCCCAAGTGGAGTTGCAAAAACCATCAAGTGCTACAACAAAACTGGCACACATGAGGACCGACCCAGGAAAGGAAGACCAAGAGTCACGTCTGCTTCTGAGGATAAGTTCATCCGAGTCACCAGCCTCAGAAATCGCAAGTTAACAGCAGCTCAGATCAGAGAACAGATGAATGCCACACAGAGTTCTAGCAGCAGACCCATCTCTAGAACAACTGTTAAGAGGAGACGGAGGTGCGCGAATCAGGCTTTCATGGTCAAATAGCTGCTAGGAAACCACTGCTAAGGAGAGGCAACAAGCAGAAGAGATTTGCTTGGGTCAAGAATCACAAGGAATGGACATTAGACCAGTGAAATCTGTGCTTTGGTCTGATGAGTCCAAATTTGAGATCTTTGGTTCCAACCACCGTGTGTTTGTGAGACGCAGAAAAGGTGAACGGATGGATTCCACATGCCTGGTTCCCACTGTGAAGCATGGAGGAGGAGGTGTGATGGTGTGGGGGTGTTTTGCTGGTGACACTGTTGGGGCACACTGAACCAGCATGGCTACCACAGCATCCTGCAGTGACATGCCATCCCATCCGGTTTGCGTTTAGTTGGACAATCATTTATTTTTCAACAGGACAATGACCCCAAACACACGTCCAGGCTGTGTAAGGGCTATTTGACCAAGAAGGAGAGTGATGGAGTGCTGTGGCAGATGACCTGGCCTCCACAGTCACCGGACCTGAATCCATTCGAGATGGTTTGGGGTGAGCTGGACCGCAGAGTGAAGGCAAAGGGGCCAACAAGTGCTAAAAGGAAGCACTACAAGAATCAGCATGGCATAAAGCTACAACATTAACAATGAACAATGTCAACATGCTAATGTCTAGCAAATAGAATGTTTACTATGGTCATCATCCTAGCTGAGTAAGCTAACATTTGCTTTTGTAACGGTTCAAACAGTTGTAAATTGTACTTACCTTACCATTATGCAATAATTACAGCAAGAGGTCAAGAGTAAAAGGTGATGGACAAAGTACTATATGAAACACATTAAAATGAAAAAATATGAAATTATTATTTCAGGACAATGACAGTGAACAAGATTAAAAGTTTACAGCAACACTATTAGCTATGTTAATAACCTCAGAATGGTAACACTGACAGTATGAACATCCCTATGCTTAGCATGTGTGGTCACCATGTTAGCCACAGAAGAGCACCACTAAAGCCATGACGAGATTCAAAGTCTTACTTAAGCCCACTCAAGGATGTTCAATGCCACTTTGGGGAAATTATGTCAAAGTCTACGTCAGGCCTGAATATTTCTGAATTAACTTTTTTTTTAAATTAGGAATTAAATCCAATCACATCAACACCAATGACATTGATATAAATAATTACAGTAAGTTCAGTAATTATCAAACACAACAACAGAAGTCAATACAAAGTATCAATTACACAATACTGTAAACCATTTGACAATTCAAAATTAACTTTCAGGATAGCTTTTTTTAATCCAGATACTTTAAATATGCTCTATGAACAAAGCACACTTAGGACAAACAATTTCAAGGCCTGATTAAATGTCAGTCTGAATCTGGAAAGTAATTTGCATTGATTCCTTCCATCTTTCCTGTCCAGTGTCCATTGTAAAACTGCAACAACAACAACAACAACAACAAAAAAAAAAGGCAAACGTAAAGAACAATCTTCCAAACAAAAATACAAGAATTTGAGGGGAGAGAGTCTGGAAACAGTGGAAAGAGAATGACATGAGAGAGAAACCCCAGCAAGTTATACCAAAGAGAAAGAGAACAGAATTCCATTTGGGGATTCAACACAGTAATCCCCCTTCCTTCAATCACAACCCCCACTGTCTCTCCACCCTCCAGTCCATAGCATGATAGAGCTGCTGTCATTAATTCTGTAGAATGGGGTGAAGATGAGAAAGGCAGCGAGTCACAATCTTCACAGCCACATATATAGAGCCTGGCCTCCTTTCATCTCCCAGACAAAAACACAAAGATACTATCTGCTATGCCTGAAACCCATTTCTCTGTACCATTAGGAGCTGAAATAGGGTCCTTCAGGGGACCCATGGGCCTGAAATCATCAAAGCTTATGTATGTTACTGAGTGATTCACCTGCATGAGTGTTTTCTGCTCACAATCTGCCTGAAAACCAATGACTGGAAACTGGATACACATACCAGTGAATGGGATTGGTATGTTGACTGTCCAGTCACAAAGACAATATAGGCTTTTATTTCCTTGCATTTTTGTAAATCAATAACTGAAAGCATTTGAACCCATTTTTCAAATAGTGGTCTGTATAATTAGACATTCCTGTTAACAAGCTTATCAGAGACAGAGAAAGTATTTTTTCTTCTTTAGTTGGGAAACTCATGGGGTACAAGGGCCAAGCACTGAGGTACAGACCAAACCATAACTTTAGTGAACTGTAGGATTGCTCAAAGATGTAACATGTTAAAGTGTTAACGGTTAGAAAATGTTACCCTTTAGGAGCAAATTATATAGTTTAAGCTGAAATTTAAATTCTCATTTTGAATGAAGAACATGTAAAAAAATATAATTTAATCAAGATGATGATGATTTCTGTTTAAAGCCAATATTATGGTCTTTGTACTCCTTTTTGATTTATTTTTAAAACCAGTAAATTTTTCTTACATTTCTTAAATGTGTTTGTTTGTAAACATTAAAAGTATAGAGAGCATACTGTAGTGTTTGTTGCTTCCAGGAGTCTCTGTTAAGATGAGTTTACAGTGAGAAAGCTCCTCCGTTGGCTTCGGTAGATAAAAAAAAATCCAGGAGAAAAATAGCCAAATAACAGAGCTAGTGATTGTTCAGCAGATAAACTTCGCTTTAAGTCATGGAATCTACAGAAAAATCATGCAATAATCATTTACATTTGTATTTTGTTCATTTGTTCACCCTGTTGTTTTTCAAAACTCCAAATGAATGCTTATAAGAACCCTAATTCCAGTGAGGATAAAAATAATTATAAAATGGAAAGGTGAAATCTGGCAATCTGATTGGCTGTTAACTGTGATATAATGAGCGTATACCACAGCTACTATTCTAAAAAGCCTTACCACAGCATATCACTCCGCTTCAGGGAAGCAACAATGTTTCCAACAACCAACTGTTGGAAACAACAGTACGCAGCAAAAAGTAGCTGGTTTTGATGTTTATTTTTTAAGGCGTTAACAACATTCAAACATGTTCACGGTCAACTTTGATCTCCGGGGAGGGTTAACGATGGATGAATGGATTGAAGAGTGCCTGTCTCTGAATAAAAAGCCGAGCAAAAGACGGCTCATAGCGACTAAGACACTTATGGCTCTATAGGGTGAAATGATATTTTACAATTCTTCACATTGCCCATGCATTTTCTTCAGGAAATGCAATTATTCTAGTTTACTAACGAAATTCGTTAAGGCAAGAAATTTGGTGCTTTTAAAGTCATGATATTCAGATGATGCTGCTGCGTCTCCAGGTGCCTGCCGCGATGTTACATGTCGTATAGTCGGCTTAATAAAGTCAGTGATCACTCAAAGCTAAAACTATTAAAAAAACTCTCATTCATTGAGGTTTTGGGTGGATTCTTCCGGACCACTCACTCATAGTTAACCGCGGGGGGACCTCGCATGTTTACGTTATGGGGCTGATTGTCAGAGAAGCAACAATGTATCCATGACAACAAACTGTTACAGTAGGTAGCAAAAAGTTGCTGCGGTGTTTTGACAGCGTTAACAAATAGCCTAGACTAAACTAGTTGAATTCACATGTTTAAGGTTAACTTTCACCTCCAGATAGAGTTAACAATGGTGGAGTTGATTGAGCAATGACTTTCTCCCGAAAAAAAGGCGAGGAATAGACGACATGCAGAGCTAACGTATGGAGAAGTGGGACTATTTTTTTCCACAGCGGGGCTATTTTATTATATTTCTGTTTAATTCAAAACTACATGAAAATAATTGTGTATTTCTCTTTCATATTGCCATTATTGGTAACCGTTTTATAAACGGGGGTTTCCGCTACACGTCGAGCCGAATAACGCCCCTTAGCTGTGGTATAATGAGCGTATATCACGGCCTGTCGTGATGTATTGCTTAAATATGCAGTCATTTTGAACAACAAAAGCAATTAGAAAACAGAGTGTACAGTAATATGTTTCTCTATAAAATCACAACAGTATATAAATATATACTCTCAAAAAGAAGAGAAAAATAGCAAATCACACAAAAAAATAACCTCTTATTCAATATGTGGCAGGTTTAGAATACCATTGTTCTCTGGGAGGAAAGAGAAGAGAGTGGCATTTGCAGCCTTGTAGCCAGCTATATTTCACTGCTGGGAATGCCGCTGATGCTGCGCTGTGTTCCACATGGCTGCCTACCTTCACCAAACTGACAGCCACAAAAATGAGTGTTTACTGCTCTCCGGCGGAGCAAGATAAGCCCACAGATGGGCCTCTCCACTCCAACAGGTCTAGAGGAGAGCCATCTTGAAGTGACAGAGGGCTGAATGAAGTAGATTGGGGGGGGGGGCAGAGTGTCCGAGAGGCAGAGGGTGGGGGGACACAGATGGGAAGATTTATACAGCAACTGGCAATGTTTTAACGAGTTCAACACAGTACAAGTGCATTGATGCATCGTTATCATGTAAAAGCGTACTTTGTACCGTAAGCTCAACATTGTCTGTGATGTAGTGTTTAATTAAATTTTTCACAATACACTGCCACTGTTATGTATCATCTTTATAACAAATATATCAAATCATGCAACATGAATTAGGGCTTCATGTAGTTTTGCATTACAGCTGATTATTTGAACCTGTTCTCATCAGAAAAATGACTCAATAGGTTGACTGTGTACGGAACCCCCCTGGTGTCAGGTGAGGAAAAAAAAGTAAATCCGTGCGCACAGTTTACAAACCGTTCCTATGGATTTGCAAATTGTATTGTATAGACTCGGGTTTGCAAACTGTTCCCACAGATTTGCAAACTGTACCCACAAATTTACAAAAGGTGCCCACGGAAGCGTGAAATGAGGGTACCGGCTTGGCAAATGACTGTCACCAAGGAATGGGGAACGACACCCACGCCATCCATCCAGTACATCCAATTTATCCCAATTTAAGGGTCGATTTAATGCATTATTGTGTTTTTAATCAGACTTCCCATAGCTTTAATTGAGTAGTGTAGAATTAAAACAGTTGTTTGCCAAGCCGGTACCGTTTTACGCATCGACAGGCACCATTTCTATAGATAGATAGATAGATAGATAGATAGATAGATAGATAGATAGATAGATAGATAGATAGATAGATAGATACTGCGAAGACATTTTTCAAGTTGAAAATCTTTACTGATGAACATTGTATAATTTTTAGAGAACAAAATGATATAACAACTGTCAATGGAAACCAAACTCATTTCACCCAAATCACACTGAAAATCTAAGTAAAAATTCACAGACTGATCCAACTTGATCGGGGCATCGGTGAGCACCTGGACAGTCTGTGGCGATATCAGATGCACCATTACATAATGTCTCATAAGTGCTCAAATGGATATCGGTCAGGGGAACAAGAAGGCCAGTCAATGATATCAATGCCTTTGTCATCCAGGAACTGCCTACACACTCTGGCCACATGACGCTGGGCATTGTCCTGCACCAGGAGGAACCCAGGGCCCACTGTACCAGCATAAGGTCTGACAATCGCTCTGAGGATTTCAACAGTAGTCTCTGTTGTCTCAAAAACTCTCACCCTCAGCTAACACCTGCGCATGCGTGAGGTGTGAGCACAAGGGGACGCCAGGCTCCTGAATAGCGTACCTGAAATGTGGATTAAAAGCAGACTTTAAAAAGTTGTTAAGAGCCAAAGCTGTGCTGAAACTCAAAGTGAAGTGTTATGCCGCCGAGGAGGAGAGATAAAGACGGAAAAACAAAGTCAGAAACTACAAGTGAAATTGCGAAGGAGGAAACGGGAGCGGCTGCAATCATGACAGGTGCTGTGAATCAACAACTATCTGATTTGATCCGTACGATAATGAGGGAAGAAATTGGCGTGGTGTTAAATAAACTTCAACCACAGTTGGATGGTCTTAAGAAGGACATATCTGAGTGCAGTGGCAAAGTTGGGAAAATTGAAGAAGTTTTGTCTGACTTAGATGACTATGTGACAGCGCTGGAGGCAGTCAATGAGCTGCTTCGCAGAGAGAACACCGAACTAAAAGAAAAGATGGAGCGTCTGGAAAGCCACAGTAGGAAATATAACTTGCGTGTGTTTGGCCTGACAAAGGATGTTGAGAAAGGTAACCCTACAAGCTACATGAACACTCTCTTTGAGGAGTTGTTTAAAGGCAAACTCCAGACAGCGCCTGTGGTAGAAGTTGCGCACCGAATTGGACCTCAGGGAAAGAATGGAAACAGGGCAATGATTGTGAGGATGCAGCACTACAGGGTGAGAGAGGAGATCCTGAAAGTTGCGAAAAGGGAGCGTACGCTGAAGCATGGAGAAATGAAACTTCAAATCTTCCCTGACCTGACCTCGGACATGGCAAAGCAGAGAGCAACATTTCGGGAGGTGAGGGAGAACCTGAGGAAAGCGGGCGTGAGGCATGGAATTATTCGCCCTGCCACATTAATCATAACTGTTGAGACTGGGCAATCAAGAAAGTTCACGGATTCAATTCAATTCAATTCAATTCAATTCAATTCAATTCAATTCAATTCAATTCAATTCAATTCAATTTTATTTGTATAGCGCCAAATCACAACAGAAGTTGTGTCAGGACACTTTCCATATAGAGCTGGTACAGACCAAGCTCTTTTATCTACAAAGAAACCAACAATTCCCCCATGAGCAAGCACTTGGCGACAGTGGCGAGGAAAAACTTCCTTTTAACAGGCAGAAACCTCGAGCAGAACCAGACTCTGGGTGGGCGGCCATCTGCTTCGACCGGTTGGGTGAGAGAGGAAGAGCAAGAGAGGGAGAGTGAGACAGACAGACAGACAGACAGACAGACAGACAGACAGACAGACAGACAGAAATGCAGTCAGAGAGAGAGAGAGATCATCGGGAAGCGGAGAACTATTGGGAGTCGGTGATCAAACCAGGACTGCGGCCT
Organism: Chaetodon trifascialis; assembly: GCF_039877785.1. NCBI lineage: Eukaryota > Metazoa > Chordata > Actinopteri > Chaetodontiformes > Chaetodontidae > Chaetodon > Chaetodon trifascialis. The sequence goes on along the minus strand of NC_092064.1, from coordinate 2,727,235 downwards.
CCCAAACATAGCTGAACTTTGAGAATAGAAAACCGCCAGCAGGTATGAGCTAGCGAAGCATAATGATGAAATTAAACTATATGCCTGCTGTAAGACTATGATAATGACTATTGGGAAAATATGAATTGATGATGGTGATGACGGTGATGATGATGATCACCTACGTAATATCGCAAAAATCAGGCATATTTTGTCTCAAAATGATGCAGAAAAACTAGTCCATGCATTCGTAACTTCCAGGCTGGATTATTGCAATTCTTTACTATCAGGCTGCCCAAATTCGTTGCTGAATATTCTCCAGTTGCTCCAGAACGCTGCAGCACGTGTTCTGACAAAAACCAGGAAGAGAGATCATATTTCTCCAATACTAGCCGCTCTGCAGTGGCTCCCTGTAAAGTTTAGAATAGAGTTTAAAATTCTCCTCCTTACTTACAAAGCCATAAATGGCCAGGCACCTTCTTATCTTAAAGAGCTCATAGTACCTTATTGCCCCACTCGAACACTGTGTTCCCAGAATGCAGTTCTACTTATGGTTCCTAAAGTCTCAAAAAGCAGAACAGGAGTCAGAGCATTTAGCTATCAAGCTCCTCTCCTGTGGAACCATCTTCCAGTCTTTGTCCGGGAGGCAGACACTGTCTCTACATTTAAGAGTAGGCTTAAAACTTTCCTTTTTGATAAAGCTTATAGTTAGGGCTGGCTCAGGCTGGTCCTGGACCAGCCCCTAGTTATGCTGCTATAGGATTAGACTGTCGGGGGACATCCAAAGATACACCGAGCTCCTCTGTCCTTCTGTCCCTCTCCATCCACACGCTCTCATGTCCTACCACGGCGTGTTACTAACTTAGCTCCTTCCCCGGAGTCTCTGTGCTTTGTCGTCTTGCAGGTTCCCATGGACAGTGGCTGAATCTGGATTGTGGATTTCAGCTGCGTCTCCTGCCTTGGCCCTGCCTGACATCCACTGCAACTGCTACTGCTGTTATTACATCCACTGTCACTGTTACTGTGACTGCATGTCTGTCTCTCTGTCTCTCTGTCTCTCTGTCTCTCTCTCTCTCTCTCTGACTGCATGTCTGTCTGTCTGTCTGTCTGTCTGTCTGTCTGTCTGTCTGTCTGTCTGTCTGTCTCTCTCTCTCTCTCTCTCTCCCTCTCTTGCTCTCCCTCTCTCACCCAACCGGTATATATAACAGGAGATGGCATTGGTTCGATGGTGGTTGTACCAAGTCAGAGAGTAATATTGTACTGTGAGAGTGAGTATGTGTTTGTGTGTGTATTTGTTGTAGCTCTGAAAACAGATAAGATGTTGATGAATGAAATAATTAAATAAGAATCATGACAAATGAAATTAAATTACCAAAGAAAGGATTGAGGATCACTCATTTAAATATTTGTAGTTTGAGGAATAAAATACATGACATCTCTGATATTCTTATAAAGCAAAAACTAAATATATTAGCCATCTCTGAAACACATTTGGATCTGGTAATAGATAGCACCTTGTTGAGCATTGAGGGGTACCGCATCTATAGGAAAGATAGAAATGCATGGGGTGGAGGTGTAGCATTTTTTATACAGAGCCATATACCAGTGAAAGTGAGAGAGGACTTAGAAAGCAAAGAGGTAGAGGTAATCTGGCTACAAGTTCAACTACCCTACATCAAACCAGTACTCATGGGATGCTGCTATAGGCCACCAAATGCTACATCAATGTACTTAGAACAAGTGTGTGAAATGTTGGACAAGGTATGTGATTCTAATAATGAAATATATTTTCTTGGTGATCTCAATATTGACTGGATCTCAAAAAAATGTGCTCTCAGAAGTAAGCTGCTTTCTACTGCAGATACATGTGGTCTACAACAAGTCATTACAAAGCCAACTAGGATATGTTGCAGAGTCGATGGTCAAAAATCATCTACTTGTATAGACTTAATCCTCACAAATGCTGCTGATATATGTTCAAAGCAATATCAGTTCCAGTGGGCTGCAGCGATCATAACCTGGTGGCAATTGGGAGGAAAACCAAAATTCCAAAAACTGGCTAGAAAATAGTATTAAAAAGAATGTTCAGAGACTTTAATGAAATGAACTACTATGAGGATGTAAGACATATTAACTGGTCAACAGTGCTGAGCAAGGAAGAACCAGATTCGGCACTGCAGGCTTTTGATGACTTGTTAGGACCAATCATAGATAAACATGCACCAATAAAAAAAACAAACTGTAAGAAACACAAGAGCTCCATGGTTAGACCAAGAACTTAAAGAGCTTATGGAGCGAAGGAATAAAGCAAAGGCAGAAGCAATCAAATCGTATGATGTGTCACAATGGAACATTTACAGAAAATTAAGGAACAATGTAACAAAATTAAATAAAATGAAAAAGAAGAAGTACTATCAAAATAGAATAATAGATGCAAGAATGGACAGTAAGAAAATATGGAATATATTAAAGGGATTAATGGGAAAAAGTAATAGATCCACTCCATTTTTTTGGAAGCTGATGGAAATATTCTTACTAAGCCAATAGAAATAGCAAACTATTTAAGTAATTTCTTTAATGACAAAATCCAGAAACTACGAGAGGGTATGGAGATCAGGAAAGAGAAAGATTGCATCTCAAGTAATTTAATAAAAGATAAAATAATGAATAATAAATTGTGTACTTTTCAATTTGAGAACACTACAGTAGATACAGTCAAGAAACTCCTGCGAGGAGCAAGAGAAACACGTTCTGGTATTGATAACCTGGATCTAAAGTTACTTAAACCTGTGGCAGATCTGGTTGCTTTGCCTATTGCTTTTATTATTAATTTGAGTTTTAAAAAAAGTATCTGTCCTTCAGAGTGGAAAATTGCTAAGATCATTCCACTACCCAAAGACACTAAGGAAATATTCTCTGGGAAAAACAGTCGACCAATAAGCTTACTGCCTACCTTGGGTAAAATCATGGAGAGGATTGTATATGAACAAATCCAAGAATATTTCTGTAATAACAACTTAAACACGATATTTCAGCATGCATACAAAAAGGGGCACTCTACAACTACAGCACTAACACAAATGACGGATGATTGGTTGAGAGAAATAGAGATGCAAAATATAATTGGTACTGTATTACTAGATTTTAGTGCAGCCTTTGATGTGTTGGATCATTCCCTCCTGTTGAATAAGTTAAGGTGTTATGGATTTGAAGACTCTGCAAATAATTGGGTTCGGAGTTATCTAATAAATAGAAAATTCTCAGTTTATTTTAATGGCAGCTATTCTGAAATGAGAGAGGCAGGTTGTGGAGTGCCACAGGGGAGTTGTCTGGGGCCACTTTTATTTTCTATATTTACTAATGACATGCCTCTGGTATTGAATTCTGCCACAATGGTGATGTACGCTGATGATTCCACAATATACGCTTCAGCAAGTACAGTAGAGGAGTTAAATGAGGTGTTAAATAAAGAACTGATGCTTATTAAGGAATGGGTTACAGGAAATAAATTAGCTCTTAATATTGAAAAAACTAAATCTATTGTTTTGGGCTCAAGATATAGGCTGAAATCTGCACCCATCCTGAACCTAAGGCTAGGAGATAAACATATAGAGCAAAAGACAGAGGTAAAGTTACTGGGATTAATTATTGATGACAGAATGTCGTGGAACAGTTACATTAGTTACTGTTACCGTAGAACAGTTACGGTGCTGTCATCTGGTCAAATACAACACAAAGTAATCTGCACAAACTACAAGTGGCCCAAAATAAAGCTGCTCGTATACTGTAGCTCTGAATTGTCCATATAGAACTAGTAGCACAACAATGCATAATCAACTAATTTGGTTAAATGTTAAAAGTAAATTACATTATTTGCTTGTATCTTTTATAAAGAATGTTATTGTGTATAAAATTCCTGAGGTACTCTATAATAAATTGACATTCTTTTCTGATAGACATCAGTACTGTACTAGGCAGGTATTAGAGGGGAGATTTAGGCTGCCTCAGTGCAGAACAAACTTGATAAAAGGAATGGTGCACTATAGGGCAATGGTGGCATGGAACTTATTACCAAGCTTCTTAATTTCAAGTAGTAATAGGAGCTGCTTTAATAAAAGGTTAAAAATGTACTTATTTACATATGGGATACCTTGAACGAAATGTTGTTCCTCTCACTGCTGATGTGAGCTTTCTGATTATGTGAGTTATCTAGTGAGCGGAGAGTTTCGTTTTGTTGTCTATACCTTTCTTTTCCTTTTTTTTCTATTGCTGTGTTTATTTCTATGACATCAAGAATTAAATAACAGGGCGACTTGTATGAAAGGATTGTTGGTGTGAATGTATGGAGTGTATTGTCTGTAATTCTATGTTTAAGATGAAAATATTGTTTGAGAATGTAACGTGAGGACCCCAGGAAGAATAGCTACTGCATATTTGTGGTATCTAATGGAGGATCCAAATAAATAAACAAATAAACAAGTCAGGGTACCATTGGCTATGACATGGAAGTCTGTGCGACTCTCTCAGGACATGCCTCCCCAGACCATCATTGACCCAGGGCTCTATTTTTGATTCCGCCACTGGCACAGCGGAGGCATGGCGCAGAGTCAGGTCCACTTCGCCGATGGGGTGTGGCAGACTTTGGTATTTGCGTGCACTGCGCTGCCGTCCCAACTAGTCCCACCCAGCGGCGCAACTCAGAAGGAGGGAGGGGAGAAGGCGTTGAGTGGGTTTGACACAGCCGCCTCCAATCTTTACCAATCACACCAGCTCCTCGTCTCACCTTTAAAAACACCACTGCCGAGGCGCATGGCAAGTTTCGAGGATGACTGAGACCGCGCAGGAAACTGTCTGACGCCCAAACTTTTACGTGTGCCGAACGCGCTTGCGATGTGGTCAGATGAGATACTGATCAAAATATATAAATTTAGGTCTGACTGTATGCGTTGACTCAGATAGTTGCATTGAATTGTGACTTTTGCTAATTATTGATTGCAGTGAAATGCCAGACACTGTGGAAACCTGCCTGTTAGGTATTGGTGACGTGGGCGCACGACTCTGCTGGTTTACGAAAATCCACTTGCCCAGCGGTGGGCCACTGGCGCACAGAGTTGACCAGGTCTGGGGTGGCGAGCTTTCAGCGCACTTTTACGTCACCAGTGTGGACCAAAATGGACCGAAAATCCAAATCTGCCAGCTGATTATGCCGACACCTCCCCCTACTGCGCCGCAATGCCCATCTTGGCGCACCTCGGTTTACCAAAATACCAAGTGTGCTGCGCGCCTGCCTGCACTGCACAAAAATACCACTGCGCGGGGTGTGCACCCTGCGCTCTGCCAGTGGCAGGGACGAAAATAGAGCCCCCAGTGACAAGGACAATAACAGAACTCAAAACTAGAGAAGAATCAGAGAGCAATTATCTTTGACCACCACATGCAAAGCCATTTTCTTTTTGGTGGTTGCATTTTGCCGCTCCATTGCTCCTGTTGTCACTTTCATTTGCACCAACCCAAGTGTAATTGAGTCACAATTACTTGTGCTTCCTAAAAATCGACAGATTGATATTCCTGAAGTTTAACTGACTTGGTGTTATACTGATGATTAAGTGTTTCCTTATTTTTTTTGAGCAGTTTATATGTTTCATGTGTCATTAGAGAATTACACTGAAAATGTGCATTGTTGTTGTTGATAGGTCAATAATGACTAAATTAATATTTACAGGATAGTTTTGGTAGTAAGTGGTTTAGGGAATTGGCTTCTATAATTATATCTAATCACTTGAGTGGTTGAATTTTCACGAATTCTAAGTGAATTCACTAAGTGAATGTAGAATGCAGTGAGAAACTAATTTGTTTTTCCAAAGACCCTGATGAGCATTTTCACTATTATGACCATTGTGTTGACCCAACATCCCCCACACCATCCTGTTACTTTATTTATTTATTTATTTGTAAGTGCTTTGTAAGTTTTGTTTTACGTGGGAGGACATTTGCTTTACTTTACTCAACTGGCCACATTTGAGATGTCTGATGCTAGGCCACGACAGGCATCATATTGCTTTCTGTCTGAGCTGCATGTCTAAATGCACTGTCAGGATGTGTATCCCAAGATCTCAGAAATTAACCTGTTCAGTAAAATAATGCCAAATAGGAACTATGAGTGCAAGATCCAGGCTTCAAGCAATCGTTTCAGGGGATTCACAAATCAAAATAAACCTCAGATCATATATACGAATTAACATATTTGCCTGTTATATGAATTTGAAATATGGTTATTTCAAAATCGATGAGCAGGAATGGGACCAGTTGTGATTCAGCTTAAACCTGAAGCCATCCAAATATAGAGAGGACTGCAGGGAGGGGGTTTCACTCAGATGTGCTTGTAGCTGTTTGAGGAATCAAGCAGCCTGACAAGTGTGAAATTTGAGTGAAGCCAGTGGAGTGGAACGGAAAGGACTGTCAACATCTAGTGACTCAAAGAGCGGAGGGAGCCGAGATGAAACACTGGCACTGTAAAGACCTTTGAACTTAAGATAGAAAGGGACAATGGCAGCAACAAGGGCACTCAGCAGGAAAATAAGCCATACTCGGATGTCTTACAAGGTTCCAGTCTTGTTTCACCAGCCAGAATCCAGGCGATTCTTGATTTCCCAAGTGTAATTTTTAATCACTGAAGTGTGACAGAAGGACAGCCACAGGGATTAATCTCAGAGAAAAGCAAACAAACACACTATATGTTTAGGGGTAAATTTAACTATCATCTCCAACATTACAGCAATTGGAAGAGTTTGTTTAGAAGTGAAATTAAAAGAGGATGTATCCTACTTGTCGTGATTAAAATGCTCCCCCACTAAGCAATCTGCATATCAGTACAATGACCAGAAAAATTCAAATATTTGAGACAGGCGCAAAGAGTGGGCAGCATGTGGGGGTGGCTTTTGAATTATCAGGAGCAGATAAGGTGGAAGAGGGAGGCTTCATTTGCCTTTTTGTCTAAGAGGAACCATCAGCGGTGGGATCAAGTGGGCTTCCTGTCTATCTTATCAGGGCTTCAGATGAAACCCAAGCAGCGCAACCTGATGATTTCCCCAACACGTGGGAGATAACTGACAGCAGACAATCACTGATTCAATCTGAGATCAGCATGCAATCTTGCCCCCTCGAGTCCCTCATCTCACTACAACAGGAAGCGACACCAGGTGGAGATAACAAGAAGGGAAAGCATAGCCAGGGAACCCTGCTGCAGTCTGTGTGGCTACATTTCAGATGTAAGTCAGCTTAATCAGACAGTGAAGAAGCAGAGCTGAAACAAGAAGCTGTGAGAGGAAAGGGAGATAGAGCATAGATCCAGCTGCTATAATGTGACAGCTGCTTTAAAATAAAAGACATCACCTCTAGCAATGAGACGAAACAAATTTTCGTTTTATTATTATTGAATTTTTCATTTTATACACCCTCAAGAGCTAATGTAACACCTGTACAGATGTCAGCCAACGACATACAAATCAAACAAATGTATATGTCGGTTGAATTTGTGTATGTGACAGCTCAGTCTCTTACGGAACTCACCAAGAGCTTTCTTTCTGTGTGGTGTCTAAATTGAAGTTATACAGCCACATAGGACATGCATTTTTTGCTCAAGTTGAAATATTTTTAACCTTCGCTTAAGTCTTTGAACTTACTTCATACACAATTTCCCTACATCCAAAATCAGACTCCCCTGTTTTTCACAGGATTTTCCAATATTTTACCAATTTCTCCCGCTGTCCTTCTGCTTAAATATTTTCCCATAAATCACCCATGTTTCTAACTTTTCTGAAAAAAAATAAAAAATAAAAAAAATAAATAAATAAAATAAAATAAAAAATAGATGGGATATATAACCACCTATTTGATGTGTTTGCTACGTTCTTGCATTGCCCTCCAGTACAGCAGGGGGCAGTATTTAGAACATTAGCTCAAACACCAGCTGCTAATAAAAGAAGAAGAAGAAGAAGAAGAAGAAGAAGAAGAAGAAGAAGAAGAAGAAGGGTGTGTGAGAGGGATGGAGCGCCTGCCAAAAAAGCAAGAAAGTTTGTGCAAATATCTCACCAAATGGGAGGAGGCTTACCATCTGTCATTCATGCTTTTTGTAGAATATGCCTCAGATTTTAGTGTATCACACAGAGGTAAAAGTAACAACCCAAGTATAAGAGTGAGACACAGAAACATGCTCTTACAATGACTGTATTTATACTATCTCTCCCATCCATTTTTGTAATCACCCTCTGTGACCAACTGTCTCACTTGCCAGTAGCCTCTCTCAAAACTCACAAGTGAATCATAATGTTGTTAGTGATGAGTACATATCTTTGAAGAACATATTTAAACTAAGTGCTAAATTTATAGGGCCTTTTGTGTTTTCATGTATATAAAGCAGGGATGTTCATAACATTTCACTTTCAACCACCTAATTGTATTCACTTATTGTAGGAACTAGTTAACCCAGTCCATGTTGTGCAGATAAAGCGGTTGCCTACAGGTGATTTTGGGATTCACTATGTATAGCCTTGTCTAAATGTAAGGAGTTTATGGATAGCGGTGAGGGTGGTGGGACGGCCAAGGCTGGGCCACAGGAAAATTTCCTTTATTTTCAAATCCCAGTGTTGACAGGTATGTCTGCTTTATGTCTGCTCTGAACACATCTTCAGTGAAAGTAAATGAGCATAGGTGTCACATATTTAAATTGGCTTGTTTTAAACGATCAAAATATGAGCATTTCTTTTTATTCTGGACTAGTACCTATATCAAGTCCTATGTTGGTGACTGACTGACTGCTTGGTTTGCCTGTTGGCTTTGGTGTCATCGTGCTCTCACTGCCCTAATAGTACATTATACCACTGAAATCGTGCTTATGCTAGTTAAGGCAAGATACAGTTTCCTCAGATGATAAGTGAGAGATCCCCTTCAAGCATTTTAAAGCAATGAGATACACATATGGTAATGTATACAATACAACATTAGATGGAGCATATACATCTTCTATGCTAAGCAATTCCCAAAATAATGCCAGTCCTACATTAGAATCTGTATGCTGATACAGAGTTTGATGGTGTTTTGTGTACCTGTTTCTGACATTTTGTCATTTAATCTTCTTGGTTGTACTGTTGCAACTGATTGTATCCCACATGGATAAAACAAACAAGCAGCAGACATTTTACATTCACACAATACTGCAGTGCTTTAACTGCAATGACAATGTCCTTAACTCATGCCAGCGAAGTCTTGGGTCTAGCTCAAGAAAGCAAACACAATTACAAAATCAATTATGTTCCGCTGATTACTCGTGATTTATAATTACCAAGCTCAGGGCTGCTCTGCTTTTTAACATTAATTCAATAAGCTTGTTTATGCACAGCGCTGGCTTACAGCAGCTGATTGGCGGTTAGAAGGCTGTACAGGTGCAGCTCCTAGGCCTTCATTTTCTGACTGACAAGAAGGCCTGTTAAACAAACTCAGAGGGATGGATGGGCAATCTGAGGCAGCAGGAGTTTTACCAGTGGGACACATGACCTGCATGGTAGTAGTCAAATGAGTGAGACATGCATGATGAGATGTTGGACACAAAACCAGGCCCTGCCTGCTCTTTGTTCATCCTTTCAGACCAGGTATTTATATAAATACATCAATAGTAGTCTTCAGCTAATATAAGTTTATGAAATCCAGTATTGATGTCTTTATAATCAAAATGTTAATACCCAATATCACGCCCATATTTAATATCCTAAGATATGACATCTTTATAGCCAAGACTGCTGAGACAGCATTCAGACAAACACTACAAGTAAGAAAACTGATCTAAGGACCATGCGAGCATTTTTGCACATTTTTGCCCTTTAATTACAGATATTTCAAATAACTTGATTTCCAAGGAATTATTGTCATAGGAGCAGCTGCTCCTTTGTAAGTATTTTCCTCACAGTAAATCAATTTTAAAGTTTTCATCTAACCACAGCCTCAATGTTCCTGAGCACGCAAACACAGTCCCTTGGATAATCTGACAATAATACAATAATATAAATTCATATTAATGTCAGTTTAAATGTTTTTCAGCTTTGTTGTTGTAACTGAGAACAAAATCCGATGCCATTGTATCTGAATTCATCTGAAATTGAATCAGAAATTATAAGTGAGTTGATCTAAACTGCTCAGTGTGCCTTATTTTCCACCATGGACAGGTTTACAAGCTAGGAGACCTCGGAGCCACTGATTTCTTAATGATTCAAGTTTGTCATGTCAGCTGATATTGTGTTTTAAACCAGTGGATACACTGTATGCCTGGATTTGGGGGACACCGGGGGAGTTGATCAACAATCTTCCAAAAGAATATTAATGTCTGTGACTTGATGTTTGTTTCAAAGAATCCAATATTTTCTAACCCAGCTGTTTATCTTTTGTATTGAGGATTAATCAGGAGAGTTTCATGTCATGTCAAGCATTCACTTGAACATCCACTTTTCATGTTAAATGATGTTCTGACCTATCATTAGGCCCTGCAGTAGCTATGAAGCTGTATTAAATCTACTGAGCCCTTGAACAATGACACCATTCCCTAGCCCTGTCTTAACTTAAGTTATGCTTCAGCTGAACTGCAATGGCTGTCACCACTGGCTTGATAGGCAGTACATCTGAATGCCACAGCAGTAGTCCAGCTGTCATCCCTGTTTATCTAGCTCCACTAGCATTACAAATAGCTACTAGTTACTGTATATCAAACTTTCCACACCATTTTCTGACCTAATGCACCTTTAATTGTGCTTAAATCCAACCTTCACCCAACAAAGAACAGATACTTGGCAGCTTGCCCCTGCCTTTAGGCTCCACTACAGTGGCTGGCCCAACTGGCTTGATAGGAAGTGTCATGTGAACGCCATGGCCAGCTCAGTTGTCGCAGTTAATCTAGTTATACTAGTCTACTAGTATGGACTAGTCTTATACTAGTCTTGACAATAACAACTAGTCGACAAGTATGAGGATAGTTTTTCTGAATTATGTCTATCAGTCTGTCTTAGTAAGGAAAAGGACATGATTTCTGTCTGTGAGTGTAAAAGTGCAGGCAGTTTTACAGAGTCATCAGATGCCCATCTGATGACTCTGTCCTCCGACCCTCTGATTCTCTAAATAATGCTTGTTTGTGCTGTCTGCAGCATCACCAGATATCACCATTATATTAAAAGTACCCTTGGCCAAAAACTCTTAGTTCACTGACTTAAATCTAAGAACTAATGCTACTCATATGTATTTACCACTGCTTTTTAGCAGAGTAGCTAAAAAAAATCTGAAATGAAAACTATGAAAATAAACAGTCCTCCTCTTCAATGACAAGTCACAGGAGAAGGACAGAGGTACATCACAATGTGAAAAGAGAAGAAGAGCAGATTAGTTACAGGCTAAATAAATAATTCAAATTGCAGCATCAGCAAAGCAGATTTTTATGAAGCCTCAGAGGACAAGGTGACACTGTGAGGAAAAACAGCTCTGTCTCCTTCGTTTATGAGAAAAGTTAGATCAAGTAGCTTTATTTTTTTCTTACTCTTTATTCCTGTCAAAAAAAAAACAAAAACACACACAAAGAGAGAAAAAAATGATACACAAAGTCAAAATGAGGTCACATAAGTGTCAAAAGTACTGAAACTTTAAACTGAAATATTTTTGAATGACTGTCTTAAAATGAAATGGAAGACAATCAAACTCTGCAGTGTTGTGTGATCTCAATCGAACTCTGGAGTGGAGAGCTCTTCAGATCAAATGGAGATAAGGGGACATGTGGCTTGATAGGATGAGTGATCTGGATAGATAACTTGACCGAGAGATGACCTGCAGCGATGCAAAACTCATATGAAGAACCTGTTAGATTTTTCAGACACAAAACAAAGACCGCTTTAACAACAGCACAGTGATTTTAGAAGGTCAGTTATATTTCAGATCAAGGAGAGTTGTAAATAGTTGAATCTATTTGTCTATTCTTGGCATTATTCAAGAGAGACCATCATACAACAAGGCTAAAAGTAAAACCAATCTGAAAGCATACTGATGAAGACGTCCTCTTGGGAGCATGAATATGCTCAATGCATATGTCAATCAGCCTATTTATTGTACAACAAGTTACATGTAAAAGTTTTTTTTTTTTTGGTTTTTTGGGTTTTTTTTGCAAAAGAGTGATGCCAGTGGATCATGTAATCAGTAGTGTCCGTAGTATCAGAGTTTATCTTGTGGGCATTATGAATATCCACTGCCACTGGGAATGTATTTTTGTGTTGGCCAGTACATATGGGATTTTGTATTGTTTTGTATTATTGTCTTTTGGGGCTTCACAGTGCTTCAAGGAAGGGTTGTGTTTTTCAAAAAATTCGACCATATTAGATCTAGCTTGGACATTAATGAATAAATCCGTGGGGAAAAATCACTTGTATGCAGGCGTGGACACAAAGTTTTCCCTGGATATTTTACAGACAAAGGTGGCAAAGGCTGAAGAACATGCATGACATGTGTGGGTGTACACAGTTCGTGCACGCACTTTTAGAGTGCTTACCAATTTGAGGGTAAACAAAGAACAGAAAAGGACAAGATGGCACAGAGATTGATTTTTTTTTTTTTAAGTGAAGAATGATAAAAGAAAAGAGCTTTCCAATGTGACCAGTGAACATGTCATGTGACAGAACAGGTATGTCACATGATATAATCTATTGAAAAAATGCTTAATAATAATAATAATAATAATAATAATAATAATAACAAAAACAGCATATTGAAAAAACTGCATTTTTTGGTCAAATGTTTTTGTAAAATTAATTACACATTATATATCAATATAGGTGTGGTACATGAGACCAATTTTGTATTTCTTTATCAAAAAATTCACCAACATGAGAAAGTCAGCACAAAGGCTTTGAAAATATCACTGATTTTGTGTCATTCAAACTGTTTCTTAACACTCCCTTACTGAAACTGGTGAGTGAGGTCTCATAGGTGAGCTAAATGTTCTCTTGCAGCTAACGCTGGGGGAAATTTGCTGTTGGAAGATGCTGTGGGATCAATGTTAGTCGAATATCCAACTCAAAGCTAACTTTATCGCCATAAATTTCTTCTCGATTAAATTGATTTGTCAAATACCAGTGCTCAAACAGTAAGCTGCTGATTTTCGACATCCAGTTGCATTTATGACTGAGATTCCCAAAAGTTGGGACGCAGTGTAAAACATAAATAAAATTTCTTTTTTTTTCCCAAAAACAGTACAAAGATAATATATTTTATGTTTTTTGCCTCAATAAATATCCCAAAACACCTAGATGTAGAACATTCCACAGGTTAGCAGGTGATAGTATCATGACTGGGTATGAAGGGGGCATTAAAAAGACTTACAACGGGGAAAGGTTCACCACTTTGTGAAACACGCAGTTGTATAAAGGATATTACTACATGGGCTCAGGAACACTTAAACCATTGTCAGTACACACAGTTTGTTAAATGACTGCATTTTTAATTTACTTTTCACAAAGTATCCCAACTTTTTTGGAATTTGTGTTATACTTCTGTAACTTAAGCTGACCTAGTTTTCATTGTAAACATACATTAGTTCGCCTCACAAGTAATGGCAACTGATTGCATACCTTTATTTTGCAGAAATCATGAATGTCATTACCCCATTGTCTCTACATGTTACATGAACGGAACGTACGTGCACTTGGTATAAGTGCATCAACGCAGCTGCTGATAAACAGCACAATAGTTTTGCCTTTTAAAAAAAGCCTTTGCATTTTTGTTGTGAACAAAGGTGGCAGCCAATGATGCAAATCTGATCCCCACCTTTGAGTTAGATTGTCAGGGAAAACCCTTAGAAAGGAATTAACAAAACAGATGGAGGGCAGGGCACCAGGCCACAGTGGTTGATGGGCATCCGACTTTCAGCAACACACCAAGGCCAAACAGCCAGTGAAAGTCCTGCCCTGCTTGTCTTTAATGTACCCAATGATAGGACATAAAAATAAAGTTTTTATACTTAACAACCTAAGATAAGCTATGCTAGACAGTTTCCTCATTCCTGATTTTAAATACACACTGACTTATATACCATTTAACTGATAGTCCTGAATGGATAGGTGAGTGTTTTAAAAGGCAAAGAACAACAAAGTTAACGCTTAAGAATGTAGTAAGGGTTAGAATGTCTGGCTGTGGAGCTGCCTTGCAGGCTCTGTGGAGCGTGTGTATCTTACAATAAGGCACACTTCACATGCATATACACACACACAGCACTCACACTGAGGTAATGGAGGTGTTACTATGAGTGATGGGCCACACTGGATTGCTCCACTCCATCACCTGCCTATCTATAAGACATCTCCATTTGCTCACTACACCTCAGCAACACTCATAAAGTGAAGAGAAAACAGAGAAATCCTTGCAGAGTAAAGTACAAGTCTGCCATGTCCAGGAGAGGTAACTGTGTGGTGTATGCATTCTTTGCTGAGTCATATTTTTGAGTGATCTATTTCTAGGACATGCAAATCCAATATCATCTCATTCGTTCAGCAGGGCTCAGTGACATAAGCTGTGCTTGGAGCTTCATTAGTCACCTGAATGGCCGGTTTAGACATCCATGCCATGATTTGGCATTCTGGTATTCAGGCACCACACACACTACTGGCTCATCTAAAGCCCTCATGCATTTCTACTGTATCTGCCGGCCGCATCAACATAGTAACTCAGCTGTGGAGTGATTTTGTTGTGAGACCTGAAACACTCCTGGCTTTCTTTAGAGACAAAAATCAATTTATGGGATCAACATAAAAATGCTTCCAAAGCCAAATAGCTTGAAAAACATTGAAATAACGACATCATAGCTCTGCCTCAAGCTATTAGCAACAACTTAAACAACTTTTCCAACGTTTCCAAAATGTGTTGGGATGGCATGTAAAACGTAAATAGAAATAGAATTGATGTTTTGCAAAACATTGAAACCCCATATTTAATTGGGGTTGGGAGACAACATTGCAAATGTTAAAAGTGAGAAATCTCATAGTTTTTCTGAAAGGGTGAGTGTTGGATAAAGGATCAGGAAATATCTTAAAGTGAAAGGCTTCATCCTCTGGGACACAAAAATAAGATTAGCAAATTCCATAATCAATCATGTACCAACAGTCTGCAGTTTTTAATCCAAACTGAAGATGGCACCCACTATTCAGCCTTCCCCTAAGAAAAGTAGAAGTTAGCTGTCCATGGCTCATGAGTGGCCACCTCTGTTGTTTTTAACAGGTTTGGGTTAAGGGTGGTGATCATGGTGCTAATATCCATACTAATACCATGGCAATCTGTCCCAAAATTGTTGAGATAAAATTTTAGACAAATGGGTGACCAATGTCACGATTGTTAAGTAATACCACAAGCAATATCACCAGTGATGGAACTTCCATTCACTGGGGACTTTCAGTGGTAAACTGTGCTGTGGTGTACTTTAGGCAGGTTAAATGTTGTTACATCTGCCCCTAGAACATTATCTGATCTGTAGTAACCTCCTGGCTCCCTCTGAGCCTCCCCCCTCTCTCTTCGTGTGTGTCTGTGTGGTGTGTTATTGCATGAATGGAGACAGGTGTGCCCAAGAAGAACCTCTCCAACTGCATCCTATTCTGTAATCAAGAGTCCTACAAAGACTCAGCTCTGCCACATCCACACCGGTGGTTAGTGTTGCTATGCTTTGAAACAGTTACTAGGCTACTCCTATTTCTCCTTTCCTTTCAGACGCATCTGCTGTGCTCCAGCTCCTGTCTCTTAGCCCTCCATCTTGTCTGCCCTGCTTCCCTGTATTAGATCCCAACTCAGTCCAGCAACTCCTGCTCAGCTCTGCTACCCATTCTGTTACAATAAAAATGTACCTCAAATATTGTACTTTGTGTTTTCACCTGGGTTCACCAGTGATACACCAAAGTAATGGAAGCAACACTGGTTATTAATATTTCTTGATTTGAGGTGTACAGGTATAGAGAGAATCTATAATTACAGTGGACAAAGATATCCTGGGATTAATATTTAATATTTACTACCTGCTAAAAGAGTTTATTTCTGTTACAGTTCTTGTAAAATATTGTGTTACTGTCTCCCCACTGCAGCTCAAGGAAATACTGTCAAAACACAAAGAGGGAGTTTCATAAAAAATGTGAAGGGATTACGTGCCAACATTATAAATTGTAAATGTCTTTGGTCCAGATCAAAATATTTCAATCTACTTAAACAACTGACTACATTTTCGTTAAACTTGCTGTGGATTTTTATTTGTCTCAAGAGGATAAATCCTAATGGTTTTGGTGGTAAGCCAGGACCTCTCAATTTTATTTATCAAATAATAATTGACTTAATTCTCCTCATTGGCTTAATGCTCCTCATTGGCTCACTTTTGATTCTGAACACTTCAAAATGGATAAGTCCTCATGGCCTTTCCTCTGGCAGTACTTTAAGAACTAGCACTTCCAGTATAAAAAATAATCTGTCAAGTATGGTGACTGTATGGCAGCAGGCTTTATGACTTTATGACTAATGCACTATATGGGCACTTACATTAAAAGGGTCACAATGCTTAAGATCATGCTTAAGAATAAGCGGATATGCTTGTATGTCAAAGAACAGTATGATGAGTGCATCATATCTTGACCAGGCATGAGGCATTTCTTATCGATGGAATATTCATATGGTGGAAAGCTGTTTAGAAAGGTTAGAATTGAATTAGATTTCTCTATCATGGAAGAGTGATGGCTTTGAACATACCTGCCAACATCAGGTTTTGCAAACAAAGGACATTGTCAGGTGCCCCATCCTGGGCTGTCCCAGCACCCTCAACACTGTCCACATACTCCTGACATTTAGACAAGGCTACACACAGTGAATCCAAAAATCACCACTAGGCAACCACTTGCTTTAAAATAGAGTAGCAAGCATTGGGTTAACTAGTTCCTCATTAAGTAAGTGGCTACAATTAGGTGGTCAGAATCAGGTACCTAGTTGAAAGTGAATGCTGTGAACATCCATGCATTACATTAATGAAAAGACAAAAGGACATATAAATTCAGCACTTAGTTAATTAATGTATTATTTGAAATGTGTACTTTGTACATTGTACTTCAGCTGTGATTTTGAGAGATGCTACTGGCAAATGAGACAATTGGTTGCATGAGTTGTATGAGTGAGAGAATGGATGTGGAATAACGTTTTATTCATCATAGGGGTCTCTTGCATGTGCAAGGGATGTGTTGCTATTCGATTTTATGAAATGATCTTAAACAAACTCAAGGTCACATCCTTTTTCGCACAAAGCACTGACATTTCCAGCTCAGCTTTCATCACTTGATCTGCCTCAGAAACATTCCAAGTTATAAAATCAGTCACTGATGGGGCATGTTTCTATGCCTCTTGGGCGCGCTTAGGCTTGGTACTTTTGTCATAATGGCTCACACTACTTTTCTCTCTATGTGACATACCAAATCCATTTGGCATATTTTACAATAAGCATGATTTTAACTGATGTTGCTGAAGTATGGGTAAACTTCCCATAGTATTTTCGTATGATACTTGTACAAACATTTAGCCTGTTAGGCAGGCTCCTTTTATTGGTGGGTGTTATTTGAGTGAATGATTTCTTGTTACTAGATGCTACATTTGCTCATATTTTACATACTGCCACCTGCCCTTTCACTGGAGGGAAAATGTAAGCCAGAGGGTTATGCCTCTTGTCAACGTTACAGCCAGCCTTTTTAGAAAGATTAAACATACAGGACATTTACAGGAAAATATTTAAATGGGAGGACAGGGAGATGGGCAAAATGCAGAAGAGTCCCGGGGAAATGTGAGGGTTGGCAGGTCTGCCCTTGTAGCTAGCAGGTAATCAGTTCCGTATCATTTCACACCTATACAGGAAACACGTACGTCCTAACAGAGAGACGTTAACTAAGGCTGCTGTTTTGTCTCAGTAAACACAAGAGGGTTAATGGTATTTCACGATTATCCTCCTAGGCTAGATGCTACAAATCTCCCACGCATCCTGATGTAGAATATTGATAAAGGTTAGGTAGGCTGAAGACATTGGCTGCAGATCTGGCCCAAAATATATTAAGTTAATTTGGGACTGATACAGCTTTTGATTTAAGATGCCTAAAGTGACAAAAATAGTAATGCATTACTAAATAACGTGTTGCGGATTCTTGAAGAAAAAAAAAAATCTGTGACATGTACAGGATTACAATTTGAAATTCACAGTATCCCACTAACCCTCCATTACCTTGCATTATGGGTCAGCTTGTTGCTGTACAGGTAGGGAATTACAATTGACTTCACTGATTCAAATAATTTAATTCAGTTAAGACCAATGTTAAATGGTAAATGGACTGTATTTATATAGCACTTTTCTAGTCTGACGACCACTCAAAGAGCTTTTACAACAAATCTGCATTCGCCCATTCACACACACATTTGTACGGCAGCTTTGTCACCTACTCATTATAAGTGTTATCCATTCACACACACTCAAACACCGATGGCACACAAGGGGCAATTTGGGGCTCAGTATCTTGTGTAGGCTGCTGAGGCCAGGGAACAGGCCAAAGACTTGCCACTGATTCAGTAGTTTTTAAGCCATGGTAGCAGGATGACTCTAGTGATGGCAATGTTGGTCAGTTGCTTGATGGGTCCACCACTTTTGTCCAGACTGAAATATCAAAATAATGATTTAGAGGTTATCATGAAACAGCAATGGTCCATTTGGGGTTTTTTGGTCAAATGTCTCGACAGCTATTTGATAGATGGCAATGAAAATTTACTACACAGATCCATGATGCCCAGTTGATCAATCCTAATGAATTCAGCGATACCCTGACTATCTCTTGCGCCACCAGGAAGCCAAATCTTTCATTCCAGTGAAATATCTACCCAATGGACTGGCACCAAATTTTGAACAGATGTTTACAGATCCCAGAAAAGTACTATACTGTTTTTTTATTAAAATATTTGACAACTGCAGAATGGATTGTCATGATATTTGGTAAAGGTGTCCATTGTGCCTTGAAGATGACTCCTCATGACTTTGGTGATGACCTGACTTTTCATCTAGCACCACCATCACTTTCAAATTTGTCCAATACTTTTGTTTATGACCAAATGCCTGCAAAAATAGTGACATTCCTTTTAATGTGCACATTTGTTTTAGTGCTAATTATTGCCATTGTGAGCAAGTTAACATGCAGAGCTCTATTTTCGATTCCGCCGCCAGTGGGGTGGAGGCGCAGCGCAACGTCAGGTCCTTCGCCGATGGGGCGTGGTATTTTCGTGCACTCCGCTGCCGGCACAACTCCTCCCCCTTCTCATCTCAGTCCCACCCAGGCGCAACTCGGAAGGAGGGAGGGGAGAAGGCGTGGAGTGGGTTTGACACAGCCGAGTCCAATCTTCACCAATCACAGCAGCAGTTCCTCGCCTCACCTTTAAAAACGCTGCTGGCGAGGCGCATGGCAAGTTTAAAAGATGACTGAGCCTGCGCAGGAAACTGTCTGATGCCCAAACTTCTCCCAGGAGGAGACTGATGTTCTGCTCCGGGAGGTCCAGGCTCACAGTGGCCGTATCTACGGCCTCGTGAAATTTATTTCAATACTCAATTTCTGTTTAGTGTGGAAAGTTATTGATCATCAGATGTTTTTTGAACTGATATAACCGCAAATTCTCACTTAATGACAAAGCTGGGCGGCGAGGCGCTCCCTCCTCTCCCGTGTGTTCTGCTGCTCTCCCAGTTGACACGGCACATGCAGTTTGTTCTCTCTCCGTCTTAAGTCCCTTAATGTGTCCTCCGTGAGTTTATACAGCCATGTTGTATAAAACACAACATACCATGAAAAATGCACCGACACTCTGAGGGCTGTATGTTAATGAACCACCTGTCCGGTCCAGACATCTAAAACGCATTTTGAGAACCCCAAATGTGCGTTCGATGACTGACCGAGCACTGCTGAACACTGTTAAAACCACGCTGCCGTCTTGTTGAAGGTGTGATGGCGTCATCAATGACCCACCTGCACTCCTTCTCATCCTCCTCAAAGCAATGATGTACTCCATCTTTGTAGATAAGGTTAAGCATTACAATGATAACATTTGTATTTGGAATGAAATGATGTGGGTAATAGCGGACAACGATCATCACTTACGTTTTTTCCGTGTGTCTGTCTCTCTCTGTCTCTCAGTGCTCTGAGATAGATGCAGTATATATGCTCTGTAGGATGCCACGGCTGTTTCTGGTTGGCACAGCCATATTAATTGATTAGTTTGCATCCCTGTTTCACCTGTGTACATGGTGGCGAGCTTTCAGTGCACTTTTACGCTGCCGGCATGGACTGAAATGGACCGAAAATCTGAATCCACCGGCTGATTATGCTGACACCTCCCCCTACTGCACTGCAACGCCCATCCTGGCGTACCTCTGTGCGCCTCGGCTTACCAAAATACCAAGTGCACTGCGCACCCACTTGCGCTACACGAAAATACCACTGGGCGGGATGCGCACCCTGCGTCCCGCCAGTGGCGGGGACGAAAATAGAGTGCTGCCTCAAAGAACCCATAAGATGGCTTTAGACACTTGCTGTCAAGTACAGAGCACATGGTGCGCAGGTGGGATTCGAGGTGAGGACTGGTGGGAGGCTCACTTAAACCAGAAAATGCAAAGCGAGTTGTTTTTAATAGATGGGAATAAATGTCTCAGAACCATATCTGTTTTTGTGATCTACTGCCACTTAGGGGATTTTAACAATAAGATAAAAACATCTGGCAAATGCACACAAATAACAAGATAATGCTTAAAATATACTACAAATACTAAAAACTATTTCAATGTATCAATCCTCAACCTATAAATGTGTTTAAATTACCATAAAGGAACTTCTGAAGATCAGTCTGCATTTATCTCTAAATCAATAAGGGATTCTTCCAGTATATGTTATCCACAACTGCTTTATACTCTATAAAACGTTTCTCCTTCAGAATTATTATTATTATTATTAAATCCCTGCAGCCATCTGAAGCAGTCAACACATTTTTTGATAAATCTGCAGCCTCTGATTTGGGAAGTGCCATGTCAGAGCACAGCGTTTTTAGGCACAGCTGTCCACTATGTTTACCTTCATTAAATCACAGGCAAATGACATCAGGCTGCTACAGAAAAAAACACTATCAGGCTTGTGCATACAGGTAAACAAGAATACAAGGCCAAAGACCCAAATGCTGACTGCAAAGTTAGAGCTGGTGCACTTCAAATAATTTATTTCCAAAAAAAAAAAAAAAAAAAAGGCAATACACAAAAGGCTTAAGGGATGATGAGGCAGCAAGAAAATAATAAAGCAATAAGGCCAATAAATCCAAACACGACACAGGCTAGAATCAAAAATGCAGTAACGGGAAAACAAGGCAAAGATTCAAAAACACGGGAAAAGGCTGTAACTCTTAACACACAAGGTACAAGGCTGGTGGCTAGCTTACTCAGGAGCAGGCAGGAGACTAGCAGGCCGAGGGTTAGCCAACTCAGGAGCCGGGGTATGCAGGAGCCTAACAGGCAGGGCGCTAGCTGACTAAGGAGCTGAATACATATGGATGGATACAGCACACTGGGTAATAAGGTATACAAGGGCAAGGACCGAAATACAGACTTCAGAGTTGGAGATGGTGAAGTTCAAATGGTTCATTACAAAAATGGAAATAAAGGAAAGGCTGAAGGGATGGCAAGGCAGGTTGGAGGTGTGGGTAAGCAAGCAGTCTCCACTAAAAGCACAAGAATATTCCTTTATTTGTCTTATATACAAGTTATGTCCTCTTAGCTGGCTATCTTGACATTGGTAAACTGGCATTCAGGAATTACCACCAGTTTTGTTCAGAGTTGGATAGTTAGTGAACCCCTTTATTTTAATGTACAGAAAGGAAGGAGTAAGCTTGTTGTTGATCATCATTAAGGGAATTCATTATGACTGAAACAAACTAGTTTGAATGATGTGGCCTTAGACCATGCCTAAAAGCCAAAATGTTTAGAGCTGTTCTAAATTGGTAGACTCAAATTTGTTGGGCAAGTTTGTTAGAGTTGTTGGATGGCAGGTGAGGGACCTGGCCGAGTAATGAAAAGTAATGTTACTAATTACTGCTGTTGAGTAAGAGTAATGTATTCAGTTTTTCAACTCGTAGCTCATGAGTAATTTATAGTGTTTTTCAAGTAACTTGCCTAATACAGGTTATCAAATCAAGATTCAACATCATACAGAAAATCAAAGTTCATCAATTGAATTAAAATAAAGAATAAAATAAGATAAAATCGAAACAGAGATGTGTGAGAAGAACTGGGGCAGGATAACAAGTTGGATTTTCAGATTAATCTGTTTATCAATCTCATTAGTTTCAAGAGTGTTGCTGCTCCAATTCCTTAAAGCCATACTTCACTTTGCTAGATTATTCACACCATGATCATTATTACTCTGTGAACAGCTGACCTTCAGCAGTAGCTGCCTTTAGAATCTATTCTAGCTTCACCAGCATTCAGTGGCAGATATGGCAAAAGGGATGACAAAGGGACACATGCATTCTGGAGACTTCTGAATCATCAATCAGACATCCTAAATATAAATTGGATCTGTTTAGACAGGATTGGTGCATCATTTTATAAAAACACTACACATTGTAGTTAAATGAAGGAGATGCAATACAGAACAGCCAATACAGCCACATCTTCATCATGATTGGTAGTCTAAAATGCATGCCATACATACTGGACTACACACTGTCATCAATCAAGTCACTTTAGTTTTAGGCAGGCCAGGCTATTTAGACACCACTGGACATTGATCTGTATCTACTGTAATTGACTGTAGATATTTTGACTGTAATTGGCAACATTATTCATCCTATTTATATCTCCTGAAGGCCCCAAATTATGGAACCTATAATTCCAGTACCCCTGATCTAGACCATTGCGCATATACAGCAACCACTACACTTGGTAGAAGCTATTGATAGAAGTATGAGCTCATATAGGATTATGCCTGCGAAAAGTAATGTTGCAGGGATTTGGAGAATTTCAGAATGGCAGTTTGTGAATGCTTTCAGTGCTTAGATCAAAGCTACAGTATATATGTATGCTGGCCTTTCCTTGTTACACTGGGATTAGCAGAGCTAGCTACTCTGGAGGGGTTGCTGTGTTAAGACACTCTTACCCTGCTGCAGCTACATACTGCTGAGTTTTCAAGAATCTCTTCAAGAATCTCTCTTCCTAGACTGTCTCATCACAAGCCACCGAGCAAAGCTTTGAGTCAACCACTGGACCTCCAGCACATCAGGGGAAATCAATTAATGTCTTTTGTGGTAACAATCGTAGCGTCACTTGACTGACATGTGGCAGAGGTTAGGCTGTTTTGACACAAAATTGGATTACACAGCAGAGCACAATCAGACCAGACCAGTAAAACCTTGTGTGAATCGTGGGGCCAAACCCACATAACATTTTGATTTGACACCCCTAACCAAAGGAAGACATCTTTTGTCAGTTTCTTCCCAAATTAACCATATAATCATCAGAGAGGCTTGTAATATCTTTTCTCGATGGTATGTATCTCTTCCAACAGCATCACACAACTGTTTTAGCTTCAGAGAGGATAATGGTATTACCCATAACTACAAGAAGTGACTTGACAGAAAAAGGTGAACATAGGTTGTTTTAAGTTGGTTTCACATCTTACAGCTAAAACTCAAATTTTGAAGTGATTAAATCTGGAGAGAAAAATGTTCAACATTGCATTATTGCAACAGGACTAATCCCCATCCATGTTTGTCTCACCTGGAGACTTTCCATGGAGCTATATCAGGGCCTCTGTTTGAAATCCAGCTGGTATTATTGAGCTGTGTTTAAGGTATTAAGTAAAGCCCTCTGGATCCATCCACTGTGCAATGATTCCCTTTAATTAAAGAGTGCACTGAGCCGACTGGAGGTCTCAGGGGAAAGTCTGCTGGTCACACTGCTCAAAAAGTCAAACACTGCCACAAGTCGAAGATCTGCTTTAAAGCTCATTAATCTAGCCCAACCTTTTGCTGGGAGTGCCCCGAGGGACCTGCACAGATTTGGGTTGGCCCATATTCCCGAAAGCAATATTGAACCTGAAATCTTCAAGGAGCGGTGGAGCCCCTCTTGACTCCAATTTTTGCTCCATTAAATCACAAGGTGTTCCCTGCACTGAGCCTTTTAAGGTACACTACAGGGATGAAGACTTAATAGTTAACACTAAGCAGTTTGAGAATGACAGGATGAATCTAAGCATAATACTAATCCTTGTATTTTTTATTGAATTTCTTATTGGATGTAGGTTAATTCTAACTAGCTCAAATGAATGATGGCACCCAAATTTGGTGAGTGAGAATGATATATGTCTTTCTAAAATATATAGAGAAATAATATGCCACTAGGCACAGATGGTTAAAAAGATGAAACACATTTTATAATATTACCAATTCACTATGAGCTCATATGAGCTTTTCTTTGGAAAATAATGTTCATCTGGATATATTACTGATATGTAACTGTTTCTTCAAAAACTGCATCTGTGTAATATATATAAATATATATATAAAAATATTTTACACGGATTTTCTCTGTATTGTCACTGGAAGTCCTCTGAAACAACGAGGCAGTGAAACTCTACAAATTTATGGCTGGATGTCTTGTTGTATTCACTATCTGAGTAATATCTGCTGTATCTGCTCTGCTGTCAGTGCTGATACATGCTGCCCGCATCTGATGTCAGAGGTTAAATTAGCTGCTTTTTTGTCATACCAGGGGATAAGATTACACCAGCCCTTTGGCTTTGTTTCATGTGTCAAGCAAAATCTGACCTGGTATAAAACATGTCTGACGTCCTGGTGCTCCAACATTTACACTGTAATGTCCTTCAAGGTGACATACAGGACATTCTTGCTGCCATTCTCACTAATGCTGTGTTAAACAAACTTAACGGATGTGTGAGAAAGGTGTGTTCCTCTCATCAATTGCTTTTACTGATGTTTGATGTATGTCCAGTTTCAATAAATAGTTTCTTAGTAAGTGTGGTAAAACTATGTTATATGTAACATATTTAGTGACTGTGAGCAGAGTGGAGGATGGAGGCCATGCAGGTGTTGTGTCTGCAGCCTGCTTGTACCAGAGGGGATGACACCACAGGCTGTGTCAATGTTTGCAGAGGTGGAAATATATACCACTATTGTGATAACATCTAAGATGTCTGTCTGTAAGCAGTTTCATCCTATTGAGACCATACTAAGAGTTGTTCTTTAATTGTGATGTGTCCAGAACTGCACTATCTGTCATTAACAAATAGTGCCACCCCCCTCCCTTCCTCTTACTGCTTTTACTGAAAATTGTTGAAAATTGTCAAATTGTGCCTAGTTTAATCTAGTTGTATGAGCAGTCCCTTCTAGCACTAACATGGAGAAAAACTTTGAAAATCATCTCTAAAAATATCTCTTCAGACAAATGGAAAGGTCAAAGTCTGACAGTAGTCCAGTCTTAATAGTTAACTGCACTGGTGCTGCAGCTCCGCTGTCACTACTGGTTGAGTCTGTGAGACAGAGTGAGTGGCTACATGGGGAGAGACATAGACAAAAATGGCAGGTTTAGTCTCATCATCAACCCTGGGGTGATGGATAAACACCAGATATTGCCATCTCCTTCACAACAGCCTGAGCATCACTCAGTCTGTGTGGCCTCCAGAGAGACTACAGCTGTCACACAGTCTCTCTGGAGGCCAATTGAAATGGTGTGACCTTGAGAGAGTAGATTGAACTCATGTGTCAGCTGAAGGCCAAGAGGGGATTTCACCTTCCTAATGGAAAGCTTCCCGAGAGACGGCTAAGTGATGGTTCAGCGTAAGGTGCCACCTATTCGGATTAATAAAACACTGAGACATTAGGAGTGAGACTGATAGCCTCTCCTCCTGTGTCCACCCGTAAGCACTAAAAGTAACAGCGTTACTAGTTTAGCTACATTTCTCAGTAGCATGGTGGTAGCTTTGCTGTTTTCTGAATCAAATAGCTTTCCAGTAGCTTAGCTTTTTCATGAATCAAAAAGTGCAGCAGTGTCCACACCAGCTACATTTTCCCAAGCATTTCAGAAGCTCAAACACAGTGCTGCTGCAGTCTGAAATAAAACTGCTGAGGCTCAGTGATGCCACCACCATGCATGAATGTGTATGTGCAGCTGACAGAAGCACTTCCATATGACTGTCCATATGACAGTGACATCACATACCAATCCTTGGACTGATGCCTACAGCGTCTCTGCTGCAGGGGAATACAAAAATGCATGCTTGAGTTTACCTCATGAAAATATGGCAGAGGGTGAGGACAAAGAGGAATTGTGCACAAACACACACACACACACACACACACACACACACACACACACACACACACACACACACACACACACACACACACACACACACACAGACACACACACCCTAACCCTAACCCTAACCCATTACATAGACTTACATTCATTTCCTGGAGCCCTACCCTAACCCTAAACCTAACCATAACCACTATTTGCCTGTTCCTAACCCTACACCTACCCTAACCTTACCTAACCTGTAACCCTATCCTCAGTCTTCACCCTAAAATTTAATGATTTACATTAAGGGGACCTGCATTTTGTCCCCATAAGGCAGGTCAGTCCCCACAATGTGACTGAAAAAAAAAAATGTATCCTTCAGTTTCTGCCACAAACAGAACAAATAATTCCAAAATCATTCATTTATCACATATACCTGAAACCATCATCCACAAAGATATCCCAGTCATCACCAAACTTCAGAATGGTAGTCAATGATTTAGTTAACTGAGCTGATATTAGACCAGATCTTGCTTTATAATAAAGGTTCAAATAAAAACAGCAACATGGCTTTGTGCATATGCATCATGTCAGGCCCTTGGCCTGTTTTTCCCCCTATATATTATTATGTACACACACGAATAAATACAAACACATATATCAACACATCTAAAGGACTAAATAGGTCGATTGCCAGTAACTCCCAAAACAACATACGTCCAAACAAGTAGGAAGTGAAAATGATTTTTCCTTACATCAAAAGGTTGGTAAAAACGCGTGGGCATACCAGCATCATGCTGAAATAACATGTCTGGAGAGCAACACCCACCTCGACACTCTTGCTGTTTCTATAACCTTCCCATTAATTCAGTGAACCTGATGCAGACATTTCAGTGTGCTTGCTATCCAGATTTTTCTAAAACTCAAATGTCCTTGGAGTCAAGATTACCAGGAGTCAACCAGAGGTGACCCAAGCAGCACAAGCAGCTGATAGTGCAGCCTCTCTCTCTCTCCCTCTCTCTCTCTAACTGACACCTTGCTCGTTTCCAGTGACGGTGGAGCACTAAGACAGCAATCCATCAGTACAAATATGTTCGACTCATCCAATCAATAGTGCTGTACAGTATATATGAGCTAAGGAAAGAAGCTCTTAAATGAATGCGAAGCAGACAAGAGTATAACTGCCTGGAGCAAAGAGAGGTCTCCCTGCTATTAATATGAGCAAAGCAGACATCTCCAGGAAGAGTCTGTTTAATTTATATCTTCTGCTTCCAGCCATTATGGACTCCAATTCAAATCTAGAGGGAAATAAAAGTCTGGATGGTGTTAACTGTAAAATATATGCAAGATGTCAATAGAATTATTGTTTTTGCAGGCAGAATGTTGTAGATCTTGACATGTATTTTTTGCTTTGGGGCTAAGTAAATGCAGTCCTCCATCGGGGCTGATGGTGTTTTCCCAAAACATCCAGCGGCAAAGATATTTGAAGTAACAATAAAACAAATGGCTAATGGCTAACCCTAACCTACCAATCATAATCAAGATGTAGCCGATTAACATGCTGTGCTCCTGGATAAACAAACCCCGGTGTTGGCTAATGACTGAAAGAACTCTGGATTAAATAACAATTATACTCACCAGGACAGATTCAGCTGCTGTTTTCCATGACATTTTCAGAATCATAAAAGAGTGGATCTATTTTGTCTTTCAAGTATAAATCCAGTCGTGGTCTTGTTTGACTATACTTACTGCTTATTAGAGAAGCTTCGACAACACAAAAGAGCTGCTCAATCTGGCTGTACTACTCACCTCTGCTGTGAAAAAGGAAAGACCTTTGACCTCACTGGCTCTGTCCTCCATATCAAGTAAACTAAACTTAACCTAGATCAGGCAGCAGGGGGTTGTCCTCCATTTCAAGGCAACTAAACTTAAACTAGATCAGAGAACAGGTGTTACTGGCAGAGACAAAAACAAACAAACAAACCTTCTTCCAGAATTCATTTGGATATATGAATTTTAAATACAGCTGCTTAGAATCCTGTGAAGAGTTTCACTTGTAAATAGAGAAACCATTGTAGTCTGCTGTATTTTACTTCACTGTTTCCCAGCATTAGCACTGCAAACAATTCTTAAAATACAGTATATACAGTGGTCACACACTGTCAACCCTGGTATCAGCCTAATATCTCAGCATGTCTGAGATACATTGTTCAAATGTTGAGAATTCCATATGAGCAATAAAATAATCTGTTTAAAGAACCATCACTTCTATACACGCTGCTTCTTGATAAAGAGGGCTGCTGAGAGCACCAACTTACCCTAATACCCAAATACAACACATTTGTAAAATGTATTACTATTTACAATGATTTTTTTCACACAAGAGACACAAGAAAAGAAGCGGAGTTTCTGGCTCCAAAATGCATTATTCTCATCAAGTTTTTCCCAAGAAGATAAGGCAGTCATTTTAGTGATTTCATGTGCAGTACAAAAAAAGGTGAAATAACTGAAAACATGTTTTATATGCTAGTTTCTTCAAAATAGCCACCCTTTGCTCTGATTACTGCTTTGCACACTCTTGGCATTCTCTCGATGCGCTTCAAGAGGTAGTCACCTGAAATGGTTTTCACTTCACAGGTGTGCCTTATCAGGGTTAATTAGTGGAATTTCTTGCTTTATCAATGGGGTTGGGACCATCAGTTGTGTTGTGCAGAAGTCAGGTTAATACACAGCCGACAGCCCTATTGGACAACTGTTAAGTTATGTAACAGTTATTTCACCTTTTTTTGTTAAGTACATAACTCCACATGTGTTCATTCATAGTTTGATGCTTTTAGTGAGAATCTACAATGTAAATAGTCATGAAAATAAAGAAAACGCATTGAATGAAAAGGTGTGTCCAAACTTTTGGCCTGTACTGTATATATATATATATATTTTTTTTTTCTCTTTTAATTGCACTACATGTTTATCTCTTCTACCTCTTCGAATTTCTTCTATTCTTGTAAGGAGCACCTGTAACTAAAACAATTTCCCCTCCAGGATCACTAAAGTATTTCTGATTTCTGATCCTGTAACTGCTCTCGCACTGTTGTGGTTTGGGGGTTTGCTTAATCTGTTTACTGCTTTATTTTGAAAGATACTCTCCCTATGTATCATGTTTTGTCTTACCCCCTGTCTTTGTCAGTTTTCCCACCGTTGTGATTGTGACATTAGCCTTCCCTCCTTAGTGTATTTAAGTCTGTGTTTTTCCCTCAGTCTTTTCCAGGCCATCTTAGTACCTTGTGTGTCTGGCGTTCCAGCCTTTTCCAAGTGTTTATTTCTAGTGATTGTGGACTTAGCTTTGTTTAACTGGACCTTGTCTGTTACTGGATTTTGTCTCGTCCCTGGTTGGATTTGTTTGTCTGTTTGGGTCTTTTCTGGATATGACCTTTGCCTGCCTGATATAAGCCTTTTCTACTGTTGATTTTTGCATTGATAAATGCATTGAGTTGCCTCCGCTCAGCCTCTAATGTCTGCATTTGGGTCCTATCTTTTGTATTTTGTGTTTCCCCATATGCACGTGACACTTATGAACACCTTGAGGTGCTGGAGTATGCGTTCATTTGTCCAAAATGAATACCAGAGATGGTCAAATGATCAGGTTTTATCCAGCACATGCATATTATTGAGCAAGCACAGTCAGGAGATGACACTCTTAAGTTTCTGTGCTTTTTATCTTTTCTTGGCTCTTGGCATGCGCATGGTAATGACACTATTAATATCAAATTTTTACACTAGTGGTGGTTTGGTTGTCTAATTGGTTTCATGTGTTGGTCTGTGAGAAATGTCAGCCACTTTGTAATCCATCCATCCATCTTCTATACCACGTATCCCTTTCGGGGTTGCCCGGGTGCTGGAGCCTATCCCAGCCGTCAACGGGCGAGAGGCGGGGTACACCCTGGACCGGTCGCCCGTTGATTGCAGGGCACAGCAAACACACAACCATTCACACTCACACTAGGGGCAATTTTACAGTCACCAATTAACCTAATGAGCATGTTTTTGGTCTGTGGAAGGAAGCCGGAGTGCCCGGAGAGAACCCACGCATGCATGGGAAGAACATGCAAACTTCACACAAAAAGGCCCGACCCGGGAATCGAAGCGGTGACCTTGTTGCTGTGAGGCATGCGCACTACCTGCTGCCCCACCGTGCAGCCCACTTTGTAATCCTATCTCGTAAAGTTACCCTCAAATACAATGCAAGAAAGTATGCTGCTATGTTAACTAGTGGTACAAAAAAAAAGGACATCAACAGCACGAAAGTCGTTGAGTGCTTTCCACATTCTTCAAGTGACCGAGGTGAAACAGATCAGTGGCTTGGCTTTAATTACATTTTAATGGGAAACTAATGGAGGTTTCTGCAGACAGACCTCCATAGGTTCAGTGTGAGGTCAATGAGGCATGAGAAACAGGCTAATTGCTGCTTCATAAAGGCTGTGTATTAAAAACAGTTATTGTTCTGCTCGATCCTCTCTGGAGGGTATTTTGCTGTGGGTTGAGGTTTTATACTTGTTTGTGTCAGGATGTGCTCACTGATGTAAAGATGAAAGATCAGTACATCTAATACAACAATACATAAATCCAAAAATCATTTTGTGTCGGTTGTGGAGGACAAGACAATTCTGAAACTATTGAAATTGCCATATTTTTATTTTCTCATGAAAATGTGTACACTTTGTACACTACAGAATTAATTTTTTCCAAAACCTAAAATTGCTTAAATGGTTAAAGAGGAATGTGAAGATCCTTTTTTTTTCTCTTTCTCTTTTAAAACCGAATTTAACTATATTTATTTATTTTTTTAAGTTTTCATTAGTTTTTGGGATGTTACATAGACTTCCATTCATTTCCTGGAGACTTGCCCTAACAATAACCATAACCACTACTTGCCTTACCCTTACCTTAACCCTTACCTTAACCCAAGTCTTCAGGGACCTGCATTTTGTCCCTACAAGAAAGGCTAGTCTTCACAATGTGACTGTGTAAACAAACACACACACACACACACACACACACACACACACACACACACACACACACACACACACACACACACACACACACACACACACACACACACACAACGTTGTGTTTATATCACTTGTGGGGACATTACATAGACTTACATTCATTTCCTGGAGCCTTACCCTAACCCTAACCATAACCACTATTTGCCTGTTCCTAACCCTGTACCTAATCTAACCTTACCTAACCCATAACCCTATCCTCAGTCTGTACCCTAACATTTAATGATTTACATTAAGGGGACCTGCATTTTGTCCCCATAAGGGAGGTAAGTCCCCACAATGTGACTGTGCAAACACATTTTTATCCCCTACTTTCTACTGTACTGCTGCTGTAACACCCTTCTCTCTATATATATCGATATTGATATTGATATCGATAGATATAGATATAGATATAGATAGATAGATTTATTAATTAATAAAAGCTGAACCTGTAATGTCAATCTGGATTGAGCCCCAGAATAGTCACTGGTTATTTTCAGCATACAGTGCAGTTTTGCTGCAAGGTCAACGTATGATTCTGGCACTGACAGCACAGCCTGTGATAATCCCCTTTTCTGTAAGAGGTCAGCAGGTGAAGGAGTCCCCAGGGTGGTGTGTGTGTGCGTGTGTGTTTGTGGGTGTTTCAGCATGCTTTTCTTTACTCTAGCTGGCCAACAGTAGTTAGTATGGCTGTTCTGTCAGAAACTTAAAGCTGTAGTGTGGGGTCAGGGGCCAGGCTGAGGTTAATGCTGTTCTAAATTGCCTTCCCTTGGAGATTTGCCCCCATCGAGACACCTGAGAAAGGTGGGGAGGTCACACTGTGTAGAATAGGGTGGAGGAAGTGGATGGGAGCATGTACAAGGCCAGTTAAAATATCCTCTATGCTGGGTATTACCCCATTTCTGACAATGGACTGAATTCCACAGGCTGCACTATTATCTGGTGTGGGTTTTTGACTGTTTGTGTCTGATTCACTCCAAATCAAAGAGGTGCAAAGGCCAGGATTTAATTTGGTCAGTGCATTTGTAGGAATTAGATGACTTTCTAATCCTGGGAATCATTCTCTGAATTGTAAGTCTTTGTGGTCCTTTCTCACTGAGGTGAGATTGAGGACTAAAGGTCATTCAATGAAGGAAACAGGATTGGGGGGGGGGTGCGATTCACTGTACCTGTACCGGAGTTATATATATATATATATATGTGTGTGTGTATACAGTTCAATTAATTTTTTTATAATTATTATTATTACAGTATGTCCTCTTGAAATTAGTTTTGTGTGTTAATACTGTACCCAGTTATATAGGCCAATCAGTAATATAATAATTATCAGTAATATTGCCAGATGTATAAGTTAAAAAAAAAAATCTAGGCTTTTTTTATTCTTCTTCTTCTTCTTTTAATTGAGGAAAATGCTGTTTATTTGGATTCAATTCAATATTCCTTTATTCGTCCCACAAGGGGAATTTCCAATGGATGGATGGCGTACAAAGTGTGGGACTTGAAACTAGAGTCCCATCCTGTGTCCTTCTAGTAGGTTCAGGCAAAAAAATGCACTTTGGTTATGGTTAGGGAAAGATAGTGGTTGAGTTAAATGTTAAGTCAATTTTGCCCAATACATACTTCAAGTTACAAGATCACCATATTTTCCAAACTGTGTTTACAGCATGCTTCCAGGCCCCCACTTGTGAGCAATGGAAACATGCAGTAAACTCAACATGGACAGATCATCACCTTTAGATAAATATGGAGAACTAGTCAGCAAACAGTTTCCTATTTCTACATCCAGCAGCTCCACTTTGTTCATCAGCTAGTCTCTAACTGTGTCTGTCTGCTGTTTGCTGCTGAGCAGGTAGTGTGCAGTGAGTTTTTAGAGCCTTTCTTTGAAAACAGCTCGCTCATGATGATGACAGTGATGCTATGAGTGCAGTAAGAGTTAACCAAACCAGTAAAGCTGTTGGCCAGACAATTAAACAATGAGCTGATAGTTACTATAAAGCTGAGGGGAGCTGCAGATTCAGCTGCTAATTCCCTGCAGGTTCATCACTACAAGCGACCCCTTTCACATTATCATCACATTGTCGTTTGATACATTATTATTAGTGCTGTCAAAAATATCGCATTATTAACGTGTTAACGCAAATTATTTTTTTTATCGCGCGATTAACGCTCTTTGTGACCTAGTAAACTTGTAGTTTTTTTTAAGCTGTGGCCACTGCTAGCAATGTCACAAAAGATACAGGATTCGGTTGTAAACTGGAAACAAAGCAATAGGAACGCCCCACGCACGTGTTTGGTCTTGCCTGCTCACTAGCTGTAAGGAGTAGGCTATCGGTTTGTGCGGATGTCAAGCGCGAAACACTGAATTGGATGCGGACAAGATTCTGAATGGAAAGTTTAGTCTCAAAAAGTTGCCAGATGGGTCGACTGACAAGACCAAAGTTATCTGTGTGTAATGTTGGTGTGAACTGAATTATCACCGCAGCACATCCAGTCTGAAATACCACTTGATGGCCAAACACACGGCAAATGCGAATTCTCCTCCTTGTCAAAACCAGGCAACAATGGATGGCTTTGGACAGAGGCATATGGATACCACAACTAAGAACAAGCGATTAATTTGCAATTAATCGCGAGTTAACTATGACATTCATGAGATTAATCGCGATTAAATATTTTAATCAATTGACAGCATTATTCGAAAAAATATTGTCACACTCACAATGGACAGCTCAAAAAAGGGCCAAAATCAATGCAGTAGAACCAAAGATAGTTTATTTTCAGTCTACACATTTTCGTCCTTGTCAAAACCTAGTACCTACGTTATCCACAATGCAACACGACCACTGACAGGTAAGTAGGAGATTCGCCGTGTTATGCTTTCAGTAGCTAATGTATCCTGGACCCTCAAGCGGAGATGAGTAGCAGTCTAGAGGTCTGGTGAGCTCACTTTTGTCCAAAACTCTGAGATGTAGTACAGTACATGTCACATGTTGCACTATACAAATCTTATACAATGTTTTATTAGAAAGACAGAGCTGAATGTATGGTGCCTCTGTGGATTTGTGCAGTTCTCCCTCCAGTGTTTTCTGCATTCACTTTGAAACTAACAGAATCAGGTCTACAGTGTTAAATATTTAATCATATATTTTCATTTACAGTAACTGTCATCCTACTACAACCATGAAAACTCAAGTAAAAAAAGAAACAAGGAGACACCTGGATAACATGCATTGAAATCATGTTGAGGCTGTGGGAGTGTGTTTACCTCTCAGCACTATACATATCCTGCACTGTACCAGATGTCACAAAATGCAACAACAAATTTAGAGAGCATTATTCCAAAGGCAACTTTTATTCATCTTTCCATTGAATTTGCAGAAATAAAGTGCTAATTGGTCTTGTACTCCATTCAAGATTGAAGACTTCAATAGTGGATCAGCTGAAGAGAAGCCCAAGGAAAAATACCACTGCAGTTGACCTCGTCGATGTGGAAATGAATAGCAGACAGTGGCACTGATCCTTAGTGTAATTTGTGGGGGCTACAGATGCAAGGGTTGAGAAGAATGACACTGAAAGCACCTTCCATCTGCACTATGGAGCAGAAGCCATTACTAGCTATAGTGTCAGCCGTTCAGCATCAGCTACTTTGAGAATGAGGCTTTCAATCAATGTATGAAAAGCCAGCATCTCTGTGGATAGAATGAGACAGAATAACTCATGACGGGGGCAGCAGTACCAGTCGAGTGAGTAGGTGTTCAAAAGCATTGCAACTGTCAAGAAGGAATTCTCTTGTTTTTATCCACGCCATCAGCTTCACTACATTTTTTGTGGTAATGATGGTTTTCTTGGCTTCTGTCAGGCATATTTACAATGATGATACTCCTGAGAGAAGTTAGCGTGACTGGACTATATTGTTGGGTTGTGTTATTTTCATGTGACAAAGAACTATGTTATTTTTTGGTTTCGTGTCTGCTTTAGATATTTCGACATCATTCCCTCAAGATAATTCATAACTTTACTGTAACAATACCAATGTTGTTTATAGCCAAACAATTTAACTATTAATGTTAAAGGCCCATACCAGTGATTTGACACATTTTCACATATTTGCTACTTACGTATCACGTATACTTAATATTATTGCTGGTCATTTAACAAAACAAACCATATGTAGGATTTGTTGGGCCCAAAAATAGGCAGCAATTGTTTTCTATGACTTTTTCATGAAAATCATGTTGTAGGGATAAAAATTGTGAGGTGATTTGCTTTAAGTAACAACAATAAAACCCCAAGTGACATTGTCCCCAATGGATTGAGCAAATAGTTCAGTGAAACTGGTATTTAATTTTGTTGACTTAGGCGATAGTCCTAAAGGTGGTGTCATTAAAATCATAGCAGTTACGGAGTACATTTCTGTGAATCTGTGAATTCCTTCCGCTAATTAAGTGTGTGTGATACAGTGGAGCACTCTTAAAAAAAGGTACATTGACCTTGTGTTGGAAATGATTGGTCATACATATAAAAGATGATTTTCAGATTGTGGTGCTTGGAGGCTGACTCTAAGTGAAGTTTTTGAAGAATGAAGCACGTTCTTCACAACTTGATGCAGGAACCGCAGCTGGGTGTGGACAGTGTTGAGTAGCTGGTCAATACAGAAGAATAGTATTCTAGAATTTTCAGCATTCTCTGTAATAATCTTAAAAATAATCATTTCTATGTTGTTTTGCTATAGACAGTCATGGCTTCTTTGTATATATTACAGTCACCTGTGAGTCCAGTTTTCCTCCCTTTTCTTTCAGCTGCTTG
Organism: Chaetodon trifascialis; assembly: GCF_039877785.1. NCBI lineage: Eukaryota > Metazoa > Chordata > Actinopteri > Chaetodontiformes > Chaetodontidae > Chaetodon > Chaetodon trifascialis. The sequence continues at coordinate 2,690,989 of NC_092064.1, read as the reverse complement.
ACGGATTTGCTTAATTTCATTAACACAGCTGTTGTTTAACCATGGGGAGATTTTGTCAGGTGACACCCTTTTAATCTTTAGTTGAACAAAAGTATCTAAAACAGATGACAAGGTATTTTTGTTTTTAAGCCTGCCATAGCCATATGACTCAAATGATTTCATAATATTCCAGAACTTTTCCTCATTCTTGCCATCTAGGAATCACTTTTGAACCAAAAATTCCCTTTTAGTTGTTGGAAACATTTGGTTAGCGTCATGAAACACAGAGTGATGGTCAGAAATAGGACATTCTAATACTGAAATATTGTAAGTGTTTAACTTATTTGTTATTACCAAATCCAGAGTGTCACCATGCTGATGAGTGACTTCCTGATTGCTATCATGCGTTTGACTGGTTAATGTAATGAGGAGGGGATAAGGAGGAGTTGAATACCTGTTTGGGACCAAGACATCCTCTGAATACCTTGGGTGATGTGAAGCAGTACATTCTTGTTTTGGTACATCATGCCAAGAGCATGTCATATGTTGGCACTGAGCAGGAGAGATGTTAGGAGGATAACTGGCAACAGTCCTACTAGCTCCCTGACATGCTCGTTTATAGAATTCCTTGTCAAAATGGTGACTGGCTTATAAGGTGTGGAGTTAGCAATGTTACCTCTGGGCCTTGGCCTAGCAGTGGCTTTGGTGCAATTTCCTGTGTTTTAGCCATCCTTAATACTAGCAGTGTGATTAGTTTCCCTGGCTTCAACACAGTTATTATTTGTATTTGTAATAGCTGTTCAGAGTCAGTGGGTCATACCCATTTTGCAATGAAAATTTGGGTGGTGGAGTGAGCATTGGTGCTCTCATTTGATTTCTTGCTGGATTTGCCTTTATGGCAGACAACATCAGATCATCACATCAGATCAATCCTGGCTGGACTGGATGCTTTTGGTCTGGTGTTGATGCTGTGCCAGTAAGAAGCATCATTAGGGAATCTAGTTTGGAAACCTTAACAGCTGATCCAGGGCCATCAGGACACATCCAGGGCAGTGCATCAGCCTTGTCCATGACAGGATGCTCTACAGGGGATGTTATCCCATGTATACACGTCTGTACATCTTCAGCATCTTCTACAGTAGCTGCTATAGAGACAATTAACTACTCATTCTTACTGTATGTATTTGATGCAGCATCTCAGTTCTCCCAGTCAATTGCTCAAAATATGTGCAGCCCACAGATTTTGCCATCTTCTCCCCATCCTATTCCCAGAATTCCAGTCACAGACACAAAAGGGCCAGTGCTGTTTGGAGGGCACACTTGCACAGTGAGTCCCAGTGATTTATAAGTATCCATGAGCCACTTTATGAAACTTTTGGCAGAATAAACAAGGAAATCACCAAAAGAATGTAAAAAAAAGGAGAAGCAAGCAGAAAAACGTGTTCTTTAAGAGAGCAAAAAGTTGATGACTCAAACTGAAATATTTGGCCTGTACCAACTAAACTTGGTGGGCTAGCTCTCTAGCTAGCTCTCGTGACTTGTGATAGTATAGCATCATATTTAATGTTGGTAAAGTAGAGCTTTGTGAATCTTATGGAAGTGAGCTGACTTTTTACCACCACTGAATGATAATTTTAATGATTAGTCTCACAGCAACAACAATATAATACTACTACTACATCTACTACTACTACCACTACTACTACTACTACTACTACTAATAATAATAATAATAATAATAGCTAATGGAGCAGACACTGCTATGTGATGTTAGCAAGGTCTCATTGAAAATACAGCTATAACCATGTCGACAGGTTCTTTTCATCTGTGGTTTTCTTATACATTCTAAATATTTATATGCATTATGGATATAGTCTTTTTATGTGAGATTATGGCCCCTGAAATTTTTTGGGTGAAGCACACAATGTTTGACTCTTTGTCAAGAAAAAGGGCAACAGTATAGAAGCTGGTGTAGAAATGTTCAAGTTTCATTTTCAACAAGCACAGCAAAAATAAATGACATGGAAATATAAAAATACAGTGTTTACCCTAATATAAAGTGGTAGGTTACTGAGCTACAAAAACAGTTTTAATGTAATCTTCTAAAGTTTTAAAATAATCTTCTCAAAGTCTTTGAATATATATGTCAAACTGTATTATTGCATTTCTTGATCAACAATAATTAGCAGTCAAAGTAAGAATATTTCAGGCTTTAACGTGCACATCACAAAATCATTTGCTGTGACACACTTCTTTCTTGACATTGTTCCTTCTGCACAGCCATTTTTGTCACCATGTTTTGTCCTCCATCCTGTTGCTCATACAGAGTATAATTGCCACACTCACAGGCAGAAATGTGCCAGCCTGTTATTTGCAATGTGGGAGTTTGAATAGCAGCCTTTATGGAAACAGGTGCCAGTTACTGTAGGGGAGCAGAGCAATCTAACTCAGTCCTCCTTGCTTCCGCCAGCCATTCAGAGCACACAGTACCCCCTGCAGCCTGCAGCATTTCCTTCGTACATAATTGAGCCTTTTTCTAGAATACAGCGTGACTAATACTGCCAATTTTTACATAGGGCTGCTCAAAAATGACTCATTGCCCTGCAACACTACACCACAAGCTTATTTGAGAGAGAGTACAAAACTAATTCTGATCACTACTCAGTCAGTAAGTCCACATTTAAGAGTATACAGGCAAAGGTTTGTAAGAACAGAATCAGATTTGAACATGCAATCCCAATCATGCGCTCTCATTTCTGAATCTGATCTCTGAGTTTTCTTCAGCTGTCACCTGTAAGGAGTACAGATGCATTGAGAAGCTGACTGCCCCAGCTTTTATTTTAAAAGTAGAAGGAAGGGTCTAACAGGATGACATTGCCAGGACAAACTGAACAGATGACATTATTTGTCTGAGTTTGAATAGGATTCAGACTGCCAAAACAAATCTGATTCCACTCTTTCAAATGCACTCTCAAAGGTTTGCTTGCAGAATAAGTAGTAGGGATGTAACAATATGTCAAATGTTGCAATAGAAATATGGCTTGATGTCGTCGTGGGGCTGTGACATCATCTAATGTGATGTTACATGGTTATTTTCCTTTTTTGGAGATATTGTTTGCATATTTGTATTGAAGATATTGTATTATTTTTGTTTAAAGAGCAGCGGATGCAATCATAGTAGTCAAGAAGACAGACTCCCATCATACTTTAAATGCAAGCCAAGTGCTGCTGAAAATAAACCCAACGAGAAAATTCCAGATGAACATTCTGTAAAAAAAGAAAAAGAAATTGAAGATGCTCCATCAACTTTTAAAGCTGACAGGAGGCAGCATTTTGGTTTTCATGTTTAAAGAACTGACAATGCAAAAATGAAACTGACAAACTCAAAACAACTTGCACTACTGCTGGATGACGGTCAACTGCACTACGGGAAACATATCAAACATAAAGAGGCATTTGGCACATCACCAAAAAGTTCAAATCACAACAACAAACCTTCAGCCAGGCCACAGGAGTCTGAAGACTTGGAGGCCCACTTCTGCATAACAGTCCTAGAGCTGAAGAAATATCCAGGTGTGTCTGTGAATATATAAACTTAAGGCCATTTACTGTGATCGACAACGATGGATTTTGGAGGTTTCCTAAACACGCTGGAGCCAAAGTACGCAATTCTGGCTGAAGTTTTGAAATCTGCTGTTTTGGAGTAGGAGCTAAACATCATGTTGAAATAAAATAATGAACATGCTGTCGTTACAGACATTACATGGAATATGGATCTCGCAATGAGAGAGACTGGACTGTCCCCACACAAAGTGCTTTGCACTCACTTTAAACCTCGCTTCCCAAGTGGGTTTGAACGTAGTCCACTCCAGCCGTCTGCTTGAGAGTGAGGCATGTAGAAGCATTTTTTCACCACAGTTCAACTCCAACAGCTGAGCTGACCATCAAACAGACTGTTAACCTTCCAGTGCATATCCTCCTCCTAACTGATCATGGATGTGGTCACCCGATGGAACAGCTCTTTGAATTATTCTATATAAGGACTGCTACTGATGGCTGCGTTGTTTCCATTTTGAAATGGCACATGGTTCAATCATTCATCGCCAAACACAGTTCATGCCAGTTAATTCACATGCTTGGGTCATGGCTGGCTACTTTTATTTTATTTCAGGAGCACTTTAAGTTACGAACAAATTGTATATGAATAACTAATAATATTAATAAAAGACATGTTTTCAAGTAATTTTTCTTCCTCTTGTCCTACTCAGTAGTGTTCAAATTTGCTTTGTGCTTTCTCAAATAATTTGTTGTCAATATAGTAGAAGATTAATGTAAAAGGCACAAGTTCCAAAAGACTAAGAAAACAAAAGACAAAATGCTGTTATGTTAGAAAACTCTTTGAGAAAGTCTGCACTCCTCACACACTTCAGCATTTGTCTTACTTTTGCACATTTGCAATGCTAAGCCTTAGCTGGCCTTTTCATTAGCTCTAGGAGCTGCTCTGTGCCTCACCTGACAACTCTAAAGGTAAATAATGATGTAGCTGGTTTCTTCTGACAGAATTGTGTGTCTCTGCTCTGCATTTGCATGTTTTATGTTTATTGCTGCAAGAATGGCAGCCCTGGATGTACTGATAGTCACATTTTACTTGGTCAGTTCACTATATGCACAGTGCCCGGCTCTCAAGCCCACAACCACCCTTCGTTTCACTGAAAGTGATTAATACATATTTCTCCTCCATTCAGCTGCTGAATGAATAATCATTCTAATATCTACGGAGAAAAAAGTAGCTGAAGTAGCAAAATGACAGCATTTAGAAGAACAGAGCAGAATCTACGCTGACATGTTTCAGGCAGAATAGATTCTGCTCTGTTCTTCCCTCATATGGCATTGTTTTGCAACAGCAGCTTGTGAGATTCTCAGCTTTCATATCAATCTCAGTTTAAAGCAAAAGGCTTGGCTTAGTGCAAAGAAGCAAGAGTGTGGCTGTGATCATCTGCAGTGCATATTGTACTAATGAGACCATTACAGAGAAAAAGCAAGCCCATGGGCCTTACAGATGTCACCATTCCACAGGGCTTAAATACATACTATCTGTGTCCTACTGAATTTATCAGATGTATAGGAAATGTATCCTCCACAGATCTGATATTCTAAAAACAGGGTCTATGCTGTAATAAAAGGTATTTCTTTGATAGAATCCACATTTTCTGAAAACGGTGCAACTCCTACTCGAAAACAACTGTGTTTACAATCTGAATCCAGCTTCAAAATGACAAAGAAATTGAAAATGGTTATATAGTAGAAACACTGTCATATAGTGCATATACAAAAGTAACAATAATTATGATAACAGAAAAATCCCACCAAGTATCAGTGAACTAAACAGGGGATGTCTGTGTCCTACAAAACACCTATACCACTGGTCTTAATTCATTTTGCTAAATACACTCTGGGGGAAAAGTAATTGCTGCCTGCATTATATTCACTGGTAGGAGGGCAGGACATTAAGCTGAACATTGATATACTATCACCTTATAAAATAAATATAAAATTAATACTACATGTTCACAAACAGTGCCTATTTCCTGCAGACACACAGAAACATTAAGATTTAATTGGAGTTCACTTTGTTTGCATTTAACGAATGTTAGTCGAATATTCACTCTCCTTTGAGCTGTGGCTCTTACACTGGTAATGTTCCACTATGTTTACAAGTTAGTCACTAACTTTGTCTGTCTACTGGACGTGAACTACAATAATTAGTATGTGATTTATACGTTTTAAAATGTATAATCTTAAACTTCAGCTCACTGTTAGTAGTACACGCACCTGTATTTTATACACTTGACTGGCAAAAAAAACATATATTTCTGAAAACAGATGCTCATCAGATGTACTGATGATCAAATCAGGAGACTTTCATCTTTCAGCTACATAGAAACCTGTCAGTGCCCTCACTGTTTATAATATGCAGACAATTAACAGGAGAAGACCTGGATACCTAAAGTAACACAAATATATGTGTATCTCAAAATTGAGAATTCATTTCCCATAAACCCTTTTGCTTGGTACCCTCATCCCTATCCCTGAGGAGGATGATATATGTGATGATATATTGAAAGCAAGTTATCAGTGATCGTCCAAATCCTCCAAACCACATTTCGTCTGTTTCCTCCATTGCTCTCACCTGTGAAGTCTGTGTCATCAGCTCCTTCCTCCCAGTGTTGTTAGACACTCACAAAGAAGTCTATATATGGTACATACATGTGTATTAAATACCACACTATTAGTGCATATAATTCAGTATGTAGAATGCTGCATGTCTTGAGTCCTATGTATAGCCAAACTGACATGAAACTGAGTTCACCCTTTGTAGAACTGGAAAATATTTTCTGGTTTCTGTTTTGCTAAAAAGATAGCGAATAGAAATGTCAAAATAATACATCATATGGGAACAACAAGACACAAAGGAACACAGTGACAAAGTGAAACTGGAACTTCCAGATTCTCCAGATGTAAGAAAACCTCATTCAAAGTCACATTCAAATCACACTGATTTAATTTGTAATAACGCAAATTACTGTAGATGCAGTCCTCTAACAGAACATTGCTCAACAGTTTACCTATATGTAGTCATCACTAAATAAAAATAATGTAGTATTGTTGTTTTTTGTTTTAGTTTTTATATCCCCCCATGCATCTCCCAGAAGCCCCAATAAGAAAACAAATGAAAATTAGCTATTTCCGTGATCAGTCACAATGTAGTGGGAAGAGGAGCAGCAGGAGCTGGAGGTAGAGGTGAAAGTATCCTTCCCAACACTGGCTGAAGGCAATGCCTGTAAATCCCATTTTAGATTTGAACTTTTATGACCATAAACTTTGCATTTTAACTTTGTGCTTGTGTGCATTCTTTCAAGTTAGATAAATTGCACACTGAATTTATTTCATCATTAGTGTGAATACATGCAAAGCCTTGTAGTTTGTGAAAGTCAGTATCTCTTGAAAAGCAAAAATATGTGTATTTGCATAACTGAACACATTTGAAATTTCATCTTTAACACTGCACACACCAAACTTTTCATTCTGTTATATTACGAAGGACCCGTCATCATTACAGTTAACTTCTCTTTAAACTTGCACCTTTTATAATAATGTTCATGAGACACTTTCTGTCAAAACAACATGACAACTAACAAGAATCAGCAACAACAAATAACTTGCAATCACAACAAATAGATCTGATAATGCTGTAGTCAACTCAGGCCTTTTGCATGTGCTGTGGTGGTCTGGTTTGTTCACTTCTCCTCCACTCATTTGTTCTCATCTTCCTCCCTTACCAAAATTCTGGCTTTCCCTGGCAACATTTCAGCTGAGTACGGTCAGTTCCCCTGGGCAACCCTGTTTATTGCTGGAATATGGATCCAAAGAAGTCAAACAAGGATTAAAATCACAGCCTTTGCTGACAAGTATTATTTATCACTTTCTCTTCCTCGCAGACTTGGACTTCTATGTACAAAGACAAAATGAGCAACTTTTTTTTCTGCTGCCACTGAGCATCAAACTATGATCCTCCTCCCCTCCCTCACCCAAACCGCTCTGCGGATGTGAAGCGGCAGTCTAAAAGAGAGCCAAGCCTGTCAGAGTCCTAATCATTGTCGAGAGGCCCTTGGCTCTGTATGCACAGCAGACGCCAGCCTCAATTAGACAGGTGTATACAGTCTGCCGGTGCATGAGAGGAGAGTGGACAGGCCCTATTCTCTGTACAAACACTGGTTCTGCGCCACTGCTGCTGGATCAATGCGGATGTGGAACTCCAAGAGAACTTGGAGGCTGTACAGCAGGCAGCAGCAGTGGCTGAAAATAAGCAGAGAAGGACAGAGGAGATGTTGACAGAGGAGGAAATGAGACATCGTCGGGGAAATGAGGAGCAGTTGATGCCGATTACAAACGTAGCTTGTCAAAGCTGGTGTGCTGTGTTGCTGTTTTCCAAGTAACACTTTGACAGTGAATAGACGATCAGATGACAGTCTGCTCCATCACTGAGAGAGTGTGTAAATATAGAGCCACGAGGAGAGCTGAGACAGCTTCTGTAGCTGCTACGTGCACCGTTTCATCACAGCAGGAGTGAAATATCTTTCTCATATTGGATCAAAGACCATTGTTTTATTTTAACACCAGTATATATTCAGAACCATTTACACCTCAGTATTTTTAAGTTGTGTATAAACAGACAATTAACAAACACACCTATAATGAAAACTTGACCAGAGTCATCAAAAAAGATATACTCCTTAGTTATGCAGTTCAATACAAAAGATCTACAACCTATGATATGCTAGTGGCTGTAAATGTGGTTCAGCATAACACCTTAAAATATAATCCACAACAATACAGTTCCATGACACGCATGTACTTTTCATGCCTAGGCGAGACAAACCATCACATTGGCACACTATCCTTGGGTCCTGTGGATCGGCATGAGACTATGCTGGACCTCCACACCCTTACTTTCCACCTTACCACATAAAGGACTTTTGTCCTATACAATCAGCACAGACATAGAATGTTGGCACTAGACATTGTGTGGTGTTTGTTGTCTAATATGAGCAAAATTTGTAAAAATAATGGGCAACCTTCCCCCAAACCATTTGACCCAGAGCTCCAGAAACAAACCATTATTCTTCCACTGGCATACTACCCTGCCCCAAGATTGTTGTTTGTATATCAGTTTTTGTCAATTAGAATAAACACAAATTTGTTTAAGAATACATTGACTGAAATAGTAAAGGTTTCAAAATGGATTTTTGAAACAATGTCCCTTGATAAGACAGGCAGAAGTCAGACAACATATCTGTCCTTAAAGCTGCCAGCAAATGTCAAAACATACTCATTTCAGTTATTGCCAACAAATGTTGTACAGACAGTCATGGTCCTCAGGGGATGAATTCCAGTGACTTTGGTGACCCTCTGACTTTTTCTACCAGCAGGCTGAAATTGTTTGGTTTGGACAAAAATTTCTCAGCATCTATTGGATACTCATGCCCCCCTCAGGATCAGTTGTAGTAACTTGTGCAGCACAGTCTTTCACAGATGCATATGGATGTAGACTTTTACTGTTACAAATTGTGCCTCAGTGGTATATGCAACGAGACTTTAAATCCTTTTATAAAGGTAAGAGGTCACCATAAAGTGTTATTAAATTGAGTGTATGATTTGACATATTGTGAATATTTTGTTGATCACCTCCTGCTGACCGCCATCCACCAAATTCTCACTGCCAATCAGTGGCAGTTGCAAGCCATGTGAGTGCCATGATTCATTGATATTTTATAGCAGAGCGCTGCCTAGGCTGAGGCAGGACATCAAGCCCAACATAGCTCAGATTGGCCATTGATTTATAAGAAATATCCCCAGGTGCCCTGGGTGTGATGTTGAGTGACAGCTGCAACATGACAGCCATCAATTTGACTGTGCTAAGTATTAACGCAGCACCTGGGAACTTGGGAATTATTGTGAGAATTAAGGTAGAATTAAATGCATCTGTAATCAGAATTGGATTTAGAGACTGTTCTATTGTCAGATTTAGAACCAAATGGGAGACATTCAGCTTGCGTCATGGAGTGTTATTCAAAGAACAGAATATATCGAAGAGCTGAAGTGATGTTCAAAGATGACAGGATGTGGGATGTGATGGTGACACATAAAGCAGGTGCAGTTCAAAGCATATCACATCCCATTTGCATCTTCTCTAATTTAACTCAGAGAGGCTCTGTCATGAGAAATCTCAAACAGGGGAGGAGACAGAGATATTGTAAAGCAGATGAATACAGCCTTCAGGAAACCAGCTTTGACTGACAGAGACGAGGGTAAACACTTCACAAGCATGCCGCTCGCTTCAGAGGCACTGTTATGCAAAGAAGGGGATAGATGGAGAAAAGGGAAAATGAGAGTGCTCCACCCCTCCACCCCCTCAGCTCCTCTCAGGAGGTGTCAGGAGCTGTGTGTAAAGAACCCATCGCCCCCATTTCCTGTGTGAGAGAGTAGTGCTGAATTTTGATAACACTCATTTCCAATTGAGCTCTTCAAAGAGGAAAAGGCTCTGAGACAATTAGAATGAGAACGCAGCCTCGGCACCCTGAATAGCCCTTGATGAGAGCAACGGGCAAGTTTGGATAGGTTAATCAGCAGTAATCGGAAAGCAGGTGTTGAACACACAACCTTACAATCCTCCATCCCAAATTATATGATCGTCACATTCACAAAAGTGCGTCTTGTAATTAAACACAGTGTCCTTTCCCACTATCTTTTCCTTATTCAAAAGCGTGAAGCAGCGCTGATTGCATCAGGTCAGTGACACCAAGAACAAATTGCTTTTCTGCCGTAGCAGGGATGATGAAGGGGGTGGGAACAGGTTGTGCATGTGTATATATGTGTTTGGAGAGAGGAGAGGCACCATGGTGACTTTAATCTGATGATGATGCAAAAATTACTGTGCAAAAATTATCTTCTCAAGCTGTGAAAAAAGGATTTCAAGTTTCATTTTTAATCAGAATAGAGAGAATCTTTGAAACAGGCCTACAGGTCAAACCCAGGTATATTGTTTACAGCACATGAAGTGACATGCAAATACATGCCTGATGCTAATATTTGAAGTGGCCAAGTGAAAGAGACCAATTCTTTTTTGCATATGAGAACAGCTTGCTGTTTTTCATTGAAGGTTATATTCTATGATAAAAGAATGGGTGAAATTTTGGTTCAATGCTTGCAGTAAATGTGCTGCAAAATCATCACATTCTGTAATGGTAAGACTCTAATCAAAAGCCAGGGCTAGTTCCTCTGAAACAGTTTCTCTCCAGTGTAATCCTCACAAAAAGTGTGATAAAATACATCTACTAGCAAGTCCTTTGATGAAAAAAACAGGAGTGCACAGAAATTTTTTTAGTCAGGTAAGTACCAGGAGATGGTGTTTAGTAATTATCGAATCGTTACCATGCAATGTGTCTTAATTAACGCAGCCTTCCTTGTTGTTCTCCTCTGTGTCTCCCTCATTGTCCTCCTCTTCAGCATCCTACATGGTGGATGATGACGAGGCACTTCCCTGTTCTGGTTCAGCATTCAATTAGTTGTCTCCACCCACAGGTCAACTGCTGAGTCAAATGTCTCTGTGGTCATCTTTGACAGGTGAATGTGAGACGAGTATGTGACAGGTGAGATCTGTATTTGGTTTTAATTATGTTGAGATGTGAGGATCCCCTCTCACGTGCTGCATTGCTAGGCAGCATAAAAAAGAATTTGACTATCTTGCTGATGGTGCAGTAACAATCTGGATTGCTTGTATTTATTGTTTGGAGCAAATCATACCTGCCAAGTGTTGTTCTGCTTACTTTAAGCACATGCATTTTCTCATTGGAGAGTTTAGGTGTTTTTTGTGATGTCCTCTGATCTATCAAAGAGCAGCCACCAACTGTTAATAGGACCACTAGCAGCATGGCAGGGAGACATAATGCACATTCAGCACTATTGGCTACCGTAAATGACAATCAATATCTACGACAAGTCACTCCTGTTTTTACAGGAAACATGTAAATATACAGAACCAAACAGCAACAAGAGTTATAGGCAGTGTGAAGAAGGCTTAAAGACAGCATTTAGATTAACCCAGTTAATCTGACCGAAAGCTGATTTAGTTGAGAATATCACTATGTAGGCATAACTAAAATATTTCTGATCCTTAAACTAGATTTCTAGATTTACCAAAAAGGACTTGCTGCATAAGTAATCTGGAGCCTTCAGGGCCTTTGTCGTTCAGGGCCCCTTTGCACTTTCCCACTTGCATGTACAAAGATAAAATTCACAAAAAATATGGTTGAACTGTAAATTGACTAAACAAAAGATTTTGTAATTAATTTGATAACGTCACCATTCTTCTCCAGTGTCTAGTCAAAAATGTTTATGGCATGTTGGATGTAGGTTGCACTGGGGATCCTGGGAAACATTCAACAACATTAAGGATGTATTTAGCCTCGGTTAGCACAAAGCCTATAAGCCCGGGGACACTGGTAGCGTAGCTCTATCAAAGTGAAAAAATATACCATCCAACTGGGGCTAGATTACAAAGGTAAAGCAGGCACCTACCCTGACCCCAAACCCTCAGAGGGCAGTTTCACTCTGAGGAAATTGGTTTGTAACAATCTCATTAATGGAAAATGTATTTTCTCTATGCAGCACTAAAATACGTTCTAGGCTAAAATCATATGGGCCTTGAAACACTTGTATTATTACATAATCTTTGGGCTCTGTTTTGTAAAATGTCACTAACGTCACTATTGAGTTTCTATTGTACATTGATGTTGCATATTAATAATAAAAAAAAAAATATGTGCTTTAACAAGCTATAACAAAGCAATTACTAACTAATACATAATTCACAGTGGAAAAAATAGGGGAGGCAGTAGGGGCTCACAGCACATTTTTGCCCCTGGGTGAAAGTGAGTTAATCCAGCGCTGCTTTTAGCATCTCCAAAACTGTCCTGTTCAGTTGCTTGGTAAAATTGTAGACTGACATTGGTGTTTAGCCGTTAGTCTTGACAAAAACCTTGCACCTCCCACGCTTTAAAACCCACATGTGAAACCCAAGAGCATACTGCTTCCTCTCTGAGAAAAATTATCATATAATAATATCGTAATGGTAGTGTGGTGGCAAATGTAAAAAGAAAAGTAATGTTTTAACACAGAGACTAACCAATGTGTGTGTTCAGGTTGTGTAACAATATATTCCTTACTTTGGCAAACAAAGTAAAAAAGCCTGTTCCCTCAGAATCAGAAGACTGTGATGTGTGTATGTGTATTTGTTCTACTCAGTTGTTGCTGTTCTTGTCCTAAAATAAAGCCCCCTTAGCCCACTGAGCCTTGCAGCAGCCATTAGTTTGAGGCAGCTCTCCCAGCAGAGCACTGACAATGATGACAGGCAGTGGCAATGCAAGCAGGCCCTGGGGGTGGGTCTGCGGGGGCATTGCTTGCTCCAGGTCAGCCAGTGCCAACATATTTATCTGTGTAGTAATCTCAAGTAAAAACGACAGAATGCCTGACCCCAAAACCTCAGGGACATCATCAAAACAGCTCCTATTTCAGGTCCACCATAACTTTCCAAGCCACTCAATGCCTGCTGTCAGACAGCACAGACTGCTTTAACCAGAGAGAGAGCCTAACTGATGAATAACAGAGCCGCAATCAGCAGTGAGTGTAGCAGTTAGGGTAAACCGTTAAGTAGAAGCAAGACCGATTGCTCATGGATCTGAGCTCTGAGCTGAAACTGACCTACAGCTGAAACTGCAATATTGTCACCTCACTACCAACTCAGACTTGAGACACTTCTTCACTCTGATAGCTATTACATTTGCATTTTTCCCCCTGTACACCCACAGGATTTCAACACATGACAAATATGTGAGTGTGAATGAATAGAGGAGAGTATGATCAAAGCAAAAACAAGTTGACACAAAGCAAACCTGGGGGCAGGTACTGAACCCTGTTGGGTGGTACAAAGGCAAAATATCATTTTGATGCCATGTGTAGTTTGCTGTGTGGTCAAAACAACAACTCAGGCCCCCATTGTATGTTAAATCAATTTAATTTTACATTACTGATGAACATTTTTCAAAGCATGTTTTCCAACCTTCCATTTAAGCATTAATTACCATTAATTGGCTAAACTTGAGTTGATATCCATCACAGTGAACATCATGTCTGCTTTAGTGTCTGTTTCCTTACTGATGTGTAGCTGTACATTATCATGTACGCATTATCATGTATGCTGTGTTAATACAGTACAATTAAAGTGCTGCAATAACACAGCATACATAAAGATCACTGTGAGGTTTTCTATACAAACCGATTTTCATACCATACAGAAATGAATGGTAACAAATGGCTGCCTGGAAAGTTGAAAAACAAAGACATTTAAGATTTAAAACACTCTGACATGATTTAGAAGATGGCCATATGTAAGATAAAGTATTTGTGATTGTAACACATGGGATGAAGCATCACACATAACTGTATGTTACAGATCTCTGCAGGGAAACTATCTGCCTTCCAGAAAGGTCAGAGTTCAAGGTCAGCCACAGACCACCACCCTGAAGCAAGTAGTGATCCAAAAAAGGACAGTCTCTCTAACCTCTGCCATTCTGCTTCCCCAAAGACACTCCATTTATTTCATGCTAGGTTTATTTTATACAAGAGAAGAACACACTGTTTTGTGCATCAGTGATAGTGAGGAGCTTTGAATCAGTATCATTGCAAGAGGTGACAGCCAGACAAAGAGGCTGCAGGGTCTTGGCACTGCTGATTACAGGCTAATCAGGGGGCAGGCTGAAGGATGGCATTGTTAATGTGAAGTATCACTTGCCATGGGTGATACTTGTCTATTAGAGCAAGAATAGCTTCTCATGAAGCTGAATATCTTAACACTGCTAATGATAGATGAACACTGAACAGTGAGCAGATCTACATGCACAAAACATGAACAAGTTATAGATTAGATACTTTAGAACATTACGCTGTATAATATGGATTAGAGAGGTCTGATGTTTAAAAAAAATGTGAAAAGCTGGGGCACAGTGCCTCAGCTGGTTAAATCTTAACCTCGCCAACCATGTCACAGCCAATCAGAGGTAGATCATTAAAAGTTGTGCTGCCAAGCACTGTTCAAACTCAAAGAATGACTTTTTACATTCTTGTCAACTTCCCAAAGTTTCCGGTGATACCAAACATGGCAGGTTGGGTTATGTGAAAATAGGCCTAAAATGATACACAAGGCAGAGAAAATATTTCAGTTAGATGTACTAGTGCAGCTGTGAACACACGACATCAGGGTTCTGAATATTTCACTTAGTTTAAGGATTATATGTCTTCCGTAAGGAACTGGAACAATATGACAGTATGATGTAGTGTAGAAAACAACACTTGGCTTCATAGCATTAGGGCCTTGTGCGTGCACAAATCTTCAAAAAAGTATTTCTGAAAGTATTAGCAGACTATATTTTGTAGCATAGTTATTAATAAAATTCCCTCTTTGTGTTTCCACAGACACTGAACTGAGCTGGAGTCGAGGAAATTTGATACTAAAACTCAAAAATATCATTTTTGAAGATATCTATGGTTTGATTAACTCAGACTGCTGAAGCCTCATATTAACTTCAGATAAACTATAGAATGCATTTTTAGACAGAAGGAGGACTGTTCATTTTGGCCCCATCACTTACATTGGAAGCACATTAGAGAGGGATCTCTTAATGGCCAGTATGAGCAGGAGGAATGATTACAGCAAGCAACAGTTTCAAAGCTTGTATGGGCAACTATCCTTTAAGAAAATTTATTTTAGGGTTTTCAGGTTGTGGCTGGTGTTTTGCATCAACAGCAAGAGTTATTATTGTCTTTTTGCTCTTTGGTTCATCAGGGAGACCCTCCAGTGGACAGTTTGACCTCTGACCTGAACCACAATACATTAACAACTTAACATTTCTCACTGCAGATTGGGTATATTATTAAGAAAGAAGCCCTTTATTAATGACTTTGTAACATTATACACTCACTAATTGATTTTTGCTATTAGTTTAAGACCTTTAAGACCATTATTAATTCATTCATCTTTTCTTACATTATATTTATTCAGCTGACATTCAAAGTAAGATCATTTGACCATGATACAACCCAAACATCGCATGCTGAATTGCTTCAAGTACTACATTTAGAAATATTAAGCAATAGGTAGTGGGAAGCCTTGAACCTTTATGCAGCCGGAACAGAGTTTTCAGTCTGCGATGGAAGATGCATAGAGTTTCTGCTGTCCTGATGTCAATGGGAAGCTCGTTCCACCATTGTGGAGCAAACAGTCATGACATGACTATAAATCACTCACCAGCCAGAGAGCTTTTTCACAACCTGTGAGCCCGCCTAAAAGTTGTTCTTATTTATAGCTCATTACTATAATGATCAATAAAGCATTATTAGTTACAGCTGATAAAGTCCTTTTTAACAGTATCAGAAGTGGCATCCATTTTCCTTCTCCCTGGTCCTTTTTCAGTCATGTAATGTGTATGTGTACCTGAACTTTGTTTCAGATTACACTTTACAGATTCCAAAATTTTGTGCTGGAAGTATACGATGAAATGAATAAATGAAAACTAATCAGCGAATAAATTAAACAATTTATTAAAAGATAAATGAAATGTTGTTGAATGTTTGATTTGTATCCATTAATCTTTCTATCTCTCTGTCATCCGCCTCAGTTATGACTAATAACAGCAAAATGAAGCCATTGATTTATTTAGTGATCTTGCTTGTGGCTCTCTTTTCCCAGATCTCAGCCTGATTATACACTACACACTAATTGTATACAGTACAACATAAATTAGTAATTTTTCTAGAGATCTGTTTTGCAGTTAGTATAAAAGAAGTCAAGATATTTTTCCATTTCATACCAGATGAAAACTAAGTAAATGGATCTTCAGAATGCCACCTTAAGTTTAACACTAAAAAAAAGCAAATCCCTTTCATATTGCAATGTGTGCCAATAGTGCTCACCAACAGTGCTGTGCAGTCGAAATCAGTTTTAGTCTACATACTTTTTTTGGTACACTTAATTTTCCTGTGGGAACCCCTACAGACTCGTATCTGCTCAGTATGTAGTATGGAATTAGAACACAGCTCTCTTAACATCACACTATAGCATTCTATTTTTAAAGGATTGATACTATATATGAAACTCATCTAAATACTTCTAAACAGTAAACAGCTCAATCTATGTCATGATAATCATATGCTTTTTGCACACCTTCACTATCATGTCAGCAGCCAGACATGAAGACATAAAGCAAGTCAATACATTTTTTGTGATGGCTGGTGTGATGGCATCACTGAGTGATTATGCAAACACAAACACAGGCGTAAACATCCATCACAACATGAATTACCAAGGTTGTGGAGTCAGCGGGTGTCAGCTGTGTCTACACAAACACATTGAATTAAAAGATGAGTGGCTGATGACTGAGCAGGAGTATGTCTTCAGGTAACTTCTTTCCTTGACAAGTTCATTCTTGTCATCCATCCAACACAAAGAGGAGTGTGTAAGATACTAAGGTAATGGTTTTAATGCACAGAATACACATAGTGAGAATTGATTTAATAATAAATCCCTGAGACTTAATTTGAAGTGCAAGGAAGAAGAAAATATTGAGTGAGACAACTCTCTAACATCACTTTTGTCTTGTAGCCTTCTGTATTTTGTCAGGGGATATGAATAATGCAGGAAGGCTGCAAAAAACATTATCAGCCATTCCACTATTGTGACAAGAGCACCAGGAGATAGGCTGCATTCATTTGGAGCACTTCTAGTTTTTTCTGAGGCTGAAAAATGACATTTTTATCAGCCTGTTTGCCTCCTAGAGTTTTCTTTTTTCTTCTTGAAAATTGAAAACTTGTGGCAAGGATAACAAAACCATAGATAAGTTGTAACTACAATTAGAATGTGATTTCTATTCTACAAAATGTGTTTTGACTGATAACTTCAATAGTCTAGTGTATAGGATGTGTACTACTCTATGTAGCCTACACACGCAATATTATCTAAATACAATGAGAAAACCCAGCCTTAAATATAACAAAATACCATAACCATGTTAGTGCTCATGTGTTCATCACATTATGGAGTGTGTTTTCCGAGGAAAGCTGGAGAGCCGTGCGAGCACATGGAAGGACTGACAAAAGAAAATCGTGAAAACGGAAAGCTTCCCGGGCGAAAATAAGACACAATTCCACAACAGAAACATCTAATTCAGGAGTAACGAGATCGAGGGCTGGAGAGCTCTTCTGAACACTCATTAACCACGCGAGGAAATTCAAAAACACGGAGTAAATATTTTCGACAATTCTTACCTTTAGCGCCCATGTCCGTCATCACCGCCACCAGAAGAAGCAGGAGAGGAAAATAATCTCTGAATGTATTCATCATGTTTTGTCCCCGTTTTGCGCTCCTCGAGCTTTCGTAGTGACCGTCCTTGGGATCAACACTTTTCCTCTGGCGCACTGAAACACAGAGCTCCGCCAAACACCGAGTACACACACGGAGCGCTCCTCTGGTGACTTCAGCCCGGGTTGACTGGCTGAATTTACTCACTGACAGAGACGATGGACACTCACATCAGACTCCAGATTACTGAGTGTCCAGAGTGCAGTGAGTGAAGGCTGGAGTCAGTGGAGCTGCTCCTGCCGCTGCCGCTGCCGCCGCTGCTGCTGCTGCTGCCCCGCTCCGTGCTCTGTGCTGGGAGCCTCCTCCTCAGGGCAGCGCCGCCGCCGCCGCCGCCGTGCATTCAGCACCACGGACAGCTCCTAGCGTTGGCCAATGGAACACAGGGAAAGCAAACGAAGCTCAGAGTTTGGGACATGTTCAACGGCCTACAAAATACAAATTACACCTGAATTGGCGTTTAAGTACATAAAGTGTGTTTTGAATGTGTTAACACACATCACTAAACACTTCTTTTTATGCAACCATTCAATTCCGTTCATTTCACCAGAGGTCGGGGTATTCTGTTGCTTTGTTTAAATAAAAGTAGTAATACTACACTGCAAAAAAATATAAGTAAAAGCCCTGCATGCAAAGTGAACCCACCTATAATGGTCCCACCTCACCCATAATGGTGCCTTTCAGTTTTATATTGCTACATACACTCAATTGCCAGTTGATCTGGTGTACCTAGCTACAACTAAATCAATCAAATCCAACAGCCATGCAGTAAATCCTCCCTACATGAAGATTATGATTTTCACTTAGCTGAAATTATTTGAGAGAGACAGACATGTTGACTGTGCTGCTGAACATGACACAGGGAGGTATTTATATCATTTAGCATTATTTAGCCTGTCTAACCTCTTTATATAAATAGGGTGGACAAAATAATATTAACACCTTTTAGAAGAACCCAGTACAGTTCAACATCACCCCAAACTGCAGCCTCCAAATGATCATCCAATTGAATCAACACCTCTTTTCTTAGGCTTGATTCATGAGAAGGGCTAAAAGTCACAATATCTCAACTTCTATTTTTCTTAATCTGTACTTTTGCAAATCTCCCAACTTTATGAAAGAGCAACAATATGTCCCCACAGTTGCCCTTTAACTCCCTCAGTGGACAAAAATTCAGTTATATTACAAAGCTTTAAGGTGGTAGCTTGCATTGTGAACTAGTCTAGTTAACTTTCCACAATTCCTTTCCAACAGCTACAAGCTACCATCTTATTGGGCAGATGGAAGATAGCAGATATCAGAATCAGAATACCTTTATTGGTCCCCCGGAGGGGAAATTGCCTTAATATTAATAATATTAATATAATCATTTTAAAGGGGACTATTACTGCTACACTAATGATATGCAAATCAACTTGTCTTTTAAACCAGATAAGGTCAGTTGTCTGAATAGTTTAATGAATTGCTTCACTGCTATTGAGAAATGGATGACTTGTAACTTCTGCAGCTAACAGGCAAGGCAGCAGTAGTAACCTTTGCCCTGACCACTTGGAAAACATTTATTGGTCCACCAACATGAACACTGCAGCCAGAAAACTAGATATCACATTATATTTGCAACTGAACTTCAAAGCACATGTCAACAATTTTAAAAAGGTTACAATCACCAAGATGTTTTGTGTTAATGCAAACAGCATTATCAGTTGTCAAGTGACAGGAAGTAACTTTTGCAAAAAGTACACACAAGGATGTCACATGATCAGCACATGACCTGAGATGTAGAAGTCACATGACTGCTGACATATCACTGTGTGTTTGCTGGGGGAGACTGTATTCCCAGCAGCTTGTGGTAGTACCCCTCCCCTCTCTTGTGAGCCGTAACAAGCTGGTTCCATAAAGCACAGAGGTATAGTTTTTAACACAGTATTATAAGCTGGGGACAGGTGGTGTCTTATACCCCTCCTCTGTTTAGTGAGGGCTGCTCTGCTTTGGCATAGATGGTCTCTCTGGCACCTCTTTCAAACCACCTGTCTTCTCAGTCCAGGATGTATACCTCATGATAAAACTATGTTTCTTTTGTTGTAAATGTGTGAAAACTGCTGAGTCTCAAGGAGTTTGCTCACCTGTGCTGAGACATGTTGACTGAGCGGCTGTTTAGTTTCCCCTATCTAGAGGTTCTTATACTCATGTACATCTTACATTTGGGAACAGAGTGACTTAATGCTGTCTTAGTGTGTTCAGAGATTTAAAATACGCAGGGATGTTGTGCTTGCAGAAAACTCTTCAGAACTTTTCAGGCACTCCATCTACATATGGAATGAACTAGGAGTGAATTGTTCCTCACAAGATCAAAAGCTAGAGAGAAGTAGCAATATCATATTAAACCAGCACTGAAATGTTGTGGATATCTGGAGTGAGCATTTATGAGACACGCAAGATTCCTATTGACAATCAAGGAAAAGGGGTTGCAGTGACTGAAGAAAGTGTCATCATTCCATACCTGGATGTGTCAGGAAATGAATCTCCATAGACACATCAACAATCTTCTTAAATCCTGTTACTTCCACCTAAGAAATATTACCACAAATAAATTAGCTTCGTCTTTTCCTTACTTAGAAAGACTTATTCATGCCTTTGTCTTTTTGCACCTGGAGTATTGCAACACACTGTTTACATGTCTAAGTCAATCCTAAGTGGCTCAGCTTCAGCTAGCGCAGAATGCTGGCAGTCCAACTTATCTTCTCAGTTCACTCAGTCGAAATCCTTGATCTCATGATGTTTTCTATTGAGGTCAAGGAAGAGTGTTTAGGATAAGACATATTTAACACTTTTTGTTGTTGCTGGCTATTCAACTAGGTCCACTGGTTTTCAAAAAACCATATTGACTGGAAAGAGGCAGAGTCGAAAATGACAAAAAAAAAAAAAAAAAAAATCAGGGCGGGGGGAGGGCATTAAGACCACTGTGGCCACAGAGCATATTATTTTTTAAGTGACATACCGCCAAAGTGAAGGGACACAGTGGCCATGGCCCTCATGGCCCCCCATGAAATTCCTGCCCTGATATGTGTTAATGTCACCTGCAAATGTTCCATGTCCAGAAACTCTCTACAACACAGCATTACTTCCAGAGCCAATGAGCATACTGTATCATTAACTACCTACATTAGTATGTGGGGCTGAATGTTAGATTAAAATAAGGCTCTGATCTTACATTTTTCCTTATCATACTGTAGCAGAACTGGCCTCTAACTGACCTTCTCCTCTCCTCTCTGCATTTCTCCGGACAAATGCAGTTGTAAAACAGACAAACTTTTAAGAATTATTTACCATCTGGAATTTCCACAAGTAGAGGTTATCCCATAGAAGGAAACAGGATGTCTAGGTCAGAGACATCTTACCAACGCTATTACCAAGAAGGGAAATTACCAACACCTTCACATCAAAGACTACCTTGCTCACAATGTTTGTCAGGAGGATTCTAAGGCTCCCTCATGATGGCCAATAGGAAATACGGACAATAAAACTGACCAGCAGAACAAAAGCCAGGCCTCAGAGGAATCCACAAACCAGATCATGCTGATGGGTTGTAAATTGGATAGCCCTGAAACAAACTGTTTGTAGATTTGGGTGCCTTGTTTTCTAGCATACCAGAACAACTGAATCTCTATATTTGACTTGACTTTGGATGTTTTCACATTACTAAGCTCATAATCTGTATAATATCAATGCTTCTCCCATGTTTGCAGCTTATAAAATGACAAAGCTGTGATTTTTATTTTCTTACAAAATTTGTCTGAGGTTCCACCATGGAGCCATCCTGCCATCTTAGGGTTCATAGGGTTTAAGTTGACTGTGATTTATGAGACATATCTTAAGGAGTAGTCATAATAGTGATAATAATTTCGGGCAAATGTAGTCTGCCTTTCTATAATTTCATTAATATGTTATGATAATTATCCCTTGAACAATCAGATACATATTACGATGAGTGTTAGAAATTGTTGTCTTGATTATTGTTGAAGATTGTTATCCGCCCATAAGAGTTGCCTAATGCCTGTTATGAACAATGTTAAAATGCCATTGAAGAATCGTCCATTTAAGATATATGTGATTGACCATAGTGAGAAGCAGATGAGCCCCTTGTGTAAATCATTAGTTACTCCTTGCCTCATAAAACGAAATTGCGCTTCTATGAACCATCCCTCGTGAAGGACGGTCTCATGATTAAGCCACCCGGAGCGAGATTTAAAACGGCTGCAGACGCAGCGAGAAGGCAGTGCGCGTTACTCCGTTAGTTAGTTGTCTTTTTGTTTCTTCTTGTCTAGTTGTCTTTTTGTCTTCATGTTTTTGTTCCATAGTTTTCTAAGTCTCTCGTACTGATTTCATTCTTCAGAAGACGTACTTTTCTAGTTTACTCTCCTTGAAACTTTAATTTTACTCGCCACGCTAAGCCGCATGATTTGTTTTGTCTTTAGTCAAGTAATAATAATTTTGGAGACACTTTTCGACCGGCCATCGAAGAGGTTATCAATCTTATTATTGTTAAATCTAAAGTCTTGCTTCGCGGTTACCAACCAAGCTAAAGCCCTGCAGCCTGCTGCTAACCGGCTGGTCCAGGTCAGATAACCATCCAAAGCCGTTCCTCACCTGTCACCGACGCCATCGAAATCCAGTTCCTGAATCATCACTGTCCAGTATCAGCTCTCAGCCTTGGTGTGCCTGGGTCTTCCACCGGACTGCCAAGCAGACGAGCCACGGACGGACACTGGAAGCATCTTCGGCTAGTTTGGAGCAGGCCTGTACAGGAGCGTTGCTGACAAGTAGGCATGCATTAAGCGGGTTTGAATAAGAGTTGGTCCGTGAGGTTACGCTACTGTCAATTTATACAGATTCTCTCAACTATTCGTTTAATCCCTTAACTTTACGTTCGCGTCCCTATTATTCCCTTTCAACTACTTCTCACTATCGCCAAACTTGTTTTGCCATTGTGTTGCCATAAGTTTCTTTTGTGTTAAGTCATATCACCTCATATCTTCTGTCGTACTATTCATGATATGTCATTCATTATCCATAATTCTGCTTAATAAATGAGATTTTGATTTAAGTCCTGGTTAAACGGTGTCCTTTTGAGCTGAATATATGAGATCCCTGTATCCAGAGTTTACACTTCAGATTATCAGACTGGTTTACTGTTAGTTCATTCGTTAGTATTTTATCAGCGTTATAGCAGTTAATTTCTGCAGTCCTTCTTAGCTGAGGAAGGTGGTGCCCCGTCATTTTATCAACGAATGCAACATCAAATTAAGGTAGTTCCCCTACAATACTTTTATAAGCTTCTAGGACTAACTAGCTCTACACTGCAATACAACACTTTTTTTTATTTCCACATCTTCTATATGAATTATTAACTGGTGAAAATACTGACTTTATGTCGAGTTTTTAGAATCATATCATCTATGTAGCAATTTATATTAAGACAAGTCAGCTTGAAACATTAAAAAGTCAGCTAGAGGCAGAGCTAATGGTAGCCTAATTTGCAACCTAGTTCCAGCAGTGTAGCAGAACTGGCCTCTAACTGACCTTCTCTTACCCTCTCTTTGTTTGTGTGCTGTTTTGATAAACTGTGGCTTTGTGTGTGAGCATTTCAACCTGTGCAAGCTATATATGTGTTCTTGTTTTTAAGTGTGAATTAACTGGACCCTGATGATATTTTGAGCGCTGATTGAATATTGAAGTGTTTGAATTACGTTGTACATGCCACGTTGCCATACGTTATTAATGTTGAAAGGCCTGTTGGCACATTATAACTGCTGCAATGTTCCAGGGTTATAATTGTGTCCTGTATTAGGTCAGCTTGGCTGCGAAGTTCCAGCAAGTTTTGATCAATACAGAACCCTGCGTTTCTGTATCAGATTAGCTACCTGATAAGGGACAACTGCTTGACAGTGGGGCTTAGAGCGGATATCCACCTTGGTAAAGAGCGTAGACTCTTGATTTGCTTTAATAAAAGTTGTGACCAACGCCGGTCCAGTGTGAGAATTAAAAGAAGCGATTTCTAAGTTGTTTATGCGGTGAACCGCCAATAAAAGTTGTGACCAACGCCAGTCATTTGTGAACGTTTAAAAGAAAAGACTGTACCGATACGAGAGTGACTTCTTCTTGATTGATCATAGTAGCGATATGATTACAGTCCAGTGAATCTGGCTGAGCCGAAGTGCTGATCTGAGTGTTCGAAAGAACCTGTGCTGAAAAGAGAATTAAAGAAAAAGCCGGCGTGCTTATTTTGTCTTGTTGAATCTTAACTTGCACGACGCCCATTGGGCGGCCGTAGATCCGTTATCCGGACTATTCGTCAGAGCAGATCTTCCATCGGTGTTAACCCATTGCTAAAAAGCTAAAATTAATGAGAGTGTGTGGAAATTGGACAATAGACGATTGAATTTAATGTGGTTAACATACTGTCTGAGGTTTCTGATAGTGAAAGCTGACTGTGTGTTTGAGACTGTTGCTGCTAGTTGTATCTGCCGATGTGAAGTTTATGAGTGCTGGAGCCCTACTGACGCTGGTTAGCCAGAACAGCTATCCCCCATAGACATATATACGTAGATGCCTCACTGACTGACGCTTCCTATTGGAACTAACGTTCTGCGCGGCCGCCATCTTGGATGGGTCTCCCATGCGCCCCCAGTGCATTTATTTCTACGGAGGAAGGTGTATGCCCAGCTACTATAATCATCATAACTCCCTGAATTTTTACCCGATTTATGATACAGGACGCTGTCACACATTAAAAACACGTGCTTTCATGCTGAAATACTTTGTTGAAGAGCATAATACAGACATATGGTATGGCATATTAATATAATTACATTATAATTAATTTAATAATATATTTAAATAAAGAAACAGTTTGATTGTTCATTTGAATTTATTTCTCTCTCTCTCTCTCTCTCTCTCTCTCTCTCTCTCTCTGTCACACACACACACACACACACACACACACACACACACACACACACACACACACACACAATCATGACCCTTCTGTACACACCAATAACACAAGAATTTCTTCATTTTTGTTTTTGTGCACTGAGTTTATTTAATGTAAAGTGAGCCAGAGGCACATGCACACGTGCACGCGCACAATACAAAAACAAAAACCTCATGTGACATCTCACATAACCTGTTGACATGTGTATTAAACTTTGAGTAAGTTTTTTTCTCAGTTGTGTTGGAATAAAACTTCACCAAAACAAACTGTCAAAACGCGGAAGGTTTTTTTCTTTTTGGCCAACTCATCATGTGTGTCGGCCCACAGTCCACTGCTGCTTTCAAATACACACATGTACACAAACACACACACCCTCTGGCCTGACGTGTCTAAATTTAAACAACTGTTCACAGCTTTAGGATGACAAAGATTCCACAATAGCCTGGACTGAAACTGCTGATGTTTGTGATATACACTGATTTTAACACATACATACATACAAAGCTCCCATATATACCTGCTCAGTACATCTTTTCCTTCTTTCTTTTTTTTTAAGGCCTGGAAAAGTAAGCTTTAAAATTCCAGGTCATTTCAGCGTCTTACACTACCCTGTTAAGCTTGTAACGGGGGCTGGGAAGCTAAATAAAATAAATAAATAAAATACCGGCATAGTTGCGCTCTTTACGTTGACTTCGGTTGGCTCTGGTGCTAGCGGAGACCCACCCAATATGGCGGTGATGCTGGATTACGCTCCAGCACGTAATGAGGCGTCTACGTATATATGTCTATGGCTATCCCCTAAATGCACCCACCTCCTTCGCTTGCTGCTTTTTCAGAGCATTGACCCCCTTTCAACTCTCCAGCGCCACCCTTAGTAATTCCAGTGTATTGAACCCTTGTCTTCTTCTACTAGGTGTAAAGATAACCACAGCGTGAGGTTAACCCTTTAAGGTAGACAGAAACGTAAACCTCCCTCTTGTGGGCACTCTGGTTAACTGAGTTTCACGTGTGTTTTCCAGTTTGTGTACAATTCATGATAGTGTAAGCTTTATCAACCCAACTGTATAATATTTTTCTTATTTAACCTATTCTAAATTCCAATTACTCATTTAATCATTTTCTTTCTTATTTCAGTCAGGTTAATTGGCACTTACAATTTGACCATTGCATTCAATTTAAAGTTTGGGATTATCATTCATGCAGTGTTAATTAACTAAGTCTATGCTTACTGACCTTAACCAATTATCATAGCTCCATTGCAGATTTCCTCCCTATTTACATTTAAGTGACTGCTAATACAGTAAATTACTCCCAAATTCAAACAACAAAGCATCATTTCACTCATTTAATTGATTGGTTCAAAGAATCAAATTAAATTTCTAAATTGGAGTTTTAAACTGAATTGGCAAATTCTCAAACAAAGCCAGAAGTACACCTGTATACCTATAGAGAACACCTTAAATAAATAAAATTGTTACGGCCGGTGCTGAAACACAGGACTCAGATGCGGGGAGCAGGGATAACAGTTTGTTGAAAATCAAAAAGGCAAAATGATAATCAGCCTGAAAGTCAAAACAAAGGTGGCAGTCTCAGCTGGAGATCCCTCAACAGCTTCTGGTAAGAAGAACAAAAAACACCGTTAAACGGGAGAGCACTCAGGCCACAGAGAACAACAGGTGCTGGAGGGAAAACTCAACAGACACCGGGAAGCGTCACTTGTCTCCTTGAGAGGTGCTGAAGCAGGAGTGAGCCGGTCAGCGCAGGAAGAACACAAAACTCCTCTTCGGGGAAAAAGCTCTCAGGCAAACCAAAACAACAAGTGCTGGAGAAACTTAACAGACTCGATAAGTAACAAAAAACTCCAACCGGGAAAATGCTCACAGACAGAAACAAAAATTCACGAGAAAAACGGGAGCACAGCGTGTGGACGTCCGGGCTGCAGGACACGTGGCAGAGGCCGAAAGATCAGATCTGGCGAGACACAAAGGCAAGAACAAAGGATCATCTGGCACCAGAGTATGGGAGAAGCCTGCTTAAGAAGGCGGACCCTAATGAGGGAGATTAGAGACAGGTGTGTCGACTCGCCGCTCACCGCGGAGGAGATCAGGTCCGCCCCTGCCACGCTCCAGCCCTGGACGCACATAAGGGAAAAAAGGGGAAACAGAACATAGCCAGGAACCACAGCCATAACAGTACCCCCCCCCCCCCCCCCCCAGGATGCGGCTGACAGTGAATGCCGGGTGACCATCGATGAGGCAGGGGGGAGGCAGCAGAGCCGCACGGGGATGCAGAGGACTGTTGACCACCGGCTTAAGGAGAGAGACGTGGAATACTGGATGGATCCGAAGTTTCGGGCGGACGGAGCTGGCATTAATTATTTTCTCCACAGTATACGGACCAATGTACCTGGGAGCCATCTTCCGAGAGTCCGTCTGCAGGGGGAGATCCTTGGATGACAGCCAGACCCGCTGACCCACCTGATACTCTGGAGCCGGCGTATGACGGCGGTCTGCCAATCGGCGGTTACGCTCAGCCGTCCGGAGCAGGGCAGCCCGAGCCTCCTGCCAGACGTGTCGAGCCCGCTGGAACTGCGCTTGAACAGAGGGAACAGTCACTTCCACCTCCTGGCTGGGGAATAAGGGAGGCTGGAACCCCGACATCACCATAAACAGAGACAGCCCCGTAGCAGAGCTAATGAGGGAGTTGTGCGCATACTCAACCCATGGAAGATGCGCTGACCAGGAGGCGGGAAGACGGGAGGCAACGCCTTGGAAAACCGGTCCACCACAGTCAAAGTAACAGTGTTACCATCAGAAGGTGGGCGGGATGGGGCGGGGCGGGATGGGCAGCGGATGCAGGAGACCAGCAGGGGCGCGGTGGGAGGGCTTATTCTGTGCACAAACCGTGCATGCGGCAATGAAGCCCCGGGTGTCCGCAGCCATAGAAGGCCACCAGAAACACTGTTGGATTAGGGTTCAGTGGGAGCCCGGGTGACAGGCTATTTTGGAGGAGTGCCCCCACTGGAGCACCAAGGATCTCGCAGGCGGAGGGACATAAAGCCGTCCAGGAGGGCAGCCGTCCGGGGCTGGGTGGTCTCAGAGTGCGGCGCGAACCTCCCGCTCCACTTTCCATCGAACTGCGCCTACGACGCATGATTGGGGGAGGATGGTCTCGGCGCCGGTCTCCTTTTCCGCCGGGGCAAACAGTCGGGAAAGAGCATCAGGTTTTTGGTTCTTGGAACCAGGACGGTAGGTAAGAGTGAAGTTAAACCGTCCTAAGAACAGCCAACACCCTGCTTGACGGGAGTTCAGTCTGGGGGCTGAGCGCAGGTAGGAGAGATTCTTGTGATCGGTCCAGACTGTCTCTTCCAGCCAATGCCGCCACTTCTGCAGAGCCAGAACCACAGCCAGCAGCTCCCGGTTTCCCACGTCGTAATTGCGCTCCGCCTGTGTGAGCCGGCGTGAAAAAAAGGCACAGGGATGGATTTTATTGTCCGCAGGCCGACCCCTGAGTCCAAAGCGTCCACCTCAACCACGAATTGTTGGGCCGGATCTGGGTGGATTAGGACAGGTGCATTAGTGAACATAGTCTTCAGTCTTTCAAAAGCAGTTTGAGCATCAGGTGACCAACAATAGGGAATTTTAGAGGAGGTAGGCTGGGAGAGAGGGGCGGCTATACGGCTGTAGTTCCTAATAAACCTTCGATGAAAATTAGCAAACCTCAGAAACCTTTGTAACTGCTTGTGGGTAGCCGGCACCGGCCATTCTCTCACTGCCTCAATCTTGGCAGGATCCACTCTAAGTTGCCCCTTTTCAATGACATAACCCAAGAATTTTACAGACGTGACACGAAATTCACATTTTTCAGGCCTCACATACAGGTGATTCTTCAGAAGTCTTTGTAAAACGTCTCGGACATGGTCCACATGCTCATCCAGTGAGCGAGAGAAAATCAAAATATCGTCCAAATACACGAAAACACTTTGGTTTAATAAATCCCTCAGTACATCACTGACCATGGCTTGAAAGACGGCGGGGGCATTGGTCAGCCCAAACCGGATTCTAACCAAGTGGTAAGCATTCCTAAGATCTAGTTTGGAAAACACACAAGCATCATGAAGGGGACTGAAAGCAGAGTCGAGAAGAGGGAGCGGGTACTTATTTTTAACAGTAATTTCATTTAACCCGGTGTAATCAATGCAGGGGCGGAGAGTCTTATCCTTTTTCTCAACAAAGAAAAATCCCGCCCCTAACGGCGATAACAACGGAAGCAGAACATAGCCAGGAACCACAGCCATAACATAAAATAACAGTAAATAAACTTTGAAATTTACACACTTGCTTATCTACTGAATTTAATCATTCATGAATTTTGTTTTATGCTAAAGAACATTGGAAATAAATAAAGTTAATGTTTAAAAACAACAAAATAAATAAATGAATGAATAAATAAATAAATAAATAAATAAGAATTTTAAAACTTTGAAATTTCTACACTTGTTTCTTGAACTTAACCATTTGTTAATTCTACTTTTATGCTATTGTGTTTTTATTTTTGTTTTCCTGAAGACACACACAAGCTCAAACTCTTTTAACCAAGCTGCCCTTTAACACGGTTAAAGCCAGACTTCAACATTGCTGATTCAGATCATTCTCAACATTCCAGTAGTACGGACCATCCTGATAGACTAGAGTTAGCGTTAATGGATCTGACCGGAGATTTGCTACCTGGTTACCTAGACCAAATATATACTGCTGATCCCAAGGGCTTAGACGCTATCATATCACAGTTAACCATTCCAGTAGTGAGTGATGAGGTTAAGAGTAAAGACAAGCCTAAAATGTTTGGAACTAGCTCAAGTAAAAGACTGTCTGATTAGGAAAGAGACCTGAATAAAATACTTCTTTTATGACCCAGCTCGCTAGGGGTAGGGAAGTAACAAAAAACAACCGGTGGAAGTGGTTGAAAAGAAGTTATTTATTCAAATCAAAGTATTCAAAATTGTTTCAAATCACAAAAGGCAAAGGCCAAGACAACGAAAAGAGCGAGTGGGTGCTTTTCAAACAAATGAAATAATCAAAACCAAAAGAGAACTCTCCTAAAATGAGAGCTTAACTAACTATAACTAAAAGAACATTCTTCAAAAGGAAGAGCTTAAGCGATGCAAACCAAAAGAGAACTCTCTAAGAATAAGAGTTTAACTATAACTAAAAGAAAACTCTTCAAAAGGAAGAGCTTGAATAATACTAACCAAAGGAGAACTCCCTAAAAATGAGAGCTACCTAAATCCCACACCAAACAAGAACCAAAATACAAGGGGGAAAAAGCACCCCAAAGCCTATTGAAGTTAACAAATCAAAACTAAGTGTATTATAAATCAGTCAGTCAAACATTGCTGGTAGAATTCGCTGATCCTCTTTCTCAAACAGGCTTAATGGCTGCTCTCACGGTCAAACAAGGAAGACAAGAGTCATCTCAACAGTACTACAACCGCCTATGTCAGGCTTACTTCAGTTCCAGAAATGAGCCAGGGATGGAGGAAGATCTTAATTTCAAAACACTCTTTGTCCAAAACCTCCATCCCACCACCAGCCATCATCTTGGTGTCGCAGCTTGTCCACGCGCCTCCACTGGTTGTCACCTATGCGAACTAGCTTCAATGAGGTTTGCAAAGCAAAAACAGAGCACCCCTAAACACACAGAACCCAGCACGATCTTGAGTCTGGGGACAGAAGCTCTGGAGCTTGAAGGAACTTCTGTTGGTGAGCCACAAAAATCTAACACGTTCCCAAAATCGCTGATGCAATATCACAAGGAACCTCCATCTCGACGAACAGAGTCTAAATATGGTTATTCTCAACCACCACAATCTGGTTTCAGACCCAATCATTCAGTGTTTGGGGCGAATCGCCACCTGTCCACTTTCAGGCAAAACAAATTTACATGCAAATGGTATGGAAATTACCAAGCCCATGGTTACAGGCAAAATGGCTGACACAAGCTTCGAAATCCTGAACAACAGGGAGACCAACCCCCAGGACACAACTCGTCCAATGAGGAAATAAAAGAAAACAATGCTGAAAGCAGGTCTCATCTAGACGACATTAGCAAGATGTCGACATTAGCAAGATCTTGACGCCGTTAAACAATTGATCCAAAACATATGTGAAAAAGAAAACGGAAAAGCTGACATCTTTGCCATCTCTTCCATAAAAACAGATCTGCCTTCTCAGGTGGATCAAACCCCTCAACCCGATGTGGCAACGGCAGAGTTGTACTTGAACCCCGATAAACTTGAACTCACACCCCCTCAATTTCAAGTTACAGAGTCAGACAAGAAAGAGACAACGCCCCCAACTCGAGCCAACAGAAAAACTTACCACCAAAAGTCCTCTAAGGTGAATCACCCTGTCTCTAGTTCTTATGTGAATTGGCCGAAAGAGGTGCAGCACGGAAATTGTGCCTGTCAACTATACTTGAAGGAGAACTGGTGCACGAAGCACTCCTTGACACAGCGGCTGACATCACCTTAATGTCAGCAGCGCTTTTCAACACGCTGCAGGCTACAGCCCGTCGATCGAATAAGGACTTAAAGCGGCAAACCATCTCTGTTGAGGTCCAACCATACGGTCCCACCATTACCACTTTGACAAATCTGGCTTTGATACAACTAACAATCAGCCCAATGACCTTTGTTTACCCTGTGTACGTGTCTCCACTGAACACCATCCTGCTCCTGTCGGTAAAGATTACGTTGATCGTTTCAAACCTCTAATTGATCTTAGACACTTGAAGCTCTGGGCACAGGTCCGCGAGCCTTTGCCCCTATCTCTTTTCCAGCAAGACATGGCTCAATGCCATGCCCTTGACACTGAAGCTAGGAGTCAGAGCATTCCCCCAGAACCGCCAGACGCCCTGGGGATGATGAGACATCACGCATGACTCCAAATGTCACCCCAACATCACTATGGCCACAACAAGAACTGTTGACCGAACGAGAGACTTTCCTGTGTAAGTTCGATGACACTGCCGCTGACAGTAAATACTGTCCAAAAGCGGTCAATAACGTTGATGTAAGTGGTGTTTATACTGATGACATGGTTTTGGCCCTCTGTGCTGACAAGTCAGCTATCAGCTGGCAATTTTTTGAGACACTAGTACAAGACCACTCCAGCATCCAGCTTGTGAAAACCACCTCCCGCTTTCCTACAGATCCTCTGCCTCAACCAATTTTGGCAGCCAATGGTATCTGCTCATTGAAGGTGGAGTGGCATCATAGGAAGCTAATTCATGCTTTTATGGTCGTTCCAAATCTGCCACATGACATCTACATCGGCACCGATGTACAGGTCAGACTGGACACTCCAGTGCATACAGTCCACAACATCCTTTGGTCACTGACAGGGATTGAGGAAGAAACTCCCCCTGACCCTGATAACTTTGAACCAGACTTGTTTCCCCACCCTCTCGCCCCTAATCTCTGTATCTTCCTGGGCTTTCTCATTCATGTCTCTGTTGCACTTGCTTCTGTTGCCCTCGCGGTGTATCAAAGCCACAGGGGGGTGATGCTAATGCATGCCCATGACTCTCCATGCGCTGAACACAAAGACTGGGATGTGAAATGGCTTGTGAAAATGTCCTTGATTCTGATGGCCATTAGAACAATGCCACACACCACCACAGGTTTCTCTCCTTTTGAGATGATGACAGATCAACAAATGACCCTACCAATGCAGCTGCTTTATCAACCAAGTGAAGCCAACATTGCAACAACCTACACTACGTATCAGTACATGGCTGATTGGAAAACACTTGGAAACTACGTTTTCCTTTGCCCAGAAAAACTTGAGTGAAAGTATGGAAAGATGCAAAACCTGTTACAACCAAAAAGCATCACATGTAGAGCTCCAAGTGGGGAACAAAGTATGGTACTACCTCCTTGTACCAGCCATTGGAGTAACCAATCAAGGCCCTGGGAGGCTCACTCGCAATCCCCTTCCCCACTGGGCAGGTCCTTATGTGATTGCGCACAAACTCTCTCCAGTAAAGTACCAGAACCAGATAAAACCACTCAAAACCCCCATGGGATTAAACGGGGACATCAAGGTCTCAGTTAGGTGTCAAATACATAATACACACTGTTAGGGAACGTTAACTACTGGGATAAAGAATTAACAATTTTGAAGGTACCAGTAGTATAGAAGAAATCTGAATTAGACATCTCTGTCTGAACACCTCCAACAACTCTAACCATCCGTGATACTTGCTCTTGTGAACTCTGTTCTTGTAATCCAGCCATTTGACTAGCTATCAAGTGGGACAGTTTATGCCATAACTATTTCAGTGATCCTAATTAAAAGGTATAACAGCAGATACAACCCACACATTGCACCAGTTACAGAAGTTCACTATCACTTAGTCAGAATCAAGTGGGCACAATAAGAGATCCAGACGTTTTATTGGTGGTCTGTTAACAGCAGTTGCTGCCTTCGGCACTCTTTTCAGCATCAGATTCTCATCAGGTAACGCAGTTGGTTGACTACGGTCAATTGATATGTAGATGAACTTCAATCTGTAAAAATTTATATATTTTTGTTCTTCTCTTTCTCTCTTTTCTGTAGTGCAGGTTGACTACGCTCACACACAATTAGTTGGCACATGTTGGGTATGTTGTGTGACATTGGATCCTCAGTGGACAGTTTAGCTGCTGGTAGGATTCCCCCATATCTCTAGGTAGGGCTGGGCGATATGGCTGAAAACTCTATTGCGATATAAGTGTTTTATATTGTTCGATATCGATAATTATTGATATTTTTTATGACCTATTTAAAATAAGGACCAGGAGAAAAATACATTCAATTTCAACATTTTTATTTTAAATTGAACCTTGCTCTGATTATAATCCCCTCAGCTATCAAGGCAGAAAGGAAAGGAAATGTCAACACAACCATGGAAAACACTCAAGTAATAAATGTAAAAAAAAAAAGTGTAAACATGTAAACAGAGAGAAACCTGAGAACTTTTTTCCTGCAGGTTTAGTGCAGGAAGTTCACAAGCTGATTCACCTTCTGCTGAATAAAATGTTTTCAGATATGTGCAGTATTTTGGAAACATAGCAGAAACTGAGGTAGACTTGACTGAACTATAAAACCAGCCTAGACATATGAACAACTTTAGTTACTCTTCTTACTCTAAACATACATGAACTATTCAATTATATTGTTATTGCAAGTGTTTGTTTGTTTGTTTTTTAAAAAAAAGCACGTGTATGAGATGTTTATAACCTGGCTTCTCCACAGTGCTCAGTGAATCATGTCTTTAGCTATATGATATGCCGCTGCCTCCGTTATGTCTTTGTGCCTTTTAGATGATTTGTCATCAGGCACTGAAGCAGATACCTCTGCATGGTGGTCTGCTGCTTGTGCGGTGGTGCTGTGGTTGGCGGACGTTGGCGAATACGGCTGCGCTCCATAAGTTACAGACCACATTGGTCTGACTACGGTCCGACTTATAAAATCCAAAAAACTGCCATACTGGTGAGCTGACTCTCCCTGTTCTATCGACAATTTCTTCGCTCGCTGCAGCGCTCACTTTCTATTTCTCATCTCACTCCTCGTGAAGCATCAAACACGAGACAACGAGATGGTGCAACCGAACTTGATAATGTTACATGATTGGCGTGTTAGCGTGTCTCTCTCACTGATTAGCGATTACTCCCTACGTTGCTCAGTTACCTGAGAGCGAGTGCCTTTGTTCATGCAACCAACCTCGCTTCGCAACTTCAGGTTTCTTCCGACGAAGAAAAAAAAATTAACTTGATTAAAATTATCAAGTGTTTTATCGAACGCATTTTTTATTGATATTGATGACGTGTCTATCACGAGACATATCGCTATCGTTTTTATCGCCCAGCCCTATCTCTAGGTTACCTTTAACTTTTGGAATAACATTTTTGTTTTGTTTGTTTTTCTTTTCTCTTCAAGTGTACCCAAAGCTTATAATGTAAAGTCACCAAATGTAGTCCCTGCAATTCTAGAACTTGTGCATGATGGTTATTCCCTTGTGTCTCATATAGTCCCATCGAAAGCCACTATAATAATTGGTCATTTCATAGAACACCTTAACAAATACCAACTCTGTTCAAATGCTGCTGCATACCACCTGTTCTGCTTAACTTTTCAGCGATCTGAAGTTCCCTGGACAGCGATCATCGAATCGAGTGGGGGATATGTAGCAGAACTGACGTCTAACTGACCTCCTCTTACCCTCTCTGCACTCCTTCAGGAGAAATGGAGTTGTAAGACATCCCAACTTTTAAGAGCTATTGACCATTTGAACTGTTTACAGGGAAGGTGTTCATTTCAGAGACAAGATATCTTGCTCAGAGACATCTCCTCCATAGTCTTTCGGGGGAGCAAGAGACACAGACACCTCAACATCAAAGGTTGCCTTTTTGCCCCATGTTTCTCATGGAGATGCTAATGTTTTCTTGATAGCCTCATGGGAGATACGGACAATAAAGCTGTCTGGGTGAGGGGTGCCAGGTCCCAGAGGAACCTACAAAAATCAAATAATGCTGATGGGTTGTAAATTAGACATTCCTGAAGTAAACTGTTTTGTATGTCTGTGCGCCTTCTTTCTATCACACCAGAATAATGCAATCTATATGTTTGATTCAACTTTGGATTTTCTTACAGTACCAAGCCCATAATCTGTATGATATCAATGCTCTTCCCATGTTCCTAGCTTATAAAATGACAAAGCTGTGATTTTAACTTTCTTACAAAGTTTGTCTGAGTTTTTACCATGGAACCATACTGCCATCTAGGGGTTTGTAACGGTTAGGTTGAATACATTGACGTGATACATTTATTAATAAGTAACCGTAATAGTTATAATCATTTTGGACAAATATAGTCTGCCCTTCTTTATTTCTTTATTTTGTGTTAGTTATACCTTGAGTCATCATATATGTTTTAGGATGACTATTAGAAATTGTTATTTTGATTATTGTTGAATGTCATGATCTATTCATAAGACTAACGTCTATAGACGTCTAACACATGTTGTGAACAATGTTGGAATGCCTTTGAAAGTTTATCATTCAAAATATATG
Organism: Chaetodon trifascialis; assembly: GCF_039877785.1. NCBI lineage: Eukaryota > Metazoa > Chordata > Actinopteri > Chaetodontiformes > Chaetodontidae > Chaetodon > Chaetodon trifascialis. Next base: position 2,654,872 of record NC_092064.1, on the reverse strand, counting down.
TGATTGACCATAGTGAGAAGCAGATGAGCCCCTTGTATGAATCATTAATTAATTCTAGCTCCATGAGGCAAAATCACATCACGCGCCTCAAACCATCCCACGAGTGACGACCTATCCATTAGACACGCCCTGGAGTGACTTTTAAACTGCTTGTAGAATGCAGCAGTTCGCAGTTCTTAACTTTTCTTTCTAACGCCTAGCTGCTTTTCCTCAAAAGCAACACTGAGTAACGTGAGTTATTCTTCAGAAGACTGGTTCCTGTAGTTTTTGTCGTGAAACTTTCATTTTACTCTCCGCGTTAAGCGACATGATATGTTTTTTTAGTATCAGTGAATTTTAGTAAAATAATAATAATTTTGTAGACGCTTTTTGACCGGCCATCGAAGACACTATCAATCTTGTTGTTATCAGCCTAAAATATTACTTCACAGACTCAACCGAAGTATTTTAATTCTATTCTTGAAAGGAGCACTTTAACAAAAACAATTTCCCCTTGGGAATAAATAAAGGATTTGTGATTCTGATTCTGATTATCATTACAATGATAACATTTGTATTTGGAATGAAATGACGTGGGTAATAGCGGACAACAATCATCACTTATGAGTGCCGAACGCGCTTGCGATGTCGGCAGATGAGATGCTGATCAAAATATAGGTCTGACTGCATGTGCTGACTTAGACAGTTGCATTGAATCGTCGCTGTTGCTAAATATTGATCGCAGTGTGCGTTTGATGACTGACCGAGCACTGCTGAAAACACCGTTAAAACGATGCTGCCGTCTTGTTGACGGTGTGATATACTGTATGGCGTCATCAACCACGTTTTCAGTGGATAACCATTATCACCTAGCAGCCACCCATCCAGAGGGGTGAGAAAGAAAGACTGTAGGGATGCTCGAATTCGCCACGATGAACGAGTCATGTGCCGACCCGGGGAAAGTGGCATACACGTTTGTCAGCAGGCAATTTGAGTCACAGATCACCAAACATCCCTGTCACCTGTGTACATTCGGTCAGGTTGAGTGACCATTACGCGTGCCGAACACGCTTGCGATGTGGTCAGATGAGATACTGATCAAAATATATAAATTTAGGTCTGACTGTATGTGCTGACTCAGGTAGTTGCATTGAATTGCGGCTGTTGCTAATTATTGATCGCAGTGAAATGCCAGACACTGTGGAAACCTGGCTGTGAGGTGTTGGTGACGTGAGCGCACGACTCCGCCGGTTTACAAAAATCCACTTGCGCCACTGGCGCACAGAGTTGACCAGGTCTGAGGTGGCGAGCTTTCAGCTCACTTTTACGCCGCCAGTGCAGACCGAAATGGTCGAAAATTGACTCATTATGCCGACACCTCCCCCCTACTGCGCCGCAACGCCCATCCTGGCGCACCTCTGTACGCCTTGGTTTACCAAAATAAGTGAGCCGGTCGAAAACACTACTGTGCCGGCGGAGTCAAAAATAGAGGCCTGGGAGCATCTTCGAGCTAGTTTGGAGCAGACCTTGCCAGGACCGGGTTTGAATAAGTGTTGGTCCGTGAGGTTATGATACTGTTAATTTTTCCAAATTCTCTTAACTATTCGTTCAGTCACTTAACTTTAAATTCGCGTCCCTATTATTCCCTTAAAACTACTTCTCACTATCGCCAAACTTGTTTTGCCATTGTGTTGCCATAAGTTTCTCTTTGTGTTATGCCATATCACCTATATCTTCTGTCCTACTATTCATGATACATTATTCATTATTCATAATTGTGCTTAATACAATACTTTCTGTCTGTCTGTCTGTCTGTCTGTCTGTCTGTCTGTCTGTCTGTCTGTCTCACTCTCTCTCTCTTGCTCTTCCTCTCTCACCCAACCGGTCGAGGCAGATGGCCGCCCACCCAGAGTCTGGTTCTGCTCGAGGTTTCTGCCTGTTAAAAGGAAGTTTTTCCTCGCCACTGTCGCCAAGTGCTTGCTCATGGGGGAATTGTTGGTTTCTTTGTAGATAAAAGAGCTTGGTCTGTACCAGCTCTATATGGAAAGTGTCCTGAGACAACTTCTGTTGTGATTTGGCGCTATACAGGCGAGGAAAAACTTCCTTTTAACAGGCAGAAATCTCGAGCAGAACCAGACTCTGGGTGGGCAGCCATCTGCCTCGACCGGTTGGGTGAGAGAGGAAGAGCAAGACAGACAGACAGACAGACAGACAGACAGACAGACAGACAGAAATGCAGTCAGAGAGAGAGAGAGAGAGACAGAGAGACAGAGAGACAGACATGCAATCACAGTAACAGTGACAGTGGATGTAATAATAGCAGTAGCAGTTGCAGTTGATGTCAGGCAGGGCCAAGGCAGGAGACCCAGCTGAAATCCACAATCCAGATTCAGCCACTGTCCATGGGAACCTGCAAGACGACAAAGCACAGAGACTCCGGGGAAGGAGCTAAGTTAGTAACACACCATGGTAGGACATGAGAGCGTGCGGATGGAGAGGGACAGAAGGACAGAGGAGCTCGGTGTATCTTTGGATGTCCCCTGACAGTCTAATCCTATAGCAGCATAACTAGGGGCTGGTCCAGGACAAGCCTGAGCCAGCCCTAACTATAAGTTTTATCAAAAAGGAAAGTTTTAAGCCTACTCTTAAATGTAGAGACAGTGTCTGCTCCCGGACAAAGACTGGAAGATGGTTCCACAGGAGAGGAGCTTGATAGCTAAATGCTCTGACTCCTGTTCTGCTTTTTGAGACTTTAGGAACCATAAGTAGACCTGCATTCTGGGAACGCAGTGTTCAAGTAGGGCAATAAGGTACTATGAGCTCTTAAAGATAAGAAGGTGCCTGGCCATTTATGGCTTTGTAAGTAAGGAGGAGAATTTTAAACTCTATTCTAAACTTTACAGGGAGCCAGTGCAAAGTGGCGAGTATTGGAGAAATATGATCTCGCTTCCTGGTTTTTGTCAGAACACGTGCTGCAGCGTTCTGGAGCAACTGGAGAATATTCAGCAACGAATTTGGGAAGCCTGATTGTAAGGAATTGCAATAATCCAGCCTGGAAGTTACGAATGCATGGACTACTTTTTCTGCATCATTTTGAGACAAAATATGCCTGATTTTTGCGATATTACATAGGTGAAAAAGGCAGTCCTTGAAATTTGTTTTACATGGGAGTGAAAGGACATGTCTTGGTCAAAGATGACTCCCAGATTCTTTACAGTGGTGCTGGAGGCCAGCGCAATGCCATCCATAGCTGCTATGTCATCAGAAAGTGACTTTCTAAGATGTTTAGGGCCTACTACTATAACTTCAGTTTTGTCCGAGTTTAGCATCAGAAAATTGCAGGTCATCCAGGTCTTTATGTCATGAAGACATGCTTGTAGTCTAGTTAACTGACTGGTTTCTTCCGGCTTCATTGATAAATATAGCTGGGTATCATCTGCATAGCAATGAAAATTTATTGAGTGCTTCCTGATAATCTTACCTAAAGGAAGCATATATAAGGTGAATAGAATTGGTCCAAGCACAGAACCCTGCGGAACTCCGTAGCTGACTTTAGTGAGCACAGAGGAGTCATCATTAACGCGTACAAACTGAGAGCGATCTGACAAGTAGGATTTAAACCAGTTTAGCGCAGTTCCCTTAATGCCAATGAAATGTTTCAGTGTCTGCAATAGGATGCCATGGTCAATGGTGTCAAATGCAGCACTAAGATCCAATAAGACTAGTACAGAGACAAATCCTTTATCAGATGCAATTAGAAGGTCATTTGTAACTTTAACCAGTGCTGTCTCTGTGCTATGATGCACTCTAAATCCTGACTGGAAATCCTCGAATAAACTATTATTGTTTAGAAAGTCGCACAGCTGATTGGCAACTGATTTCTCAAGAGTTTTTGAGAGAAAGGGAAGGTTGGATATCGGTCTATAGTTGGCTAAAACCCCTGGATCAAGAGTAGGCTTTTTCAGTAGCGGTTTTATCACAGCTACTTTAAAGGACTGTGGTACGTAGCCTGTTGATAAAGAGAGATTGATCATGTCTAATACTGAAGAGTCAATTAGAGGTAATACTTCTTTAAACAGCTTAGTCGGGATAGGATCTAAAATACAGGTAGATGATTTTGATGATGAAATTATTGAAATTAGTTGGTGAAGGTCAACAGGAGTAAAACAGTCTAAAACTGCGACAGACCGAGTAACAGTTTCTACGGTTTCTGTGTTTGAAGACAAAACAGTACCTGTTAACGGCAGGAGTCGATGAATTCTGTCTCTAATAGTTAGAATTTTATCATTAAAGAAGCTCATGAAGTCATTACTGTTCAGAGCTAAAGGAATACATGGTTCAATAGAATTATGGCTCTCTGTCAGCCTGGCTACAGTGCTGAAGAGAAACCTGGGATTGTTCTTATTTTCCTCTATTAGAGCAGAGTAATAGGCTGCCCTGGCACTGCGGAGGGCTTTCCTGTATATTTTAAGACTGTCTTGCCAGGTGGACCGAAATTCTTCCAAATTGGTAGAACGCCATTTCCTTTCTATTTTCCGTGAAGTTTGCTTTAATTTGCGGGTTTGAGGAGTATACCATGGAGCTAACCTCCTCTGTTTAATTTTCTTCTTTTTTAGGGGAGCAACAGAGTCAAGTGTCCTGTAGCACTATCAACCAGGTAGTCAATCTGGGAGGGACTAAGGTTAGCATAAGAATCCTCTGTTGTATTGAGACATGGCATTGAATTAAATGCTGATGGGATCATATCCTTAAATTTAGCTACAGCACTATCAGACAGGAGTCTGGTATAAGAATTTTTGCCTACTGGCTGGTAGTCTGGTAATATGAATTCGAAAGTTATTAAATGATGGTCTGATAAAAGAGGATTCTGTGAGGAGACTATTAAGTCTTCGATTTCAATGCCATATGTCAGAACAAGGTCAAGGGTGTGGTTAAAACAGTGAGTCGGTTCATGTACATTCTGGCGGAAGCCAACTGAGTCTAATACTGAGATAAACACAGTGCTAAGGCTGTCATTATCAACGTCGACATGTACATTAAAGTCACCTACAATAATTACTTTATCTGCTTTAAGGACTAAACTTGATAGAAACTCCGAGAACTCAGCTATAAATTCAGAGTAAGGACCAGGAGAGCGGTATACTACAACAAATAAAAGTGGCTGCACTGTTTTCCATTTCTCATGAGAAAGAGTGAGAACAAGGCTTTCAAATGAGTTATAGTCGAATTTAGGTTTAGGGTTGATCAAAAGGCTTGAGTCAAAAATGGCTGCAAATCCACCTCCTCTGCCGCTGCCTCGAGGAATGTGGGTATTAATATGGCTCGGAGGAGTAGCTTCATTTAGGCTCACATACTCTTCAGGACACAGCCAGGTTTCAGTCAGACAAAATAAATCAACAATATGGTCTGATATTAACTCATTTACTAGACCAGCTTTAGAGGAGTCCACATTTAATTCTCCTATCTTGTTGTACTATTGCAGAGGTTGTTCTAATTTTAATTAGATTCTTATGTTTAACTCCTCTTCCCTGTACTTTTGGTTTACTTAGTTTACGTGGTCGGGGGGCAGACACAGTCTCTATGGAGTGTTGGGTGGGTAACTGCTCTGATGGAGGCGCAGAGAAGCGTGTAGGACTGCAGCTCTGCCTCCTGGTCTCAACTCTGAGTTGTCAGGGGTTAGGTTCATAAATAAAATCGGTCAGATTTACAGAGATGAGAGCTGCTCCCTCCAAAGTGGGATGGATGCCGTCTCTCCTAATCAGACCAGGTCTTCCCCAGAAAGTGACCTCTGATTGGCGTAACCGGGTGTCATTACCGCCGATGTGAATAACAATCTTACGGTATTTACGCTTATCCTTAGCCAGCAGTTTCAAATTTGATTCGACGTCGCCCGCTCTGGCCCCCGGCAGGCATTTGACTATGGTCGCTGGTGTCGCTAACTTCACATTTCTCAAAATGGAGCTGCCAATAATCAAAGTTGGTTTCTCAGCGGGTGTGTCGCCGAGTGGGGAGAACCTATTAGAAACATGAAGCGGTTGGTGGTGACCTGTGGGCTTCAGCTTGGGACTATGCTTCCTTCGAACAGTCCCTGGTTTCCCGGCTGCTCGGGAGCTGTCGAGGGACGGCTAGCCGGAGCTGCACTTGGTCGGTCCGCACCGGCTACGGGGGCCTGGCTAACTATAGCTAATGGTTTTGTTTCCATGGTGCGGAGCCGAGCTTCCAATTCACTAAGCCTCGCCTCCAACTCACCAAATTACACGTACCAGTATCACTAAAGGAGGCAGAGGAGTAGCTAAACATGTGACACACCAAGCAGGAGAGAGCTGGAGAGGGACAGAGAGAAGCCATCGCTAGCTGCTAGGCTAAGCTGGTATAGCTAGCAGAGCAGACAAGCGCGTAGACAAATAAAATTGACGGTCGCTAAATAAACAGACTTATGGGTGCTTGAGCAGAACTAATGTTACTCTATAGCGCGGATAAAAGGCCGCTGTAACAAAACACAGAGCAAATTACACTCAGAGGAACAAGAGCGACAAACGCACACTACTCGTAAGGCAGCAACCAGAAACAGGAAGTGAGATGATACGCTTACCTCAGCACGTCAGCACGTCAGACTCCCCTAGATTCCCCTACAGCAGATAATAACTGTTATTGTCTGACACTGTATTGAGGGATCCATTGTTTCAGAAATTACTGAGAATTTTGATGGTAAACATGTCATTGTTATTATTGTATAATCATAACTGCATATGCACCCTATGAGAACAGAAAGCTTAACAGGTGTAGCAACAGCAACCCAGGGAGGTTGGTGCTTTATGAATGATCAGTTGTAAAATAGTGAAATAAAAGTCTTTTTTTTTTTTCAGAGGTGGATCATTTCTTCTTATTTGTACCTTGTCATGACTGGCCACAACAAATGAAGGACAAAACCAACAAAGGCAACAAACTAAAGCCAACAGTGCAAAAACATGGGGAGCACCGCTCTGGGGAGTGGAGTCTCCTTCTCTCTCCTCTCTCCTTTCTCCCTTCTCCCTTCTCCTCCCGGAGTCAGTCAGGCGTGGGCTTAAGTAGTGGGCCCAGGTGCTCCCAATAACATTCATGATGACCCCGCCTACCGGGCACCTGCAGCAGAAAAGGAAAAAGAGACAGCAGACAGCCTAGCAACCTAAAGAGGCGGGGTCATGACATCCCCGCCCCCATAAAAATGGGGGTCCCAACAGGAGCCACAAAATGCCATTATAAACTTAACATAAATACAACCTATTCACTCTCCCCCCTCAACCTCAGCAGCAGGATCCTGTCTGTGCACTGCACAAGGTAAGAAGAACCAAGACTTTAAGCCACAGGAGCATGTGACAGCGCCTTCGCCACCACGTTCTCTGACCCCTTGATGTGGCGTATGTCCAATGAATAAGATTGTAACATCAGGGACCACCTGATCAACTCCTTTTTGGTTGCAGGCACGGGGAACTGCTCTATTGCCAGCACCTTTGCCTGCACAGGCCTCACTTGGCCCTGACCCACAACATGACCCAGGTAAGTTACAGTGACACGAGCAAAGTCACATTTTGAAAGGTTAATTGTCAACTGTGCAGCAGCCAAGCGTTCAAACGGTGACTGGATGCGCAAAACATGTCTGTCCCAGCTATCACTGTAAACAACCACGTCATCCAAGTAGACAGCACAACCTTCCAAATCACCGACCACCATGTTCATCAAACTCTGGAATGTCGCTGGAGCGTTTCGCAAACCAAAGGGCATCACCCTGTAAGAGAACAAACCCGATGACATTACAACAGCAGAGATCTTCTGCGCTCTTTTAGACAATGGCACCTGCCAATAACCCTTAAGCAGATCAAACTTGCTCACAAACTTCGCAAATCCAACCTGATCGATGAGTCAAACAGACTCGGAAACCTACCTATGAGCTCTGCTAACTCAACACGCTGAGACTCCTGCAGATGACCAAGCAAGTTGTTCAAGTTTTTCAGAGTTTCAGTATTCTTTAACCGACCACTCAACAATGCTTGATCAACCATGTGAGCCTCCTCCCTCTCTGTCACTGCCACTGACTGAGAAGGGGAACCCGCCACAGTACAGTATCTGCCAGAGCAGCAGGCCGAACACACTCTGAGCTACTCAAGTTTGTGACAGCTGGGTCCATAGCACGACAATGATAGGGCTTTAACAGGTTCACATAACAAAGTTGTGCTTTCTTACTACGCTCTGGAGTAGAGATTAGGTAGTTCACCTCTGACATTTCTGAACACTTGATCACCAGGACTGAATTGATGTCTCTCAGCTCGTCTGTCATACACAAGCTTCATCTTTTCCTGTGCCGCCAACAGCTTCTGCCTTGCTAACTCTCCTGCAACATACAATCTATGCCTAAACCCATTTACAAAGTCAACCAAGTTTTTTGGGGGATCACTGCCTCTAAAGTTGTCTCTCAGCACAGCCAGGGGACCATGCATCATCCATCCATCCATTATCTATACCGCCTATCCCTTTCTGGGTTGCGGGGGGCTGGAGCCTATCCCAGCTACAATGGGCGAGAGGCGGGGTACACCCTGAACCAGTCGCCAGCCGATTGCAGGGCCACATACAAGGACAAACAACCATTCACACTCACACTCACACCTACGGACAATTTAGAGTCATCAATTAACCTAATGAGCATGTTTTTGGTCTGTGGGAGGAAGCCAGAGTACCCGGAGAGAACCCACGCATGCACGGGAAGAACATGCAAACTTCACACAGAAAGGCCCCACCTGACCCGGGGATCGAACCGGCGACCTTCTTGCTGTGAGGCACGCACACTACCTGCTGCGCCACCGTGCAGCCGACCATGCATCAAGTGTGCGAAAACCAAGTCATTAGGGCTAAACCCAGTGCTCTGCTGTGTCACCTCCCTGACTGCTCGCAGTAACCATGGTAACCCTTCCTCCCAATCTCTGCCCAACTCTGTACAAAATGCCCTCAGCAAGGACTTAAGCGTCTGGTGGAAACGCTCTAGTGCCCCCTGACTTTGCGCATGATAAGCTGACGACTGGCTGTGCCTTACGTGGAGCTGTTTCAACACCTGAGCAAACATATGGGAAGAAAAGTTAGAACCCTGAACACTCTGGACCACCCTCAGGATGCCAAAGATTGAAATGAAGTGAGACAATGCCTTAACCACTGACCTAGTGGTTATTGACCGCAGAGGATAGGCAGCTGGATACCTGGTGGCCTGACACATCACTGTCAGAAGGTATTTTGCTCCTGACCTAGAAGGAGGGAGAGGTCCAACACAATCAATAATGAGGTGCTCAAAAGGTTCCCCAATGACAGGTATCGGGTGCAACGGGGCTGGCTTAATGACCTGATTTGGCTTGCCAGTTATTTGACATGTGTGGCAAGTTTTGATGTACTTTGACACATCCTTTTTAAGCCGAGGCCAGAAATAACATCGTAAAATATGGTCATTTGTTTTCCTGACCCCCATATGGCCTGATTGGTCATGCGACAACTGAAGAACTAAGCTATGAAACTTAGCTAGTATTACAACCTGGTAGGTTGGGTCTTTGACACCTAACTCACCATAAGGCACCCACTTCCTCACCAGCAGTCCATCATCAAGGAAATAGCCATGGGCCCCCCCCCCCCCCCCGACACCGGGACTGCAACCTCAAACAGATCTTTCACTGAGGGATCTAAATGCTGCTCTGCGACCAGCTCTGCACGGGAAACAGACAAGGGAAAGTCAGAAAAAGGAAGAACTGACTTCAGGATAAATGAGTCCAATGCGCCTGAGTCCCTCAGGATCGTAACAGGTACCTTTTCACTGTTTGCTGTTAATGAAACAAAACCATTGGAAATGAAAGCCAAGTATGCTTCATCAATTGTGCCCTTTTCACACACTTGAGTAGATGGCAGGTCAGAAACTGCACTTACTGGCGGAGCAGGTAATGCCATAGACTTCACATTATTCCTTTTTTGCCAAGCATAACAATCTGCTTTCACATGTCCCTCTTTGTGACAGAAATGACAGACTTTTTCCAAGTCACGTACAACTGACACCCTGACCTCAGACTTGACTGAACCTGCACCACCTGTATACACATGAGCACTGACACCACGAGCGCCACGCACCTTACTCCAATCTCCACGGTGAGTCAAGATATACTGATCTGCAGCCTCGCCAACTTTTTTACCATGCTGCTCCGTCAGATATGTGGCAACATTACTGGGAACTGCGTTTTTAAACTGCTCCAAAACAATCAGTTCACACAACTCATCAAACATGTCCACATCTGAGGCTGTGCGCCAGCGATGGAAGTTGATCAACAAATCTCTTGAAAACTCAAGGTGAGACTGATTATGTTCTTTCCTAGCATTCCTAAATCGCTGACGATAGGCCTCCGGAACCATTTCATACGACTTAAGAACAGCAGCTTTCACTAATGCATAACTCAAACTGTCTGTCACAGACAACGATGAATATGCCACTTGCGCCTTCCCGGTCAGTACACACTGCAACATGACTGTGCGATCAGCATCGGGCCAGCCCCTAGCATCAGCCACTCTTTCAAACAGAGAAAAGAAGGTGTCGGGGTCCCTCTCATTGAACCTCGGAACTGGCCGCAGATTATTTAGCAGGTCAAAATGTTTTGCCTCCAGGCTCAACCTACCTTCTTGGACCAGACTTAACTTTTCTCGCTCTAATGCAATCCTGGCCTGCTCTGTGTCACACTTCAGTTTTTCCAGTGCCAACTCCTTCTCAACTTCAACTTGATGCTTTAACTTTTCATGCTCTATCTGCAACAACAGTAATTCCCTCTGCTGTTCAAGGACAAGCCAGTCTTCTGATGAGCCAGTGGTAACACACCAGCACCTCCCACTGTAACTGGCAAGTTAGCTTTTAAAATAGACTTAACTGTGTCCTTGAGTCTTTTGTCACTAATTTCAACCTCATAGTGGTCTCCTTCTCTTTCCTCTCTCCTCTCTTCTTTCTCCCTTCTCCCCCCGGAGTCAGTCAGGCGTGGGCTTGAGTAGTGGAAACACCGGGCCCAGGTGCTCCCAATAACATTCATGATGACCCCACCTACCGGGCACCTGCAGCAGAAAAGGAAAAAGAGACAGCAGACAGCCTAGCAACCTAAAGGGGCGGGGTCGTGACAACCTATCTTAAAAAAAAAAAAACAATAATGTAATACTATATTTACTATACTTTATAAAATTGATGTCTTCATTGTATTGTTAACACTTTTAAACTTTAATCTATGGTTTTCTATGCAGAGTTTAATCAGTTAGAAATGAGTCTTGCATATGATGTGTGAATTCCAATGTGATGAGTAATCTGATAACCAAAAATCTACGTGTCGATCGCAACACCTCTATTTATAAATACTGCAAATATTAAGAGGTCATTACACAAATGATGCACACTGTGTTTTGTCTCTAACACTGCATAATTATTATGTTGGCTTGAATTCCTGTCAAAGGAAAAAAATAATAAAAAAAAAAAAATAGAAGGCAGCACAATGGAAATGAAGTGCTTTAATTAGTCTTTTACAGACATTAGCCATACAACGACCTGCTCATCAACAAGTTTGCTTTCCAGATGTAGCTTAATCTGCATAAAAGACAGGAAACACTAATGGATCATATATGACTATAGACAGTGGCCTTTTGGGGATTAACGCAGAATTGTTGAATGTGTTACTGTGCTGAATGATAACGTGAATTTACATCGAGTCTGTGAGTTTTCTCTTGGAAATCTACATACTTCTGGTCATTGTTGTGTCTCCTGCCCTGCTTTGACTCAGCGAGCATAATTTGACAGTCTTGCATCAGCAGCCCTCTCTCAGCGCAGTGTTTTACATCTATTGGTTTTGAGTCATCTCACTGCTGCACCTTTAGCTACCAAAAACCCAATGAAGCCCTTTCAGTGGATGATCTCAGCTAAGGGTTTTTAACCTTAGCAGCAAAAATTGTCCACATCACTCCAATGTGTGTCCAGTCTTGCAGCTGCTATGCACTCCACTGTGAGATGACTCACTATCTCAAAGCGGACAAAGAAACAGCGTTGAGATAGTTAGGGTTGTTACAATCATAAAATTTTGGAATTATATTTTTTCATATTTAAATTTTTTCACAATCACAAAATCTAAGAATGTCTAGTATGTATACATACTAGATACTAAAAGTCAGGATAAGTCAGGTTCTTGGCAATACTGCTTCACTTTGTGATCTTTGTGATCAAAAGTAATCTGGATGCAGTCCTTAAGTCCTTCTGCAAAGCTGCATTCTAAACCAGTTGACCTGTTTTTCATCAGATAATGAGATAAAACCTCATGTTGAATAACTGACTAAAATGACAAACACTAATGATTTTGGCTTGACTATGAAATATGATATAATTTCAATGCTAATTGAAATTACACTGTTAATAATAATTATCCAAATAAAACTGTACTAACATAGTTAAGGTTTTCTTTGACTAAATTGAGACTAACATGAACAGATTTAAATCAACAAAACTAAAAAGACTAAAAAAAGGATGAGACTGACTAAATATGTTTATTGCATATATGATTTAATTCATAAAAACATGTGTCACAGAACTATTTATGTATTTTTATAATAGTATAGAAAAAGACCTGACAAAATTAATACTACTCTCACCCCTACAAGACATCTGACACCAGGAAGTGCGCGACAAGGCTGCAAATATCAACAGACTCACTGCTGCCTGAAGGCCAAGACAGAGAGGATGAGGAGTTTCTTCCCTCAGGCAATTTGGGTCCTGAACCGGTTTCCACACACGCACGCGTGCACACACGCACACACACACACACACACCGTGGAAGTGTATATATCAAGCTGTTATACATATCACTGTCTAACTGATGCCGCCTTATATTGCATGTATTATGTAACATAGTTGTTTCATTTTCCTGAAGCTCTATACTGGTTATATTGTAATATTGTTTCAGGATTTAATTGTATGAAATGCACACTCAACATTGAAAATCATTTACTGAATATATTGTTGATTGTACCACTGTTACTTTGTTTTATATGTGTATTTCATTTTGATTTATTTCATCTATTTGCTGGATTATTTTATGCTTCATAGTTAGATTCGCTAGGCACCTAAGCATTTCACTAAACTGCACATTGTGCTTTGTATGATTGCACATGTGACAGTAAAACTATGAATTGAAATGTGTTAATTGTTGACTAGTTAAAGTTAACAAGTATAAAACAAAAGAAAGGAGAAATCCGGCAATCTGATTGGCTGTTAACTGAGATATACCACAGCGACTATTCTAAAAAGCCTTATCACAGCATATCACTCCGCTTCAGGGAAGCAACAATGTTTCCATGACAACGGGCCGTATTATTAATAGCTAGATTAGATTATAAAATCTTGCACTGTGCATCAATGAGTAATTAGGAGTCAAACAGCTCCCATATAAAATAACATTGACAGAGACTATGACACTTAGGGGCTCTTTTTGACTCCACTGCCGGCGCGGCGCAGGCGCGGTGCAAAGTCAGGTCCGCTGCGCCGATGGAGCGTGGCGGCGCAGACTTTGGTAATTTCGTGCGCTGCGCCGCAGGCGCATCTCCTCCTCCTTCACATCTCAGTCCTGCCCAGCGGCGCAACTCGGAAAGAGGAGGGGAGAAGGCTTGGAGTGGGTTTGACACAGCCGAGTCAAATTTTCACCAATCACAGCAGCTCCTCGCCTCACCTTTAAGAACATCACTGACCAGGCGCATGGCAAGTTTCGAAGATGACTGAGACCCCACAGGAAAGTGTCCAACGCCCAAACTTCTCCCAGGAGGAGACTGACGTCACTCATGTCTCATGACATGCGTTTGTATTACTTTGCACACCCATTTGTATATACTGTTTATTTTTTTCTCAGTATGTATATTGTTTTATATTCTGTTCTATATTTTGTTTATATATATATATTCTCAATATATATATTTTGTTTTTATATTTGCTTTATATATATAAAGTTCTCTCTCTTTTCTTTCTTTTCTAATTTTATTCTAATTCTATTCTTGTAAGGAGCACTGCAACAAAAAAAATTTCCCTCTGGGATAAATAAAGGATTTGTGATTCTGATTCTGATGTCTAAATATGAGGTCCTTAGATGGTAAATCCTCGGCCTCCTCCTCATTCTCCTCAAAGCAATGATGTACTCCATCGTTGCAGATAGCGTTAGGCATTACTATGATTACATTTGTATTTGGAATGAAATGATGTGGGTAATAGCGGACAACGATCATCACTTACGTTTTTCCATGTGTCTGTCTGTCTCTGTCTCTGGAGTGCTCTGAGATAGATGCAGTATATATGCTCTGTAGGATGTCACCGCTGTTTCTGGTTGGCACAGCGACATTAACCGATTAGTTCGCATCCCTGTTTCACCTGTGTACGTTCAGTCAGGGTGAGTGACCATTACGCGTGCCGAACGCCACCAGTGCAGACCAAAATGGTCGAAAATTCCAACGCGCCGGCTCGTACTGGACCGCAACGCCCATCCTGGCACACCTCTGTACGCCTCGGTTTACCAAAATACCAAGTGCGCCGTGCGCCTGCCTGCACTGCTTGAAAATACTACTGCGCCGGTGGCGCAGCCGGCGCCACGCCGGCGGTGGAGTCAAAAATAGAGCCCGCAGAGCTAACGTACAGAGAGGGGCTATTTTATTCCATAATATGTATTTCTGTTTAATTTAAAACTACAGGAAAATTATTGTGTATTCCTCTTTCATATTGCCATTATTGGTAACCGTTTTATAAAAGCAATACATCACTCCAGTCCGTGATATACGCTCATTATACCACAGCTAAGGGGCATTCTTCAGCCCTCCTCTACGCGTCCCCTTAGCCTGTCATGATGTATTGCTTAAGTAACACGCTTTAGGCTAAGAAGGTAGATGGTGGGAGATAAACATTATTTTGATTGTAAAAGGTTCCAAGGTCCAAGTGCGAACAGTAGTCCCTTTAAGCTACACAGAAAACTTATATTTATTGTAGATATTGCTGATGCTTGATAGATGGGTACCAGTGATATTCTTTGTGGCTTTAATCACCTGCTGTAGAGCCCTCGTTTCCTGGGCCTTTGTTATGAGGCGGCCTGAGAGAAGCAGAATTGTGCTGATGTCACACTTAGAGGGTGATGGCACATTCATTTAGCTGCCAGGAGTTACACCTGGAGCTGAGAGATGTGTAACTCATGAAACACAATGCACACATAAATGCAGAGTGATTTGTATCTGTATTTTTATCTTTGCCTCTAATTTGCAACTTGTACATCATCATTTGTATGTCAACTTAGTATTTTTTTTTCAATGGAAATGTATTTGTGAATCTCCACCTTTTTGTGTGGAACCTTTCGAGATTGCTGTGCATGCCTCTAATTTGCCACAACATTTGCACATCAACTTTTCTGTTTTCCAGTAATGCGACATTTATGGATGCAACAAAAATGGAAAACTGTGTCACTAGTTTCCTGCTTGTGAAGTGAAGGGGTGGTAGCAGCATGGCTAGCTAACTAGCTGCTACAATGGAAGAGTACGTCCATTTGTTACTTTTGATAATCTGCTTTTATCATGAAGATGGTTTCATTTACACAGTTTATCACAGTTTATTTATAATGAAAATTCACTCAGAGCAGTAACTTAACTGACTGGCTTCAGGACAAGCGCTTGAGCTGCAGCAGACTGCCTGGATCAGAGATGACACAGAACTCAACACGTAGCTACGTAATCAATGTCAAGCTAGCCTCACCCTTACTTTTACTCGGGGAAAAGAAATGCAATATGAACTGGGGATTAGCCACACAGAGAAACCAGAGAGGATGAGGAGAGGAGAAGCTGAGTGAAGGTTCAAGACAGGAGAGCAGGGCTAACGAGATGAAGGGGTGGAAGACAAGGGCCAAAGCAGGACAGACTGGACAGCTGGGAGAGGAGCAACAGGATTAGTCACAGGTAACAGGCAATGAGCAGATGTAAAGTAGAAAAAGGCCAGAAATGCAGACTGACTTAGGCTACGTTTACACTTAGGGAAAACGCATATGTTTCATGAGGTTTGGCCTCTCGTTTACACTCAGTTTTTTTCACTGAAAACAATAATTTTTAAAAACTCTGGCCAAAGTGGAGATTTCTGAAAACGTTGGTTATATGTTGGCGTGTAAACAGGGTTAAACGGCGTTTTAGGTTCCAAAACGTCACAACATGCAGCTGAAAGGCGCTCGACAGCGTATTCATCTGGGTTCATGTAAACAACAACATTTTTGAAAACGATGTTGTGTGCATGATGTTATTTTTGAAAACGGAGGGGCCAAAATTTCCGTTTTCCAAAATACCCTGCTACATGTAAACATAGGCTAAGTAAGTACTATGGTCTGGCAGGGTGGATGTGACAAAGCTAAGGCATTGTGGAAGTGTTAATGACAGGATGGGATGCAACTGGAGAGGCTCTGCTTGGGTTCTGGCACACTGTGTCCACTTTGGTCATCTTACAGCACACAGACACACAGGAAGAGAGAGAAGGGGGGTCTGAGGGAGACAGGAGGTTACTATGGATCGGATGTGATGCGGCAGATGTAACAACTTAAGTCATGTCTGTGTCAGAAAGCTATTTTCAGATGAAAGGAATTTGTAATTGTAGTTAGTGGTAGCTCACGGACCGTGAGCTGACCTGCTGCAAAGCAAATGTTGCAAGCTAATCATTAGCATAACAACAGCTGGCTAAGTTACTCAGCTAGCTTTTTGGCTGGTTATCCTAAAAATGTCTTTATGAGAGAAGTTTTCCAAAGTTACGAGGATGTGACCACAATTCCAATTTCTCTCCATTATCTTAACATGACTATCTGTCGGCATTCACTACAAATGGCAATATTGTTTTCAGAATCATCCATCCATCCATCCATCTATCATCCAATCATCTATCTATCTATCTATCTATCTATCTATCTATCTATCTATCTATCTATCTATCTATCTATCTAAAAATGTGGTCAAACTTTTGTGAGCCTTTGGTATCATGTGTTGTAACATGGACTCGTGTGCCTCATGTCATGTTGACTCGTGATGACACAAGATACCATACAAAAGAATAACTGAAACAGTAGATACTACATAGAAGTGTTATTCATCACCCGAAAGCTGGAACTGCAAAAATGCATTTGAGATGCAGCTGATCACTGTCCGTGTTTTCCACACAAACTGTAACAAACTTTGTGTTTTGAAATGTTACAGATCAAATGTAGAATCATCACAATTGCTGTGAAAACCTCTAAAAGCATTAAATTGTGGCAAAATATTTTCACACCTTGTTTGTGGATGAGCTACCTGATATTTCCCGAGTGATTCTCTGAGGTATTGTGCTCTCAGTCTGACACGAAATTCTGTGGTGTGTAGAAACAGGACGTTTCCTTTTAATATCAATCCGAATTTTGTGTATATGTGGCAGATTGAGTACTCCCCCCCCCCAGTGTGGCTGCTGTTGTCTCTCCCCTGTGGCGGTGAATACAGCCCAGTGCAATAGTCTCCGGCTCGGAGCTCTGGCTTCATGCGAGTTGGTGCTGTGAGGTAGGCCTGCTGGAGTTAAGTTAAATCGTAGTGGGTCTCTGCTCAAATTTTCTCTGCTCTTGGGTTTTGGTCGGCAGTTGGCAGAGTGCGTCCTCCTCTCTCCAATACACTGTTGGAAAGCTGCTGTCCGCTGGGTGATACTCCAAAGGCCCGGCTGTGCGCCACGGTGCAGTGCTTCATCCCCCGAGTCATCCGCCGTCACCCCCCTGGCGCAGGCTGCTGTTCTGTCTCACTATTTGTATGGTACAGTCCACATAGGATTTATGCCCGGCTAAGTTTCTTCTAAGGCACAGGTCTCAAACTCATTCCACAAAGGGCCGAGTGGCTGAAGGTTTTCTTTCCAACCAAGCAGCAGCACACCAGACTTGACTCATTTCATTAGCTGATCTCAGTCTTCAGACAGCTGATTGATCAGACTGCATGCTCTTGATTGGTTGGAGGAAAAACCTGCAGCCACACGGCCCTTTGTGGAATGAGTTTGAGACGCCTGTTCTAAGGGTTCAGACTCACCAGAATTGTTTGTGACAATATTTTCTTCTTTTATTATATACAAAAAGGACTGTATCAGTGCGCTATGGGGTGCCCATCCTATTTTGTTTATTCAAAATTGAGTTAGTGATTTGTACTTGATTTCCTGCTTTAGTGTTGATTTGTTTAAGCTGTTTTTTTGCTTTCTGTTTTTTTTGGGGGGGGGGGGTTGGGTTTATTGATTTAACTGAATGGTTTATCATTTTCTTTTTTTTTCTTTGCTAATTGGCAGGGGTTCTTGGTGGGATTTATTTGAGGGTTGGGTTTTGTTTTATGTTCTATATTGCTTGTGTGTGTGTGTGTGTGTGTGTGTGTGTGTGTGTGTGTGTGTGTGTGTGTGTGTGTGTGTGTGTGTGTGTGTGTGTGTGTGCTCCTTTCAGTTTGTGGCACCTATATAGGCCAACACTAACTGTGTCTTCTCTGTTGGGCAGGAGCAGTGGATTGTGAGCCAGTGGTAGGGGGACCTCCCGGTGGTGGTGTCCCCCTCACTTTTTTTATTGTTTGCTGTGTTTTGTTTGATGTAGTTAGATTTCACAGGTGGTGTATTTCTTTTCTTTGGACCCGTCCTCGTTTCCTTTTGGTCCGTCCTCCATGGTAAGCACCCCTCCGCTTTACTTCTCAGGCCCCTACGCACAGTAGATATTGGATCATAGTTGCTTGGTCATTTTATAATTGCGAATTGTTTCTAATATTTATATTGGTGGCAATAAACCTTGGTACAGTTACTTTGGATTCTGGTCTCTGTCAATGTGTTATCAAACCTGTGAGCCTTATTCTTGGTGTCCCTGGTAAGGGTGAAATCACTACTTCCTGGGGTTGACATTACCCTGGGTGGTGTTGTCGACAATACATTACCATCTCTTGGTATGTCAGCCGTGTCCAACTTGCCACATATAACATTTTAGGGCTTTGGAATACAATATCAGAATACTCTGATATTGTCTGACTCAGGGTTTCCCAACCACTGAGCCGCGGGACATAAGTGTGCCATGAGAAATCATCAGGTGTGCCATGGAAGATTATCCAATTTTCACCTGATTGGTCACCTTAAATCTTCCTGTGTGTCTTTCTTCAATTCCTGCAAGAATATCAGCTGTGTGTTCAACTCAGCAGGCCCAGGTTTCACACAGTAAGTAAACTGAGACTAGATTTTCATTATATTTCAAGTCAGTTTTTATTTCTGTAGCACATTTACAGACTGAGCTGAGCCGCACCAAGTGCTTCACATGAGAGAGCTTGAATTGCAATAAACACAGGAAAGAACTAGGACAGAAAGAAAGGGTTAAAAGACATTGACTACAAGAGTTAAAATAAAACAAAAACAACAACAAGAAAGATAATTTAAAAGGTAACTGAGGGATTTCTAGGGAACATAAACACTAGCATTTGAAAAAAGCAGAAACTAGTCAAAGGCAAGTGAAAAGAAGTGGGTCTTCAAAAGCGACTTAAAAATGTGAGTGAGCTGCACGGATGTGGAGGGGGCGGCAGTTCCAGAGTCTGGGGGCTGCTACTGCAAAGGCTCTGTCCCCCCTGGTTTTTAATCTGGACCTGGGCACCTCCAACAGCAGACCGTAGAGCTCTGGATGGGGTATAGTGGTGTAAAAGATCAGACAGGTAAGTGGGGGCCAGACCATGGAGAGATTTGTAAACAGTCAGTAGAAGTTTAAAATCAATGCGGTAATGAATGGGGAGCCAGTGGAGCAATGCGAGGACTGGGGTGATGTGCTCGTGCTTTTTTTGTTGAAAAAATTATACTTTTTGTGCCATTTTTGTTTGGTGTGGCTTGTGATTTTTCTAATGTAAAATCTGTGCTGTGGCTCAAAAAGGTTGGGAAACACTGATCTGACTGACACTGATGTGGTCTGCTATCATTCAGAAGTAAAATTGGTCTGAGGAAACAGGAACTAGAGCGCTTCCTGAATGAAAATCTATAATTTTGGGGATTAAAAGTCACAGTGGTCTTTAGAAATGTAATCTTTATTGTTAAGTCTGGCTAATTATTCACAATGAGTCTCTCCTGCTCAGCCTGCTCCTGCACTTCATCTTAGATAATTCAACTTGCTGCTTCCTCCAAAGATGGGACTGATTTACCATCCATTTCTTCTTTTTTTATGTTGCTCTTCCAGGTTTCTGGATTAGGCCACAGCTGAGGTCTGCCTGCCCCACTTTTACAGTCTGTGACCTCTTCTTAGAAAATATTAGTATCATTAACAGTCATTATCAATGAGTGTGAGTACAGTATATGTGACCTGTCCTATCCCTACCCTCATTGACAAGTACTTTGCAGTTACAGACTCCATAAAATTGTATCTATGCACTGGCTTGATCATAATCTCTGCCCTGTGTTACTGTGATCAAAGCCTTATCATCTGTTCTGGTGTCAGTCTCTATGTTGTTGCCATCACTTTGCCTTCTCATAGGAGACACTTACCAAGGCACACTGCTCTCATCCTCTCTCTCTCTCTCTCTCTGTCTGTCTCTCTCTCTCTCTCTGTCTCTCTCTCTCTGTCTCTCTCTCTCTGTCTCTCTCTCTCTCTCTCTCTCTCCCTCAGCCCAACCTGTCGAGGCAGATGGCCACCCACCCAGAGCCTGGTTCGTTTCGAGGTTTCTGCCTGTTTAAGGTTTTCTTCACCACCATCGCCAAGTATTCGCTCATGGGGAAACTGTTGGGTCTCTGTAAGTAAAAGGGGATCTCGACATTTTCTATATGAAAAGTGTCATAAAGATAACTGTTGAGATTTGGTGCTACATAAAATAAAATTGAATTAGATTCAAGGCTGCTATCATGAAAGCTACTGGTAAACAGACATCAGAATGCTTATTCAACCATCAAGAGGGGAGCTTTGGATCTTGTCTTGTTGGTCAAGCATTTTGAGGTGAATGTGTCTCACTCGGGTGAAGAGGTTGTCGTGTATACAGACCACAATCCTGTGGCTTTTTTAGCCGACGTCAGAGCAGTCATACTGTCTGGTTGTGCAGCATGTGACAGGAAAGTATGATGACTCGGCAGATATGCTCTCCCATATGCCAGTTCAGGAGCCTACCTTAACATCCATCCAGTCAGTTTCCGGTCGCATGCTTTCAGAGTGTTGGGGTTAGGGTTATGAGGGAAGATGGGAAATTTGGATAACTCTTTTACACTAGCAGAGGTTTCAAATATTGTACAGAAATACCTTTGTAAATAAAGGTGGTGTGGGATTTTTTTGGGAACATATCAAAATGGTGGGTGTTGTGTTTTGCTTTTCTTCTTTCCTCCTTTGGAGGAAAGGATATTATGATAATGTCATGTAGAGGTGCGCATTATTTGGGCAGGCTAAGTGTCACGGAGTGTCATGGAGAGGCAGTAGTTCATAGACTTGCTAACCTTAGATTTCAGATTTATCATGAGCCCAGTTTAATGTGGCAATTTAACAGCTGTGAACAAACCATGCTAACTTATAATCAGCATGGTTAGCTATGGATTGGTCAGGATCCTTTCTGTTGCTCTTCCTATGTTAAAGTTAACTTTAAGTTAAAGAACTTAGCACAGAAATTTTGCTTTCTTTTCTCTTTCTGAGCTTTCTGTACCAGGTGGAGGTGTGATGACCATGACAAGTTCACTGTGGTGCTGATTCCCAGGTTCAGGTCAGGTTTGGTCATGTCAGATGGGCTTGCCTACTTAACACAGTGCTTTCAAGTTCTTTTTATGAAAATACAGTCTAAATATAAATAAATGGACATACTGTCTGCATTGAACTATTTCCTGTTCAATGTCGGGATTTCTTATGCAGGTCCACAAATGGAGCAAGGCGGGGTGGATGGATGCCCCAAACACAACTTTTACTCAAGGGTTCATATGCCATGAGAAACCAAAAGTGAATACTACAGTGAATGATTTTTTTTTCTTAACCTAGGCAAGTAGATTTGCTGCCTATAACTAACCAAACTGACAGCTTTACAACATTAACTATTTTGATTTAATCATCATTGGAGATAATAACAAAGCAGTTGGTTATGAAAAATGTGTGGGACTTTGATGACAAAAGATAGTGGAGAGAGGGCCCAGGATGCAGGCTGACTAAAAACAACTGTGTGACAGGGTAACTCAGACTATGTGCTTCAGGTTATTGTTACTATGTCTGCCTTGGGTTCAGTTTAGACATTAAAAAGAGAAGTTGTTGGGCTCGGTTACTAGTCAATTGGACTCTAGTCAGGTCCGGACAGAAAATTGCGTCCCAAGCCACACTCTACTGTGCAGAATTTGGCAAGATTGTTGATTTCCTCTCTATATGAATAATCATCATTGTTTGAAATCGAGCTTGATCAAGATGGAGTTGTTGTTGGCTAACTTCTCTCACGCTGGGAATTGCTGTTACAGGTGTAAAATAGTTGAAATAGCATTGTCACTTTCCCTTTTAATTCACACATTCATTTGCTGTTGTTGTTGTTGTTGTTTTTTCAGACCACAAAATCATGTATACTATCCATTAGCCTGAGAAATCCTCTCTGACTTGAATTCATATCCATATCTGTTGTGGAACACTGAGGCTAAGAGCTACCAACCATTTCTAAATTAAGCTCAGTTAGCAGTGCTGTGAATCACCAAAGTTATTTCAATTCACTCTGGGGACACAAATTTGTGTACCAAATATCATGCCAATCCATCCAATATAGTAATCCAACATAGCATTCTTACAACCACTGGACCTTTGTAACCTCTGAGGACAATCGTCACAGACAACATTTTGCATGCAGGCTCATTTGGAACTTCAGCAATTTTCCCAGTGGGCCAGTCTTGTCAGGGTTGCCCCCCCGGCAGTACAGAGAACGTGCGGCAAAAAAAAAAAAAGAGGCTTGGCTGGTTGGGCGCAGCAGCAGATGCTTTGTTATGCTTAAATGCTGTGTGCAGTGAACTAGCTAAATTATCTAACTAAAGAACAACAAACAGATGAACCTGATTCAGAAATGGAAAGTTTTGAGGAAGTCTTTGCAAGGACCTTTTCAGAGAAGGTGCTTATGACAACCAGACAGTGCCACAGTTCAAATTTTGTGTATCAAATTGGGCCTGTTTTTTGTTGCCAATCCACCCCAGTATAAATCCAAGTGCATTTGGACTTATTCTTCTATACTTTGTGGCTGGAATTATGCAGTCACCAAGAAAACGCACAGTTAACTTCAAGTAACACATGGGGCTCTATTTTCGATTCCACAACCGGTGCGGCGCAGGCAGGTCCACTGTTTCTGGTTGGCACAGTGACCTAAATTGATTAGTTTGCATCCCTGTTTCACCTGTGTACATTCAGTCAGGGTGAGTGACCATTACAGTACATGCACCGAACGCGCTTGTGATGTGGTCAGATGATTTACTGATCAAAATATAGAAATTTAGGTCTGACTGTATGTGCTGCATTGAATCGTGGCTGTTGCTAATTATTGATCGCAGTTAAATGCCAGACACTGTGGAATCCTGCCTGTGAGGTATTGGTGACATGAGCGCACGACTCCGCCGGTTTACGAAAATCCACTTGCCCAGCGGTGTGCCGCTAGCGCACAGAGTTGACCAGGTCTGGGGTGGCGAGCTTTCAGCGCACTTTTACGGCGTCGGTGTGGACCAAAATGGCTGATTATGCTGACACCTCTCCCTACTGCACCGCAACGCCCATCCTGGCGCACCTCTGTGCGCCTCGGTTTACCAAAATACCAAGTGCGCTGTGCGCCAGCCGTCTCTCGATCCACAAATGCATTTTTTAACAGGGAAGTATCTGTAGCCAATCAGATGTCGCCCTCTTTTCAGCCAATCACAAGAACGTGCCCCACATGGGGGTGGGATGTACTTTTCAGCCAATCATATGAACGCGTCCGCACAGCACTTTAAATGCCTGCCACAGCCAAGGACAGGCCCTCGTTGACCATGAACATGGCGTCCGGCAGTGGTAATGCGGAAAGTGTAAGTGAAACATTATACAGGTTTACTTAGTTTTCCTAAGTTGTGAGGTTTCCTCATAGTTAGAAAATTGTATGAAATATATAGTTACGTGGTTTAAGTGTGTATCTAGTTTCATGAGCTAGCGAGCTATCATTTTTAATATTTAAAAATGAAATTATTTAAAATTGAATTGAATTGATTTAGATGAAAATTGCAAATGTTTTTAGATAAAGATATTTGTGGATTTCCATGATTTAAAACAAGTTATATTTGTGTGTGCATCAAAAATACATTTGTGAACTTTATTAATTTATATGTGGATTATTTTTACATCTATATAGAATGAGAAATATTTGTGTGTGCATTGAAAAATATTTGTGTGTTGAGAGACATTTATATATAAATCCCAATATACATTTGTGAATCCTTCTGCGTGCATTTATTAATTATGAGACTGATCTAACTCCATATTTTTCTGTTTCTCATTTAATTTAGGGCCTGTGAAAAAACCCTTGAGCACTGCCCCCAACTGGACAGTTGTAGCCTTAGTCTGAACAGTTCCTGTTTGTAATCGATCAGTACAGAGATAGCTCATCCCCATCAACCTCTGCAACACAAGAATACAGAGGTAAGGCAACTTGAACTAACCTGTTTGTACTTGAGATAAAAAAAAAAAAAGTGTATTTGTAGTTACACAGTAATCATTAAGTTATTGCAGTGTGATTTTTTTTTTTATGAAGGAACATGGACATAAATATGGACAGGTACATGAAGTTAGTGTGTAAACGGGTGGCACAGTGGAACGGAGGTAGCACTGTTGCCTCACAGCTAGAAGGTCCTGGGTTCGAAGGCGTGTCCTCCACCATGCCTTCAGTGCCTGCTGCTCGAGGAAAGGGGCCTTTCTGTGTGGAGTTTGCATGTTCTCCCCGTGTTCACCTGGGGTATCCTCCACAAAAAGCCCCCACTAAAAACCTGCAAGAAGATCACCACCTGACCAATGGTGATGAGAAAGGAACTGGGTCCCCGGGCGCCGCTGTCAGCTGGCAGCCCACCGCTCCTGGTCTGCCGCGGAGGAAGGACGACCAGGATGGGTTAAATATGGAGGAATAATTTCAGTGAAGCATGTGCATGCTGTGTTTATTCTTCAAAAAAGGATGGAATGTGCATGTGTGTGATTAATAAAGTTCTTCTTCTTCTGAACAGTAAGGAAAGGACTGAGTGTTTGCTGTGTTGTGAGCAGTTCAGTATTAAATACTGCTGTGAATGTTCCTGAGTTTCTAAATGTTCATTTTCTGTTTGTACGTGTCAAGCAGACATTACATGGTGTCAGAAATGCTGCAGGTAACTGGGACAGATTGACAAGTCAAGGTTTAATCCTCCAGGGGAGTTAGGTTCACAAGCCTGTGAGAATGACTGGAGTGGAAGCTGCAATTTTCGCTCTTCAGGCTAGTCACCAAGCTGAACGGAGAGGATGGGCAAGCCTGGGTCCATTTAAGTGTGACATCAAAAGTTCTGCTTATAAGAGCACATGTAAAAAGAACAATAAACAATGTTGAATATCTCCATAGTGGATAGGACAGACATAGTAGCTTACTGAACAATAGCTTATGGTTGCTTTATGGTATGGTTGCTTTTATGGTTAGTTTATGGTTGCAAGAAGGCTGACATCCTTCAATTCTATACAAGAAGCCTAGTTTTATTTTTAACTATTGAGTCAAATGTTGAAAACGAATCCTGAAAGATAGTTTGCTGTCAAACAAATTCCCAAGTATTTGCATGATTCAACAACAGTAAACTGAGTGCAATATAAAGTTACTAGTGGTGATGGAGAATAACATATACTTGGTCTTTTCTGTGTTTAAAACTTGTCTGTTACCTTGCTTGGATAGGCCCTAACCTGAAATGTTGCCAACAAAATGGAAGATTTGGGAAGGCAGCTCAAATGTAGCTGTAGTCAGTAACTAACATCAATCATCAACAGCATCAGCCAGACTAAACTTTTAAAGCAGCCCGTGGATGCTGGCATATTCAGTACCTTCCAAAAGCATATCAACAGGGAGCTCAATACAACACAATAGGACAGTTCCACTGTTTAGCAAACGGTAGATTATTTACACATCAGCACTTATTCATTTGGAGTCA
Organism: Chaetodon trifascialis; assembly: GCF_039877785.1. NCBI lineage: Eukaryota > Metazoa > Chordata > Actinopteri > Chaetodontiformes > Chaetodontidae > Chaetodon > Chaetodon trifascialis. The sequence continues at coordinate 2,628,720 of NC_092064.1, read as the reverse complement.
TGCTCCTGGCTACATGGCAAACGTCAGTCCAGAGCTGAAAATTCAGGTGATAATTCTCTTTAGGTTCATCATTATCAGTGACCCTTTTCACATTGTCACATTATTTTCACATCGTCATTTGACACATGCTAAAATATCAATCACAGCCACTTAAGATATTGCATTTAAATACTGAAGACTGTATCATTACAATATATTTTCCATTATATTGAGATCTCACAAAATTTGATTTTGACATTTTCAGAGAGTCCTCGGTATCAAGTAAAGGGCCCAAAACCCCTGAGATCCCCTCTATCTAGCATAGTGGAAACCATTATGTGTACTTGAATGCATAGTGACATGCAGGTACACAAGAAAAAGAGTGGACCAAAATGATCTGAAGACAGCAGGAAGAACAGATGGATGTTTAGGCAGGACAGACCTGCAGAGGGTCAGCTGGTCAAACACCCACTGTCACACACACACACACACACACACACACACACACACACACACACACACACACACACACACACACACACACGAAGCCACATCACGCCACAGAACATTAGCCTCACACATCATATTCAGCCCCTTTGTGTACAACTTTACCTTCAAAGACCATATCACTAATGTTGTATGTTTCAGAACATTTAGTTCAGATTGCATATGCTCCTATAAGACTGACCAGTTTCCAAAAGATTCTGTTGGAATCTTGTATGTGTGTAACATCTAATGTGGAAAGAATTCTCATCTCAAACAACACAACAGAGTTTCCAGACAATATGCCCACTGAACTAATTGTCATGTTGAAGATGCCACACTCACTCTCTTGGGTAAAGTCCACTCTTATAAATACCAGTGACACCCAAACAGTGGACTACAGCAAACTGGTGTGCAGTGAGGCAAGTCCAGGTGTGCTGAGAGACCCATGGTAAAACCTGGAACAGAGTTTTAATCTGTCTGGATTGGAAATGATGTTGTGTTTTTATCACTTGTGGGGACATTGCATAGACTTAAATTCAATTCCTGGAGACTTACCCTAACTCTAACCCTAATCATAAACACTATTTGCCTAACCCGTAACCCTATCCTGAGTCTGCACCCTAAAATTTCATCATTTACATTAAGGGGACCTGCATTTTGTCCCCATAAGGCAGGTGAGTCCCCACAATGTTATTGTGTAAAAACAGATTTTTGTCCCCACAACGTAATAAATACCAGGGGCTCTATTTTTGATTCTGCCGCTTTATATAGCCAACTCTAGAAATAAGGATACAGTGGTTCAGTGGGCAACTTCACAGAATTCAGCGCAAATAGGGATATTACACAGTTCTTGAAATGATAAATATAGGAAATGGCCTAAATATAGATGGCTTAAATCTAAATCTAAATAAATACTTAAGTATTTATCTATATCAATAAAGTAGAATGGACATTTTTGGAGGCACAAAAACTTACGGAATCATTGATATATTACTATAGTAATTTTCTTATCAATTTTTATTGAACTTGGTAAAGGGTAAGGTTTTAGGATGTGGTCCCATTGAGTTTTCCAGCTAATCAGTCCAAGATATACAGATATAAGGCATACTAAAAAGACTTGCACAAGACTGGTAGGAGAGGCTATTTTGCACGGATATGAATTCAATTCAATTCAATTCAATTCAATATTCCTTTATTTGTCCCACGAGGGGAAATTCCAATATACAGCAGCATCAATAAAGTGTATAAAGTATTAGAACAAGTGCAATGCAAATTCAAAACAAGTATATATACAAGAGTGGGATAAAAGAATAATGTCATCCTAAGAAATTGTAGATAGTATTTACAGATTGTTATGCACTGATTATTGCACATTATTGCATTATTGCACAGGTTATTGCACAGATTGTGTACATATTATTGTACTGATTACGTGGAGCAGTTTCTGTTGTACAGTCTGACGGCTGCAGGAAGGAATGACCTGCGATACCTCTCCTTCACACACTTTGGATGTAGCATCCTGTCACTGATGGAGCTCCTCAGTGCAGTGAGTGTGTGTTGGAGGGGGTGGGAGTCATTGTCTGTCATGGAGGACAGCTTGGCTGTCATCCTCCTCTCCCCCACCTCCTCCACCTGTTCCAGAGGGCATCCCAGGACCCTGGCCTTTCTGATGAGTTTGTCCAGCCTCTTCCTGTCAGCTGCTGTGATGCTGCTCCCCCAGCAGACTACTCCGTATAATAGGGCAGAGGCCACAACAGAGTCATAGAAGGTCTTCAGGAGTGCCCCCCGCACCCCCAAAAGACCTCAGCCTCCTGAGCAGGTCTGCTCTGTCCTTTTTTATAAAGTGCAGTGGTGTTTTGAGTCCAGTCTAGTTTGTTGTTCAGATGAACACCCAGGTACTTATAAGATGTCACCATCTCAATGTCCCTTCCCTGGATGTTCACTGGTGATGGGGGACAGTGCGGGCGGCGGCGGCGGAAGTGCACAACCAGCTCTTTGGTTTTATCCGCATTAATCAGCAGGTGGTTCTGCTGACACCAGTCCACAAAATCTTGAATGAGTCCTCTGTATGACCTATCGTCCCCATCTGTGATGAGGCCGACAATGGCAGAGCCATCAGAGGTGGGTGACAGGTGGGAAAAGTCAGCTGTGTAGAGGGTGAAGAGGAACGGTGCCAGCACCGTTCCCTGGGGGGCCCCCACACTGCAGAGGACAGTCCCTGATACACAGTCCCGTGTCCTCACATACTGTGGGCGGTTGGAAAGGTAGTCCACTATCCAGCATGTGAGGTGCTGGTCCACTCCTGAAAGCTCCAGCTTGTTCCTCAGGATGGCTGGTCTGATGGTGTTGAAAGCACTGCTGAGATCCAATCAGGCCAGCCATCCTGCTAATGAGTACAGGTGTGCTTTCAGATTTTGGCTTGCCCTTTGGTTCGCTTTGGGCTGCAAACATTTGAAAATCACTCATCAAGACAAAGCCAACGGAACAGGCAGCACAGATCAGTATGACAGACCATGTCACCGAAGTGGAGGAGGTCACCTGTATATTACCATTGCTAGTCCAGCAGCGTACTGCAATGTTAGTTCCATGAATGAGTGCAACACCTGGTAGCTGTGACAAGGTAATATGCTTCATCTTCTTTTAAATGAGTCTGGCCAAAGTATTACCTGGAGCTCTCCATTTCTATTTACAACACATGTAGATGTGTAGCTGTGATGAGCAACATCTTGACATTAACATTGTTATTGTGGAACTAAGGGGAGATTCTGTTAGTCAACCACTTTTTAACCTTTAGTGGAGCAACAGTATTTAAAGCAGATGACAAGGTATTGTCAACATTTTCAACCATGTTATTTAAAGAGCAGTCATACGTGTGTGACATTTCATAATATTGCAGAACATTTCTTCAGAATCTCTTTTGAAACAAAAATTCTGTGTTAGTCTTTGTTAAGATTAGTTTGACATCAAAAAACAAACAGTGATGGTGTGAAATAGATTATTCTAATACTGAAACATTGCCAGTGTTTAACCATGTTGTTATTAACAAGTCCATAATGTTGCCATGCTAATGAGTGCCATCATTTACATGTTGGGTAAGTTCAAAGCTGTCCAGTAAATTCATGAGCTCCATAGCTTTGCAGTCAGATCTTTTGTTAATATTCAATATTCAGCTCTTCAGTCAGAGTTAATCTTTCACATCTAGTGATGTGATAGTTGTGAGAATTTCTGCATAAACAGCGATGAACCACTTTGTGGCAATAAAATATAATGATCAGCACTGAAAATTCTGCTTTGAGCTCAAGAGCAAGATATTCAAATAATGTAAATTCACGGAGGCAAATTGTCATTACATACAAACTGTGTTGGAAAATGATGCTGAAATTCTGTACTGTGCATTCTCTTGTGGGTGGACAGCTTCAGAATGGTTGAACCTCTTCATCGTCTGTTCTTCACTTTTTGCTTGATGCTATAAAAAACTTTGGGAGCAGAGCTCAGGTTCTGATGGTGTTATAAAATGCAAGCAAGAGTGCCCTAACACAAATTTCTGGTTTGCACTGCGATCAATGATTGGACATTGGTGCTACGAGGCAATGCTACGAGGTCATGCTTAGAGTCCATAGACTGAATAGAGTGTTTTTTGTTTGTTTTTTTGTTTGTTTTTTTTTTAAGAAAGAAGGTGATCAGTAAAGAGCTTGGTCTTTAACCTTTTCCTAAAGATCGAGAGGGACTCTGCAGTTCGAATGGAGTTTGATAACTTTTTCCACCACTGGGGAACTACAGAAGAAAAGATTATAGCTAGAAACTCTGAGTTGACAGCGCAGTGAGCGGGAGGGAGCATAAACCTGAATGAGGGAGTTCAGGTAGGTCAGAGCGGTTTGGTGGCAATTTTGTAGGCAAGCATCACGGACTTATACTTGATGTGGGCAGTAACTAGGAGCCAGTGTAGGGATATGAACAGTGGAGTGACATGTGCTCTCTTGGGCTGGTTGAAGACCAGACAAGCTGCCACATTCTGGATCATCTGCAAGGGTTTTAGTGAGCATGCTGGGAGCCTTGCCAGTAAGGAATTACAACAGCCATGTTACCACAAACAGGGCTGGAAAATGTCACCTTCTCAGAATGACCAATGTTCAGATCTCTTGCCAAAATCCTTAAACCCATGCTTCAACCGGAACCGACAGACCAAGACAACATCAATGAATAACCAAAAGCTCACATGCACTTTGTATATAATATACAAATACTTTTCCACATTCTTCAGCTGTGTGAAATATGATGAGTGGTGTGCCGACTTGCTTTCTAAAACAACCCTCTGCTCTGCAGCAGCGGAGAAAATAGTGCATCAGGGAATTTCCTTGAAGCACTGCCACTGTCTGTGACATCAGGGATCCTGGAGGCAGTCTGAAAAAAATGTTTGTCCACCAGAAAATGCTCTTATCACCCCATGTTGGACTGATTTGAATGATTTATGAAATGAGGGTACAGTTGTTAATTAAGATGTACCCAGAGCTATGCCATCCATCATTAACAAATACTGGCAGCCCCCCTCCCTTCCTTTAACTGCTCTCTGATAATTGTTCCTTCTGTCCATACTGGCCATGAAAGATCCCTTCCTAATGGTGTTCTGATGGAAGTGATGGTAGCAGAACAGAACAGAACAGAACAGAACAGAATGGTCCCTGACCTGTGTAAAGGTACACTCCAAAGTTGATCTGAAGCTAAATTGAGGCTTCAGCAGTATGATTTCAACGAAGCAAATGACAGTCCTCCAAAATTACAGAAAATTTGCGCTTTAAAGACCGTAACTTTGGAAGATATCATTTGATTTTTCTTAAGTCAGACTACAGAAGCATTGTATTGGTTTCAGATGAACATTAGAATGCATTTTACTGTGAGAGAACTGCTGATTCATCCTTCCCAATTGTTTACATTAGAATAGCATTAAAAGGAGATCTCAGGGCCAATATGGAGAGGAGAACTGATACAGCAAGCAATAATTCTGTCAATGTATATATGGGCCATGTGTTTTAAGACTGACTTAAAAACTGTGAATCTATCCAAGGGTGTCTTCAGACTTAAGGCCCATTTATACCCTCCGGATCCGGAAGAAATCCGTCTGTCCGTCCCACACGTTGCCTCTGTAGGGGGCCTTCATACCTCCGTCCGTTTTCAGCGTTTTGTCCGCCGCAACTTTCGACCAGTTGCTTCACCGGTTAACACCACAAATTGCTCATGCTGAATCACATAGAGCTCCCGTATGTGAGGCAGAGCACCTCTCCCTCACTCTCCGATTTCTGGCTGCTGGGATTAGCCAACAAGCCCTGGCAGCAAGTTACAAATTGGGCACTGCGACGGTGTCCAAGATCATCAAGGTGGTGTGCCAGGCTCTCTGGGTCATTTTGCAAGACCACGTCAGGTTCCCACATGGAGAGCAATGGGAAGCCATCCGTGGGGATTACTGGAGGTTATGGGATTACCCAACTGCATTGGAGCCCTGGACGGGAAACACATCCGCGTGAAGGCCCCGGCAAACAGCGGCAGTAGTTTTTTCAACTACAAAGGCTTTTTTAGTTTTATTTTGATGGCTGCCTGTGATGCACAATATCGCTTCACTTTCATTGATATCGGCGCCTTCGGCAAGGAGAGTGACGCTGGGGTTTTCGCAAGAACAAAGTTTGGAGAGCAGTTAATCCAGGGACGTCTCCCATTGCCTCCACACGCTCCTCTGCCTGGGACAGATGTTCTCACACCTCTGGTTTTTGTGGCCGATGAAGCATTTCCACAAAAGATAAATCTAATGTGCCCATTCCCTGGTAAGTGAGTGGAGTAGCCTTTCTAATAAATTTTCTCTCATTCTTTTTGACATTAATTAATTAAAATTTAATTATAATGGAGCCTGCCTGTTAGCCAATGCAATACATCAAAACCTAAACTTTGCACTTTTTTCCATTTTAGCCCAAACTCTCTGACTAGCTACATTGTTGCAAGATGTGTCGTGGTTTATCCTCTGTAAATATAATTTCTAATAGCCTAATTATATTCTGTTAATAGGATCTCAGCAAAGGTCTACAGTAATCGAAAACGCCTTTGGCATTCTTGCTGCCCAGTGGCGGATCGTCAGAAGGGCGATGGAGTGCTCAATTCAAACAGCAGAGGATGTCACAAAGGCATGTGTGGCTCTACACAATTTCCTGTCCAAAGGAGACCAATCCCTCCCTGAAAAACATCGATACATACCACCCGGAATGGTCGACATGGAAGGTGCTCCTGGAGAATGGAGACAGGTGATTCAGGGAGACACCAACCTCCTCCCCACCCGCCGCATCACAGCTGCAAGAGCCATGCAGGATGGCATGGTTGTTATTGAGATTTTTAAGGAATATTTCCAAACAGACGAAGGGAGGATTGATTGGTAGGACAGGCATGTCAGATGTAGCACACTTTTAAACTAGCTTAATGGTTGTATTCTGCATCTAAAGTCCCCTTTTCATTTTTCTAACTTGTTGTATATGTTTTATATGTGTATTTTATTCTTCATGGGACTATTATTATTATTATTATAGTATAATTATTATTATTAGTAGGAGGAGGAGTAGTAGTATATTATAGTATTATAGCTTTGTATCTTTTACATTCAGTAATGTCAATAAAACCCATTCAACCCAATAACTTCTTTCATCTTTTTTGCTTACAGTAAAATGCTTCAAGTTACTGAGTGTTAATCATATCTGGTCTTTTGTTATAATAAAATAGCCTATTGTTTTCATAACTAATCAGTTCAACGACAAAAAATGTCATTAAAGTGCCAATTTATTTTCAGCACTAAAGTGCAACAGTGGCAAAAACAGTGAAACAAAACAGTAATAAAAAAACATTCAACAACATTAACAACAATTGAAACAACAAAACTAATTCATCAGTACATCATCAGTACATCTTACTGATATCATCAGCTTCTTTGCTTCAGCTTGAGGAAGCTCTTGAAGCACGGTGTTCAGATAGGCTGTGAAGGTGCTGAACACATTTTTATTGTGTTGCTCCTGATGTCGCAACTCCTCCAGCCTTGCCAGCAATGCAGCATCCACATCATCAAGGGAATTTTTCCTCCTCCAGCAGCAATGTTCCTCACTCTTATCACTTCAAGATCTGTCAAAAATAACTATAAACAACACAAGTCATTTTATTCAAACATCATCGAGGGCGTCCTCAAGTAAAAAGGCAAGGGATTCCAACTTTATGTTACGAGCTACATTCACAAGTATGAAGATAAGTCACGCGATTGTGTAGCATTAGCGTCAGTATATGTGTCATCAATGGGTCTGGCATATACCCCATTCATTAACACTGATGGTTTTACAAAGCACACAAAAAAAATACACTTACCTCATAATTGGACGCCGTGTTTCGGTGCCTCACATGCACCTTCAGCCAGGCTAGACGCTGGAGGATAGGATGTTCGGGTCCCCCAGCAGCATCCCCACTCCTCTTTGCCGCTGCCTTGTTGTGTGCCCGCACAAAACGGTCATGGGCAAGGGTCCATTTATTCATAACGGTCTTGACCGGGAGTCCCACTGCCGCTATTTCTTCCCAGCTGTTTCTACAGCGCTGTTTATCACGGTGACCCGGGACTGTTGAGTCGTACAAATGTACATAGCCCCTCGCCAACTCGCAGGTCCTCTCCTCCAAATTACCCGCCATTTTTAAATGTCCAATGTTGACAGCTGACGTAGAGCCGGTTCTCTTCTTTGTCGGTTTTTAGTTTGACTCATTTTGCTCATTTTGACTCTACACTGCCCCCACGACTTCCGGTGGTTTCGAGTGGTTTCGTCCGGAGAGCTCCGGATGGCTGAGCTCAGAGCCGACGGACAAACTGACGGATGAAACAGCCCCCCAGTTATTTACGGAGGGTATAAATGGGCGTTTAGGGTGAAGTAAGTTTTGAAAGCAGCGCAAATGTTTTCATACTAAGGTGATACATGTCAGTACAAGTTGAAAATGATCAAATTGAAAGACATATTTCAGCTTATCTTGGAGCTTTATGAGTCATGTTTCATGGACGTAGAGACCATGTTCATTGCATGGACTGGGCAACTGGGGCTGGAGCTCTGAAGATGTTTTCCTAAGCCCAGAATAATTGTCCACTTAGAGCAGTTTGTCACTAAATAAGACTGCAATGTCATAATTTTGTATGTTTTCTATGTTCAGTGAACAGAATGGAGGCAAGACCAATTTGAGAGAGTTTACAGAAAAAATACGTGTTATAAAATGACAAATACTAGCTCATACAGTCAGTCAGTGTGAAGAAAAAAGTTGTTGTTTTCCCATATTTGGCCACACTGACTGCGCTTTGAGAAACTGGTTCTTCAGCACATCAGGAACAACATCCCAGCTAGTCTGGACCCTAACCAGCTTACATTCGTAGCATACATACTGTGACAGGTTGAGTCTGGGAACTTTAATTTTGTATTTCTTTTAAACTTGTTTTGATTATTTAGTTTGTGTCCGTTTGTTTTACTTCAAATCCACACAAAGGATGCCAGTATAGGTATACAGACCCCCTGCACATTAAACAACGCACAAAATAAAACATTCAAATCAGTCAAATGCAAAACCATATATTGGGGGAAAAAAAAAAACAGAATGCACAATGCAGAAACATCCAAATCCCCCCTCCCCTTAAAGTCCAACTCAAACAACAAAAAAAAATTCCCCAACCTAAGGCAAAAATCCAACTCAAAATTCCACTCTGCAGTGTTTTCTTAACAGTCCAATCAAAAAAAAGAAAACACGATTAAGTTCAATTCCTTTGTTTACAAAACAGCCAAAAACGTTCAGTTCAGTTCAGCTCAAGTTCAGTTTATAGGCCTTTTAAAAATATCAACGACAACAAAACAATTTACTCACGGACACCGTCTTGTCAGTCAGTCAGTCTGTCAGTCAGTCAGTCAGCCGTTTTCTCCAGGGGTGTGTGCGCTGGTGTGATGTGACTGGTATGATAACTTTTGTGCTTTTCCTCCACATAAGAAACAATCATGGCCTTGATGTTATGGTTTATCCTTTCTGTCAAGTTTGTTTGAGGATCGTACGGTGAGGTCCTCTTCCGTTGGACGTTCCAAGAAAGAGGACCTCAAAGACCTCGAAGGCAGAAGACATAAACTGAGGGCCTTGATCTGACAGGAGGAAAGTGGGGATGCCCCAGCGAGTCAAGATCTCCTTCCGGAGAACTTGGGATACCTTCTCTGCCGTGGCTGTCCGAAGTGGGAACATTTCAACCCATCTGGTGTAGTAGTCCACAAAAACAATCAGGTAGAGGTTGCCTGGAGCTCCGAGGGAAGGGACCCATTAGATCAACTCCAAGCATCTCCCAGGGTGCATTTATTACTGTTTGCTGGAGTTTACCTGGAAGTTTTCTGGTCTCAGGTTTGTGAAGCTGGCAGACCTGGCAACATCGGACATACTCTCTCACATCTAAGCTCATCTTTGGCCAGTACACCAGGGCTTGCAATCATTTGTAGGTTTTGTACCTTCCATGATGGCCAGATAGTAGTTCGTTGTGATAATGGTGGAGCAGCTGTTGATGGAGAGAGGTTGGAATGTAGATTCGGTCGAGGGTTTTTTGGAGCAGTTGCACAACTCTGTTTACTTTGTCCTCTAGAACAATGAAATTCGTGGTTGGGTTTTCGGTGATCTCTCCTGTTTCCATTATTATTTCATACAGATCCTGTATGGCAGAGTCTTACTGCTGGGCTTTCCATATGCCTGCATCTGTGATGTGGAGGCTTTTGGAAGTGTCTTTCCTGGACTGTAGGACAGCAGCACAAGTGACAGATTGGTGGTGAGGATCATCCACAGGGGCTCGTGACAAGGCATCTGGTACTGTATTGTACAGTATTCCACTGTAAAGGAAAACTCTTGGAGATGTGCCTAACCTAAGGCCAAAATTCAACTCAAAATTCCACTCCAGGTTTTCTTAACAGTCCAATCAAAAAAGAAGAAAAAACGATTCAGTTCAATTCCTTTGTTTATAAAACAACCAAAAACTTTCAGTTCAGTTCAGCTCAAGTTCAGTTTATAGGCCTTTTAAAAATATCAATGAAAAGAAAACAATTTACTCACGGACACCATCTTGTCAGTCAGTCAGTCCAGTCACTCTGGCATCCACTCCGGGGGTTTGGCTCCTGGGTGTTTGGCATGGAAAGCTTACCAGATTCTGACAACAGCAAAGTGACTCAATGGCAAATTAAACTGATCAGCGGGAGACAGAATGGAGATGGCATGTGAACCGGAGCGAGTGAACGGACATGAAAAAACAGATTTTATCTACCGTACTTTTTGTCTGCCTTATGAGCATGCTGCTCCGACGCTTCCTCTGCACTCTCTCTCTCTAAGCCCCCTCAGCGGACGTGGATGTAGGAGTATTTAAAAAACTGCTGTTAGCTGGAAGTGAATGGGGTATAAACAGGCGATGACAGGCGTTTTCTCCAGGGGTGTGTGCGCTGGTGTGATGTGACTGGTATGGTGCAACTTATTCGAGTTGTCACAATACATCTCCCATGAAACTGATTGGCAAACTTAGCACTCTGGGCGTCAGTACCACATGACAAGGCAATTGGCAGTTTGGCACAGTGCAGGACAGGTGAGCTCTGCAGTGGGTGATGAAAGCTCCTCAGTAGTCGGTCCATTGCCTGCCACAAGCTCCAGTGGAACATCTCGTCTCCGGTGTCTTCCGAGATACCTCTTTCTGACCTGCTCAAGGCCCAGACACTTGAGTGACAGGTGAAGGCTCCGCACATACGCACCCACCTAGACAACACTCCGAGTACTCCCCTGTCTCAAACACATCCAAGTGGACAGTAGTTCATCTGAAAGACAAGTTCAGGCACTTCCACAACTCCAACAGGTCTTGGCAAACCACCTCTCCTCCTTCCCTCAAGTTCAAGCTGCGTCAATGCCAATGCTGATGATGTCCCAATGCATCGCATGGCTGAAGAAACTCAGCCTTCCTCATCAGCCCTTCCACAGGGCCAGGTTTTATTAAACAGCACTCAAGCTCACCTCATTTCCAAGCTCTTTCATCCTCTCTCCCTTTCCAAACAAACTTCACAATCAACTTGAGCACATGCATACCTTCATCCCAGCATCCTTTCTTCTTCTCTTGCTTCAACCCATTCTTTTACGTCTTCATCAGCCACCCCAGCTCCAGCCAGCTCTGTCACTCAATCCACCCTCCCAATAGCGACTATGACTTATTTACCAAAACCCATTTCCTCCTACCCCTGCCCTTTCCCCACCCTCACAATGCCCAACCCCATAACCCCCATGTTTTCAGCGTTTCACATCACTCATTAAATGCACCTTTTCCTCCCACAGCTCTGCAAGTAGCAGATCCTAGCGCCCTCCCCACTTATCTCCCTCTACCGAACAATTTCTCTGCCTCCAGTACGGCCAGTCACATCAGTCCAACCATCACCCATGTCATCCACGCTTAGGCAACAGATCCTTGCCTATAACTACAGGACTGTCTCAGAAAATTAGAATATCGTGATGAAGTCCTTTATTTTCTGTAATGCAACTAAAAACATGAAAATGTCACACATTCTGGATTCATTACACATCAACTGAAATGTGGACAGCCTTTTATTGTTTTAATATTGCTGATTATGGCATACAGCTTAAGAAAACTCAAAAATCCTATCTCGAAAAATTAGAATATTTCATCAGACCAAGTAAAAAAAAAAAATTATAACAGCAAAACCAAATCAAACATTTAAAAATGTCAATTAATGCACTCAGTACTCAGGTTGGGAATCCTTTTGCACGGATTACTGCATCAGTGCGGCGTGGCATGGAGGCAATCAGCCTGTGGCATTGCTGCGGTGTTACAGATGCCCAGGATGCTTCAATAGCGGCCTTTAGCTCATTTGCATTGGTGGGTCTGGTGTCTTTCATCTTCTTCTTCACAATACCCCACAAATTCTCTATGGGGTTCAGGTCAGGGGAGTTGGCAGGCCAATCAAGGATAGTAATGCCATGGTCAGCACACCAGTTACAGGTGGTTTTGGCACTGTGGGCAGGTGCCAGATCATGCTGGAAGATGAAATCATCATCTCCATAGAGCTGTTCAGCAGACGGAAGCATGTAGTGCTCTAAAATCTCTTGGTATACAGTTGCATTGACTCTGGACTTGATGAAACACAGTGGACCAACACCAGCAGCTGACATGGCTCCCCAAACCATCACTGACTGTGGGAACTTCACACTGGATTTCAAGCAACTTGCATTTTGCTTCTCTCCAGCCTTCCTCCAGACTCTGGCGCCTTGACTTGCAAATGAAATACAAAACTTGCTTTCGTCTGAAAAGAGGACTTTGGACCAATCTGCAACTGTCCAGTGCTTCTTTTCCATAGCCCAAGTCAGACGCTTCTTCCGTTGTCTTGAGTTCAGGAGTGGCTTGACCATGGGAATACGGCTATTGTAGCCCATTTCCCGGACACGTCTGTGAACAGTGGCTTTTGATACCTGGACTCCAGCTTCAGTCCACTGTTTTTGAAGCTCCCCCAAATTCTGGAAGCGGCTCTTCTTCACAATGCTGTTAAGGCTGCGGTCATCTCTCTTGGTTGTGCAGCGTTTCCTGCCACATTTCCTCCTTCCAACAGACTTTTTGTTAATGTGCTTTGAAACTGCACTCTGTGAACAGCCTGCTCTTTTAGAAATTTCTTTTTGTGTCTTACCCTCCTGATGGAGGGTGTCAATGATGGTCCTCTGGACAGCAGTCAGGTCAGCAGTCTTCCCCATACTTGTGCTTTAGTTTACTGAACCAAGCTGAGTGTTTTTAAAGGCTCAGGAAACCCTTGCAGGTGTTTCGAGTTAATTAGACGATTCAAGTGATTGGTTAGCCTACTGGTTAGCCTAGTTAGCCTAGATATTCTAATAATTTGAGATAGGATTTTTGAGTTTTCTTAAGCTGTATGCCATAATCAGCAATATTAAAACAATAAAAGGCTGTCCATATTTCAGTTGATGTGTAATGAATCCAGAATGTGTGACATTTTCATGTTTTTAGTTGCATTACAGAAAATAAAGGACTTTATCACAATATTCTAATTTTCTGAGACAGTCCTGTATATCAACTTGTAATCTGCATATCCCAAGGGGACTACAAACCACTCTAGGGCCCTTCCACCTCAAACAGCCAACCCCTACTTGTTCCAAAGAACTCACATTACCCATATTTGCATTCTCTCTTTCTCTATACTGTTACACAATCAGTTCTATTTTCCCCGTCTGTAGGCCAGAGCTGGATGATTATTTGTCCCTTATCCAAGATCTAGCACTGTGATTCCATGGTAATAGTTTCTACATGTGTCACACACTCGTCGCATCCCAAGCAGCCAGTTGCCTGCAGCAATACAATCAAGAAACCTACTGGGGAACTCTTGACCCAGAGCAAGATTGCCACATTTTTGCTGCTTGTTCCTCCCTAAATTTGTGACTCATGCAGTGCACTTTCCCACCCAGCCACAGTATGAACCCTCACCACCCCTCTACCTCACATTGCAGCCCCAAACTAACGAATCCTAACCGCTTCCCACAGCCTGCCACCCACAGCTCCCCACCACCCATCACCCCCAAACCAGCCCACATACAACCAACTTGCCTCAGACCCCTTCCTAGAGGTGTAGATAACAGAGGGAGGCCAGTCCTCTTCCAAAGCCGGAGGATGGCCTGCAACAACTTCACTGATCTAGGTTGCAATGTTTCAAGCTGCCGATTCCTCCACACTTGATTCTTCTATGTTGGAGCCCATTCCAGGCCGTGTCCCCATAACCCAACAAAGCATAACGTGTGTAAGTATGTCAACACTCCTATTAACGTCCACGCCTTAGCCACCGTCTTAAGGAATCACCCTGTCCGCCAGTTCATTAATGACCTAATGCAAGGCTTGACCTATGGTTTCCACCTTGATTTGCAGATTTTGTCAGATTCCCCATACATATGCAACAACTTGCAATCAGCCATCTCAGAGCAAGACACAATTGATGAACTCCTAGCCACAGAAGTCAAAGAAGCTTTTGTGATACGCACCTTTTCAAGTCCACCCATCCCCTCATTCGAAATCAGTCTGATCGGCATAGAAACCAGAAAATATTCAGGAAAAAAGGGACTCATCATAGACCTATCATCCCCCCATGGCTCTTCTGTCCCGAGCATCAACAGCCTAATCCCTTGCCCAGACTTCTCCATGCATTATTCCACAATCGATCATGCCATCTCCCTCATATGTTTCACAGGCCAAGGAGCCTGGATGTCCAAAGTAGACATCACCAGTGCTTTCAAAGTCCTCTCTATCCTCCCTGACTTTTGGCACCTTTCCTGCGTCCACTGGAGGGGTACATACTACTTTGCAGTGTTTCTAACCTTCGGATGAAAAAGCAGCCCGCAAATATCCAATTCCCCAGCAGAAGCACTCTGCTGGATCCTAACAAACAACTACAAAGTCCTGTATGTCAAACATCTCCTAGATGACTTTCTTACCATCTTCTCATCTCCCCTGGGAGTTCCCATCTCCCCTGACAAAACAGAAGGTCCCAGCACATTCTTACAATTTCTCAGTATCACCCTCAACTCCATCTCACTCCAAGCATCACTGCCCACTGAAAAAATTCTGTCAATCTCCTTACTCATTTCAAATTTCCTCCTGGCTCACAGATGCACCAAACACCAACTCCTTTTACTTCTAGGACAGGGGTTCCCAAACTTTTCCATGCCATGGCCACCCAAAAAGTATTAGCTTCTGGCCGGGGACCCCCTTTGCAAACCCACCGACAATTCTACAAAATATGTAAAGAAACATCAACTTTTAGAAAGATTTTCTTACTTTTATTCACTATTCAATAATTATTACATTTGTTCAGCATAAGAATATTAACGAACATGCTTTAAACACTGTATTATATTCCCACTAAATAATGAACTTTTCAACAAACTGTTAACAGACAAGAACAGAACAAAAGAAATCAAACCTCTCTCAACTGTGTGTGTGTGTTCACTATTCAATAATTATTATATTTGTTTAGCTTAAGAATATTATTAACTAACATGTTTTGCTTTTTTTCCTTAACTTCCCTCCAATTTTCTGAGGCCCCCCTAGCACCCCCTGGTGGCCCCCGGCCCCCACTTTGAAAACCACTGTTCTAGGACACCTCAATTATGCCATTTGCATCATCGTCCAAGGCTGATTATTCATGTCACACTTCCTTTCTATAATCTCCTCAGTTGTTACAGCCTGGCTCACCGGCTGCAACATAAAGGGAGACAGACACAAGGTGGTGGCCTAAAGAAATTAATTTATTTAACAAAAAACACAAGCAAATTAAGAGAAGGTCTGAACATCAGTCGATCAGTGGTGTAATACATGTATGGGTGCATGTGAATGTGGGTGTGTGTGAAAGAAACAAAAAGAACTTCATGAGGGTCTCATGCTGCTGAGGTGCTGTCTGTTCTGGTGATGGCAGGAGAAGAGAGAGAGACTACAGGCTGAGGCAGCTATTTGAGGGGGAAGAGCACACCAGACCCAGGTGTGGCCCATCCCACTAACGACCCTCCTGCAGACAGAGGAGAGGGCAGCAGCAAGGAGAACAAGAGAAGCTGGTGCAGGGAGGAGGGGTCATCACACCCATTCCTTCACAATTAAATGAAGCATGTATGATAGAGCTAAAATTGTGGCACCAGTTGCTATCCTCCTGGAACTGCATCTCCTTCTATGACAGTCATGTCACCAAGCAAGAAAACATACACCTGTTCACAGACACCGCTCATTCCGTTGGATTTGGTGGCTACTACAGCAGAAAGTGCTTCTCAGACGAATGGCCTTGCAAATTTGCAACACTCTCAGATATATGCGAACTGTATCAGTCATCATAGCAGCCATTCTTTTGGGGGCACAAATGGTAAAAAAAAGACAATCGCCATCCACATTATCCACATCATGCAATTTGTGCGGAAGCTCACCTTAGTTTCAGCCTTCCCTAGTCTTCCTTTCCCATTTCTCAACACCCTAACCTTCTCTAGCTTCATCACATTTGCTCACTTGATCCTTAAGATTAAATCCACCATACAGACTTATATCAGTGGTATAAACTTCCTCATTAAATTATCAATGAGAGTGCCTTGCCCCACCTTATCCCACTCCTACATCAGCATGTCTATCAGAGTCTCTGCAAAACTGAACCGCACTCTAATTCTAAACGTTTGCCTCTCACCTCCAACCTTCTGGCCTGCTGCATAGCTACTCTCCACTCAGGTTATCTGTCTTCATTCATAGATAAAGTATTAGAAACCATGCCCTTACTTGCTTTCTTCAGCTTTCTATGCTGTTCTGAATTCACCATCACTACTCCAGGCTGCCAACCATCCCAGCATGCAGCCATCTCTGATATTTCCATCCTCTCATCTGAGTAAGACCAACCAGTCTGGTTTGCTTCAACCCATTCACTTCTTCCGATTAGATTCATTTCTAAGTCCATATGAATCCACCTGCAACTACATAAGCTTAAGACTGAGGGGGGTCCTCCACGCTGACAGCTGTGTCTGGTCTGCTGCCGGGGGTGCTGTGGTCGGGTCCCTTTGGCCTGGCTGGTGGGGGGGCTCAACACCTTGGTGTGGTGGTCTGCCAGTCTGTCAGGGTTGGGGGGGCCCAGACCACATCATTAAAATACTCGCCTATTGTTCTTCACCTTCTGTAGCTTGGATTGACGATTCGTGAGAGTCGACTGATGTGTAAGGTCCTTTATTAATTGTCTTAAACTCCTTACAGCACCGTGAAACTGTTTTAAAAACATGCATACACATAAACATTTAAAATTAATATTTCACAGTGCATCAAAAATATCCACTTCATGATAACAATATAACACTTCACACACAACGCATACCTCGCTGCGCTCTCCAAGGAATGCGTTGTCTAAACTCGTGAGGGGATATATGCTCCGGGAGCAATCATCAAACAGGTGTCTATAACAAACAATCACCCGGCACAAAGTCCGTGTTCATCATACATCTGAACCCAAAGAAAACACGAAATAATACAAAAATCCAAAACACCAGACAAACAAATCTTACCCGGCTCATGCAACTCCCAGTCAGCCGCAGCTGCCTTGACGGCTGTGATTACAACCGGATGTATTACGTCATAGCAGCGGCAGTCAAATCCGGGCAACTTAAATATTTACGGCCCAAGTCAAACATATACAAAATCAATAATTCACAGAAATGTTTACAACAGATACCGCCCACATTTGCTTAACCTTCCTTTGATCTTTTCTATATTAATATATAATAAAATTGGCCTTTTACACCTTCATACCCTGCATACATCCACAATGATCTGAGGGACATCAGAAATGCTCACGTGCAGCTGTCATCTGGAAGTTCATTTGGGGCTTAACTAGACCCCAAGAACGTCAGAAGAGACAACTACCCAACCAAGAGTCTCTACCTTCCCCGGTTTTGGCACCACACCAGCAGCCAACACCGGTTTAACATTGCACCCTGTACGTCCAAGACCCAGAATTCACACTCCATTCTTTCATCCCCTCCCTCTTTCATCTTCCCCTTCCACCCTCTTTAACCTCACCCCTCATCCTATCATTCCTCATACCTCATCCCTTCATAATATGAATATATTATAAGCTACGAGTAACTGTAGTGGTCAACTGAATGTAGTTCAGTTATCTTAAATAATTAAGTAATTAACAGGAGGTACCTGAGTAGATTTGAGTTTCACATTCCAATTTCACAGAATCACTGTGTTTGCAACAAAGATCACAGGCTTTATGAGTTGTTGTACATTGAATCCATTTTTATCCTTTAGTGATGGTGGTAAAAATGAATTTACTGACAAGGAAATGTCCTGGATCAGTCCTTAAATTCTTCATGGATTTATAGTTTTGAGATGTATGACATATGTTAAAGTTACACTCACTGACTGCCAGCTTTCTCTGCCATTTGGCTGCCTGAATGGATTCTTTGGCAATAAAAACAACCCAGTGACATAAGCTTCATTTGAGAAAAGGTCATGCAAAAAAGACAGCACTCTGTCAGACTTGAATCCCACTCCACTGCTATTTACCTGGCATTTACTGCTGGCAATGCATTCTGAATCATGTTTAAATATCAAGCACCTCTTGTAAATATTCATGATGATTTCCCATACCAACAGGACAAGAGCATACTCAGTAACGTCTAATGAATAACTGAAACCTCATAAATAATGAACAGCTTTTCCCCCACAGCTTCAGTTTCAGGTAGACTGTGCAGGCATTGGGTGGTGTCATCTTTTTGTTACCGTGATAATACAAAGTTCCAGTGGCGACAGCAGAGACATCTCTGACCTGGAGAATAGTTTCCCCATTTTGCCTCTGCTGTGTTAATGACTCTGTTTGACCATTCTCTCCTGTACATGAATTGCTGGAGGATTAGCTGTTTCATTCTCCCTCTGTGGCCCCTATTGCCAGTTTTAATGGCTGCTCTTTGCTCGTCAGATAGATGTGGGCTCACTGAGGGGGAACAGGATTACCTTTGCTTCAGGAGGATGTTTATGGATAGAAACTTAGACTCCTCACTTCACTCCTTTTATCTGTGTGTACAGTAGATAGACATAAGACAGATTTCTTTGGATTGAAAATCTACCTTTTTCCTCACAACTACCTGGTTAAATTTTTATCTGGATGGTTATCAACCACATCTGGACATGTTGCTTAATACATTTTACAGTCTGTTTTCTAAATCTAAGTACACATATTTTTTGTTTCAAATATTTTTATTGTGAAGAGTGGTATCATGATACATGGCAGCCAGAAAAACATTTTCTCCTCCTTTTTATCACAGACAGTGTGAACAACAGTGAGGAGGGCTACTCATTATATGTTTAAAAAAAAAAGAATCCTCACATTATAAAGTGAAAACAGAACATAAACAGAAAGAAAATAAATAAATGAATGAATAAGTTAAAAAAAAACAAAAAACAAACCCTGATCCGCCCATCCCCCCACTCAGGCCCTCAACCCTTCCCTGGAGTGTTACCTAATGTTACGCATATTGTAGTTCGTACACAGGATTTGAATTAGTTTAGCCTTTCAAATAGGAGATTAAGGGATGCCGAATTTCCTGAGTTTGTTTCTCAGAAGAAATCTAATTCTTTCAACATGCAGAGTTTCTGTTAACCCAGTGAGCCAGTGTTTGACAGTGGGCACTTCTTTCTTCTTCCAAAAAAGAAGAATGAGCTTTTTAGCAGTGAGAAGTCCATGAGATAATAGGCATTGCTGAGCTACCTGTAGTCTCCTTGTGCCTACCAATACTCCTAAAGTGATTAGTACTGTTTCTGGATCTAACCCCACCCCCAGCATCTTTGAGAATGTTCTAAATATGCCTGACCAGAAGTTATGCAGGTTGGGACACAAGACATAGCTGTGCAATAAATTTGCATCTGGTGAGCCACATTTATCGTATTGAGATGAAATTTCTGGAAATATTTTGTGTATTTTTGTCTTTGAATAATGCAATCTATGCAAAGCTTTGTATTAAACGATGCCGTGCGTTAACTGAGCAAGTGTGTATATATTCCAGGCTTTTATCCCAGATATTCTCTGACAACTTCTCACCCAGTTCTGCTTCCCATTTGACTTTAATTGCGTTAGTTGCAGTTGGGACTATACTATGGAGTGTATTGTACAGGCAAAAGATTATACTTTTAGACCACGTAGAATATTTTAGACAGCTATCCAGTTTGTCCTGCCCCGCATAACTCCTAATTCCTGTTCTCACATAACTCCTAACCTGCAGGTATTTAAAGAAGTCACACTGTGGGAGAGCATATTTTTCCTTGAGCTGTTGGAGGGATGCAAACACTCCTTTTAGGTATAGGTCACCAACACAACTAATTCCCAAATCCTTCCATGCAAGAAAAGAGCCATCTAAGTAAGAAGGAGCAAATGAAGGATTTGAAGTGTGGTTGTATGGTAAGGTATAAATGGCCATTAAGTATAATATGTGCAGTAGAAAGGTCTCTCCCACTGAGAGACACCAGGGCGCATCACACTGCACCGAGACACACTGTTGTCAGTGAGGGACAATCAGTGGCGACTGGTGAAAAAAATTCTTGGTGGGGCTGGTGTGCCAACAGATCCCTGCCTAATCTAGCATAAGCATTCAAATGAACAGTTGGAAAATGACTACAGTTCCACAATAATAATTTAATTTAATTTAATTTAATTTAATTTAATTTAATTTAATTTAATTTAATTTTTCACAGTTTAACAGAAAAAGTAACAATTCACAACTATAATAGACTTTATGCTATCAAATAGCTAATATATTACGGTTTTTATCTACCTCTTCATTGTGCCTTCTTACAGCAATGCGGTGCCCATCATCTAGCTACATTGCTATGCTAATCTTTCCAAACACAGCTAGCTTTACGCAGTTTTCCATGTGATCTCTCATGCTTCTTGATCCGTTCGGAGAGGTGCTTTAAGTCAGTTAGTCCAGTCTTTGTCCAAATCGAATCACATTTGTCACTTCTGAAGAGGATACAGGGGAAATGAAAAGTGCATAGGCTGCACCACAACCTGCCAGCCACGTTTTACGGTTGAACCAGCTCTGACTAAAACTCAGTTTGTACAGTTAATCTTTCTCCTTGGTTTGCTGGGAAATGTCGATTTCAGGCTTGTCGGGTCCCAGCTCCTTAACGAGAAGTTTTTCCTCCGTCGGCTGCTCACGTAGCTCCAGCAGTCCTAAACCTTCACGCATTTTACGTAGCAGTTGGGGCTACATTTCCAGCGCCCCACAGGCGTTAAATTTGGCGACTTTGATAGGCCAATTATTCATTATTTTTCCCTAGCAACCATAACCGGATTGGCTATTTAGCTACAAGTCAGGGGTGCTTTGCTGAGTACCCCATGAGACAATGATACACTGTCTGTCAGTGAAAATCACTGTTTAAGGAGTGTCAGTTGGTGGAAGTGTTGTTTAAGTAGCTTGTTCTAAAATAATAGCCTACCTAATGTAATAAAAAAGTGGTCATGTGATGTAATGTAGAAGGCTGCTTGATTTTATTTTCAAAAGATAATAGGAAACAGGGAAACACAAATCCAAGACTCCATCTCCCCATTTTATGTGAATTATCAAATAAGAAAAGATGGATGGAAGGGAATTATTTTGATCGAATAAATAATGTAGCAAATATTAAATGACCCCTAGATCTGTCTGCTCCTAGTGTTCTCTGTTTCCCTTTTCCCTAGGGTTATGTGTCTGTCTGTTCCCCTGTCTGTCTCAGCTGGGTGTTTTCCTGCACCCAGCTTTCTCCGCCTCTCCAGCAGCACACCTGGAGCACATGAGCCTGATTAAGGCTCAGTATTTAAAGAAGAGTGGTCGCCAGATTATCTTGATCTCTCCCATGAGTTTACCAGAGCAGTGCCCAGTGAACATTTCAAGTCATTGCCTAGTTGCAGTCTCATCTTTTGCTCGTTGGCTTTTTCTTTTGCCTCACCTGTGCTTTGTTTGTTCACAGTGCCTACCAGCCACGTTCAGCCTTTGCCCAGCCTCAACCTCTCATGTGGAGAATTCTTTGTTCTACTCGTTGAGTGCGCCATTTGTTTCTTTTCCCACTCGTTGAGTGCGCTTTTAGTTAATTGTTTTCACTCTTTATGGGTGCGCTTTGTGTTGAATTCCTTGTGAATAAATTCATTTTTCTTTTTTACTCTTGTCTCCTGGTCTGCGCATTGAGTCCAGTAACTTCTAAATTCAGGCTAACCCTACCACTCACTATGTTTACATGCACTCAAGTAACCCTTTCATAACCGGAATATCAGCAATAACCCGGTTGTGCACGGCCATGTAAACACCAATAACCCTTTTGAAAAACCCGAATATGCTCATATTCCGGTTTTTAAAAACCGGAATATGACCCCTGGGTTACACCTTTTCTAACCCGAATATTTGGTCATGTATACTGTACACCTATTGATCATATCTGCATGTTCTATTCACAAGGAATGTTGGTCTTTTGAGTGCAGGTAGCATGGATATGGATGGCACAGCTCCGGCTCCATTTCCTATTTCTTCACATTCTCGCCTTCCATTAACACAGAAAGTGAGACAGAATAGTGTCAAGTACTGGTGGTGGGTCAGTACCAGCACCAAAGCGCAAACGAAGGCGACTGCTACCAGCCCCGGGCTGTTCATTATCCGCCGTGCTGCTGTTGTTGTTGTTGTTTTTGAAATGACGCGCATTGCGTCATGACGTTCTCCGTGCGTCGACACATTGTCCGTGATCGGGATATCCCAATTGATTACCTGTGTTTGCTCACGCATGTAAACAGGTTATTCCGAATGTTTCACAAACTGGAATATTGACCATAACCCGAATATTGACTGCATGTAAACGTAGTGAATGAGAGACCAGCTGTTTGGTCCAGTTACATTGCACAACAACTTGTTTCAAAGACTGCAAATGATCTCCAGCATAACTTTCCCAGAGTTGTCAGACATATTGCTGCACCTCATGAAGAGACTGTCCACCATACTCTGAAACTTCCATCACCATCCTGTTTTGGATAACAAGAAACATGGTCTGATATGACAAGAAACAAAAGAATCTGCCTAATAGCAATAGACAAACAAGCTCTTTACTCCATTTGTTTTACTGAACAGTTGGGGCACTAATTCTCTAGTCTGGTGCCATTAAACCATTGTAGAAGATGATGACATAATTAAAAGAGCTCCATTCAAATCTCAAAAGGTGGAAAACAATATGGAAAACATGATGGAAATAAGGTAGGTTTAGGTTCAGGTTTATTTGTTGTACAGAATTTGTTTTAAAATTCTCCTCATTGTGGACTGTGAATTGTGCAAAATAATTGTGATCAGGCAATCATGTAATAACTGAATGTTGGAGGCCAAGCTCCAAAAAACACTGGACCCTACATTTCCCATGATGCAACTGTATAACATCCCACAGTGTGGTAAAAGATATTATACAACTGCTTTCATGAGCAGAGTAGTACTCTGCTCATGAAAGCAGTTGACTTCATGTGCAAAATCAGTGGAATACCCTTTAATCATTACTCAACAATTACTGGAATTTCTAGATTTCCAAAAACACTTGTTAGCTGATGCACCTTTGAGAACAAACACTCTCCACCCACTGGATATTTCAAAATAAAAAAGAACATAAGGAAGCACCATTATTACTTTGCAGTATATATGACACCTTAACTGGATCTGTGCTCCAGTCAACTAGCTCATTAAACCATACTGTGGAAAAAGTGACTTTGCTGTCAATGTCACTTTCAGGCCTGTGTAGACCAGGATGTGACTCGGGGCAGGAGAGACTGTCAGACAAGTGTAGTTTGTGTACTCTTGTAATTTCTAATGTGTGTTGATAATGATTATATTACATGTGTTGTTGTTTTTTTTTGTTTTTTTTGCATGGAAGTTTATTATCTAGATGCTTATCGTCAGACAGTGTAGAGCCTAATCAACCTCCAGATGGCAGGGAGCACTTTGAAAAGTTTGTTAATATACATTCTAATTGAGCCAAAATGTTAGACTGTGAAGACATCAAGCTCTCTCTGTGCATGTCTGTTACAGCCTGCTGAGGAGTGACCTCTGGACTGAGGAATCTACTCATGGTTATACAAGGTATAACAGGTGCACTTTGCTCGAAGGTAGAATGACAGCTGAGCTGGAAGTGGCCAGATATAACTGGAGGGGCCAGTTGACCTGATGTCACTCCAACTACATAAGGTTGTGCAAAAAAAGGTTTATTTGCAATTTTTCCCAACTACTCATCAAAAACTTTAAAAAACAAACAAACAAACAAACAAACAAACAAACAAACAAAAAACACTTAGTCATCAGGTTATTGTTTGTTACACACAATTAGTGTATGTTTCATGGCAGGATAAAATGAAAAACAAATACAATAAACATTTATATCACTGCTTATGCACCAGCTTCTTTTAGGAAACTGAAATAAGTATTTTCCCATTGGGAAATTATATGTACACAATAATTTCCACCACTGTTAGTGTTAGTGAAGGATGAAGTATAGAAGAATTTGAACTCGATAAAGAGTTCACAGAGGTGGCAGCACCAACACAAATCATATCTTGTGCTTAAATAATAAAATCAAGTTCGGATCTGTTGCGTAATGAAACCTTTTGTAGCATTTTTTCCCTACAGTAGACTGTCAGGCACTCGGGTTCTGTCATGTTCTTTGCAAATCCCATTTACCTGTAAAACTGGCACAGATCAGACCCAAACATGACCCCAGTCCTCACCGTAACATTTATGATCTAACCTTAAAAAGAGATCTTTAATTGATACTGCGTGCTCGGTGTGGCGCGTAAACTGTGTCCTAGCAGACAGAGGTCGGGGCTCCAAAGTTACAAATTCCCCTCTACTTGTAATGGGCGTGTCTGTTTCTGCATATGTATAAAATGTGAATGAAGCTGATGTTGCGCGTTAGAGCTGAATGTAGCCAAAATGTCGACGAATGTCGAGTATGACTGCATAGTGATCGGTGCTGGGGTCCAGGGGTCCTTCACGGCCTATCAACTGGCCAAAAAAAACAAGAAGACTCTGCTGCTGGAGCAGGTGCGTCACCCACAAAACTTTGTACCATAAGACTTAAGGACAGTGGAGGGGGGGTTGAGGACGAGCACCGCGTCCTGAAGTACGGCAGTGTCTGAGTGGGGCAGCGGTTTTTTCCCCGTCACCAGAATTGTGTGCGTGGATTCAAAAACTCGTGTTGGGGTCGTCGGTCCAGAATTCATCTCGGAAGTGCTTTCTCTTTCCTGAACTCATACGCACAAGCAAGTGGTCAAGGTCTTGTGAACCTGAGAAAGTAAAGTGGCTGAGCTGGTCAGTGAGCAGCTGTGCTGTGCGCGCCAAACGTGGCTCTCTGTTACCTAACAGCTGCTGCCCAAAATAGACTGCAAGCACAGCATAAACCAGAAAGATCGGGAATAGAACCCGTGGACTGTGTTTGTGCAGGTTTCTTGTCAGGGTTCACAACCCTTCTGTGCTGGTTTATTTACTTATTTACCTAATTACCGTCAGCTGGAAAACACAAGAAACGTGATGGTGAAATGATGTGCAAGTGCTTGTCAAGAAGTATGAGCCCAATGGGCCAAATGTTCAAATTAAATTTAAGCCAAAAAATTCCATTTTGGAAAGGTCATGTCCCATACACTCTAAGTCCTGTTGACATGAAATTAGACACACAAGTCATCCATTTCAGCCCTTTGTATATTTTATTTATTAAAAAAAAAAAAAAAAAGAAATAGTAATATGAATAGAATGTGTTGGATTTAAAGTGTATCATTTCCAAACTGGTATGCAGCATCAGGGAACTGAGATACACATTACTACAGGAGATTAGCCAGAGCAGTCAAAAAACATGTCTGCAAGAAAATTGCCGTAACTCAGCGATTGGTCCAGTCATCTTGAATCTTGGTACATATCACCCGGCTGTGTATCTGAATAGACCTACCAAAACATTTTGAGCCTGACCGATAATGTAGTTCACAAAATTTCCCATTAGGTGTGCATGCTCTGGGGGCCACATGCCAAAGAGCCATAGTAATGGGTGCAAGTTGGCATGGCCTGTCACATATTTGTTTATGATCCAAGATGCCTTTGAGCAGTCCTGAGTAAACTCACTCCTAGACATCCATGTTATCTCCTGAACATACACACAAATTTTCATCCTAATCCGATGAAGAGGAGACAAATGTTGGGACTGTGAATATGCAATTATTGAAATGTTGCAGACTTTGTGATGATGAAATAAATATGTCATTGGTATCACAACTTGTTTAAACAGAATGGGAGTAGCTGAAGTGACTTTGCTCACCTTTGTGAAGCCTGAAACCTGCTCGTTGCTGCTTGTGGCTTTGATTTAAAACAAATAATATATATTGCCGGCAAAACATTTCAATAGCTTTTTTTGACATGTACTTCTGATGTGTGCAACTGGGACACTCAAGTTGGGAAGCTGGATAAATACACAACAGTGGCAGCAAAAATCAATCAGCAGCTTCCTTCCTTATTATCCTGACCTTGTTGTGTATGTTGTAATAGAGTATGTATGTATGTATGTATGTATGTATGTGTATTTTTATATAACCTCATCTAAGCGCTGGTCTGTTTAGGCTGGTCTAAGTTCCACAGTCAAAATAATGGAGTTACATTTGATCCGGTGCTGCAAAATGACATTTGTCTGCCTTGAGGCTGTCCCCTCTGAATGTGTCGCTGTCTCTTTGTGATGTTAGCTGGCAGGGTCGGGCACTGGTGCCGGTGAGCTTTAGTGTACTGCATGCTAGCCCTTAGATACCTGGCTGAAGTCTCACCTTTCTGCCTCTGCTGGCCCTTTTCTTCTCATATGTCATTGTTTAAGTTTTTCTGGCTGCTATAGATGATCAGCTGCCATTCCACCAGTGTGCAGATGTCCATAGAATGCATGAGCTCTGAATCTGGCTCCAGGCTCTTTCCTTCTTCTTTACTCATCAAGTCTATTTTTTCCAGAGCCGCTTGCATCTCTAAGCAAGAAATTGACGTATCTATATAAATGCCCAATTTATTGAAAGTTGCATTAAACTAAATACTTATTGATGCATTTGATTTTTTAATGATTTTGCCTTTACAGACAGCTGAATTATTTTGGTGTACTTTGTTCCTGTTTCTTCTCCTCTGAAGTCTGTGAAGCTGTAGAAGTTCCCTTCTTCTAATGAACACTATTCAACAAATGCAGACACAATCTAGATCAGATAGCATGCTATAGTGCAGTCATTAAAATTAGCAAAATAAAGCCATAAAGAATCTGTTAGCAAATAGATCACCAATGAGCTGCAAACTTGTATTTAGTGTGAATTTTAGAAATGTCCCTGCTACAAACACCCAGACTGCTTTATGACACTCTGCTTCTAGAGCAATTCCAAACCTGACCGTAATGCAACAGTTGCATCAAGTGGACATCTGGGGTAATGTTTTCTGGTGGTAAGCCTTCCCAGAAGAGTGAAGGCTGTTTTAGCTGCAATTTAATGGACATTCAATCACATGCTCAGCTATCACATCTGGGTTCAGTGTTTGGATATCTACATACTTTTGGTCATTAGGTGCATGTTATTACTAAATCAAAGTTATTTAATTTGAACCAAGCGATATTATGTTCTTCTTTTCCAGTTTCTCCTGCCCCACACCCGTGGGAGCTCCCATGGCCAGACCCGCATCATCCGCAAGGCCTACGACCAGAGCTTCTACTCCCTTATGATGGAGGAGTGCTATGACCTGTGGGCTCAGCTGGAGAGGGAGGCAGGTGTCAAATTGTACAGGTAAGCAGTCAGCAGAAACACAGAGAGAGAAAACCCATTAAACAGAACATAACAAAAGCTTTACCAGAACACAGAGATTTGTCACATTCAAGGTGCTGTGTACGCACAAGAGCAGCAACTCAATCTACAGAGCCATAAATGCATGACTTTCTCATTACCTCCAGCGTCACTGAGTCACCGTTGACACATACCATGCCTTTGAAAGTGGAACTGGGGCTTTTTTCATCTCACTAAACCTCTAATTTTCATATGCAGAATGGGGAGGAATTTGTATGTTTAGGAATATGACAGTGGCATCAAACTAAGAGCAACCTTGCGGCACTTAACATGTCTTGGTTGTACCGCCTCGGTGCAGCCCTGTTTGTTCTCAGTACTAGAGAGCTGAATAACACATTGCTTCATTATTTATGTCTCAGGGTAATAATTTATTATACCAAGCCACACCCATGTTATGTTCCCTAGAAACAGTGTGCTTCCCTATCCCCTGTGCACCCAGCCACAGCTCATGACTGATGGGTCCACATCTGAAGGCCACCTGTGCCCTTGGGCTGGTAAAAAAACGTCTGAATCAAGATGAGAAATGTTAAGGCGAGGCTGGTGTGAGCAATGCCTCCCACTTCTGCTGTTGCCTGTGGGATGGAAAGGGGCCGCAGCAAAGCGGAAATCTGCCCACTAACCTTTTTATTTTCTCCACATGCATGACAACATGTGTGCACATGCACCATCTGAAATAGCGCCACCAATCACCCAGTTTGACAGGTTGGACTAGATGAGGTATCATATTTATGATCCTACATACACTTGTGTGGCTTTTCCTTCCTCTGTCACACACTCATAAACACACACGCACACAGGGAGACATAATCATAAAATTTTCTGATGAATGGCTGAAGCCTTTAGCTGGTGTTGTGTGTGCCTTATGGCTGCTGACAGATGTCGGAGCAGCCTTTAGAAAACACTGCTGGCAAAGGGCAAGTCAGCCATCTATCAGGCAGAGTACTGAATTAGAACTCGTGTTTCACAACAACATTCTGGGACTAAATAACTGATCAATGGAGCTGCTGTGATCTGCTGTATTGCCATCCACTGATCATATGGTGTCCACTCTAATGTCATTATTTTGATCCCTTGAAAAGCTTCATTCCATTTATTACAACTCGGGTCCTAGTTTCATACTCATGCTCATTTTCATCAAGTTAATTGCTTGCGCCCTGAGACTGTGGATGATACGCGCTGGATTTCCAGTGCTGAAAGGACAGCGATGCCAGGACCTGGGCGAACAGTTTTGGCAGGAAGTTTGAGCCTTGATCTGTTTGAATGGATTTCGGCAACCTGAATGTGGAGAAGAAGTTTATGAGAGCTTTGATCACCGCTTTGGTTTTGAGGGTGTGCAGCGGAATGGCCTCGGAATAACGAGTGGCAGCGCACATCAAAGTCAGGAGGTATTGATGGCCAGATTTGGATTTTGGAAGCGGACCTGCACAATCGAGGAAATGTCTGAGGGGAGGAGGAGGAGGGAGGGCACCAATTACGCATTAACACACCGTTAACGCTATAGGCAGAGGGACATGTGCTTGTTTTGGCCACAGATGAAAACCAGAGACGGGTCAGCTTGTTGTGCCTTGATAAGAAAACAAACAAATTAACAAATTAAACAATTTCCCCTCGGGGATTAATAAAGGATTTCTGATTCTGATTCTGATAAGCTCAGTCCTGTTGACAGAAAAACACAGGTTAGCATCAGCTGGTAAGAGGTTATCATACACAGACGTTTGACATTTCTCTGTTGATGTTTCTTTCTTTTCAGCACTTTTCACACCATCTTCCGAACTCAGAAAAGACTCAGACAAGTCCAGCTCATCACCAAATTTACGTGAAATGTGCACGTGTGACAGCACAAGCGGGGAACACAACAGTCAAGTTGACAGCAGCAGGAACAGAAACACGCGAATCAGCGTCAGCATCAGGAGTTTCAACTACTTTGGGGTTTGGAAAAACTTTTTTCCCTGCCAGATCATTGCCGAGGATCATGGCAACCCCTCGCACAGGCAACCTAGTGCGCAAACCAATTTGCACTGGGCCAGTAACAAGTGGTGATTGCAGAAACACGGTGTGGAGCGGCGCTCTCAAAACGCTCATTTTCACTCCCCACACCAGAGCATCAGAACCACAAAACGAATCGGGTTCAATTCAATTCAATTTTATTTGTATAGCGCCAAATCACAACAGAAGTTTTCTCAGGACGCTTTCCATATAGAGCTGGTACAGACCAAGCTCTTTTATCTACAGAGACCCAACAATTTCCTCATGAGCAAGCACTTGGCGACAGTGGCGAGGAAAAACTTCCTTTTAACAGGCAGAAACCTCGAGCAGAACCAGACTCTGGGTGGGCGGCCATCTGCCTCGACCGGTTGGGTGAGAGAGGGAGAGCAAGAGAGGGAGAGACAGACAGACAGACAGACAGACAGACAGACAGACAGACAGACAGACAGACAGAGACATGCAGTCACAGTAACAGTGACAGTGGATGTAATAACAGCAGTAGCAGTTGCAGTGGATGTCAGGCAGGGCCAAGGCAGGAGACGCAGCTGCAATCCACAATCCAGATTCAGCCACTGTCCATGGGAACCTGCAAGACGACAAAGCACAGAGACTCCGGGGAAGGAGCTAAGTTAGTAACACGCCATGGTAGGACATGAAAGTGTGCAGATGGAGAGGGACAGAAGGACAGAGGAGCTCGGTGTATCTTTGGAGGTCCCCCGACAGTCGAATCCTATAGCAGCATAACTAGGGGCTGGTCCAGGACCAGCCTGAGCCAACCCTAACTATAAGCTTTATCAAAAAGGAAAGTTTTAAGCCTACTCTTAAATGTAGAGACAGTGTCTGCCTCCCGGACAAAGACTGGAAGATGGTTCCACAGGAGAGGAGCTTGATAGCTAAATGCTCTGACTCCTGTTCTGCTTTTTGAGACTTTAGGACCCATAAGTGGACCTGCATTCTTGGAACGCAGTGTTCGAGTGGGGCAATAAGGTACTATGAGCTCTTTAAGATAAGAAGGTGCCTGGCCATTTATGGCTTTGTAAGTAAGGAGGAGAATTTTAAACTCTATTCTAAACTTTACAGGGAGCCAGTGCAAAGTGGCGAGTATTGGAGAAATATGATCTCGCTTCCTGGTTTTTGTCAGAACACGTGCTGCAGCGTTCTGGAGCAACTGGAGAATATTCAGCAACCAATTTGGGCAGCCTGATAGTAAAGAATTGCAATAATCCAGCCTGGAAGTTACGAATGCATGGACTAGTTTTTCTGCATCATTTTGAAACAAAATATGCCTGATTTTTGCGATATTATGTAGGTGAAAAAAGGCTGTCCTTGAAATTTGTTTTACATGGATGTGAAAGGACATGTCTTGATCAAAGATAACTCCCAGATTCTTTACAGTGGTGCTGGAGGCCAGCGCAATGCCATCCATAGCTGCTATGTCATCAGAAAGTGACTTTCTAAGATGTTTAGGGCCTACTTCTATAACTTCAGTTTTGTCTGAGTGAAAAAAGGCAACACCATTCACAACATTAGAGACTGTGTAGCTCCGGTATCACGCAGAATTGTGATTGGCACCTGATCCTCCTCCTTCCCTGTTAGAGAGACAAAACCTTTTGAAATAAAAGGCCGGTAAATCTTGTCAACCTCATCTGGATCGTCAGTGTCAACTGGAGGCTGAGCAGGAGCAGACTGTACAAATCCCACACTTTTCGGCTTGTTGGCACTCTGACTATGGTCTTTACGCTGGAGAGCAGGACAGTTAGCAATCAGGTGACCTGTCTCATGGCAGTAAAAACTGTTAGAAGCAGCGGGAGAGCGCTGTGGGCTTTTTGGTGAAGGCTTAACATGTTTACCGGCGCCGACAGCCGGAGTGCACTCGCGCTGTACCGGTGAAAAAGCAACAGTGCGTCAAAGCAAACTCATCCGCGCACACCGCAGCTTTGGACAATGAATCCACTTTTTGTTTTTCTGGGACACATGTTTTAAACTCTTCCAGCAAAAGCAGCTCACGGAGCTGAGGAAAGTCTGTCACTTTACTGACGGTGCACCACTTCAAAAAGAAGAGATTTCTCTCGCGCAAACTCCACGTAAGTTTGGTTTGCAGACTTCTCACAAGACTGAAACTTCTGCCGATATGCTTCAGGGACGAGCTCATAAGCTCTTAACACTGTGGCTTTCACCACGTCATAATCCAGACTCTCATTAATTGATAATGTTGCACAGACTTCCTGGGCTTTTCCCACCAACTTGCATTGTAGCAAAAGGCTCCAAACATCTTTGGGCCACTTCAAAGTAGCTGCAATGCGCTCAAAAGCAGTGAAGTATGAATCTACCTTGCTTTCTCTAAACTGAGGTACTGAGGTACTAGGGCAATGTGCCTGCTGACATCAAACTGCTCAGGAGTGGAGGGGAGAGGCATACTCAGAGTGGTTGGTGCTTTACGGTTAACCAGATTGAGCTCTAAGGCCCTTATGCGGAGATGCATAAGCTCAACTTCGCAAGTTTTTGTCTCAAGTTCCACCTCTCTTAGGTGGAGGGCCAGCTTCAGATCCTCTGTATCCACACCAGCCTGGATCAGAGCGATCAGATCTGTGCTTCCCAGACTGAATGCAGGAGCCTCCGCTCCAACCTTCACCTGGTCACTGACAGTGTCTGAGGCCATGGCAGCCTCTGCTCCTACTTGCCACGTCAGACGCACTGACCGCCTCATGCATAGGTTTCACAGTGCCTTTCTCCACCAACTTCGCTATTAAGCACTGTTTAATGTCCGCCTTACAGGCATTCAAAGGTACATTAATGTGAGACAAACTTGCCACCAAAAATAAGTCTACTTTTGTGCACTTGTCCAGCTTACTTACTGCAGGATTCTGTACAAAATCATCAATGTCGAAAGCCATACTGTTCACTGAGAAAACTGACAACCAAACTTACCAAAAATGTACAAAAGTAGAAAAAAGAACGGACGAGCCCCAGTCTAGGGGAGCAGGGACGCAACATAAAAGAGTGGAAAAAACAAACTTTGTCTCCAAATCAACAAATGCTCTAAGCCACAACCGGGTACCATAATAAAACACAAATTTATTGTTATTAACAAAAAGAGACCTGATATACAGGCAAAAAAGGGTCACAGTCAAAACAAAAGTGCTAATATATACAGTGTTAGAAACTACAACCCTGGAGAATATCAAAAATCTACCACCCACTACCATACTACTAAACTAACACTGCCACAATATACACAGGAGATGTGGGGACAAGTTCTCAATTCAAAACGCCAGAAACCACACGAGCCACTGCTGTCAAGCCGAGTCCCCCGATGAATGAAAAATCCAAGGTTTAAAACAGGCGGGATGCAGCAGCAGGGACCAATGGGATAGCGACACCACTTGCTGTGTGGCGGAGGGCAGGACCAGCACAGCTGCTAAAAAAAGAAGAGCACACACTCACACACAGAAACATGGACCAGTCAAAAGGACACCACAGGACCACACAGGACAAACAAACAGAGCGGAAGCAATACGGCCAGGGCTGTAACAATCTGGTAACATTCATTATATAGAAAATTGTGTTTAAGGTAATGAATTTAATAATTGGCCTTTGATAAATACAGATTATTCGTTTATTTAACAGTTGATTTTTCACATTCATTTGTATGTTAAAAAAATAACATATAATAAAAGTATAATAAAAGTATTTCTTTTGAATGTCTTTTTTATCTAATTATCTTCTTCTTTTGTTAGGTGGTGATATGCAGTATAATATTTTTTTTTTATTATTGTGTGTTTTTGTTTGGTGTTTGTTTTTGTGTGTGTGTGTTATTTCGTGGTTATTTTTTCTGACTGTTACTGTTGGTTTCTGTTGTGCTTTTATTTCTTAAAAACAAAAAACAAAAAGGCAATGTGACAATGCCAGGTTAGCCGAACCGATTTGGAAGAGAAATGAGAGACTAATAACATAATTATTTCCCTTATGATATGTGATCCTTCGCTTTGGAGTAACGCATCTGCCAAATGACTAATTGTAATTGTGATCCATCACAGTTTACATGCTGACTTCCTGATTCAAGCTTGACTGTAGTTTTGCGTTCACAGTTTTCATGCACAATGAATGATTAATACTGAAAGTTCAGTTACCTTTTCTGGACAAAAACTACAAACTCCAACAGTTTTATAAGGGATCAAGCCCACAATTGGCCAGCCTCCTCTGAAAAGGGTTTTGGGGGCAACCCAAAGCTGGACTAATCAGTCAAAATATCCCTTCTCTCTATTTTTATTAAGTTATTAAGATATCCCTTGTCCTGTTTGACTGTGTGCATAAGAATGACATGACGGCTTCCTCACCATGACCTGGCACCTGTCATGTGCATGAAGGAGTCATTATAAATGGTTTTGCCTGTTGTCATTCGGTCAGTTATGTTATTTTTGGTGCAAAGTTGACGGTGTTTGAAATATCTTTCTTATCACACTTGATATCAACCAAGGCAACATAACCTGTCACAAACCTGAAGAGAAAATGTTGCTTTATGCATTAAAATTGCATTCAACTGTCATATGTGGTTGGTTTTGACATTGGCTGTGATTTCACCATTAGGATTGTGTCACTGGTAGTTTTCTCGACATCAACTGATTTTTTTTTAAATTCCTTTAAATCTTGTACTAACAATGATACACAGTTGTGATTTGTAAAAGTCTTCATGTGCCTTGAGCATTTCTTACCAATATGCCACCTCAATCCCCCCTGACCTCCCCTTGCAGACAGACAGGACTCCTTGTGATGGGACCAGAGAACAGTCAGAGTTACCAGCAGTTTAAGAACACCCTGCAGAAGAACAAGAGTCCCATGATGGTCCTGACCAGTGACAACTTTAGCCAGCACATCCCCCATGTCAAGCTGGCTGAGGGAGATGGAGCGCTGGTGGATATAACTGCTGGTGTTTTGTATGCGGACCGTGCACTCAAGACTGTACAGGTACGACGTGGATATTGTTGATAGAGCATGAGGTATTGTATATTAGCTTGAGGAACTGATGTCATGAGTGAAGCTCCATCTTGTGGTCCACTTAGGATATGATGTGTCCTGCCCAAGTCAGCGAGTTTAGTGAAACATTTGTTGGCAAGTGTTGAGCTATGGCTAACATACGTACTATGTGTAGTCAGTACATTTGCAGTTTGGGGTTGAGTAAACACAGACTGCAAAAAAAAACCCTACAGTCAAATTCATGAGAATAATGTGAGGTAAAAATTGTTGTGCTAAATGAAATCTTTTCTGAATTTGGTGTTTTACAATTTAAGCACATTTTGTCATCAGATAGTAAGAAAATAAACCAAAATTGAATGAATATCAATGAATTTAATGAAACACAACTTCACACTATTTTTCAAAAATCAAATCATCAAATGGGACCTTCTGCAGGCCAGCTTCCATATGCTGCTCTCACATTCGGGTAACACTCCTTCTTCTTTTAATGCTTGATCAGATACGACGTGTCATTTTCATTTTTCCAACAGATTATCTGACTCTGTACTTTCAGCCACTACGTCTTCATCAAACTTGTGTCTTGCATCTGTTGATGTTGTTGTACTTCGGAGACTGTTGAAGTGGTGAGCTCTTGCTCATGCTCTCTCTCTCTCTCTCTCTCTCTCTCTCTCTCTCTCTCTCTCTCTCTCTCTCTCTCTCTCTCTCTCTCTCTCTCTCTGACAGTATGACACCATAGAATCATAGTGGAAATTATCAAATTCTGCAACTGTCCATGTTTCCTGTACCGTGGAAAATTATAGGGCCCTAAATTTGGCACATAGCAACAGCTGCTATAAGATGTTTATATGCCAAAAAAAGGCGTCCATCCCAATAATTTCTTCTGATATATCTGTCCATAAATCTTTTCTGTATTAGCCAAACTTACTTGGTAAATGAAGGCAAATGGTATAACTATTACTCAAACTACACAGTCCCTGCGTTTAGCGTAGTTGTGCACTCACAGTTTTCCCATGCAATGAAGGATCATTAAAGACATTTCAGGTGTGCCACAACTTTAGATGATCTGGATAAACTGTCAGTTTATTTCCAACCTATCTGAATGTCTGAGTACTTGTCTTTCCTTACCTGTGAGATCCTTTTTTTTACTAATGTCAGTGTTCTGAAAAGTCAGCCACAGCCAACTGACAGAACTGATGAGCAAAGCTACAAAAATAAAATCCAAGTTATAATAAACTGTAGTTTCCCTTTAAATTGTCTATATGACTAATGCAAAAGTAAAGCTTAATGTGGAGATCTCTAAAGTTCATTTCAAATGATCTGTATCTTATGCTTTTCAAAGATTTTCAAGGTCTTTCTCTCCTTAGTAATGTGAAAGACAGTGTCTACATCCCTTACATGCTGAAAGGCATGGCCTTTTCACATTCATTTTGTAGGAATTTTGCAGCATAAATAACAAATTAGCTAGTATGCTACTCAGTTCCTTTTTTTTGTTTAATAAAACATAAATTGACCTTCATGTCTGCTCCAGGGTTCATGGCAGAAAGCCGTGTTTTGATTTAAGAAATCTGTTCCATACAAAATTTACTACTGAACTGAACTGCAGGCAAGGGTCCCATAACAACAACCTCGTGGAAGTGATTAGAAGTGAAAGAAGAAAAACATTTTCTAATTTGTAAAAAACCTACCTAGAGAATCGGGCTGAAAAATAACAAGATATGGATAATTGAACATATTTCATGCCCATTGTTTTAATGTAATAATAGCTCACACAAGGAATATCTTTCAGCAATAAATTCACATTACTGGACTCTGGCAGCACTGAGAAGAAGCACTGGGGGAGAACAGGCTCATCCATGGATGTTAGGTCAAGCACGAAGCACTCCTTTGTTATTTCAGTGAGGTGCCATTTTCAATTGACTGCACAAATTGTTCAGCCACTCTTTCATGAAGCAGCAGTCAATTATAAATTAAAGCTTGTTGTGATAGATGTGTAACACATGGGTAGATCATTGCTCTGTGCATTTACATGCCATGGCTCTCTAATAGCCTCCATATTATGTCTTAATATTGCAATCGGTCTGCCTTGCTCAATTATCGCAGAGTGGCACATTCCTGAAAGTCCTTTTCTTTTCTCTCTTTTCTCTCTTTGAAAATAAACTCTGTGATTACTTCATGAATGCATACAGGCCAAGCTCAGGTCTGTTTGACGACCACAGCCATACAATTTTGATTACATCAGTGCAGTGATGTCTCTCATTTAACTGTGCACTGTATAAAGCCCAAGTCACACATGTGACAATAAATATTAGAACAATTATGGACAAATATGACATTTCTAGATTTGTACTACATCCTGGCTTTATTTTGGAATCATTACTCACTGATTTTGGTACATTAGTGATAGAAGACACCATTTCCTTTGTTTTCCTTATTTTATTTATTTATTTATTTATTTATTTTGGGGGGTTGACTCATAGAGGTACCGAGTTTCTGTTTTAGTTAGCCTTTCGATTCAGATATGTTCAATGTAAGTATGCATCACCATTTGTGTATTTTACAAATATCTGATATTGATCTTCCTGTTCCTGACAACGTGCTGACTGACTTGCAGACTGCATTATACTTCTGATTGTATTAATAATTAGACAGAATAATTGATACATCTGGGAATAAAAAAATTAGGAGCTTCATTCTAGTTAATTTGGGTATTATTATTATTTGGGTGATATGATCTAATGATAATGTGAAAAACAAGTGGCAGAAGAAGACAACCCTGTTGTAAAATATTACTAATAGGTATACATTTAGATAATTACATCAACTTAACTTGAGGTATTTGTATTTTATTTTATTTATGTTTATTTGTGTTCTAAGTTATAATTGCATTCTTAACATGAAAAGTGAAGTTAAGATGGGTAAACACTTTTTTAGTAGCCTGTACTGATCAATAGAATCAATCAATAGAAAGCACTTATTTACATATTGGTTAAAAGATTATACTATGGAAGGATTTCACTAAGAAATTGTTGATTTACGTCATTTCTTTTCTCAGGGGCAGTTTCAAAAGATGGGTGGTGTCATAAGAGACAAAGAAGCGGTGACAGACATCATGCCTGGCCCTGTTGTTACAGTGTCCACCTCTGCAGGGGTTTATCGAGCCAAGAGCATGGTCATCGCCGCTGGACCCTGGACTAATAAACTACTGGCCTACACTGGCTTACAGTTGCCACTAGAGGTATTCAAAATCTGTGTCCCAAGTGAAATAATGTTCATATAGCTGCGCACAGCATATATAATATTGTACTTTAAATGTTTTCACGGGTGAATTTAAGTGTAATATTAGGATTCAAGAGCTTAACATACATGGAAATGATATAGAAAGCTAGGTTTCATCATCAACACTTAAGTATGCACTACACCCTGGGATCATTTTGTGACCCATTGAATGGCTTTGTAAACAGATTACATTTAGCCCTAAATTGTGGCTGTTCAACTAGATACATGTTTTTCACTGGTTCTAGTTCGTTTTCTCACAACAAAACAATTTTTACATTCTTTATGCTTCCCATTTTGCAAATGTAGTTCATCAAAGTTTCATTCAGAACACAGAAAGACAGAAATATGCATATGCACTCTTTTTGCCAAATTTGTATTATGTATCCCTATATGGATATAATTTTATAAAATTGCATTGTTTTTTTTCTCAGTACATTGTTTAGAAATCAGACTCCCGATACACAGTAGAATCAGCCACACATTTCACGACACTGTCTCGTAACTTCAGATTGTTCACATCTAATCCAGTTCCTTTTCTCCGACGAGATTTTGGGCTGCCTACCCTTTAAATGCCCACCTGAAGATGCAAAGGAAACAAAAGCGTTACTGCTCCATATTTAAACAGCTTAGATGCCTTAGTCAGCAAGGCACACTGCCTGAAAAGAGAAGGTGATGGGAAAACAAGCAGACAGCGGGTAGAGTGGAGAATTGGAGTCGATATTGGAATTGTATTATTCAGGTTAGCAGCAGGCTGGGGGGCCAGAGAATGCCTTGCCTGAGTGAACTGGTAGAAAAGCACAGGCTCTGAGCTCACTGACTCGTCAGAGCACTTCTCTCTGAATTTTTATGGTCCCTTGGAATGAGTGCACGGCCAGTTAGTTCATTACACTGAAAGCTCCTGAACAATGTGTCCGTATTATTGTCACCCTGAGATGGACGTCATTTGTACAACCATGTGTACATTTCATTAAATCCTAATTCTCACCTAGCCTCTGCAGAGCTGCTGTTGTTACAGTTCTATTTAGTGATGAGAAGAATGGATTAGGTGAGTTATGTATGTTTGTATTTTAAGTTATAACCAGTATGGGGTTGTATTGCTTAAAGTATAGTTTTGATCAGTTGGATAATAAATAATTAATCAAACTTAATCATATCTGAGGTGACTCACACTCAACAACTACAACCAAGATTCCCATGACATTTTGTATGAACATTGAAATACCTGAGAGGATAATTCCTTCGGATTTTAATGACCCACATTTCCATCAAATTTGATATTGATATTTGTGGCCCCTGATGGTTTGTGGCATCCTTATAACTTTTCTTCTTGCACCATCTGTTTGAACGTGAAAATTTCAAAAATGAATACGCAAATTGGCATTAAATTTACTGAGCACAGTTCATTACTGCTGTTGTGAAGTCTTTGTATGTTTGACAATCCACAAGCATTTCTCTTGCACCACAATCTGGCCAAATGTATGTGTACTCAGGACAAATTTGATATTCTTCGTAGAACTTGTATAGTTTGTTAGTTAGTGAAATAGTAGAAAACACTAAAAAATACATGTGTGCTGCTTATACATCTTCTCATTTGCTCAGCAGCTTGTTTCTATTCCAGTCTGGGTAGAAATATGTAATATGACTTTGCATGTTAGCTGAATTATTCAATGTGTATCTTGAAATAATCTATCTTTGCATCACACCGCATGCCTTCACCATGGCTCTTTTTCAGCTCTTATAGTTACAGTACTTTGTGAAATGAGTGCATGTGGTTGAAAGGAAAATCGAAACAGACAGCCTAGTCTCTGTCAGAAAAAGCTGGCTTTCAAAGTGGGCATGTGACTTATGACTATTGTCTGACAAATCAAGTGAAGACAGCATGGCATTACCAGAAGTACAAAACCTCACTGGGATGAGGTTTGGGTGGATGGATGGAGTCAGAAAAGTGTGTTCACATCCTGTTTACTAACAACAATCAATGTGGTTTCTTCAAACCCTGAAAACCACTGGTGGACAAAGAGAGGGGGACAAGGGGGGCAATCACACACGAATCCTGATGTCCCCATGCCAAAACACCTAACCCTTGGATGCCACAGTGGTAGATAAAACATGATAAGGTGCCCTCTATAATGGCCCAATGTGCCAGAAAACCTGCTAAAAGAGCAGCTGTGGCTCAGAAGGTAGAGCAGGTTGCCCACCAGAATTAGAATTTGGTGGTCAAAGGTAGCTGTGACCACACACAGCACATTTTAGGCCATAACTCAAGAATTCATGTACTAATATTAAACTTTCACACAGTTGTCTCAAAGGATAAAATGATGTAGTGATAACATAACAAAAGGCAAAGGTCGATTTTCCTATAACATCATAATGTTCTACAGAAACACTTTTCTGGCCATTATTCAACACCATAACTCAAGAACAGAAAGTGGATTGTGACCATATTTCACATTTGGTCACATACTGAATTGCTGACACAAGTCTGGGTTGTCCACATTGAAACTGTGGTGACTGTATAGATGTTATGTGCTGCTTTATTGAAGATCTGTTCAGCATCCATGTTTTATTTGTAATTTGTAATTTTCAGAATCATATGTCAGTATAGTGATAACTTCCATTTTGCCAAAAAATACACTAAACAGTTATTAAATCACTTCAAAGTTGTCACTACATATATGAGTCTGGACAGACATGCACTACGTTTACATGCAGTCAAGTAACCCTTTCATAACTGGAATATCAGCAATAACCCAGTTGCGCACGGCCATGTAAACACCAGTAACCCTTCTGAAAAACCAGAATATGCTTGTATTCCGGTTTTTAAAAACCCGAATATGACCCCTGGGTTACTCCTTTTCTAACCCGACTATTTGGTCATGTATATGGGAATATCCCCATTGAACGGAACATTCATTTGTGTTCTGCGCATGTTCTATTTGCAAGGAATCTTGGTCTTTTGAGTGCAGGTAGCATGGATATGGATGGCACAGCTCCGGCTCCATTTCCTATTTCTTCACGTTCTCGCCTTCCATTAATGACGAAAGTGAGACAGAATAGTGTCAAGTACTGGTGGTGGGTCAGTACCAGTACCAAAGCGCAAACGAAGGCAACTGCTACCAGCCCCGTGCTGCTGTTGTTATTTTTGAAATGACGCGCATTGCGCCATGACGTTCTCCGTGCGTTGACAAGTTGTCCGTGCGTCGTTGTTTTGATCAGGATATCCCAATTGATTACCTGTGTTTGCTCACGCATGTAAACAGGTTATTCCGAATGTTTCAGAAACCAAAATATTGACCATAACCCAAATATTGACTGTATGTAAACGTAGTGATGGATGTAAATGGAACTTGACTTGTTGTTGGAGGCACACAACTTTGAGATGGTAATTCTGATTTTCATCCTTGCCGCTCAGACAGCCACTGATAATAACCGTCTTTTGCTAACTCTAACAAAGACATTGTGCCTAACGTTAACCAAAGGATAGGATGGATAGGATCACATTTTTTCAAGTGTGTCTTAAAACAGTAGCCGAGTTTCCATATGCACATGTAAATATCTTTTGCTTGTTCTGATCATTCCTCCTGTTCATACTGGCCATTAGGAAGATATTCCTTCTGATTACACTTCCAGCAGAAGACATAGGAAACAAAATCTGCAGTCCTCATTGTGGCCAAAAATATGTTCCAAAGTTTATCTGCAGTTAATATGAGACTTCAGCACTC
Organism: Chaetodon trifascialis; assembly: GCF_039877785.1. NCBI lineage: Eukaryota > Metazoa > Chordata > Actinopteri > Chaetodontiformes > Chaetodontidae > Chaetodon > Chaetodon trifascialis. The sequence goes on along the minus strand of NC_092064.1, from coordinate 2,586,845 downwards.
TCAATTAATCCAGTCAAGTGCGTATTTTTCAAAAGTTAGTACAAAACCCTTTGTGTTTTCCCAAACATTGTTGCCATGGTGGAGGAATAGTAACACACAGAGAAAATTTCACAACGTAATTTTTGAACACATTCGCTTTGGAATGGATTTTTGCACAGAAAAAAAAATCAACAGATTTTGTCCCCATCTTTTGCATCGGATCAGGAAGAGATCTGTTAGTGGGCAGTATGAACAAGAGGAACTATTACAACAAGCATATGGATACCTGACTTGTGATACCCTAGAAAAATTGTGAACCTTTCTCTGTATGGTACCAGATCAAAAGAAGGTCATTAGAATCAGTTTTGCAATAGTCATATCTCAACAGTCTTGGTAGACACTGACAAGCATTGCATACACAAAGCTAATTTTTTTTTTTTTTTGTTAGGAGGATGTGTTGGAGTTGTAGGCTGTAGGTAGCGTTTAGGAAACCCTCTGAATTTCAATCAAGAATTTTTGTGTTTCAAAGCTTTCGGTCAAAAGTCTTCAGTGACAGCCAGATTGCCAGGGCTTGGCTGGTACTTATAGTTTTCCTTGTTTAACTACTATAGGTGGTGAAGATCAATGTGTGCTACTGGAAAGAGAAGGTGCCAGGATCATACAACGTGAAGCAGCAATTTCCCTGTTTCTTGCTGACCGAGGGTGACGAGTCCAAAGAGCACATCTATGGCCTTCCGTCCAACGAGTACCCAGGCTTGATGAAGGTACATCACAGTACTGGACCCTCCAGGGTGAATTTACCACAAAGACAGTCTAGATTGAGACAGACCCTCAAAGATTCATGGAAATTTTGTTAAACTATGAATAAAGTTTGCCTGCTGCTGCTGCTGCTATTCATTTAAAGTCTGCAGGATTGCCTAGCATTTAGTGTTTCATATAAGAATAATATTGGTGATGTCATTCTGTGTGCAGATATGCTACCACATGGGCAGTAAAACTGACCCAGACCAGAGAGACAAGCAAACAGACAGGTCTGATATTGACATCCTCCAGCGCTACATCAACCGCTGTTTACCTGGCCTGGTCCCCGAACCTGCTGTGGTGGAGAGCTGCATGTATACGGTCTGTATCAACACTCCAGGTCAAAGTGTTCAGAATTATCACCCTAATCCCTTTAAGAATTGAGATTTAAGGCTCAGAAGATAAAGAGATTTGATGATATCTGTGGGTCATCAGCAAATATCACAACATTCAGCCACCAATTCAATTCAATTCAATTCAATTCAATTCAATTCAATTTTATTTGTATAGCGCCAAATCACAACAGAAGTTGTCTCAGGACACTATCCATATAGAGCTGGTACAGACCATGCTCACCAGCAACACATTTAATGATACATTTATGTAAAGACATAAGCTAATGACAAAGCAGTGGGGACTAAACCAAATTTTACTTATTTGACACAAAAGCAGAAACTAAATTTCAAAAGCTTCTGCATTGTTTGATAATGATATCATAAAATAACAATTAACTTTTTGATAGTTTAACATTAGGAAACTACATGAGAAAAAACAAATTTAATGACATTTTATAATTTGAAAATCAACATTTATTGAGCCACTCATCTGAAGGGCTACACTTTTTCATCAGTGTTTATAGATTTTTTTTTCTGAGCTTCCTTGCTTGAGCAAAAAGCATAAGTAACTAACTTTTCCAAGCACAGATTTGCTGTTTAATTTGGAATGACAACACCATCTGAAAATATTGTTTTTGCTGACCCTCAGTGGTTTAACATCTCACCTTGCCACAAATGTAGAAATGTATAGTGAACTTGCTCTTAAAATGCAAAAAAATATTAATGAGAATGTTTTTTTTTATAGTTTTAGAATTACAATATTGGTAATAAATTCACAGAACTATTCTGAACAGCTTCTGAACAACACTATGTAACATTAAAATAAGGTTCTGGCTCTTGGTGACTAATAACAGTAGTATTAGTGTGTAAACATTTTTGGTCCAGTGCTGTAAAAGAACTGTCAAAAATTGCTCACATTTTATGGAAACTCCAGGAGGCCTTTTTAATTCAATCACTGCTCTTTTTGCTGAGCTGACAGCATCAGGCTTAGTTTACATACTTTCCTTTTGCATTTGCTCCCATTTCACTCCAGGAGGTCTTCCTTTTTAAACTTTACGGAGAATTACAACTGTATTTATGTGCACAAGCAACATTAAAACTAGTGCTGTCAGGCGATTAAAAAAATTTATCTAATTAATTACAGGATTTGTAATTAATTAATCTAATTAATCGCATTTTAATCTCATATCTGCTAAAGGTCCCCAAATAAAGAATTTGAATTCTAGGACATTACAATTCACTGACATTCACATTACAGCTGGTGAATTCTTTTCATCACTGTAGTTCTCGACGGTGGCTGGAAATTAGAGTCACATGACGCTATCTGAAACGCCTCTTTTAGGCCCTCGTCTTCCACGATTGAAATCGGCCTGCAATCAGCAGCAACCCACTTTGCGATTGAGTTTGTCAGTTTTTCTGTCGTGGCTTTGCTCATTCGTTTTCCTAACTCAGCAAGTGTGGGTTGGCGGAGTGAGCTCACGGTAGCACTAGCGGCACTAGCAGCAACTACATGTTTAGCGTTTAAATGATAATTCAGGCTGGAGCTGCTACGGTGATAGGAAAAGTCTTTTTTACACAAGGTACAAATCACTGCGTTCTTGTTAATAGTCCCGTCTTTGTTCTTTTTATAAATAAACTTGCCGTTCAAAGGTCCAAGTAGGCTTGCCTCGCTCTCCGGTGTCGCATCCATGTCTGTTGTCACACTGCTTTTGACCAGTGGCGCAGGTAAGATGCGACCTGCCACTGCAGCCTACGGGTCACTCAAAGGGCCAAATTTAAAATGCTTGCGCATTGACTTGCCACTCATGATTAATTGCGTTAATTTTTATAGCGCGTTAATTTGCAGCGTAATTAATTAATCTAATTAACGCGTTAAACTGACAGCCCTAATTAAAACATTATGGGCATGTTGCCATGACATTTAATATGACATTTGCTGTGCACATTCATGCTCCCCAGACCATGAACCCATTGTGAACCCACGATCTTGTACTTTTAACATGACCACTGGTGAGACCAAAAAAAGCTAAATCCAGTGTCCAATGATCAATGCCATTCTCAGTTGTTAGATTCTTTGTAGGCTTTGCTGAACTGTGTGTGTGTGTGTGTGTGTGTGTGTGTGTGTGTGTGTGTGTGTGTGTGTGTGTGTGTGTGAGTGTGTCTGTGTGTGTGTCTGTGTCTGTGTGTGTCTGTGTGTGTGTCTGTGTCTTGTAGGGGTGGGGTTTGTGCAACTGCTCTGTCCTCTAGCAGCTGCTTTTACCACAATCACATACTAAAGCTGTTGGATAACATAATTTCTATGACCTTGTCGAATGCCCCTGAAAATCCCGACAGTCACGCTTTTCTCAGTTATCAGCAAGTGTTTTGTTCCATTTACCAAAAAAGGACAGAGAGTTAAATTACATGTGTCTTGACAGTTGCAGTAAAAATGTGCCTTTTGTCAGAGGTCATTATGTATTCTTCAGTAGAATTTGTCATCCAGCTAAACATATTTTTAACACAGTTTTTTCAACAAAGAATCTGACAGTAACAGCTCAAAAGGCCACATGCCTGCATAGAGAGAAAGCAGACTATGTCTGTCTTTGTCAGATAGTTCCCAGGACAATCTGCATTTGCTCAGTTCACAATTCATGTCTCCATTGGGACCAAAATCTTTGAGATCCTAACTCAGCAGTAGTTCTGAACCTGAACAGTTTATACATTTCAAACCAACAGATTAAAAATGACAGTGTCAAACCTGGTCAGAATGCATCAGTTTCTCCTACAATCTGGAGCCTCTCATTTTAATTTTGGACTTTGCTGACTCTTCATGTTTTCTTGTTTTTGCAGCTCACGCCTGACCGTCATTTTGTGCTGGACTGCCACCCCGCCTACAGCAATATTGTGATTGGAGCAGGATTCTCAGGTAATACATAGTACACCACACAGCAACTCAAACCAAATCAAACAAAATATATGGAAGGGATCACCTATGGTAAGACTTTTGTTAAGGTGGATTATCTTTCTTTCAAAGATTACAAATATAACTGTTAACGTAGTTTTTATTTATATATATGTGTGTGTGTGTGTGTGTGTGTGTGTGTGTGTGTGTGTGTGTGTGTGTGTGTGTGTGTGCTATATATGTGACCCAGTGCTCTAATATCCGTAAGAACAACCTACTGTCGCAATTAGAGATTGAGGAGGTACAATGTGCCTCATCCACGGTACAAAGATTCTACAACAAGGGGGAGCCAGGAGGACAAGTCAGTGCAAGGATGACATCTGCATCCCTGAATAACAAGATTGGGTACCAAGCCTCAAGAAGCACAGACACCCTGAACACAAGGGCAGCTGACCTGAGAGAACAGATAAGAGAATCCTGAGGGAACACAACTACCTGCAAAGGCTAAGAGACAAAGTACCAGATGAGTCTCTACTGGAAGACGTGAACATGGCACTGATGACTATATCCACAGAAACCATCACCAAGACAGTCATCCTGCACATGCTAGGCTACAAGATGAACAGCAGTAGCCGGAAGGAGCAAGGGAACCATGGAACAGGAGACTGGAAAGCAAGATCACGGCAACAAGGAGAGAGGTTAGCTTGCTAACTGAGCTACAGAAAGGTGTAAAGATCAGGAAGGAAGTGCCAAGGAGATACAACAAGCTGTCCATAGATGAAGCTCTGGAGACTGCCAAGCAGAAGCTCACAGCTCTGGCTACCCGCCTTAAGAGATATAGCAGAGAAGCCGAGACCAGGAGATTCTCTTGAGGAGAATAAATAGACTGTTCTCCAACAACCAAGCTAAGGTCTACTCTCAATGGCAGGGTAGTAAGAAGAGCATCTGGAAGAAGGAGGCATTGCATAACACCAATGCCCAGTGTTTGCTCAAATTGAAAGCAGACCACAGTAGCCTCCCAGAACAGGAACCAGTAGAAATAAGAGTGAGAGTCTCTAAGAGTAAGAGCTGGACAGCACCTGGGCCCGACATGATCCACGCCTACTGGCTCAAAAAGCTAACCACACTCCATGAACGACTGGCAGCACAGATGAATCAGCTGCTAAGATCAGGAACCCACCCAGAGTGGCTGACCCAAGGCCGTGCAGTCCTCATCATGAAGGACCCACAGAAGGGCCCAGTACCATCCAACTTGCGGCCTATAACCTGCCTGAGTAGAACATGGAAGCTCCTGTCAGGCATCATAGCGGCTAAGATGAGTAGGCACATGGATCAGTACATGAGTAGAGCACAGAAAGGAATTGGCAACAACACCAGAGAAGCCAAACACCAACTACTGGTTGACAGGGCAGTCACCCAGGACTGTAAGACCAGAAGTACCAACCTGTGCACTACCTGGATTGACTACAAGCAGGCCTATGACACACACACACACACGGATACTGGAGTGCCTAGACCTGTATAAGATCTACAGGACACTTAGAGCCTTCATCAAGAACTCGATGGAGTTGTGGAAGACAACTTTGGAAGCCAACTCACAGCCAATTGCCGAAGTGAGCATCCAATGTGGTATATACCAAGGAGATGCACTGTCTTCCCTGCTGTTCTGCATAGGCCTAAACACCCTCAGCCAGATCATCAGCAAGAGTGGCTTTGGATACCGATGCTACCATCACTCCATGCACTTGGTCGTCATGCACTTTTCCAACATGACAATGATCCAAAACACACATCTAAGGCCACTGTTGCATTTCTGAAGAAGGGTGAAAGTGATTCAGTGGCCAAGTATGTCTCCTGATCTGAACCCAATCGAACACCTATAGGGAATTCTGAAGAGACAAGTTGAGCATCACTCTTCATCCAGCATCCAGGCTCTAAACAAGGTTGTTCTTGAAGAATGGAAAAAGATAGATGTTGCAATGTGTCACCAACTTGTTCATTCCATACCTGGAAGACTTGGTGCTGTACTTAAAAATCATGGAGGTCATACAAAATACTAGATGTAGTAGTTTTTGTTGTGGGGTGTATTCATTTTTCATTAACTAATTTGAGTAAAACTGAAGATTTTGTGATCTAAGTTATATTATTAATAGGGCTGTCAATCAATTAAAATATCGATTTAATTTAATATTAATTTATCAAAGCGATTAATCTCATGAATGTCATAGTTAACTCACGATTAATCGCAAATTAATCGCACATTTTTATCTATTCTAAATGTCCCATTAATTAGCATTTTATCAATCAATCAAACTTTATTTATATAGCACTTTCATACATAATAAAATGTAACACAAAGTGCTTCACAAGTTAAAAACAATATAAATCAAAATAGAACAATAAAAACCCATCCCTCCCATCCTCCATATTTACAAACACCCACCCTCAACTACATGCATACACACACGCGCGCACACACACACACACACACACACACACACACACACACACAGACCTTCTCACCACAGACAATAGCAGGGGTAACGAAACATGGCAGGGCACTAATGATTGAGGAGAATGCCACCTTTGGGGTCGTCCACACTGAGAGACATCAGGGACTGTGACCACACCCGGGCCCACCCGACCCTGACAGACCAGCAGACCCCATGCCAAGGGGGTCCGCCGGTTTAATACTGTTATCAACATGGAAAAGTGGATACGCTTGCTTTGTGCAAATGTTTTTTTATTGAAAACAACAACGTGTAGTGTTATAGTTCACACTAACATTCTCACTTTGAGCAGTCATTCACATTTGAATGACTCAAATCTCGCACAATTTAACACTGTCAATAAACAGATGACAAAAAATAAATACTTGGTTATAAAAAAGCCCCTTCAACAACCCTTTCAAAGGGATCAAAACAGGGTGATACAAGATAAAGTTACAAAGTGCACATCATTGTAAACTAGGACTCAGGCTATAGTGCAGTTAAACCATGGCTTAAACTTTCCTTTCTTAAGTTTCCTTGGAACATAATAGCATCCATATGCCTCTGTCGAAAGCCATCCATTGTTGCCTGGTTTTGACAAGGAGGCGGAGGAGAATTCGCATTTGCCGTGTGTTTGGCCATCAAGTGGTATTTCAGCCTAGATATGCTATGGTGATTATTCAGTTCACACCAACAATACACACAGATAACTTTGGTCTTGTCAGTCAACACATCTGGCAACTTTTTGAAACTAAACTTTCCGTTCAGAATCTTGTTCGCATCCAATTCGGCGTTTCGAGCCTACTCTTTTACAAGGTTTACAACAGGATCCTGTAGTTTCATCATATGAATTATAACAGTTGTCCAATAGGGCTGTCGGCTGTGTATTAACCTGACTTCTGCACAACACAACTGATGGTCCCAACCCCATTGATAAAGCAAGAAATTCCACTAATTAACCCTGATAAGGCACACCTGTGAAGTTAAAACCATTTCAGGTGACTACCTCTTGAAGCTCATCGAGAGAATGCCAAGAGTGTGCAAAGCAGTAATCAGAGCAAAGGGTGGCTATTTTGAAGAAACTAGAATATAAAACATGTTTTCAGTTATTTCTCCTTTTTTTGTTAAGTACATAACTCCACATGTGTTCATTCATAGTTTTGATTCCTTCAGGGAGAATCTACAATGTAAATAGTCATGAAAATAAAGAAAACGCATTGAATGGAAAGGTGTGTCCAAACTTTTGGCCTATATATATATACACATACATACATACATATACACACACACACACACACATATATATATATATATATATATACACACACACACACACACACACACACACATATATGTGTATGTATATATATATGTGTGTGTGTGTGTGTGTGTGTGTGTGTGTGTGTGTGTGTGTGTGTGTGTGTGTGTATATATACATACATATGTGTGTGTGTGTGTGTGTGTGTGTGTGTGTGTGTGTGTGTGTGTGTGTACTTTATTGATCTCAATCGGGAAATTCTTTTGTTGCAGCAGCAGGTTAAACATACACATAAACATAAAATATATACAATAAAGAAGAATACGGATGAGAATAAAACTAAGACAAAAGAATACATACATATTACAGTATGTAGTACATATGTATACATATATTTAGACATGTCAAATTTGTCAGCACTGTGTGTGTGTGTGTGTGTGTGTGTGTGGATGTGTGGGTGTGTGTGTGTGTCTGTGTGCATGTGTGTATGTGATGCATCACATAGTCAGCACTGTGAGGCTGTGTGTGGTTAAAAAACAAAGAAATTTAGGTTTGTGAATAAGAATGAAAAGGAGCTGCCACAACAGTCACTTGCTGAACTGAAGTAGTTCTAATGTACCTGCAGCAGCTTGTTTAACTGTGAAAACATGGTAGACATGTATCACCTGAGGTCACACCCAGGCTGAAGATCTTTCCCATTCCTTTTAAATGATTAATTCTCATGAATACACTGTATTAATCTTTTCCAGGGAGACCAGGTATTTTTCATCAACAAAGAACTGATGATAACCACAGAATGGCTGTTATTCGCATTAGGCTGTTAATATTTGGTAGATTAGTGAAATTGTTCGTAAACCATGCCAACCTGACAAAATCTTTTGATATTGTGTTTTTCAGCACATCATCCAATCAATTTCAGTGCATTACATTGGTCACATGAGTGCACATAAAAAGGGAGGAACAAGCAAAATTTAATAAGGGGAAGTAAAAATGGCCTTTTTTCAGCTACATTTTTCAGCCTTGATGATTTGGAGTAGTCTTAAATCATTGCAATTCATCCTCTGGACAACACAAATGTCTGTACAAACTTTCATGGTAATCCATCTAATAGTTGTTGAGATATTTCAGTCTGAAACAAAATGCTTGTCTAAGGCTCAGAAGTAAACAAAACACAAGAATAATGATAATAGTGATTCAACCTCTGGCCCCTGCAGTCTACATGTCAAAGTGTCCTTGGGCAAGATACTGAACCTCAAGTTGCTGCTGATGGCTGTGCCATCATTGTGTGAGTGTGCACAAATTATTATCACTCCTGATGAGCAGGTGACACCTTGAACATTAGCTTCTGCCACCAGTGTTTGAATGTGTGTGAATGGGTAAATACTGGCTCATGTTGTAACGCACTGTGAGTGCTGTATAAATGCAGTGCATTTACTGTCACTCATGGTCCAGCTGGTCTGGCTGGGTGGTCAGAAGATGTCGTGGGTAGTGATTTTCCCAAGGTTCGCTGTGAAAAAAACAACAAACTGAAACAAAATGTGGTGAAGTTTGAAAGACCTACTGGCCACTGCATCTGCTTGTGCCTCTGCCATTTTAACATGAATGCCTGAGCTAGTGCGGGAGGTTGAGCGGTACCGGCTAGAGATAGTCAGGCTCACCTCCACGCACAGTCTGGGCTCTGGAACCCAACTCCTTTGTGAGAGGCTGGACTCTCTTCTACTCTGGAGTTACCCACGGTGAGAGGCGGCGAGCTGGTGTGGGCTTGCTTATAGCCTCCCAGCTCAGCCGCCATGTGTTGAAGTTCTCCCCGCTGAACAAGAGGGTTGTTTCCCTGCGCCTTTGGGTCGGGGATAGGTCTCTCACTGTTGTTTCGGCCTATGGGCCAAACAGCAGTGCAGAGTACCCGGCCTTCTTGGAGTCCCTGGGAGGGTTACTGGAAAGTACTCCAACCGGGGACTCCATTGTTCTGCTGGGGGACTTCATTGCTCACGTGGGTAGCGACAATGATACCTGGAGGGGTGTGATTGGGAGGAACGGCCTCCCCAATCTGAACCTGAGTGGTGTTCTGTTATTGGACTTCTGTACTAGTCACAGTTTGTCCATAACGAACACCATGTTCAAGCGCAAGGGTGCCCATTAGTGCACGTGGCACCAGGACACCCTAGGCCGGAGGTCAATGATTGACGATTGACGGTCAGTGATCTAAAGCAAGGTCAAAATTTAAATCTGAAAATAAACAGACTTTATTTTAAATTTGATATAGGATGCCTAGTGGCATTTTCTTTGGCAAGTGGCACTGTGTAAGGGGAAAAGTATCATACGAGTTTGTTTCACAGTTGATTCCAGTGAGGCAAGCCTCAGTCCCCATGTCATCCATAACATACTACTTCTGGTATCATTCCATACATATTTATTACAGTCATAAGTGATATGGGCTGGGTTTGAGCTTTGGAAAACCCTCCTTCAGTTGTTTTACACAGAATGGTTCCTGTGACAGCAGTCTCATCAAAAACACAAAGCACAATCCTCTCTAGTAAAGAATTTGAAAAAATCTCCAAATATCATTGACATGTAGTCAGCACAGAGTGTAAGCCAAAGCTAACAAAGTTTTTCTCATGCATGATGAAAACATCCAGATTATTACATTAAACACAGTACAACTTCACACAGACAAATGCCTAGGAAAATAAGTGACTATTGCATGTACAAAAACATAATGGAAGTTCACCTTGTTTAATTACATGTCCATGTAAGCTAAGTGACCAGTTATTTTAGTTGATACTTAAGCCACAGTAAAACAGAAAATGAAGTCATCCAGAAAATGCAGTTATGGAATAGGCCATTTTGCTGTCTTACCCAGCATTAGATGAGATGTCATTTCCAGTTTCCTGGAACATGATAGCTCTTGCACAAAGACCATAGGCAAGAAACTGCAAAATATACCTTCCAGCAATTCACTAACTATTCTCTTTATACACTTTGCAGACATGTTCAGCAAGAAAGAAATTGAAAACAAAAAATGTAAAATCCAGTCATTGAGATTTGAGCTGCAGGTCCTATCAGAGCGATCTGTTTGACTAACAGCTACAATTTCTTGTTTTTAATTTTTTATATGTCAGTGTGATATGTCACTTTGAATTGCCTTCTGTCTGATTGCCCTCAGAATGTTGCTGACTCTTAAACTGGGACTTGGGACTAGCTTGCTAGCTAGCAAGTTGGAAAGTGCATTGTTTCACCTTTTTGCACATAGCTATAGGCTAGCAGTGTTTTTGCTTCTTTTGTTTTTGCTGAGCTAGACCAAAATTGTCTCTGACCTCTGTCCTGGATGCACAGAGATGAAACTGATATTATCCTTTCATCTAACTCTGGTAAGATTGTGATGTCAGACTGGTCCTTATTTGTTTGCAGTACAGTGAAGGATTTATAAAACATAGAAAAAAAGAGGATTTCACATTCGTAATTTGCTTTTAAGGAGGCCCCTGGTGGCCACTGGGCCCGAAGCAGCCACCTGTAGTTCACAGAATGAATGGCTACCAGTCATGCCATCATCATCAGAGACCAGACCTAACTGTTATATCTAGTCTTTTAGGGTTAATTTCTTCTAGTTTGAAAAGAATGTGTTTGATTTTTATACTGATGGATTTTTCAAATATCCTCCACCATCAACAGTTAATTGCAAGCTTTCAGTGCTGATTCAATTCATTTCAATTCAATATACCTTTATTAGTCCTGCAAGGGGAAATTCCAATTTACAGTAGCACCAGTAAAAGATAGAGTTTTACCCCCCCCCCGCAACCCCCGAAAAGGGACAGTCAGGTATAGAAAATGGATGGATGAATGGATGTTTGCTCTATACAGCTCAGTTACAGTTCATTCAGGCTCAGCTGCACATGTGCTGAAGAAGACCAGAAAGACAGCAGACATTACACCAGTTTTAAGGTATCTGCACTGTCTGCCTGTTTGCTTCAGAATTGATTTTAAAATACATTTATTGTTTTATAAAGCTCTTAATGGTCTCTGTCCTACCAATTTATCAGATTTGCTTTTAGCCCATGGACACCCTAGAATCCTCAGGTTTTCTGGTAGTGGCCTTTTAAAAAGCCCAAAGAAAAACCCACAGTGAGGCACAGTTTTATTACTGTGGTCTTGGTCTCTGAACAGCCTCCCTGAAGACATGAGGGCAGCTGAGTGTTGTTATCTTTAAAAGCAAAGACCTACCTTTTTAATCTAATTTTTCATTAAACCATACTAATTTTATTTATCTCTCTTTCCTTTATTCATTTGTTTTAGTTTGTTTTACTTGGACTATCCTTTGTATTCTATTTTATTTTCTTTATTTTCTTCCCTCTTCATAACCTTCTCTCTATGTCTGATTTTACATCTCCTTTTGGTGGTTTTACTATTTTATTCTCTTATTATTTTTTTATCTCTCTTTTCTTTTCAACCTTACACTTGGTTTTACTAACATTGTTTAGAGTGAATTTATTTTATTATTTGTCTATTACATTTTATGAATCTTTTATTATCAATTATTTGATTTCTTTTTTTGGTTATTACAAATTTCTACATTTTTATACTACCTCTGGTGTTTCCTAATTGCAGATTCATGAAAAGTTATGATAGTGTTTCCTCAGTTCCTGTTTTTATTGAGTCCGTATTTCTAACAGTCATTTAATGTTTGTGCATGGATCAGGGTGGTGTGCAGCTAATGGATGTGTTGGGGGTCAGGGAGGGAATGTTCCTGTAAAGCAAGTAGTGTAACATTGCTGTATGAAAGTGCTATACAAATTAAGTCTGATGGATTGAATGATTTACAAGTCTGAAACTGGTAATTATAGTAACTGTCAAGCAAGTTAAATGTGGCATTATATTCAGATTATAATGTCTCCAGAGAACAACCGTAGACTGTGTTTACTCTGAGTCACTATCTGAGTTATTATCTGTACTGTTTGTGTATATTCTCCAGCTTCTCTGGAGCAGCACAATAGAAACTCAGAGCCATATTGGAGAAGTTCACAGGGTTTTTTCCAACACGACAGAAAAAAATGTGTTGCCAACCCCCCCTCCTCCTTCACTACGTGCATTTGTCATCAAAGCCTGACACAAGTGCTTTAAAGCAAGTACTGGGGGGTTGCCATGGCTACAAAGTCACCCTGTGGGTTTGGCCGTCTTTTATGGTTTTCTATTCTCCTTCTATGACGAGATGAAAATCCACGTGGCCAAACTGTCAGAGCCAAGCTTTTATGACTTCAAAGCCAGGCAGAATCCACAGGAGCTCCGAGACCTTTGTCAGATGGCAATGTGTTGCATTCCTCAAGCCCTGTTGACATTCACAATTTGCCTCTCAGACCATAGCAACAAGGATACTGCATTTTGAAAATAGATCTCTCTCATCTCATCCTGAGCTTGAGTATATGGATCGATTATGGAGAGAAATGACAAATACCCCTTAATTTAGCATTTGGTCCCAGTTCACTTAAGTGAGAGGATACTCAGCAACAGCTTTACTCTTCTTTTATGTATTCACTCATGTGGACCTTGAACCCAAACCATTGGCTGATTCAGACAAAGGCTCAGACATGCAGGTTTTTATAAGCTAACTACAAGGTGTAGGGCATGGATTTTCTCACATTAGAACGTGGTTTGATGACTTACGTATGTACTTGACTCACTGCAATGCCCTCTCTTCTCTAGGTCACGGCTTCAAGTTTGGACCAATCATTGGCAAGCTTCTTTGTGAACTCAGCCTGGGAGAAATGCCTTCTTATGACCTTTCACCTTTCCAAGTCAGGCGCTTCCAGACAACGACCAAATCAGCTTTATAGAGCAGATTCTAAGAGCCTGCTTCCAGTCTCATTTATAATAAGCTTATCTCTAAAAATCTTCTCATCTAACTGAAGAAAGCAAATAATCACTTTCCTCAAAATGGCAAACTGTTTCTTAAAATCTCATGAATAGGAGGGAAGGAGAAACCTGGTTTTCATAATGGGTGTATGGGGGATTAGAGAAACCACCTGATTTCCCCAGCTAGATTTCTCCTGGAGCTTTGCTGATTTCTTGGTCACATAGTACATGGAACCTGGTGTCTGATTGACTTTTAACATGCAAGCATGTGCATGACAAAGAAATTATTGCTGAATGAAAGGAGAAATTATTTCATGAGGCAAAGGGACCTTGTATTCAAAATAATTAAATTCAAAGTCTAAGACTGAAACTGACAGAAAGTCGCTATAAGAAGTCAGCTTCCAAAAGTGAACTTTTGACCCTAAATTTCATAGAATCATACACATTTTTGCACATTTTCATTACAAAGTACGGTGCTATTTCTACAGATACTCCATGAAAATACTTTGTGTGATAACCCGCATAACCACAGTGTGCAAATTTTCATTTAAATTAATAAAAAAAGAAACAACCTGCAGAAAAATAAGTCTAGTTATTCTCCATACATAATGAACAAGGAACAAACAAATGGTGCCATGATTTTGACTGGAGACTTAGCATCGACAACTAAATTCTTACATTGTTGTGCAATTGTATATTCACCCATCTGTGACAAATTGTAATAAAAAAAAAGCTGTAATCTCATTGGCTTGTATGATTTCATGCATCAGTAAATTTCTCTCTCCCTCTCCCCTTTTCCAGCATTCACCATTTTGCCAACTAAGTACATGGTTAAAAAGACATCAGCTATCGAGCCATTTGTCTATGTGAAGCCAGCTGCGTGCTTAGGCTTTGGAGGTGGCCTATTGCCTGGATCTATTTCCCAGTGCACCGGTAAACATTTTAATCACTAATCAGACGGACTATTACAATGGATGCCAAGCAAGGCCATCAGTGGGAATGGGGAAATTATGCAGCGAAACAGCAGAGATCAGCGAGCCATTTGCTCCCTTGCCTCTAAGTGACTTCAGATGGATAGCAAAGGGCCATTATGCAAATTACAAGAATTAGAAGAACATTAAACATGCAAATGCAAATAGTCAACCACCAATAACCATCAAGTAGGGCCAACTGAAACACCTCTCTGGAACAATGTCTGACTCACAAAGCTTTGAAAAAACTTTTTCTGCTGCACATGAATAATATTTTGGGTACAAGTGTTAGACATCTGACTGGAGCTTAGTTGCCTAAGGTGCATAATTGATAATGGCATCCAGTCCATGTATTGTGCTATGTACTATGTTGTATATCAGTAGGTAGTAAAAGCATTGCAGAGGGGGAAGAAAGGTGGCACAGATCTGACTCTCACAGAACAATAAAACATGGTGACTAACAATAAAGAATGTTCAGGTTAACAAGAATCACTCAGAAAAACAACTCATGAAGGCTGCGTTTTTAAATTAACTATTAAAGAAAGGTGTTGCTCATACTGATGAAGCCACAGTTTCCCAACAGCTACAAGGAGCTTTTTAGTGTCTTGAAAAGCTCATTGTTGTGGTTTTCCAGGGCTGCAAACTCCATTTCTCAGCACTGTTTCCAGCAGCAGCAGTACAAAAGCTCTGATAAACCCTCTGTCCACAACCTGCCCAGCACCAAAAAGCAGACAGAAACTTGCCAACATTAGCCACCATAAACTACTGGCCATACCAGACCAAGTAAGGGTTAAGTGGAAAAACCCCACAAGGGTTTTATTGCTTAAAATTTCTGACTTTTTAAGAAGAATTGGGCTCTATTTTCGATTCCGCCGGCAGTGCGGCGCATGCGCAGCACAAAGTCAGGTCTGCTTCGCCGGTGGGGCGTGGCAGCGCAGGAGGGAGGGGAGAAGGCATGGAGTGGGTTTGACACAGCCGAGTCAAATCTTCACCAATCACACCAGCTCCTTGCCTCACCTTTAAAAACGGCAAGGCGCATGGCAAGTTTCGAGGATGACTGAGCCCGCCCAGGAAAGTGTCCAACGCCTAAACTTCTCCCAGGAGGAGACTGACATCACTCGTGTCTAAATATGAGGTCCTTAGATGGTAAATCCTCGGCCTCCTCCTCCTCCTCCTCCTCCTCCTCCTCCTCCTCAAAGCAATGATGTACTCCATCTTTGTAGATAACGTTAAGCATTACTATGATTACATTTGTATTTGGAATGAAATGATGTGGGTAATAGCGGACAACGATCATCACTTACGTTTTTTTCATGTGTCTGTCTCTCTCTGTCTCTGGAGTGCTCTGAGATAGATGCAGTATATATGCTCTGTAGGATGCCACGGCTGTTTCTGGTTGGCACAGCAACGTTAATTGATTAGTTTGCATCCCTGTGTCACCTGTGTACATTCGGTCAGGGTGAGTGACCATTACACGTGCCGAACACGCTTGCGATGTGGTCAGATGAGATACTGATCAAAATATATACATTTAGATCTGACTGTATGTGCTGACTCAGATAGTTGCATTGAATTGTGGCTGTTGCTAATTATTGATCGCAGTGAAATGCCAGGCACTGTGGAAACCTGCCTGTGAGGTATTGGCAACGTGAGCGCACGACTCCGCCGGGTTACAAAAATCCACTTGCCCAGCGGTGCGCAGCTGGCACACGAAGTTGACCAGGTCTGGGTGATTTCAGTGCACTTTTATGATCCTAGGTTGTCTATGACATTATATATGGAGCTAAGTTAGTATGGAGCTGGTTAGCAAGCACCAGTGTTAAATGCCCACATTACTAACTTAGCAAGCAATCATAGCAAACATATCTAATCAGGGTACCCTAAAAGAATATTTGGTCTTCAATGAAAGAAATCACCTGACTTGGCAGCCAGTAGAAAATGGAAGAAATTGTGTGGTTCAGTTAGAATAACATAAAGCCTATTGTTTGATTCTTTCACCATCACTGGAGATGATTGCTGAACCTGTCTTTTTTTTTTTTTTTTAGCTGCAATAGCATTGGTTGAAAGGTTCTTATGGAGCAGTTTCTCAGACAGGTGCCACATACAGTTCATATAATTTTCTCTGAATTCATCAGTATTCACTAAACTGTCAGTGAGACTGCTCAGACAGTCCTGTTGCTCCGTATCTAACCTCACCAGGACAGATAATGTTTGTGTCCTCCGTAACATGATGGAAACCTGGTTGCTGCTTCAGAAACACAGGGTGCATCTATGAAGAATTTCAGATTCCCTTTTTAAAAAATGATCTGGATAGTCGTCTCTGTGTTCAGGGGATCAATATGAGGAACTCCTCCTGAAATATTCTTAACAGAGGGAACAGACATGCAGTGGTGGATGATTATGGTGCTTCTCATTAGGTTTTTATGGTGTCACTATTTGCATTTTGTGATGTTTTACGTGTTTACCTCATCGCATCTGGGAATTGGTTTTCCAAACTAGCGTAGGATATAAATGTGTGTATGTTACAATTTATGTAATGTTTCAAAACACATGAACAAACAAATAAAGTATAAGAGGGCCTATTAGGTGTACATAAGACTGAAAGAGCTGAAAAAAAAACTGAAAGACTGAAGGGTCAGTGATAGATGGAAATAAAGATGCAGGCTCAAAATTTGTGACAGATGGTCCTGAACTTAAATGAGTTTGTATCTCAGTTTTGAATTTGAACTGAAGGTGAATTTTCTCTGTTCCATACAATAAATCGGTGATTGTTGATGTTATCCTCTGGAAAGAGAGTTACAACAAATAACGGGTACTCACCTGTCCTGGGTTTCCAATGCATATTGTAGCTAGTCTTCTATACTCCTCAAACTTTTTCAAAAAACTCTTGTCAGGAATTACTGTCATAATCAGTAAAAAAAAAAAAAGCAACAAGTGTGAGGAAAGGTGAATGCAGAAGTCATCACCATGAGCATTTTAGCATTCAGCCAAACCCAGCATGGTGATGCAACATTGTGGACAATTTTGATATGGACAACTTACAGACCCCTGAAAAATTAAGTTGTACTAATAAATATTATTATATTAACAATGGATCAAATGATCATGTGTCATCTGAAAGGCGTCCCAGGTACTGATAAATCCACAGAGAATTATCACTAGTTCTGCAGTTAACCTCAGCCCTACAGAGCGTTTTGCCTCTTTCAGCTCATTGTTGTAGTTCAGTCACAGTGCCCTCAGCAACCTGAATTCCTGAAGCAGCAGGTAGCCATTTTTACAACAACGTTAATGATGATTCCTCCGTGCATGCTAACGTAAGTCATGGAGTTCTGCAAGGTTCTGTGCTTGGACCGATTATATTCCCCCTACATGGTCCATTTAGGTAATATTAGTAGGGGACACCAGAAATTCTCATTGCTATGCAGATGACACCCAGCTACATTTAACAATGAAGCCAGATGAATCCAATTAATGAACTTGAACAGAGTTTGTCTGGTGTTTCCTTTGTCTTAGTTGTAAGTTAAAAAAGATTAGCCGTCATTTTTGTGCAAGTGTGTGCACGGTCTCAGAAATAATTGTCACGGGTAATTAGCCTTGCATAGCTTAATCTTTGAGACAAGCTTATGCTACTGGCAGGCAGATAACCCTCAACCGTGTGCTGGATGGGTTGGTGGGGAGAGTACAAGCATGTCTTAAGAACATAAAGACCTGGATGGCATGCAACTTCCTGTTGCTATATTTAGACAAAACTAAACTTTAGAAACTCCCTCTCTGATGATATACCTACCCGGGATGACATTGTGCTGGCCTCCAGCATCACTGTAAGGAATCTGGGAGTTATTTTTGATCAGGATATGTCTTTTAATTTAAAATACATCTCAAGGCTGTAAAGCTTTGTGGCCATGGTGTTTGCTCTCATGGTCTGCTCATTTATTTTAATAAAGAATATGCATATCTAAATTAGCATGTGTGTATTTCTTGTGTTCACATGTGTAGCTTTTCCTGATAAACCCAATTTTTAGATGTAAAAATATTTTGTATATGTGTCAAAATTTTTGTGTACACAGATGCATTTTCCCACAGACTATCCAATCAGAGTCAAAAGTCAAACTCTCCAATCATGGGGCAAAATGGTCCAGAATTTGGTGTGTTTACTTCATCTGGTGGAGTCAACATGGAGCAGAGGCGAGTTCCTGGGACACAGATGAATTACACGCTAGTAAAATGTCAGTAAAGTTTTAATGAACTAGATATGTCAAGACAGCTGTGTGTGCATCCTGAAGTTACTTAATTTGCATATTTAGTTTATGTAGTCGTTAATTTCTTTGCTTGCTACAGTCTGATGGGTAACAGTTCTTGCTGTGTTGTTTATACAGGTAATGTTAATTTTAAGGAATAGCTAGTTTTTAACAGATACTTCCCAATATAATGCATTTTCCTACTCTAAACTACTACTAAACTACTCTACTGTGAATGTAAATCTTGCAGGAGCAGGTGGTTTTAACACTGCTGAAGGTGGAAGCGGAAATATCAGGTCCTGGGTTTTAGCAGGCAGTAACCACAAGGATGGAGTCAACAAATAAAGTGCAAACAAAGATCAAAGTAGGTCATTACAATAAAAAAAACCCAAACAAGACATGTGTGACATTTGCACAAATTTTTCAGTTGTTATTGAGAAAGATTGAAAAGAACTGGACTTTTTTAATTGTGACAAATGTACAAAAGTATTGGCCTACAACAGGGTTCTCTGGTTGTGTGCACCAGCTCCATTGTTGTTGTGCAGAATACAACTAAAGTAGAAGTGCCACTCCTAGGGTGTTAAAAGACAGAAACATAACAAAAGAAAACAACCTCAACAAAACAAACAACCATAGTCCAACCAACACATGTTCCTAAATATTGAGTAAAACAAAAACATATCATGTGATTTTGAACTAGAGTAGGTGTACTTATGTATGAGCATGAGTATGAATGTGATTATGCACTACAATGTTATTTTGCTCCGTTATTAGTAACAGGTATGCATCTGTTTATTAATACCACACAGTAAAATAATGTGTTTTTGAATTGACGGTTGAATGGTCAGAATGTTTACGGGTGTGGGTGGGAGTAGACACATTGCAGGAGTGGGCGGTAATGGCTAGAAATCTAGTGGGAGTGGCAGGAGCAGGATTGGGCGAGATTAAGTAATTATTGTAGGTGACTTTAATGTACATGTCGACGTTGATAATGACAGCCTTAGCACTGCGTTTATCTCAGTATTAGACTCAGTTGGCTTCCGCCAGAATGTACATGAACCGACTCATTGTTTTAACCACACCCTCGACCTTGTTCTGACATATGGCATTGAAATCGAAGAATTAATAGTCTCCTCACAGAATCCTCTTTTATCAGACCATCATTTAATAACTTTCGAATTCATATTACCAGACTACCAGCCAGTAGGCAAAAATTCTTATACCAGACTCCTGTCTGATAGTGCTGTAGCTAAATTTAAGGATATGATCCCATCAGTATTTAATTCAATGCCATGTCTCAATACAACAGAGGAGTCTTATGCTAACGTTAGTCCCTCCCAGATTGACTTCCTGATTGATAGTGCTACAGGATCGTTGCGTATGACACTTGACTCTGTTGCTCCCCTAAAAAAGAAGAAAATTAAACAGAGGAGGTTAGCTCCATGGTATACTCCTCAAACCCGCAAATTAAAGCAAACTTCACGGAAAATAGAAAGGAAATGGCGTTCTACCAATTTGGAAGAATTTCGGTCCGCCTGGCACGACAGTCTTAAAATATACAGGAAAGCCCTCCGCAGTGCCAGGGCAGCCTATTACTCTGCACTAATAGAGGAAAATAAGAACAATCCCAGGGTTCTCTTCAGCACTGTAGCCAGGCTGACAGAGAGCCATAATTCTGTTGAGCCATGTATTCCTTTAGCTCTGAACAGTAATGACTTCATGAGCTTCTTTAATGATAAAATTCTAACTATTAGAGACAGAATTCATCGACTCCTGCCGTTAACAGGTACTGTTTTGTCTTCAAACGCAGAAATCGTAGAAACTGTTACTCAGTCTGTCGCAGTTTTAGACTGTTTTACTCCTGTTGACCTTCACCAACTAATTTCAATAATTTCATCATCAAAATCATCTACCTGTATTTTAGATCCTATCCTGACTAAGCTGTTTAAAGAAGTATTACCTCTAATTGACTCTTCAGTTTTAGACATGATCAATCTCTCTTTATCAACAGGCTACGTACCACAGTCCTTTAAAGTAGCTGTGATAAAACCGCTACTGAAAAAGCCTACTCTTGATCCAGGGGTTTTAGCCAACTATAGACCGATATCCAACCTTCCCTTTCTCTCAAAAACTCTTGAGAAATAAGTTGCCAATCAGCTGTGCGACTTTCTAAACAATAATAGTTTATTCGAGGATTTCCAGTCAGGATTTAGAGTGCATCATAGCACAGAGACAGCACTGGTTAAAGTTACAAATGACCTTCTAATTGCATCTGATAAAGGATTTGTCTCTGTACTAGTCTTATTGGATCTTAGTGCTGCATTTGACACCATTGACCATGGCATCCTATTGCAGACACTGGAACATTTCATTGGCATTAAGGGGACTGCGCTAAGCTGGTTTAAATCCTACCTGTCAGATTGCTCTCAGTTTGTACGTGTTAATGATGACTCCTCTGTGTTCACTAAAGTCAGCTATGGAGTTCCGCAGGGTTCTGTGCTTGGACCAATTCTATTCACCTTATATATGCTTCCTTTAGGTAAGATTATCAGGAAGCACTCAATAAATTTTCATTGCTATGCAGATGATACCCAGCTATATTTATCAATGAAACCGGAAGAAACCAGTCAGTTAACTAGACTACAAGCATGTCTTCATGACATAAAGACCTGGATGACCTGCAATTTTCTGATGCTAAACTCGGACAAAACTGAAGTTATAGTAGTAGGCCCTAAACATCTTAGAAAGTCACTTTCTGATGACATAGCAGCTATGGATGGCATTGCGCTGGCCTCCAGCACCACTGTAAAGAATCTGGGAGTCATCTTTGACCAAGACATGTCCTTTCACTCCCATGTAAAACAAATTTCAAAGACTGCCTTTTTTCACCTACATAATATCGCAAAAATCAGGCATATTTTGTCTCAAAATGATGCAGAAAAACTAGTCCATGCATTCGTAACTTCCAGGCTGGATTATTGCAATTCCTTACTATCAGGCTGCCCAAATTCGTTGCTGAATATTCTCCAGTTGCTCCAGAACGCTGCAGCACGTGTTCTGACAAAAACCAGGAAGCGAGATCATATTTCTCCAATACTCGCCACTTTGCACTGGCTCCCTGTAAAGTTTAGAATAGAGTTTAAAATTCTCCTCCTTACTTACAAAGCCATAAATGGCCAGGCACCTTCTTATCTTAAAGAGCTCATAGTACCTTATTGCCCCACTCGAACACTGCGTTCCCAGAATGCAGGTCTACTTATGGTTCCTAAAGTCTCAAAAAGCAGAACAGAGCATTTAGCTATCAAGCTCCTCTCCTGTGGAACCATCTTCCAGTCTTTGTCCGGGAGGCAGACACTGTCTCTACATTTAAGAGTAGGCTTAAAACTTTCCTTTTTGATAAAGCTTATAGTTAGGGCTGGCTCAGGCTTGTCTTGGACCAGCCCCTAGTTATGCTGCTATAGGATTAGACTGTCGGGGGACATCCAAAGATACACTGAGCTCCTCTGTCCTTCTGTCCCTCTCCATCTGCACGCTTTCATGTCCTACCACGGCGTGTTACTAACTTAGCTCCTTCCCCGGAGTCTCTGTGCTTTGTCGTCTTGCAGGTTCCCATGGACAGTGGCTGAATCTGGATTGTGGATTTCAGCTGCATCTCCTGCCTTGGCCCTGCATGACATCCATTGCAACTGCTACTGCTGTTATTACATCCACTGTCACTGTTACTGTGACTGCATGTCTGTCTCTCTGTCTCTGTCTCTCTCTCTCTCTCTCTCTCTCTCTCTCTCTCTCTCTGACTGCATTTCTGTCTGTCTGTCTGTCTGTCTCACTCTCCCTCTCTTGCTCTTCCTCTCTCACCCAACCGGTCGAGGCAGATGGCCGCCCACCCAGAGTCTGGTTCTGCTCGAGGTTTCTGCCTGTTAAAAGGAAGTTTTTCCTCGCCACTGTCGCCAAGTGCTTGCTCATGGGGGAATTGTTGGTTTCTTTGTAGATAAAAGAGCTTGGTCTGTACCAGCTTTATATGGAAAGTGTCCTGAGACAACTTCTGTTGTGATTTGGTGCTATACAAATAAAATTGAATTGAATTGAATTGAATTGAATTGAATTGAATTGAATTGAATTGAATTGAATTGAATTGAATTGGGCGATATGGCTGAAAACCCTATTGTAATATAACTGTTTTATATTGGTCGATATCAATAATTATTGATATTTTTTATGACCTATTTAAAATAAGGACCGGGAGAAAAATACATTAAATTTAAACATTTCTATTTTAAATTGAACCTTCCTCTGATTATAATCCCCTCAGCTATCAAGGCAGAAAGGAAAGGAAATGTCAAGACAACCATGGAAAACACTCAAATAATAAATGTAAATAAAAGTGTAAAAATGTAAACCGAGAGAAACCTAAGAACTTTTTTCCTGCAGGTTTAGTGCAGGAAGTTCACAATCTGATTCACCTTCTGGTGAATAAAATGTTTTCAGATATGTGCAGTGTTTTGGAAACATAGCAGAAACTGAGGTAGACTTGACTGAATTATAAAACCAGCCTAGACAACAACAACAACAACAACTTTATTTGTATAGCACATTTAAAACCACAAAGGCAGCCAAAGTGCTGTACATAAAATTATTCAAAAAATAAAATAAAAATTGAGAAGAATAAAAAGAATAAATAAAAGTCAGGCAAATATAAAACACTTAAAACAGAAAACAGACAGATGGGCTCACGGCAGGTGCTGTTTCGGGGGGATGCCAGTCAAAATAAATTAAGAAGTGTTAAAAGCCAAGGAATAGAAATGTGTTTTTAGAAGAGATTTAAAAACTGGAAGTGAGGGGGCCTGTCTGACATTCAGTGGTAACTCATTCCAAAGCTAGGGAGCCGCGGCAGCAAAGGATCTGTCTCCTTTGAGCTTAAGGCTTGTTTTGGGGACTGTGAGCAATAATTGATCTGCTGATCTCAGGGGTCGAGGTGGGCAGTAAGGCTGAAGCAGATTGGAAAGATACGGAGGAGCGAGGTTGTTCAGGCACTGAAAAACAAATAGCAGAAGTTTAAAATTGATTCTGTAGTACACAGGGAGCCAGTGTAGGGAAGCCGATGGGCGTGATGTGCTCACGCCTATGGGTCTGGGTAAGCAGGCGTGCAGCAGAGTTCTGCACAAGCTGCAGACGGGCAAGAGAAGCCTGGCTAATTCCTATGTACAAGGAATTACAGTAATCTAGACGAGTCGTGATAAAAGCATGAATTAATTTCTCTAGGTCAGTTCATGATAAAATGGGTTTCACCCTAGCAATCTGTCGTAGTTGATAAAAACTTTTTTGTACGACACTGCTGATCTGTTTTTCAAATTTAAAATCAGGTTTGAATTTTACCCCCAGATTTGTGACACAGTCCTTGAGATAAGGTGAGAGAGGGCCAGTCTATGAGTGGCTGGACTGAGTCTGCATTGTTTTGAGGCAATGGAATGTAGATCTGGCAATCATCAGCATAAAAATGAAATGGCATATTGTGTTTCCTGAAAACAGAACCGAGGGGGAGAAGGTATAGTGCAAATAAAAGAGGGCCAAGGATTGAGCCTTGGGGGACCCCATATGGAAGAGGAGCTGTTGAGGACACAGTGTTGTCAAGTTTAACACAGAAGCTTCTGTCAGTCAGGTACGATCGGAACCAGTCGAGGGCAACACCCTTAATGCCCACACAGTGCTCAAGGCGAGAGATTAAAATGCTGTGGTCAACAGTGTCAAAAGCAGCAGACAAATCTAAAAGCACAAGGACAACAGACTTGCCAGAGTCTGTTGACAAGAGTATATCATTTGATATCTTCAGAAGTGCTGACTCTGTGCTGTGAAGGGCTTTGAACCCAGACTGGAACAGCTCAGTGATACAATTATCTTTTAAAAAGGGCAACAACTGGTTGTAGACCACTTTCTCTAAAATCTTGGAGATATACGGAAGGTTAGAGATAGGTCTGAAGTTGGAACAGAGAAAGGGGTCGAGGCCTGTTTTTTTGAGTAGGGGCCGTACTACTGCGTGTTTAAAAATTACAGGCACTGTACCAGAGGAGAGACTACTGTTGACAATTGCAAGGACACTTGGTCCAATAGTGCCAAGAACCTCTCTAAACAAACGAGGGGACATAGCATCTGCAGGGGAACCAGAGGGCTTCATGTGATAAACCGTGTCCTTCAAAATGGTATTCCAGTCTGAAATACCATTTGATGACCAAACACACGGCAAATGCGAATTCTCCTCCGCCTCCTTGTCAAAACCAGGCAACAATGGATTGCTTTCGACAGAGGCATATGGATGCTATTATGTTCAAAAGAAACTTAAGAAAGGAAAGTTTAAGCCATGGTTTAACTGCACTGTAGCCCGAGTCCTAGTTTACAATGATGTGCACTTTGTAATTTTATCTTGTATCACCCTGTTTTGATCCCTTAGAAAGGGTTGTTGAAGGGGCTTTTTTGTAACCAAGTATATATTTTTTTGTCATCTGTTTATTGACAGTGTTAAATTGTGTGAGATTTGATTCATTCAAATGTGAATGACTGCTCAAAGTGAGAATGTTAGTGTGAAATGTAATACTACACATTGTTGTTTTCAATAAAAAAACATATGCACAAAGCAAGCCTATCCACTTTTCCCTGTTGATAACAGTATTATAATGATAATTCAAGGGACATTTAGAATAAATAAAAACGTGCGATTGATTTGTGATTAATCATGAGTTAAGTATGACATTCATGAGATTAATCGCGATTATATATTTTAAATATATTTTAAATAAATATTTTGAAAGCACTGATATATACTTTACGTCGCGTGACGTGTTTGGTCTTGCCTGCTCGCCTATTGTGCCTATTGTTTTGTTTCCGGTTCATAACAGGATCCTGTAGTTTTTGTTACCAATGGATGGATGGATGGATGGACTAGCAGTGGCAACAGCTTATAAAAACTAAGTTGACTAGGTCACAAAGAGTGTTAATCTCACGATAAAAAAAATGATTTGCGTCAATAACACACACACACACACACAGTATATACATATATATATATATATATATACATATATATTATGTGAACACTTACAAGTGAACCATTTCCATCATTCGCTAACTACCTCCCTTCCCGGATTAAATTCCCACAACATAATGTTGGGAAGCACCTATTAAAGATTAGCCTTTCCTCAACATTAGCATTACTCCTTCAAACAGCACAGCAAGAATCGTTGGCCAAAAGAATGTAGCTAGCTGAACCATTAGCAACGACCACATAAACTAAATATGCAAATGAAATACCTTGGGGTTGCACACACAGCTGTCTTGATATTTCAAGTTAATTAAAACTTTACCTGCAGGTTCCATGCCAACACATTTAATTAACCCACCTGTGTCCCACAAGAGCTTGCTGCTGCTTCATATTTATTCCAGCATGCTCCAGATGAAGGAAGTAACCAGCATGAACACACTGGAACATTTTGCCTGCTGATTGGATTGTTTCACTTCCTCTAACTGGATGGTCAGTGGGAAATGCTGATTGGGTTGCCAGTGGGCAAAATGCTAATTGGTTAGTCAGCCAATACACAAAATATTTTTGCAGCTACAAAAGTTTTTGATGTGTAAATTATATTTGTGCACAAAAAGTGCACACATACACAAAATATTTTTGCATCTGCAAAATGTTATTACACATTCACTAACCTGAGACAGATTTATTTATTTCATCTGCAAATTCACACATTCAGATAAGTGCATATAATTTTTCCACACAAAATTATTTGTGAACATCATGTCACAAGCTCAAAACATTAATGACCCTTATTTGCTTCTATATGTTTAAGGTTTCTTCCACTGACCTCGTATCCAGAACAGAGACTCCATACACCTGCCTTACATTATCCACAACCCCAATCAAAGTCTTCTCATCGCACCTCTTCCCAACCCAGGTTGGTCAATCACACATAAGCATTGGTTTATATCCACCATACAGAGATCCTCGCAGTCATTTGTCTGCACAGTCATAGCCTGTTTAATGGTAGAGATGTCAGCACTTAGATGTTCAATTCTCCCAAGCAGGCAAGAAATGTCAAGGCTGTTGAAAGTCACAGGCC
Organism: Chaetodon trifascialis; assembly: GCF_039877785.1. Taxonomy (NCBI): domain Eukaryota; kingdom Metazoa; phylum Chordata; class Actinopteri; order Chaetodontiformes; family Chaetodontidae; genus Chaetodon; species Chaetodon trifascialis. Next base: position 2,559,938 of record NC_092064.1, on the reverse strand, counting down.
GAAGTTTGTCTAAATGATTAGACACAAAGTGAGGGATGATTTCACCAGCCTCATTAAGTAATTTCAAACTGCTCTTAACATTATTTAAATCTTTATGTGCTACAAAGTGTTGAGTGGAGCTTGGGCAAGAGTTCAAAAAGAACTTTAGAACATTCAGTTCACTCCAACCCCAAGTGAAAGCCAGTTAAATAATGCTGTCCTGGCTTGGAGTTTTCATTTTTTAGAAAGTTCACCTTCCACAATAATTTTGCCACAGACAAACGTGTAGATCTCTGGTTTCATTCAAAATTTAGTCAGAGCAGCAACACCTTTACCAGCTGCCCTTACCTTCTCGTGCAAAATCAGTGTGATTTCTATTAAATATGCTAAAACACGGAATAAAACCTTGTACATTGATATAGATTTCAGGTTCAAATTAAACTTCAGCCAAGGATGATGCACTACTGCAGTCCTCAAGACTTTTTTTTTTTGCATTTTCAGTGCCATGAAAACCAGAAAAAGGCTATAGGTCCAGTTAAAATGCTTCTTAGCACGTTTAGCAATGTATAGGCAAAGCTATAAATATGTACACCATTGTTTGGGCAGTTACATGTGTGAATAATTCTCCAGTGATATGTAGAGCGAACAGTGACCTTCTGAGGACAGAGCTGTAACAGGCCTTTTCCAAACACTCCTACACAAGCCCAGAGATGAACCGTGGCATGAGGTCAGCCTTTACCAGCCCTCCAGGCTCCACTTCTCCTGTCCTCCTGATCAATACCATTCACTGCAGGGCTCTGTATGCACACTGCTGTTACTGAGTCTCTGCTGACCTGGACCTCTATACAACAGATCTCCAGCTGTGTCCCAGAGGTAATACTGAATCCAAAAGCCCACAGGGCACCAAATAAACACTGTAACAAACCCTTGAAAGTAAAGACAAATCTTACCAAGCATGAGCACTGGAGAGGTTCACAGGATAGCAAATTAATGAATGAAGGCATTATGAAGAGTAGGCATTAGGAAAAATTAAAGAAGGGACCTCCGATTTTGCCTTTGACATGAAGGAGTAAAAAACTAACCCAAACAAGCCAAACAGACTAATGTAATGAGGTGATTTGCGTGCGTGCGTGTTTGCCTGCGTGCATGCGTGCGTGCGTGCGTGCGTGCGTGCGTGTGTAGTCTTGATGAGGGATGAAGCAAGCCTGAAATCTGGTCAGTGTATCAGTGTGTTTCTACATGTCTTTTTTGATTATGATACCCCCGTACAGGAAGTACTGGACCAGCTCTTTGTTAAAAGGGTCCGAACCTCAAACCTACAGAGTTTTACCCTAATAGATTACAACTGATGAAGTTTAATAGCTAGGTTCAGGAACAAGACCACGCCTCAAAGACACCCAAATCATTATCCTTTGGACTAATTTTTTGCACCATTTCCCCCCAAAGTCCCCTTCTTCTACTCTCTTCTTTCTCTCTCTCTTGTCTCCTATCTCAATAAAGGAAGCACCAGGGGCTTAACTGAAACCCAAGAACATCAGAAGCTGCCGCACCCTGAGTCTCTACCTTCCCTGGTGTCCTCTCATCACCAAACCAACAGTTAACACCGATCGAACATCACACCCCATCCAAGAGTCTACCATCCATTCCTTCATTCCCTTGTTCCTTCCCCTTCCCCCTTCAACCTCTTAAACCTCTTCTCTTCATCCCTCATCCCTTTATCCCTCACCCCTTGACCCTCATCCCTTCATCTCTCAATCCCTCGACCCTCACCCCTTCATCCCTTCACCCCTCAACCCTCATCCCTCCTTTCATGCCTTCATACATACTAGTGCAACCTCCTTCATCTCAAGACATATTAAAAGACTGTAAATTTGTATCTCTGTGGCATGGTCTTTGTTAGTGAAAGAACTGTTTGAGCTGGTGGCGAGGAGACTTGCCTAGCTTCCAACTGCTCATGTCTGGGCTCCTACTCTGCGTCCCCTGATACTGCACCTGAATGAACAGCCCTTGAGTCAGGAACAGTTACAAGCCATGCCCGTTAATGGCAGCTCCCCTCTAAATGATCTAGGGTCTTGGTTTGGTGCTAGAACAAAATTTAGAGGCTACTATGCTCAGCCAACCTTTCCCTTCCTGCTGAGGAATGGAGACTTGAAGAAAACTCATGAGTCCATCCAAAGTCACTCAGTCTTCTTAAAAGTCCCATCCTTGATGTAGCAGAGTGAGTGTAACTACTCTGGTCTGAAGTTATGAAGGCCACGCATCATACAGATGTCTTTTAACATTTAGTTTCTCTTCAGTCAGCTGACACAGTGAAAACTACGAAAATTAAAGACATACAAACATTTCAAATACACAACTTTCACAAAGGTGTCTCAATTAGACTGATCCAAAAATAAGCCAATCAAGCTAAATTCAGTCATTAGACGGGTCCAATACACTAACTTACAACAACAATGTAATAAAACTGTCCATACAAAGCACTTCAACAAATATGGCAACAAATATGAAACAAATAAAACTTGAAAGTCACAATTACCGTGTGCACTTCTCAGACCATGCAGAATTATTTTATATTATTATTTTATTTTATTAGTTATGTCTTTAGGTCATATCATTTCTTCTCTCGCAATGTTGGCGTATCTCTCTGCAGCCCTATTGCATGATCCATAATCCAACAGGTAAGACCCTTAACTAAACTGTGGTCATGTGACTTGTTACACTCTCCATCAAACAAACATTGCAAAACAGCATTACATTTTTAAGCCAAACATCAATTTGAATTTTACATCTTCAAAGTTACCTTTCTTACCATCTTATTTATTGTGCTTTTAATTGGTTTAAATGACCATATGAATTCAAACATTTATAAAATGATGACAGAAAATAACAACAAACTTGAAAACAGAAATCACAGCAATAACTGTCCCCTTGACAGATACAGTGAGTGAGGAAGAATTTGGACTACAATTGTAATCCACACTCAGTTGGGAAGTGGTTAATCCTCCTGTGCTCTGTCCTCTTGAATTGACCGCAGAATTTTCGAAGTCCTTCTTTGCAATGTTAGGCTTCTTACATACTCCTACAGAGATGGCTTGAGGTTGGAGAGAAGGAAGACGGAAGGAAGAACAACATTGGGCCTCATGCAAGAACCACTCATACGAACAGATTTGCTCTTAAGTGGTGCGTACCAGTGATTTAAGAGAACTTGCCGGATTCACCAATTTTCTCTTATTATGAGTTTTCTTTCAGGTACGAACAGAATTTACGAGTGATCCAGACCTGTCGTAGGAGTCACGTAAAATAGTCTGCTGTTATTCGAATCAAGTTTTCTTGACTAATGGATTGTATATTTAATTACTTTGGCGCACTAATTGAAGGTTAATTCGACTCTGTATATAACAAGGCTGCGTCATGGCTGACTTGCTACTTTTGGATGCCTTAGCGCGTCAGGCTCTTGGAAGAGAGCGTGTGTTCCGAGAGCGTGTAGATGTCCTTGCGGAGACAGACGAATGGCTGGTATCGCGATTTAGATTGCCAAGACTGTGCTGCTGCAAGTATGCAGCTTGCTAGAGCCACAACTCCAGAGAGAAACACGCCGATCAAACACAATTCCACCACACGTCCAGGTCCTCACCATCCTTGGATTTTTGGCCACGGGAACCTTTCAGAGGGAGATTGGAGACAGATCGGATGTGTCCCAGTCCTCTGTGAGTCGTGCGCTCCCCTTGGTCATCAAAGCTCTCGTCAGTTTATCACCCAGGTACATCAAATTCCCATACGCCGCTGTCGAACAAGCACGAATTAAGAGGGACTTTCATGCCATGGCTGGACTGCCAAACATAATCGGAGCAATAGACTGCACACATATATGCATCATAGCACCTTCACCTGACGCGTTCCCGCAAACAGTACCACTCCATCAACGTTCAAATGTTATCAGACTCAAAATATAACCTTTTAAATGTCGTTGCTCGATGGCCAGGGGGAGCGCACGACTCCTTTGTGCTGTAAAATAGCGCAGTTGGCACGCGTCTTGCGCAAGGCGCACATGGAGATGGCTGTCTTGTTGGTAAGTGAGTTGTCTGATAATATTCACCATGCAAACTTCATCAGATTATTCACCTAAAATTCACTATTTTCTCCAGGTGATCGAGGCTATGCTCTAGCCCCCTGGCTATTGACAACCTTAGTCAGCCCTGTAACGAGACAGGAACGCTGGTACAACGAACTTCATACGCGCACCCGTGCCGTTGTGGAGCGCACTATTGGTGTGCTAAAGGCCAGGTGACTGTGTCTCGATACAGCGGGGAGGCAAACTGCTCTACAGTCTAGAGGGCCTTCCACTACCTGAACCAGCACAGGCAGACAACATGCCAGAAGACCCCCCTCATGGGCCCTCATGATGAGGCAACTGATTATGGTAGGCTATCATGCTGTAATTAATTGAAAATAATCAAGAACTTGATTTAGAAAGGTTTTTGTTTTACATTTTATTATTCTGAGAATTTTTCAACACATCAGCTATGCATGCAAGACTATTTGATATCTTGTCCAACGTCCCAGACATATTCTCAAGACATTTTAAAAATCTGCTCTTGGTTTTTCAGAACTGCATCGGACACCACTTGTGTGCGTGGGAGACGGCGGTGAGCTGGAGCATCAGATGGTCCCGGCTGTAGTGCTGCATCTAATTACTCTTCCTCTTAATAAAATGTCGAACATGATTGTTTGACTATTCCTTTCACATATGTAACATTTACAACATTTGAACAAAGGGACATAAATGAGTAGAATCAGAGGAGGGGAAATCTTATTTCAATCTTTGTATTTCATGTTAGTTGATAATGTTAATGTGGTCATTATGAATTATGAAAATGCGAAATTATGAAAACAAGAATTTTTTTTTTAAACATTATACCATTACAGTCAGGTATGTTGGCTGTATCTTCACATTCAGGTTGATGCAAGTCGGTGTCCAGGGGAACATCCTCCACTGAAATGCCTGACAGTGCAACTTCACCTATTATGGAGCGTATTTTTTCATCCATCTCGGTGACGCAGATTTCCCCTTGACCTCCTCCAGTCATCGAGTGCCTGGCCATGGCGAGACGTTATTTTGTAGCCATTTTCTTATCAAACCATTTCTTCTTTATTTCGGTGACAGTACGAACCACAGATGACATGATATTAATAGCACTCGTAATTTTTCCCCATTCCTTCGCTTTAGCAGGTCCCTTAATTCCACTGCTGACACTGCTAAAAATGACAGATTTTCCTTATTGGATCTCTGAGAGCAGGACTTTAATCTCAGAGCCCGTAAAGTTTTTCTTTTTGCAACTTGATGCCATTCTCATGAATGAACACTTCCTGGCACAGGAGACAGGAAGCGTAGCCCTATATGGTATTATTTTGGGCGTCAAGTATGCAAATTTACTATCCTCGGGCACGTGCTACGCACAGGTGGCATTCATCATGTTTACGCAGGTCGTTAACACACTTTTCCGAAGTCCGAAGTCCGTACGAGACCTTCATGCAAAAAAAGTGAGAGAAAGTTAGAATAAGAATACGAAAATGTTCTTGCATGAGGCCCAATGTTCTCTCTTTTGCTTGCTCTTTTATACTCTTTTCTCTGGATGCCCTCTTTCCATTGCATACATTATTTTTCATATCAAATTGTGTGTGTGTGTGTGTGTGTGTGTGTGTGTGTGTGTGTGTGTGTGTGTGTGTGTGTGTGTGTGTGTGTGTGTGTGTGTGTGTGTGTGTGTGTCTGTGTGTGTCTGTGTGTGTCTGTGTGTAAGTGTGTATGTCCTTTTTTGCTTATTTCCACCAGGCCTTGGTGTTTTGGTGCAGGCCTCAAATCATTGCCTGTGTGACTTCCTCTTTTGGTGTGTCTTCTCTCCATTGGGAAAATACATGACTCATTTGGTAGGACACCCTGGTCATTAGTTGTTTTTCATTAACTTAAGCTCAGTCAGAAACACTTTAAACATTTTATACTTGATTATATTTCAATTCTAAACTTTTCTTATTCCTTATGGTTACATGTCATCATTAGTAACAATAACAGAAGCTTACAATGATCATTATAATCATAATCATTATAACAACGATATATGACAAAAACCCATGTGCATGATGTTACCATACTAGGACTAGATGATAAAAGTCCCTTTACTCACAGTTCTTATGTGTCACAGGGGAATGGGGATCTCAACTCTTTTGACAGATTGTTTTGACAGCAAAAATTGTATTTAAATCTTTTACAGCAGTGGAGGAGCAGTTCCATTATTCCATTATTTATTTGTTTTAGCCTGTTTTACCTGGACTATCCTTTTAATTCTATTTTATTCTCTCCATTGTTTCCCTCTTCATAACTTATTTTATGTCCAATTTTACATCATCACATCTCCTCTTAGTTGTTTTACTATTTTATTTTTTATCTTTAACTACCTTTTAATGTCCCACTTTACACTTCTGGTTTTACTGTCATTATTTATGGTGACTTCATTTTATTATTTATATATTATATTTTATGAATATTTTATTATTAGTTTTATTAATTTTTTCAGTTATTACACATTTTTACATTTTTATACTACCTCTGGTGTTTCGTCATTGCAGATTCATTCATTTCCTGTTTTTATTGAGTCAGTATTATTATAGTCATTTAGTGATTGTGCATTGATCAGGGTGGTGTGCAGGGAATGGATGTGTTGGGGTGTTTGTATGTAAAGCACTTTGTGCTACATTGCTTTGTCTTAAAAGTGCTATAAAAATAAAGTCTGATTGATTGATTGATTGATTGATTGATTGATTGATTGATTGATTGATTGATTGATTGATTGATTGATTGATTGATGTAACTATAGATGATTACACATATAACATTCAGCAGATCAATCAACAGTGAAATTAACTGTTCCAGCCCCCTAGATTATAATCTTAAATAGGAATATAAGACACAAAAATATAACTGTCATTTTGATATATTTTCATAGTTAAGTCATAATCACAAAAATAAGATTGGTATCTCAATATTTGAGTCATTATTTTGAAAAAACAGAGCTAATTAAAAATAACAAGCAACTATGGCCACTTTTGGCTTCCATACTCTAAAACTAAATGGTGCACTAGCAGAGAAGACTCAATAACCCACTATACATGAAATAAATAATGAGAAGGTATTTTCAATCATAATAGAAGGAAGAATTACAACAATTCTCCACTTCCTAGTAGGTAGCTGGAGTACCACTTGATGTTTTAGGCCCACTGACAACAGCTCTGAGCCCAGTGCATCATTCAGGGTTCCCTGCCTGTTGCAGGTGGTGACCTCAGGCCTTCAGGTGGCTCTGGTTTCTCTTTGCTGTTATTGAAAAAGAACCCTTTCAAGCACCTTGCCCTCCAAAGCAGATGACTGTTAAGAGGTGCTGTCAGCCGTTTGCTTGACACAAGGTCAGAGGCAATGACTGCAAGTCAGCCAAAAAACAAGACAGACTGTCAGCCATGGAGCCCTCAGGGTAAAGAAAGAAACAGCAGCCACATTTGGAAGGGTAATGAGCTCTGTTGCGAGGCAGCCAGGAGAAAACATTGAAGCATTGCATGTTTTTACAGCATCTTCTTGTGACTGTCTTTCTCTGGGGAAAAGGTATGCTCGTTTTCCCACCATTGCTCCGTTCTTCCATCAGCTTAGTCTTTCTGTTCTTGCCTCTCCCTCCCTGGCAGCAGAGATGTGCTGTAGTGGCTGAAAGGCCAATTTCCATCATTCAGCTCATGACTATTATTACTAATATTGACTGGCCTTGAGTAGTTTTGATTAAAAAGGTACAAAGGTTACAAACATTAATCAGCTATCTTTCACCAGTGGGAGAGGGATTTCTAGGAAAAAAGGCCAGAGGAACAAGAGGAATAGGATGGATTGGAATAATTTATGTTTCATTTTTAAACTACAGTATTTCAACTGTTTCAACAGAGCAAGGCTGTGGCTTGTTTAAGGGAGTGGAGTATTATTGTTTTTTTTGTTTTTTTTTTAATTTTATGCCAGACAGGAGTGAAATGTATTAACACCCAAGAGAATTGCCTGAAATTGCCAATTCTCCATCCTGGAAGTGCTGAGGCAGCACAGCAACTTTTGACATCCTGCGCCTCTGAGCTGCTGTATGCCTTGTGAGAGGCGAAGCTGAGCAGCCACCTGCCTGCTGTTTGGGGATGTTGCCCTATAGAAGAGCCACAGTGAGAGAAAATTCACTATCACTTACCAGCTCCACAGATGATCTGACCTCGCCTCAGGTTACTTCCTGCTGGCTTTTGCTTGTCAGTGGGACTACACTGCAGGCAGGGAACAGCAGATGAAGAGCAAAATGCATCTGACCCGTGAAGAGCAAACTGCATGAGACTGACCTTCCAACCGCTACGCATCGTCTCAAATATGAAAAGTCAGAGAGGATCATTTCTCTACTGTTTGCTAGAAATTGATGTTTAATTCATTCGTGTATGTGTGTGTATGAATGAAGATAGTATTTATTTTAATTACTTAGCCAGATGCCAGTGCATTTAGATGAACTAACTGGTGTTTTTTGGCCTTGTTGTTTATGATTTTTTTTTCATTGATTTTTATCACCTCTCTGTATAGTTTACTGCGCACAAGCCCACCTACTGCTGCAGCTACTGCTAATTACCATATGGTGCAGTAAACCACTCAACAGTAGCCCAGTATGAATGTGTTGTAATGTCAATGTGATACAAAAACAATAAATTTGTGATAAATAGTACATACCAGGTCTGAACCAAGCTGAAAATAATGAACTGCCTTAAAGCTTCATGTTATCTTGGGGTAGCACGGTGGCACAAGTGGTAACACTGTCGCCTCACAGCTAGAAGGTCCCCGGTTCGAATCCCGCTGTGATTCTGTGTGGCGTGTCCTCCACCATGTCTTCGGTGCCTGCTGCTCGAGGAAAAAGGAGGCCTTTCTGTGTGGAGTTTGCAGGTTCTCCCCGTGTTCACCCGGGGTTTCCTCCGTAATAACCCCCACTAAAAACATGCAAAAAGATCACCACCTGACCAATGGGCGCGGGCACCTGGCAGCTGACAGCCCACCGCTCCTGGTCTGCCGCGGAGGAACGACGGACCGAGGATGGGTCAAATGCAGAAATATAATTTCACGAGAAGCATGGCGTGTAGTGTAACTCACTTGTGTGACGTAATAAATAAAGTACGTTTCTTCTTCTTCTTATCTGCTAGCTGCTAGATGTCTTAACAACAATTCTCAGACTGTTGTTGTAAGTCTTAATTTCTTTCTCAAGATACAAAATTATTATCAAAACTGAATAAATCAATTTTTCTGTCCAATTAGGGACAGAGAAACAAGCTAAGAACCGTGCTGCTGCTCAGTCAGGACAGATGTCCTGGGCTCAGTATTGGTTATCTGGTTATGTAGAGATTTCAGGAGTTCACTGTGAATTTACAGCTTTACACTAATTTACACTAATCTTGCTTACAGCCATGGCTGAAAACACAACAATGACATACGACATATGAATGACATAGCCCTGGACTTTCAGTAGTTGACATGATTATCATTCGTTTATTTAAAAATCCAGCACTAGTGAAAATGAGATCTCTTTTTGAGATCGTACAAGACAGTACAGTATGACGCTGAGGTTTGAGTGGCAGTGGAATGTCACTTGTTTTTTGATGCTGCTGCCATTTTACTGGCTTGAGGCACTTACAAACAGAATGTCATTCATGCTCCATTGTCATTTACCACTTCTCATCAGCATATAATTCTTATTGACATGTGCCACTGCTTCTTATGATGCTGTAGTAGAGATTTATGCACAGGAGGGAATGTTTAATTTATGCTTTGACATGATTGTTGATCTCCTCTTCATATTTGGCATGTTTTTTGTTGGAAGAAAATGTCAACCTTGTAGATGTTCCCAGCTCCCCTGTTAATGCAAGCGTCTGAACACAATGAAGAGTGTGTGTGTGTGTGTGTGTGTGTGTGTGTGTGTGTGTGTGTGTGTGTGTGTGTGTGTGTGTGTGTGTGTGTAAGTGCGTATGTCCTTTTTTGCTTATTTCCACCAGGCCTTGGTGTTTTGGTGCAGGCCTCAAATCATTGCCTGTGTGACTTCCTCTTTTGGTGTGTCTTCTCTCCAGTGAGAAAATACTGTATGGCTTATCCCTCCATTTTAACAGACAGGTATCAGTTTGTGCCACTCTTGTTGTAGTGTTATATGTTGTGATGCTGAAGTTATCATTGCAAGTGACTACTCTCAAGGTCTTCTGGAGTACTCACTGTGCATAAATACAGTGTGATGTCTGTCAAACAGGTGACACTCAAAGATACTATTTTAAAAAGTCTAGTTTGAAGACAAAATAGAAGCTCTCATCAAGAGTGCAACAATTATTGAGGCAGACTGAATCCAGGCTGCCGTGTGTCATTATGCAGCTGGTATGACAAGTCAGTATTTTTCAGTTGGAAAAATGTTCCTTGATTAGTACTGTTTAAATTTTTCTGATGCAGTTAAAGTGTAACAATGTGCTTCTGATGCACAAAATTTCTGATTAAATAACACAAAGGACTTTGCTCTGCAGGGTTAGGGTTAAGTCAGAAGTTGAATGAAGGACAGAGTGCAGAGCACGGTCCTCAAACGTATCAAAATATTAGATTGAATATTGATCAGCAGAAAGAGATTGCATCTTAGGTGTCACTTTTATGTCCTTCAAGAGCACTTTGGGCACTTAGTGAATGTCTGTGCAGACACACACACGCGCACGCGCACACACACACACACACACACACACACACACACACACACAGAGCAGATCGTTATGTTATGAAGGGGCTGCTTTACACTGAATGTTTGAGGATTAACAGTGAAGACATGGCCTTAAGGAAGAAGGTCGCTGGTTCGATCCCCGGGTTGGATTTCTGTGTGAAGTTTGCATGTTCTTCATGTGCATGCAAAAGCATGCTCATTAGGTTAATTGGTGACTCTAAATTGTCCTAAGGTGTGAGTGTGAGCGTGTGAGCGTGAATGGTCTGTCTAGTCTGTCTACATATGTTGCCCTGCGATCGATTGGCGACTGGTTCAGAGTGTACCCCACCTCCCGCATGTTGACAGCCCGTTGATAGGCTCCAGCCCCCCTGCAACCCCGAAAGGGATAGTCGGGTATAGACGATGGATGGATGGACATGGCCTTAAGCATGAGGTTCTGTGTGTAGGAAACACACTCTGCAGGCTTTAGAAAGCAACTGAAGGATTTAAAGAACAGTGTTGGAACTCAGGGTGTCCTTCATTCATTGTGATATATTTTTACAGATCACACTATTTGGACATTGTATTGTTTACCTTTTTTGCTCTTGATTGGGAGAATAGTGGACAACTTTATTATCTCACAAACACACGATTATTACAAAATGATTGATCAGGTCAATAGGAACATTTTTCCATGTATTTAAGTATACAAAAAGCTGCATCATCACTGTTTGTTTTTGTAATCTAATAAAATAATTATGTTTAAGGAATGACCTATTGGAGGAAAAATACTGAATACTTGCTTCTTTATATAAAGCATGAATCATGATTCTATAACATCATGTTGTTCATCACAGGAACAGGTCTAAACATAAATGTGCTGCCTCTGGCTACTTTTGTGAGGCGACATAAGCAGCTGGTGCCCCAGTAACCTCCTGCTTTATGCCTAGGCTACAGAGAGGATTGGTGGGAATGGACAGTCTCTGAGGGTTTTCAGTGATGTAATAAGGATTGAAAAGTTTAAATCGTCTCATGATTCCCACTGTGTCTGTGTGAACTGTGTGTGTCCCAATTGTGTCACAGTTTCCATCACTCCTGTCAGGCTAGGTGAGCACAGCCAAACAGTAAGCTTGTGTTGTTTTTTGCAACAGCCTGGTGCACAAGATTTTATAATCATCTGACATGCTTAACCACTGTTTGACAGTGGACATCACTGCAGCCGGAGAAAACCACAAACCTGCAGTACTCAGACACCTTCAGAAGGCCTTCAGAGAGCGTGCTGTTGCTGCTGTGAATGACACATGCTCACATGTGTCTATGCTCTGTCTCGCTGGCATGATCATGTAAATGCTTTTTTTTTTTTTTTTTTTACAACAGACAAGCAAAATTTGAATATGAATTTTGCATGGCGTTTTTTTTATTTTGGTAATATTAAAGCAGCCCTGTATCTGAAATGACCACCACATTTGACTCTGCACCTCAGTTCATAACATGGAGAATGGGTGTGTAGCATTTAAGTCAATATGGTCAATATAGTTCACATTCCATCAGAGACCTGCATATAATGTTGGCCTAGTGTTTTAGCTGCAGAATCACACCTTACCCATTAACCATAAAAACAATCTTCAGGCAGTAGCAGCTGAACAGTAACTTCAGCGTGCTAACATGCTCACAACGGCACTGTTAACATGCTGACATGTAGACTTGGATGGATTCTTTCCACTGTGGCTTCACAATTGGCTGTCTCCTCTCCATTGTGAGATCACAACCAGATGTCCAGTCTAACATCCGATTTGGTTGTGTTTTTCTGACATCACAATTGCATGTGTTCTCTGCACTATTACATCATGATTGGATGTGTTTTTCATCTCGAACATCACAATTAGTTGTGTTCAGTCCACTCCAGTATTATAATTTATTGTGTTCGTTCCTGGCTCATTGTTTCTAATGTGACAAAATTGAATTTGTTCATTTTGTTGTGTTATGTGACGTGACTAAAACATCACAATGGAAAAGGTTCTCTCCACTGTGATACCATGATTGGCTGTGTTCTGTTGACTGACCTCAGTTGGATGTGTTCTTTCCATTGTAACATCAAAATCGGTTGTGTTCTGTTCACTGCGACACACAATTGAATAGGGGTGTAATGATTTACCGAATCTTGCGATATCAAGATAGAAATATAGCTTGATGCCATTTTGGGGACTGTGATGCTATCTATCTTGATGTTATGTTGATGTTCTTCATCTCCGGTGGGGGCAGGTTTCTTTTTCGTTGAGAAAAAAGATAAGACACTTGGTCCATGCATCGACTACACCGGCTTAAATGAAATTACTGTGAAGAATAAATATCCTCTCCCCCTCATAGACTCTGCTTTCAGCCCCCTTCATGAGGCCTGCTTTTTCTCGAAATTGGACTTAAGAAACGCGTACCACCTGGTGAGGATCAGAGAGGGGGATGAGTGGAAGACAGCGTTTAACACGCACCTTGGTCACTATGAGTATTTAGTGATGCCTTTTGGACTAACAAATGCACCTGCTGTTTTCCAGGCTATGATAAATGATGTGCTTAGGGACTTGCTAAACTGCATAGTGTTCGTCTACCTGGACGATATTTTGATATTTTCCCGCACTTATAAGGAACACATAAGCCATGTAAGAGATGTCCTGCAAAGACTAATGAAAAACAGACTGTTTGTTAAAGCTGAAAAGTGCGAGTTTCATGTAACATCTGTTAACTTTTTGGGTTATGTGGTCGAGAAGGGGCACATCAGAGCAGATCCTGCCAAGGTCGAGGCAGTTAGGGGGTGGCCTGTTCCAGCCACTTGAAAGCAGCTACAGCGATTTTTGGGCTTTGCAAATTTTTACCGTAGGTTCATAAGAAACTACAGTCGCATACCTAGCCCTCTCACTCAGCTCACCTCCACTAAAATCCATTTTAAATGGTCACCTGAGGCTCAAGCCACTTTTGAACAATTAAAACGCCTGTTCACTAATGCACCTGTTCTGATCCACCCAGATCCAGCTCGCCAATTCGTGGTCGAGGTAGACGCCTCGGATTCAGGGGTCGGGGCCGTCCTCTCCCAGCGCCTGCCTGCGGACAATAAAATCCACCCGTGCGCCTTCTTCTCACGCCGACTCATACCTGCGGAGAGCAACGACGATGTGGGGAACCGGGAGTTGCTGGCGGTCTTGGCTCTCCAGCAATGGCGGCACTGGCTAGAGGGTACGGTTCAGCCTTTCATAGTTTGGACGGACCACAAGAATCTGTCATACCTACGTTCAGCCCCTAGGTTGAACTCCCGACAAGCATGGTGGTCTCTGTTCCTGGGGAGATTTAACTTTTCCCTAACCTACCGCCCGGGATCCAAAAACCAAAAACCAGACGCCCTCTCCCGACAGTTTGCTCCAGAGGAAAAAGAGCCCGGCACGGAGACCATCCTCTCCCCTTCCCGTGTTGTGGGCGCAGTCAGGTGGAGGGTGGAGCAGGAGGTCCGCGCCGCCCTGAGGGACCACCCAACACCAGAGGGATGCCCTCCAGGATGACTATTCATTCCACCGGCTGCAAGATCTTCAGTGCTTCAGTGAGGTCACTCATCCAGAATAGCCTGTCACCCGGGCATCCACAGAACTATCTCCCTGTTCAGGCAACGCTTCTGGTGGCCTTCTATGACAGCAGACACCCGAAGTTTTGTTTCCGCCTGCACTGTCTGCGCTCGGAACAAGCCGTCGCACCGCACCCCCTCTGGTCTCCTGCAACCGCTGCCCATCCCCCCATGCCCATGGTCGCACATTGCAGTGGACTTTGTCACCTGTCTTCCTCCTTCAGACGGCAATGACACCATACTGACAATAGTTGACCAGTTCTCTAAGTCGGTCCATTTTGTCCCCCTCCCCAAACTGCCCTCAGCCTTAGGCTACGTTCCCACCAAACGCCTCAAATCGCGCCTCAAATGAAATCGCGTCGCACCAGACGCTCCAGTTTTGACACTGGTACAAAAACCCCTTGCGGCATCATCGCGGCGCGCGACAAGCCCGCCCAACAACAACATTTCTTCCGCCATTTCATTCTCTCGTCGACCACGTCCATACGTCAGCACGTCGATGACGATCTCAACGCTGATAGGCTGTCGCGGTGCGTCTTCACGCGAATCCACCGCAAAAGTTCAATAATTTCAACTCGAGCGATGAAGCGATGGTGCGATGGGGCGACGCGATGAGAGCGATTTTCTCGGCCAACGCGTCCATCGCGCCGCGCAATCACGGCCATCGCGTCGCCCGGCAAAATGACGCTTCACATTGCGTCTTTGCATTGACTTTGTATGTAATCTTGCGGCGCGATCTTGTTTCATCGCGTTTGGTGGGAACGTAGCCTTAGAGACCGCAAATTTATTGATCCTTCATGTTTTCCGCCTTCATGGGATCCCACAAGATATCATTTCCGACAGAGGACCCCAGTTTACTTCCCAGGCGTGGAAAGCCTTTTGCCAAGGTGAGACTAGGTGCCACAGCCAGTCTCACCTTGGGTTATCACCCTCAGTCCAATGGTCAGACTGAATGGGCCAATCAGGCGATGGAAGCCTCCCTGAGGTGCGTGGCATCCCGTCTCCCTGCTTCCTGGTCCACTCACCTTCCGTGGGTTGAATATGCGCACAACTCCCTGGTCAGCTCTGCCACGGGGCTCTCACCTTTTATGGTGATGACCGGTTACCAGCCCCCCTTGTTCCCCAGCCAGGAGACAGAAGTGGCTGTCCCCTCCATCCAGGCGCAGTTTCGCCGGGCCAGGCAAGTGTGGTAGGAAGCCCGGGCGGCTCTAGGACAAACAACTGAGCGCAACCGTCAGCTTGTGGATCGCCATCGCACGCCGTCCCCTGATTATCAGGTCGGTCAGCAGGTATGGCTGTCGTCCAAGGACCTCCCTCTTCACACGGACTCCCGAAAGATGGCTCCCAAATACATTGGTCCATACACGGTGGAAAAAATAATCAACCCCAGCGCCGTCCGCTTAAAGCTCCCCTATCCACCCGGTGTTTCACGTCTCCCTTCTCAAGCCGGTGGCCGACAGCCCTCTGCATCCCTGGGCCGCTCCACCGCCTCCCCCCCGCCTCATCGATGGTCATCCTGCTTTCACTGTCTCCCACATTCTGGATGTCCACAGGTGTGGCCGTGGTTTTACATACCTGGTCGACTGGGAGAGGTACGGCCCCGAAGAACGCTCGTGGATTTCACGCTCCCTGATTTTAGATCCTCAGTTATTACGCAACTTCTATGCTAGGTTCCCAGGTAAGCCTGGTAGGGTGCCACCCTTTGGGGGGGGGGGGGGGGTACTGTTGTGGCCGTGGTGTTGGTGATCTGCTCTGACTCTGTTTTCTGTGTGTTTCCCAGGGCTGGAGCACAGCAGGGGCGGGGCTGATCCTCGCAGGGGTTGAGCAGCTACCTGGCACACCTGTCGCTGATTTCCGCTAATTAGGACTCTCCTTCTTAAGCACGCTTCTCCCATACTCTGGTGCCAGATGATCCTCTTGCTCATGCTACTTGTCTCACCCCAGTTACGATCTCCTGGTCCCTGCCTCGTGTTCTCCAGTTGTCTTGCCCTTGAGCAGCGCTGTTGTTTGTGTGAGTTTGTTTTCCTGCCTGTGAGCTCTACCCATTACAGAGATTTTTGTTATTTAAGTGTCTGTCGAGTTGTTCTTCAGCGCTTGTTTTTTCTTTTGTATGCCTGTGTGCTTTTTCCCCCCAGCAGAGTTTTTTGTTGCCTTACCTGAGACTGTCAAGTTATCTCCAGCACCTGTCTCCAAGTCCAGCTTGTGAGTTTTTTCTCTGAACCGTGTTTTTGGGTTTTTTCGGTAGCTGTCGAGTTTTTCCTCCAGCACCTGTTTTTCCTTTTTGCCTGTGAGCTTTCCCTAATGGAGTTTCGTGTTTCTTCATTAGAAGCTGTTGAGTGTCCTCCAGCAGAGACTGCCTCCTTCGTTCCAGTTATTTGACCTCCTGAGTTGATTTTTCCTTTGTTGTTACTTTTCAAATAAACTGAGAAATCTGATCCTCTGCACTTGAGTCCTGCTTTCCAGTATCCGTCACAGTTACCTGGTTATTTATTACCTGTCCTTGTCAAAAAATGTGTTTTTGTTTGAACAGCAAAGGGTGCAATCATAGTAGTCAAGAAGACTCCCATCTTTCTTTGTGTGCGAGCCACACACAGCTTGCAGCTCTTTTAATTATTTATATAAGGACCTGACTGCTGCGTTGTTTCTGCTTTGAAATTGTACATGGTTCAATCATTCATTGTCAAAGACAATTCATGCTAATTGTTTGTACATGCTCAGGTAATGGTTGGCTACTTTTATCTTATTTTATGATGGAAGGAAGGCAGAAGCACTTTAAGTTACAAACAAATTCATATGCATAAAAATTGCTGTACACACTAATTAAGTAATAAATAAATTTTAAGTGTTTCTTTTCCTTTCTCTTTTAATATCACATTTAATATATCATGGCCTTTATATGGAGGCACTATAGTACCTTGAGTATTTGGTATTAAATGTTTTCGATCCACTGTAACGTCACACTTGGACTTGTTCTGTCCATTCTGATATCACAATTGGTGTTTTTCTCTCCATTGAGAGATCACAACTGGATGTGTTTTTCCTCTCTTAAATTACGTTTGTTTATGTTCTGTCCAAATTTAATACATTCATTCCTCAGTGACATTATAATTGGTTTTGTACTGTCCACTGTGACATCATAACTGGATGTGTTCTGTCACTGTGAGATCATGATCAGATATGTTTTTCCTCTCTGACATCACACCAGGTTATGTTCTGTCCACTGTGACAGCACAATTCAATGTATTCATTCCACTATGAATATATATACCTGGCAGGGGAAATACCATGATCAACAAGGTAGTTCACCCATGGCGGGGCGCATCCATTGCACTAAGGGATGTGCTGACCCATGCAAATTCTCCATATGTGGGAATCTCAACTGCATAATTAGTGGTAGTGGGGGACTGTGTACGCCCTCTCCCCTCTAATCTTAGGAGGCACAGTGAAACAGTGGTACAACTGCCGCCTCACAGCTAGAAGGTGCCGGGTTCGATTCCCGCCTGGGGTGCTGTGGGCGCTCCACCATGCCTTTGGTGCCTGCTGCTCAAGGAAAGGGGCCTGTCTGTGTGGAGTTTTCATGTTCTCCCCTTGTTTATCTGGGGTATCCTCCATAAAAAAAACCACACCACTAAAAACATGCAAGAAGATCACCACCTGACCGAATGATGACAAGAATTCAATTCAATTTTATTTTTATAGCACCAAATCACAACAAAAGTTGTCTCATGACACTTTCCATATAGAGCTGGTACAGGCCAAGCTCTTTTATCTACAGAGACCCAACAATTCCCTCATTAGCAAGCACTTGGCAAAAGCAGCAAGGAAAAACTTTTAACAGGCAGAAACCTCGGGCAGAACCAGGCTGTGGGTGGGCGGCCATCTGCCTCGACCGGTTCGGTTAGAGAGGGAGAGCAAGAGAGAGAGAGAGTGAGACAGAGAGAGAGAGATAGACAGAAATGTAGTCAGAGAGAGAGAGACAGACAGACAGAGAGAGACAGACAGACAGACATGCAGTCACAGTAAGTGACAGTGGATGGTCCAGGACAAGCCTGAGCCAGCCCTAACAATAAGCTTTATCAAAAAGGAAAGTTTTAAGCCTACTCTTAAATGGAGAGACAGTGTCTGCCTCCCAGACAAAGACTGGAAGATGGTTCCACAGGAGAGGAGCTTGATAGCTAAATGCTCTGGCTCCTGGTCTGCTTTTGAAGACTTTAGGAACCATAAGTAGACCTGCATTCTGGGAACGCAATGTTCAAATGGGGCAATAAGGTACTATGAGCTCTTTAAGATAAGAAGGTGCCTGACCATTTATGGCTTTGTAAGTTAGAAGGAGAATTTTAAATTCTATTCTAAAATTTACAGGGAGCCAGTGCAGAGTGGCGAGTATTGGAGAAATATGATCTCTCTTCCTCGTTTTTGTCAGAACACGTGCTGCAGCATTCTGGAGCAACTGGAGAATATTCAGCAACGAATTTGGGCAGCCTGATAGTAAGGAATTGCAATAATCCAGCCTGGAAGTTACGAATGCATCATTTTGAGACAAAATATGCCTGATTTTTTGCAATATTACATCGGTGAAAAAAGGCAGTCCTTGAAATTTGTTTTACATGGGAGTGAAAGGACATGTCCTGATCGAAGATAACTCCCAGATTCTTTACAGTGGTGCTGGAGGCCAGAGCTATGTCATCAGAAAGTGAGTTTCTAAGATGTTTAGGGCCTACTAGTATAACTTCAGTTTTGTCCGAGTTTAGCATCAGAAAAATGCAGGTCATCCAGGTCTTTATGTCATGAAGACATGCTTGTAGTCTAGTTAACTGACTGGTTTCTTCTGGCTTCGCTGATAAATATAGCTGAGTATCATCTGCATAGCAATGAAAATTTATTGAGTGCTTCATGATAATCTTACCTAAAGGAAGCATATATAAGGTGAATAGAATTGGTCCAAGTACAGAACCCTGCGGAACTCCAAAGCTGACTTTAGCGAGCAGAGAGGAGTCATCATTAACATGTACAAACTGGGAGCGATCTGACAAGTAGGATTTAAACCATCTTAGCGCAGTCCCCTTAATGCCAATGAAGTGTTCCAGTCTCTGCAAGGATACCATGGTCAATGGTGTCAAATGCAGCACTAAGATCCAATAAGACTAGTACAGAGACAAATCCTTTATCAGATGCAATTAGAAGGTCATTTGTAACTTTAACCAGTGCTGTCTCTGTGCTATGATGCACTCTAAATCCTGACTGGAAATCCTCAAATAAACTATTTTTGTGTAGAAAGTCGCACAGCTGATTGGCAACTGCTTTCTCAAGAGTTTTTGAGAGAAAGGGAAGGTTGGATATCGGTCTATAGTGGGCTAAAACCCCTGGATCAAGAGTAGGCTTTTTCAGTAGCGGTTTTATCACAGCTACTTTAAAGGACTGTGGTAAGTAGCCTGTTGATAAAGACAAGACTGATCATGTCTAAAACTGAAGAGTCAATTAGAGGTAATACTTCTTTAAACAGCTTAGTTGGGATGGGGTCTAAAATACAGGTTGATGATTTTGATGACGAAATTATTGAAATTAGTTGGTGAAGGTCGATAGGAGTAAAACAGTCTAAAACTGCAACAGGATGAACAACAGTTTCTACGGTTTCTGTATTGGAAGACAAAATAGTACCTGTTGACGGCAGGAGCCGATGAATTCGGTCTCTAATAGTTAGAATTTTATCATTAAAGAAGCTCATGAAGTCATTACTGTTCAGAGCTAAAGGAATACATGGCTCAACAGAATTATGGCTCTCTGTCAGCCTGGCTACAGTGCTGAAGAGAACCCTGGGATTGTTCTTATTTTCCTCTATTAGTGCAGAGTAATAGGCTGCCCTGACACTGCGGAGGGCTTTCCTGTATATTTTAAGACTGTCGTGCCAGGCGAACCGAAATTCTTCCAAATTGGTAGAATGCCATTTCCTTTCTATTTTCCATGAAGTTTGCTTTAATTTGCGGATTTGAGGGGTATACCATGGAGCTAACCTCCTCTGTTTAATTATCTTCTTTTTTATGGGAGTATCAGAGTCAAGTGTCATATACAATGAACCTGTAGCACTATCAACCAAGTAGTCAATCTGGGAGGGACTAAAGTTAGCATGGGAATCCTCTGTTGTATTGAGACATAGCATTGAATTAAATACTGATGGGATCATATCCTTAAATTTAGCTACAGCACTATCAGACAGGAGTATAGACAGGTATAAGAATTTTTGCCTACTGGCTGGTAGTCTGGTAATATGAATTCAAAAGTTATTAAATGATGGTCTGATAAAAGAGGATTCTGTGAGGAGACTATTAAGTCTTCGATTTCAATGCCATATGTCAGAACAAGGTCGAGGGTGTGGTTAAAACAATGAGTCGGTTCATGTACATTCTGATGGAAGCCAACTGAGTCTAATACTGAGATAAACTCAGTGCTAAGGCTGTCATTATCAACGTCGACATGTACATTAAAGTCATCTACAATAATTACTTTATCTGCTTTAAGGACTAAACCTTAAGGACCAGGAGAACGGTATACTATAACAAATAAAACTGGCTGTACTGTTTTTCATTTTTCATGAGAAAGAGTGAGAACAAGGCTTTCAAATGAGTTATAGTCAAGTTTAGGGTTGATTAAAAGGCTTGAGTCAAAAATGGCTGCAACTCCACCTCCTCTGCCGCTGCCTTGAAGAAGAAACTGGGTCCCTGGGTGCCGCTCTCAGATGGCAGTCCACTGCTCCTGGTCTGCCGCGGAGGAAGGACTTACCAGGATGGGTCAAACACGGAAGAAATAATTTCACTGATGCATATTGCACGATGCATGCATATTGTGTAATTGTGTGTTCACCGAAGCATGGAATGTGCATGTGATGTTGCTGTGATTAATAAAGTTGTGATTATCTTGATTATCTTATTTTATAAGTGATATGTTTTGGCTGTGGCTCAGGAGATAGAGTGGATGTTCACTTATCAGAGGGTTGGTGGTTTGATGCCTGGCCTCAGCAGTCTCGATGCTGAAGTATCTTTGGGCAAGATACTGAACCCCAAATTGTCCCCGATGTTTGTGCCATCGGTGTGTGACTGTGTGAATGGTTAAAAGCTTGCAACAAGCTGGTCCCCTAGCCATCGTATGAATGTGTGTGTGAAAGGGTCAACACAGACTCGCGTTGTAGAAGTGCTTTGAGTGGTTGTCAGACTAGAAAAGAGCTATATAAATACAGTCCATTTACCATTTGTTCTGTTTACTTTGACATCATATTTTGTTGTGCTCATTCCACTGTTGGGGTTTGGTAAGAGCAGGTTTGGTTCTCTCCACTGTGACATGTGACTGTGATGTGTTTTTTTCCACTGTGAAATCAAAATGGCTTATGGTCTCTCAACTGTCAGAATACATTTGTGTGACTTCATTCCTTTTTTTTTTCTTAATGACAAATAAACAAATCACTGACAAACAATCTGAGGACAGGAACAGTGAGAACATTAATAACATTAACATCATTAGAGCAGGGTCCTCAGCAGCTGTGTGTTTGATGTTGGCATGTGGGTGTGTGAAATTGAAGGAGACGAACCTGAAAAAATATTAATAGTAACAACAGAGATTTAAAAAAAAAAAAAAAAAAGTGCATTAATGCTACTCAGCAGCACTTTGGAGTTTGCATGTTCTCACCGTGCTCACCTGGGGAATCCTCCATAAAATACCCCCATTAAAAACAAGCAAGATCACCACCTGACCAATGGTGACAAAGAGGAACTGGTCCCCGGGCGCTGGTCGACTGGCAGCCCACCGCTCCTGGTCTGCTGTGGAGGAATGACTGACCATGGATAGGTCAAATAGCGGGAAAGAATTACACATATGCATGGCGTGTACAGTTTCCTCCTCAACTCTGCGTGTTGTGTATAAAAAAAATGTGACAAATAAAGGAAATTCTTCTTCTTCTTCTTCTTAATGCTGTTGCCTCCAGTGCTGCTACTACCACCACTACCAATACTAATATTACTAAGGTACCATCATTATTTAGTGTGTAGCATACTGACAGCTGATTTGCACTAAACACAAATTGCAGCAGAGGCTGATGAGAATGTATTTACTTTTGCTGTCATTTTGTCATAAACCAAAGAATGGAACAAAATAAAATTTGATCTGACCTGATGTGCTTTTTGAAATGAAAGCCCGTATTACAACTCTGTATTTAGAACTCTTTCATGTACTAGATTTCTCCAACAGCAATTATTGTAATTTTTTATTAGTTCATACAACTCAGCTTTGCAGGAGAAGATACTTGGTTCCCCTTAAAACAAAGGAAATGGACTCTGTGTCCCTTTCAGGCATTCACAGGGTGAACGATGCTTTTGACATTTCACAAAGCAGATGTTAACACCAAAGTGAATGCATTAGAAAACAACACTGTTTCCCTCTTTTGTTATATCTGCATGCCCTCTGGAAATATTAGAACAAAAGGAAATCAAAAGTACTTTTATTTTAGTGTAAAGGCATGAAGTGAAGACAAATTGCAGCAAAAACAAATCAAACAAATCCAGTCTTCAAGGCATTCTAAAACAATCACCATCATTTATTTACAATATATTAAACTGTAATGCAAAATTTATAACAAGTGGTCAATTTGTTCAATAATGAAAATAAACATTAACTATTTTCAAAGCTAGCATGAATCATACACATATTTATATATAAATAGTGTGTGCAGTCAGAAATATTGTCTGCTCTTATGTTTTTTATCAGGGTCAATAAGATCAAAACAAATTTCACACTTGTGTTGACTGCACAGAGAATAAAAAGATGACAATAATCTACAAAAAGCATGTATAGTAGAATCAAACCCAACTTCCCACACAATAAAGGACATCCACCAAGTTATGCAGCCCCAAATGCCATGTCAAGCTCACCTGGACTTTAAATGGCTTTCAAAAATTTCTTAATGCTTCTCAGTAAAGACCAGACAGATGACAAAAGGGTGTGATGTAACGCTTAAGCAACAATGAAAACACAGGTTCTTATTCCTTGCTGTTTACATGATTTCACAGTATTGGTTATACAGGCTATAGTGTGTCCAGTTAATGAAGTTACAGTTAAAATACAGAATGAGGCTTAAACATAGAAGGCTGGTGATCAACTTGATCTTTCATATTTTCATCGGAATCCATGAATGCACAAATCCAAGGAAATAATTCATTTCAGTGAAATCACTGCGATCAGCAAATGTGCTTCCTGGACTCCGATTCAATTTTATGGAACTTTGACACTCTATTTGCACCACTGGCCAATAGCGAATCATCCCGACAGTGCTGACCTTTGAGGACACAGAGAGCCAGAGAGTCCAAAGCATATCGGTCTGTCAATTTTTATTCATATTTGAAAATGGGGAAATGTAATATTCAATATGTAATGATGTGTTTGAATTATAAATTCTCAGTTTATAAGTGCAACAGGACATGCCTCTCACTCTCATCTATTACATGCCTTGTTGCCTTATCTGTAAATTAAACTGATATTCTTTTCACTAATGCAAAACAGAGAAAACTAGCTTGCCATGCTTGAATGAATAATCATCACCAAACCATCTGAGAAGTAATGTGTAGCAGCATTTGGAATCAACAAGATGGGTGGAAAAATCATGGACAGGTAAGGCTGTTTTCTGACTGTAAGGTGCACCAATCTCATAGCAATGTTAGCTTGCCATTTAAGCGAGGCAGCGGAGGCACAGTAAATGAATAGAACAACATTAATTGTGCAACACATTTAGCAGGCTATGTGTGTTGTATTCAGGGAACTCATTAAAATAGAAACCAAAATTACATGTTGGTTCAAATTTGTTGAAATAAGTGACAGTCCTATTAGCTGTGCTGTACCATCCACTTTTATATGACCCTGCTCTACTGGAGTTTAAACTGATCCACAAAAGTGGAATGATTTTCAGACAGTTATTGAACAGGAATTGATGTGACCAAGCTGGCTGAGCTGCTATTGCTGACTTGCACTAGTGTGTTCCCAGTGAGTTACAAAATGTAGTGCCAAGCATTTTTTCCACAATATATAATAGCAGGCTATTTTCAAAGATTAACATTTTCAATGGGAATCAATGGGTTTATGGCTAATAGTTATGATGACACCTTACCACTCATTTGATGAAGAAGACCGAGATGTGATTGAAAGCTCCGAAAAAATTGGTAAATGGTCTTAGCTTAGAGTATTTTGTTACACATACTATTCCCAAAGGTCAAGAAACACTGTGTTGGTTTTGGTCTTTCCAGGTGATTTGCTGACAATAAACATATAGAATAACACCAGCATTTTCCTTAAACATGCTGGTTGAGGGTACCATCTGCTTGGTGTTCGTTCTGAGAAACCAACAAATGACTGGTGGAAAGGTCAAATACATTCCCTTTGGGAAAGGAAAGCACATAAACCTTAAAACAAAACACAGACAGCATGTCAAATGACAAGCAAAAGGACAGTCAAACTCTCTTTATCGCTAAAGAATTCTGGAAAGTTCTAAATAAGACGAGGCATTTCACAGAGGTCAACCTTTTGGAAATTAATTTGCTTTATGGCAGTGCTCTGCAAAACAAAAATGCTTTACTTTCATGGTTGAGCAGTTGGTGATCCTCTTCCCCTGTATCAAATAGATAATTTACCAGCTAAAGGCAAAAAAAAAAAAAAAATCTTTCAGGCAAACAAAAGCTGCTGTAGAGCTGTAGAGGAGTCCACTTAAGTCAAATTTCATTCGTCCCAAAAAGGAAAGAGGAAGAAAAAAAAATCTGGGACTTTTCTGCATCAATTGGCAGTAAGTAAAACAGTGTGCACACATATCTGAACAAAGGCTTTTTGGCAATACATTGTACTATGGCAATACATATTATTGTGGTGTACTATACTATATGTAAAGAAGAGAGGAAGAGTGACAGGGACAAAGAGAGAGAAAGACAGAATCTATTATCATTGCAACCTCAAGTTCTTTGGCTCAGTGACAACCGTGATGATGGGAGTTAAACAGGATGGTTGCTCCAGCCAAACAACTACTGTTTACATGCAACCAGCAGAGTGGAGTCGCTGATAACGGAGCTGCAGTGTGTGTAGCGAGGTTAGACTGAGTGCTGAGTCAAAAAGAACAGGTGGTTTAAATAAAGAAATCCTATGAGGATCTGCCATAGGAACAATTTAGGAACATCTACAGTATTTGAATGTCTGTGTTGTTCTGCAGGGTTATAAGTATTAAAGTTTACAGTTGTGTTGGATTCACCACATTTTGGTCGACTTTGCATGCAACACAAACTGCCACAGTTGAATGAGGGTGTTTTTCAGAGGATGAATGCTAACAGCGAGGACTACGATGTGGTCACATAAGGCCTGTCCTCGCCATCGTCGTCTTTAGTATGGCTGCCATATCTATATCGAGAGTAGTAAGCGCCTTGGGTTGCCCCACCTTTTTCTTCTTCCTCCTCCTCTTCATCAGATCTATCGAAGCAGTAGCGTCTTCGGCCAGGGGGGCTGGAGCAAGAAAGAACAAGTAGCAGCTGATGTTATTGTCAAAAAAGGTCTCTGAGAGAGCTCAAGGCATGTTTTCATCACATTGACAACGTATACGTATATGTTGCGTTTAGAAAAAAATGTACCAAAAAATTGTTTAATTTCATAAAACAATAAACCCCACTCACTGCCAGGTAATCTTTTCAATGATTACCAAATAACAAATGAAACAATTTAGTCTTCCATTCCAATTTAGACTGCAGCATTAATCTGTCACATTGCTGCAATTCATCTGCAGCTGAGCAGAGTTCTAGTTGTTGAGTGAGGAAGAAGCCCATCTAGACCACCTTTGGTTATAAAGTGCTGAACTTCATAGAGGAGACCTTTTCTCGATCTTAGGATATCAAGGTTTCCTTTGTTACTTTGCAATCACCTTCTGACAATTGGAAGGTTGCTAAGAAGATTGCCTACCATTCAGTGAGTTTGTTTTGTTGACATTCTTCCTGGTTTCTGAGTATGAACCCTGACAGCCATTCAAGACTGTGATACACAATGGAAATGGATCAGGGCTACCACAGAACACAGCAAGATACTGCAAACACATAAAATTAAGCATATACAGAAACACCAACACATATAAATGGGCCTACACTGAAACACAACAGAAGTTTACAGTGGACACTAAAAGCATGCCCAAACACGTTACTTCCTTGTCAATTAAATAGAAAAGTTGAAAATGAGCCAATCTTAGTTTTAAGGCTTTTATTGTATTATTCTGATGTTACTGGATGTATAAGCAGACCTTGCATTTACCTTTTAGTATCTACTAGTTCATATATTTTTAGTGTCCCCAACATTCCTCTGTTGTGTTGTATTACACTTTCATTGTGTACTACTTGCAGTGTTTCTGTATTTGCTGATGTTTGTCTGACTTTGACTTCATTCAAAATTTGACACATGGTTTTCTTTTATTTTCTTGGGTTAGGGTCCATTTGCATTACAGTATTTGTATTACAGTATTTGTGTTACAGTATGTTGAGCTCTCATCACCACAGAGTAGCTCTACATTTAGCCATATTGTGAGGTAAGCTCTCCTCTAGCATCTATGAATTAAAATCTCATGCAATACGGTGCCACACGAGCATGCAAAACTGTTACGATGGTAGTGAAGTACAAAATCTATGCCATTCAGATAAAAAGTACAAAGCCCTGTGACAGATGTGAGTCCATCCTCTCAAAAAGTTAAAGTCAAGTGAATTAGCACTCAGAAGAAAACAAGAAGCCTACTGAATCTAAAACAAATGATTACCAATATCTAAATATGATTCGTCGTCTTTTTCAAACAGTGCAAATATTTCTAATGACCTCTGACACAAGGGAAATCAAATCCTATCACCAGTCTGGTCTCACCCAGCTTTTTGACAGCATTTAACATTCAAACTGCTTAAATATTGCAAACTGGGAGTTAATTACTGTCAACTGTACATCTCAAAAGAATTTACTACTTGGTGTAAATTAATGCTCTGGGTCTATTTATGCCTGCAATTATGGGTCTGGAAGGAAAAATTTATTATGGTCTCTCATAATTGACTCCCCTTATTTCTACCTCTCTGGGCCTATAAATCAATATGACATCTCAGAAGCACATAAAGGCTGAGTGAACATCTACGTTGATTGCACCATCTCACCAACAACACCTCCTGGTGTGAAAAAATTCTCAACACACCCAAAACTTTTCTTCTCCCCAAGAATCTTCATTGAAAGCCTTTACAGTACTAAACTAGTGACGAGGCAGACATAGAGGTTGTAGTCACTACTGTTTGATTTGAAACAGAGAATGTGTAGTAGATATCAAAAATTATTGACATGCCTAAGGTGACATATCATCCAAAACGCTACCTGCACATTTGAATTCTAACTGAACGTCTAATCCTAATCAGACTGAATGGAATACATATAATGCCCTGACAGATAACAGTGAAAATGTCTTTGATTAGTTAGGTCACATCATGCTTCAAAAACACTCATCAAGCTAAGTTGGTATCAGGCAACCACCTACTGCCTTCCTCAGTCACTGTCTGGCCGGTACAGGTACTTCATCATCAGGCTGTCCACTTTTTTCTTCCTCTTCTTGTCATCCTTTTTGTTAAGGGGCAGGCTCTTGCTCTGTGGCCTAGCTTCTCCTTCTCCTTCCGGGCTGAGTACTTTTCGAACTGGAGCCCTCTTCACACTGCTGGAGCTTCGGTAAGAAATGGTGGATGCACCAGAGCTCGACCCTGTGTCCGACTCAGAATCTGAAGATGAAGAAGACGACGATGATGAAGAAGATTCGTCCCTCTTCTTGGACTTCTTCTTGGACTTCTTGGATCTCCTCTTGGAACTGCTCCTGCGATGATGGTCATCTCCTGAGCTATCAGACTCGGAGCTGCAGCTTCTCTTCTTTTTCTTACTCTTGCCTTTACTCTTGCTGCGATTTTGACTGCTACAGCTGCTGGTGCTGCGGGACGATCTCATGCAGTCCACAGCGGATGCAGAGCGTCTAATACTGCTGGAAGGGTAAGTACTTTCACAGTTACCTTTGCTGTCATATTCATCATTCTTAGATTTTTCTTCTTCATTTTCAGAGTCATCCAAACTTTTGCGCTTGAATTTGATAGGCTTGAAACTCAGCACCTCATTGATGGCTTTCTCTAGGTCAGGGTCAAGGAAGTTGCGATGACTGACTGATTTGATATCCAAGTTATCAAGTGGGTCATTATCTGCAGTTGATGATCTGGCTTGTGGTGGTGGCATGGACATACTGCGGCCAGTAGATGAGTGAGGACTGTATGCTGACCTCTCGGTGAAGGCCATACTTCGACTATCATCAATATCAACACCAAACTCGCTCAGGCGGCAGCTGCGTGCCAGTGACCTGTGGGAATCAGCTTGGCTAATACTTCCAGGACTGCGACCCCCAGACCGTCTGCTAAAGCAAGGGCTACTGGGACTGCTGCCATACAGTGACCTCCCACCTCTGCCCAAATCTAAGTGTGAGGTGCATTGGCGGCGTTCAAGTGGGCTTGACAAACCAAAACTGATGTTAGACTTGGCATCATTCTCTGGGCTTAACCCGAGATGTAGGGAGGACTGACTTGGAGCAGTGAATGAAATGGCTGATTCTTTGTCAAAGCTTTCCCAGAGGCTGTCCATGCCTTTCCTGGCTTGGGTGTTGGCCTGGGACATGACTGATTCTCTGCCATTCATGTCATCCCCTGCCTGGGACTTCCTCCTGGGGCTTACTGAGTAGGTGTCATCCTTAAGAGCTGAGGTTTTGGGTTTTGCCTTATGGAAGGATAAAATGTCTTCTGACTCAGCATTCTCCTTGAGGGTGCTGAAAAGGGCATCCGCTTTGCCACCGATGGAGTCAAGGTTGGATCTTTTTCTGTAGCTGAGGGAGCTCATTACTGATATTGGCCGGCTTGACTCTACTTCTTTACCCTCTTTATTTACCCCTTTCCTTTCCTTACCCTCCTTCCACTCGTTGCCTTCCTTTGCATCTACATTTAAAGCATATCTAGAGAGAAGCAATAGAGGAAAGGATGAAGGAATAAAGACAGTAGGAGAGAAAATGACAAAGATGAGATTTTGGGTCAAGTGGAGGCAAGTGAAGGAAGAGAATAAGAAACAAATTAATGAAACTTGACAGATTGTAAGAACAGAAATGTGATGAGAAACAGGAGTACAGCAAAAGTGACTAAGAATTAAGATCAAGGAGAGTGCAACTGGAGACAACTGACTAGGGACTAACAACAGCTTTTCCTGCATTGAAATGTAAAGACAGACAGCAACATTATTTTATGGCCCACCAAGGACAAATGAAGGCCACAGATAAGAATCTCAACTGCAATGCTCTACAAACCCATGTTAAAGCAACTCAAATGTTTTGAATAATGTAGCATCATGGTCAGACAATAATGCTGCAATAAAACATTCATAAAGCTGTTTACATAAAAAGCAGATACATATGCAATACATGTGGAAAAACTTAAGAATCAAGAGGAATTGGGAATTTGAAAGGTAATGTTTGAGATTTAGCTATTAAATATACTACTTTTGACTGTCACTGATTCAAGTTGTCTAAATAGGTTTGATAAAGAACTTGAACTTGACAATATTTGCTCCTGGATTCACATTCAATAAAACATTTTTGAGCCACAGTCACAGTGTA
Source organism: Chaetodon trifascialis (assembly GCF_039877785.1). NCBI lineage: Eukaryota > Metazoa > Chordata > Actinopteri > Chaetodontiformes > Chaetodontidae > Chaetodon > Chaetodon trifascialis. The sequence continues at coordinate 2,529,892 of NC_092064.1, read as the reverse complement.
TGATACCTGACTGCTCTTGTTCAAAAAAACAAGATTCACTTCGAAAAAAGATGGAAAACATGTGGAAAGAAGAAACAGTATGTTGTAATTGTAGTCGTGAAGTATTGTTTATGCTGTGTATGCCTGACTGACAGGAGGGTAACCTTAACTCTTGTGTTCAAGTAATAACATTATATGTACTTTCATGGAAACCAAATTAACTTTGCATTGTCATGGGTAATTAGCCACTATTTTTCATACTAATATGTGACTTATTATGAGCAGAATATTGAACAAAGATACTGGATGTTTAATGCTGATCATAGACAATGAATCTCTGTGAGCATTACCAAACATAATTTGCATAAACCCTTGCTGAAAATGTTTCCCATATTTAAGTTTAAAGCAAGATGTTAAACTTGATAAACCTATAAATAATATTTCCTCTCCCTTTTTATCCCTGAACTGGGATAGAATTCCTTATATCCTTATGGTATCTGTGGAAAAGGCAATTAAAGTCCCTTAAATTTGAAAACTACTACTAAAAGGGGTCGTGTTGGCTAGCCTGATGAATCTGTGTCTATGGGGATATGCTGCTAAGAGAGATTTCAAAACTTTTAATGTAGGGAGTGGCTCAGCTGGCCGAGGGAAGTTAAATCTTCTCGTAACACAAATCTGGGGCAATCGAAGCTGTCAGCTTGCAGACACATTCATTTATCTCAGCAAGCGGCTCAGGTAGATTATGCTGGCTATTGGGCATGTCGATAAATCTACCACAAAGGTGGTTTTTGTTTTTTGGAAAAAAAGTCCCCTCTTCACCAAGTGGGTGACAATAAAGATGAAGCAATGAAGTAATAGCAGTCCCTTCAATTCATCCAACTATTCTGCTCCCCTTTATTTCCTCTGGGTCAGATCATAAACCATTTCAACCAGACAGGCCAGAATCAGTTAAATATCTAGGTGGACTACGGACTAACCTGGAGCTCTTGAGGCTTCCGTCATCTGAAAGGTTCTTGGTGGAACCTTTGCTTTTGGATAGCCAGGACTTGACCCCATCCACACGATCCTCCAACTCAGAGTCTGTGTCTGAATCCTCCTGACTGGTAATGAGTCAGAGACAGGAAAAGAAGTCAGATGAAGCACAGGAGATATGAGATGAGATAGTAAAAGAAATGTTAATGTGAAAGTAGAGTCAACAGAGAAATGACATGTAGAAATACTGTCATGTACTGTAATTCGCTGTAGCTGTGGTACCAGAGAATGTAGAACATGCCTGTAAATGTTAGTGTAGAAATAAAGAGGGACTGTGGCATTTATTCTGGATGAAAGACAGCACATGCAGTCAGCTCAAAGAGGCCCTGTAAGCACACAAACATGCCTGCAAGAGGTTGTATAGATGGTAACATTACACAGCAACTTCTCACTGTTGTCACTGTTAGATGAGTGCTGTCATGGTCCAGTAGATTTATAAAAGAAGCAGAAGCATATCCTCAACATATCTTGATCTCTCAAGCTCCACTCTTCCTTAAATGCAAATCCATCCATCCATCCATTTTCTATACCGCCTATCCCTTTCAGGGTTGCGGGGGGCTGGAGCCTATCCCAGCTACAATGGGCGAGAGGCGGGGTACACCCTGAACCGGTCGCCAGCCGATTGCAGGGCCACATGTAAGGACAAACAAACATTCACACTCACACTCACACCTACGGACAATTTAGAGTCATCAATTAACCTAATGAGCATGTTATTGGTCTGTGGGAGGAAGCCGGAGTACCCAAAGAGAACCCACGCATGCACGGGAAGAACATGCAAACTTCACACAGAAAGGCCCCGCCTGACCCGGGGATCGAACCGGCGACCTTCTTGCTGTGAGGCACGCGCACTACCTGCTGCGCCACCGTGCAGCCTAAACGCAAATTAATAGATTAATTAATTAATTTTACATTACACTCTCCCTGACCTGTACATACCAACATCCACCAAACTCACACAGTTTGTAAGATAGGCTTTCTGTTATAAATTTGTGGTCTCCAAGCTAAAACTAATTTTCTCAAACTTAAAGAGGAACCAATTTACACATCAAAGTCTGGGGAGTACTGCTGCATATGTAAAAGAAGTTGGTATGTAGCCCTTTTCCAGAGTCAGTTGGGGCTGAAGGGTACACATTTTATATTAAAAAAAATCTGGGGGTGTGAAATTAGAAAGCTTACTGGTTCTCTGTAGCCTGCTCTTCATCCTTGTTTGATGTGAGCAGGTTGAGGCTACATCAGCCACTAATAACATAACCCATCTGAGTCTCTGACCAAACTTTTACCAGTAGTTGCACTGTAGCACCAGGTTTTGACAAGGGAAGAAGGGAAGAATCCATTTGATAAAAAAGATGATGCATCATTGATTTGGATCCTTTCCATCATGAGTTCAACATTGTTACTGAGGTGCACGGCTAAATCAGTGGAGGACTCCTTTAACACATCTCTTTCTGAGTCAAAGAAGACACCTGCATCAGTGGTATTCCAAAAATACATAAAAATGTTTTGACTGTGACTTCTTTGCTGAAATGGATAAGCATAAGAGAGCATAACAGAATAAAACAGATATAACAGATTTACCTTTCATCTGGTAATTATTTTCATCACTAGTCCTGCACGCAGGCACACACACACACACACACACACACACACACACACACACACACACACACACACACACACACATTCTTGACAGAATGATTTGGTTCACAGCTGGGCACTGCACACATTCACAACTGTGAGCTACGGAGAAAAATAAAGGGCTTGTCATAAAATTTGACACAAATGAAAAGAGTGCAACACTCATTGAGTGTCGTCAAAGCCAAGTGCTTGTCTGGCACTGTGAAATTAATTTGTTACAGCTTAATAGTCCTATAGAGACATCAGAGGGGTGGCTCAACATCTCTGCAACTGTTTCAGAGAGTCTCCCATCTTGTTGAGATAAATATTCTTTTCTCCAGCACAAAGAGATCTGGAAAGCCAACAATCACCTATACTTTAAATAATTTGCAGTTGACACAAAAGCTCCCTGGATTTCAAATGGGAGATTTCAAATAATGGCTTGCACAGCGAGATCCAAATGCATAGCCAACTAGCTTTTAGGGAATACAATAACTCTGGACAGCAGCACTGGGACTGCATTCACACTTAAATGGAGGAGAGAGGTGATGGAAGGATTGGACTCTTCAGCTAACAAAATATTCTTCGACAATTAGATGATCTGGGGATTTGCTGCTGCCTGCTGTTGAGATGACAGAGCAACCAAGTGTCTTTATTTTATGCACTGAGGACACTCAATGAGGGGAGAGGGTGTTCTAATAAGTAAGTTAACTGAAGCTAAAATCCAGACATGGTTTGTTATCCATGTCTTTATAGAGTTAAAGTTTACTTGCATTTGTATGTTGCTCAAGTGTTGGTGAGGCAGCTGTTTGCAGGGCTCTCCTTCAGTCATCTTAAATTAACCTTTTAACCTTTGTCTTCACTGGCAACAACTGTTTTAAAGGACTCCTCCCATTACAAAATGGGAACACAGAGATGGAGTCATTAAGTTCAGTTGATTTTTTTCTTCCCACTTTGTAACCTTAGTGACACTGCTGAGATTCCCCAAACAACAGCAGTACTTTCAGCATTACTAAAAATTGATTTCTTTATCAAAGATCATATTTAAATCAAACACACTCCAGTGTGGGTACTTTCTGTTCTAGTTTCACTATGCCAAGCAGAATTCTTTTGGTTGTAGCCTGTTGAATGGTAATATGCCTGCTTTAAGTTGACCACTGTATGTCTATCCCTTACAATTATTAGCCATAATGTAAATAGCCTCGTAATAAATAGCTAGGGAAAACTTTCTTGCAACAAATGGCAAAAATTCACAAAACCAGTGTGTGTCTGTCATGGTCCACTCTTATGAATCCTATGAAGCTGTTTTCTGATGAGAAACTATCTCTGGAAATCTGCCTTTTGTTTTTAAAAAGATAATGAGATAAATGAACCCAATATCACGAGAAAATGAGCCTTGTTACCTCGAGATAACAAAACAATTAACTTGTGAGCTCGAGATAAGGGCATTAAAAACAATAAAAAATAAAAACAAAAAGAGCCGAGACATAAATCTGAGTGCAATAGTGCAGGCTCCAATATGCACTGCTTTCTTACCATTAATCTAAGTAGTTACGTTTCCATTAAAATGATTAGCTAAGTTTAAACATATGTCAATTTCTTTGTCAGAATACAATGTGGCAGTTTTTTTTTTTTTAAATGAACTCCAAGACTTTCTTATCTGTGTGCAATTTCATGATACACTCAGAGCATGGAGACCTCTCAGGTCTATAGTCAACACCACAATGTTGGGCACTATGTAACTTAGTGCTTCACACATAGTGTCAACCACAATTTATGTCCTTGACCACCATACCATTAGTTAAGCCCTGCCGAAAGCCTGGGGGAAGCAAACAAACACAGTACTGAGGAGACATTAATTGTCTGTGACATTCTGCCGCCATTGGTTGTACGTCTCTGTTACACACTATTACATTCATCATTAGCTTCTATGGATCCTCCTGCTCTGCTCTGCTCTGCTCAGCTTGGCTCCTCTGTGTCCCTCGGTCTTAAAGACACCACTGTTTATGCCTCAGATATATGAAACTGTCAACCTAGTGAAGTCCCTATGGCTTTCGAGCACAGACAGGCATATGCACCCTTTCCAAGCAAATCAGGAAACATATGCTTGGAAAGCTCCTCTCATCTACAGTGTCACATGAAAAAGTAACATTGTTATCTGTGCTGCAAAACTTCCACTGCAATGAAAAATTTTAGAATACTGAACTGCTTCCCATTCATGTAAAATTAGCCTAAAACCCCTATCCAAGACATACCCACAGTAAATTGAAAGCTGTTCTTGAACCATTTGGACTACATGCATGGTTTTGGTCTCTTTTGAAATGAAACACTGAAGTTTTTTTTTCTAGCAGTCAGAAGTGCTACACACACTGAAGATGAAGGTTTTTATCTCTACCTGAATAATCTTTCGTAAATAGATGCCTGTAGATGACTATATCTGGGTCTTATTAGTTGGAAAACTCAATGGGACCACAAGATGAAACCTTACCCTAGTCCAAGTTCAACAGAAACTGACAACAATATCACAGAAAAGGATTATTATAGTAGTATAGGAGTATTGGACAAATTGTATATAACCACATGTTTTTCTAATTGTATGTCTCTGTGTTCTCCCAAACAAAAAAAGGCTTCTTTGTATATTTATCTACATAACATATCAATATCATACTTTGGGTTTTGGGTATCACTTTCAGAATTTCACAGCCTTCGTGAGGCACCAGTCATCTGTACAATCGTTTGCAACTGGCTCGATATTTACACAAAAAAAAAAAGACAAGGGCCTTCCTTTCAACGCTGATTCTCGTTGACTATTGTCCAGTGTAGAGATGAAATGGAAGATCTTAACTGGTAAAGTGAGGTGTCAATCGAAAATTGAGTGCAGCGGCCACCTTGTGACCACCATCAGACCATGATGGTCTACTAGAAACTGTACTTTCTAAGCTTAGAAAAGGAAAGGTTTTGTTAGTGGTGTTGAAGAATAAAGACCACAACATTTAGTATGTAAACTGACCAATATTGTCATTTAAAGGTAATTGTTTATGCTGTTTATTGAACTACAGAAGCTTATTTTCTACTGTCGAACAGCCTTCTATTAACTATCAAATATTATTAAATTAAATATTAAATAACAAACAAGTGTCTCTCAGAGATTAGGTCAAGGATTTTTATGCAGTACAGTGGCAGATTATTAATTAAATTAGTTGAGCTGTTTTGTTGGATTTAGGTGGATTGATTTTTTTTTATTAGTTTTTATGCAATTTTGGTTTTCTATAGTTTGAATTCATGTTACATTTTTCGTGTGCAACTTTTAACATCTTAGGACCATTTTAGAAATAAAAGAAATAAAAGTGGTCTCACTTTAACATTAGGGTTTTGGTTGTGGGTTATTGAGGTTTCATCTTGTGTGGTTGCTTTGTATAAATCTGACATAGTCGACTAGTTAATTGGCTATACAGCATAGTTATCCCTTAGTGGATGTTGGCAGCTCATCAAAACGTTTAAGTTATTGTTTCTCTTTTGAAATTGTACATGGTTCAAGAAAATTCATGCCAATTTTTGCTCATGCTAAAGTCATGGATGGCTTCTTTTATTTTAGATTATGAAAAAAGAAAGCAGAAGCACTTTAAGTTAAAAACTATTGTTTTATGAATAAATAATAAAAATTATTACTCATTACTAATTTATGATTAAGGGCGTTTTTTAAAGTAATCCTTCTTTTTTTAAATATTGAGGTATTATCGTATCGTGAGTTACATCCCTACTTCATACAAACTGAATGACACTGAATTAACATATTCAAATGTATAGCTATGTAATTTATATTTAATGAAAAGATAAATGTAATAATGCTTTTCATTCAACCAAGAAAGGCAAACACTTGCTGGAAAAGCTAGGAGCCAGAGGTTAATGCTGTGTGTGTGTGTGTGTGTGTGTGTGTGTGTGTGTGTGTGTGTGTGTGTGTGTGTGTGTGTGTGGTGTGAGCTACTTGCCTTTTGAGCAAGACAGCTTTTTGTAAGACATTTCAAGGTTCTGCATTATTAACCAAGTGCAAGTCAATGATTGATGAGGAACACACCCTTTTTTTCCTCCTGTCAAGAGGTTACCACCAAGCAACGGTCACATCTAGCCATAGAGCTGGCAGATGAAATATTAAGGGGGCACAGGTAGCGAGCGGCTACGTCATTGCCAACTACTATTCAGACACAACGCAGGAGTGTCTGACATGACCCCCTCCAAGGCAAAACAGTGAACACAGCTGGATATACCCCTTGGCACCATAAAAGAGAACTGTAAGGAAGCTCTTGGCCTCAAGGGGGATGACCAGAGAGATCATGACACTTGTTCCTTTAAATTCAAAGCTTTGTAAAGTGGTTAACCATACAGGGAATCCGAGGTGGGAAGCTTATCGCATGCTGGGGATCAAATAACATAGTGTCAGTAGTATTCGTGCATCTCAGCATGTGAAGGCATGCAATGAAGAGTAAACTGGGGTTATGAGGAAATCTCTGAGCACTGTTTATGATGCATTATCCCAGAGCCTTCATACATCAAAGGAAAATCCCCCCTTGGATTTAATGCAGCTCTGCTTCTTCCATGAGGCATTTCTATCCTGTTTGAATGGCTGGACATGTGTGTCTCTGGAACGGAACCATTGTCCATGATTCTAACTTTATGTCTTAAAAATAGATGAATATTATCACAAGAATAAGAGACAAATCACCAAATAACAAAATTGTCTCGGAATGCCAGTTGCATTCCAAATATCTTCTCTATGTTTTCTGTCAGTGGGGATTTTCCTTGAAATATAAGCTCTTTTCTACAGTGTGACAGCCAGAAGTGATGGACTAACTGGACTGAAACTAAACCTAGAGAAAAGCACAGCGTTTTCTCTCTCAACCATCAATGTCTCGACTAAATGTTCAAAGGCTGTAGAATTCTGCATCATTTCCAGTGGTACATTAAAAAAAAAAAGGTTCAAATTCCTCACGTTCTGTTCTGTCTTTTTTGATACTTTGTCACCATGTCTTGCAAACTAGTCATGATGATGATGGGTGGCGGGACAGACAAGAGTAGAAAACAACAAAAGACAGAAAACAGAAACAAAAAAACACAAAATAAGAATTAAGTCATAAACAATACATAAAATGTGAATGATGCTTAAACATATCCTCATAATTATGGATGTCATGGTAGATGGTGTGATAACCCAGTTTTCCTTTTGGCAGAGTAACTATACTATAAGTATGCATCATGGTTTTAGGGGCACTAACTCAGTATGTCACCTAATCCTGATCTTGTGTCACGCATCAGATTGGAAAAGCCTTCCAGAGCATATTCTAATGACTCACAGAGCTGTTTACTGCTACTGTAAGAGGGAGGAACAATCAGCAAGGCTCAGCAGGCATCTCAGAGAGTGTAAACATGTCCTTAAAAGGCACCCCAGAGGGAATACAGGACTTTTGGTGCCAGAACTATTTCTTGACAAACAACAACTTTTGTGTCCATCCAGCACTTCAGAGGAGCATTTATGGCTATAGTGCGAGTTGCTGGTGAGCACAGGTTGATGTTTTGGTCTCTGTACAGACAAGATGGCACCAGGCAACCTCACTGTGATGACAGGACTCCAGGAATCCTGTGTACCTGGCTGTTTTTCACCAAATCTCTGTTCCACACACAGATATAAGACTGTTATCGATCTTCCCAGCCCACTCTTTACAACAACTTTTTGGAAGGCAGATACAACAGAAAGGAGACAACACGTTATTATTTCACTGTTTCATTATTTTCAGAATGAGGATTTATATTGAGGAGTGTTACAATCGATTATCTGAAAAGATGGGACTTACAAATATACATATAATACACTACATAAAGTCAGATGCTGCAAAATCCAGATGTTTTGTCTACTTACTCTGACGGCATAGTGTTGCTTTTTCAAAATTTGGATAATTGCAGAAGGCGAAGGGAAATTGCAACGCATTCTCAACAAATTCTGAGAATTAAAAATGCACAAAACTGTTCAGCAGTTCTTGCATAGTACTAGGGATTTGGTCACAATCACACACAAAAAAAGGTAGTGATATATCCTACAAGAAGCTGTGAGTAACAACATATTAGTAAGAATAACATTCTATTTAATATCTCTCATAGAATATTCATTCCAGCGTGAAAATTCATTCTTGACTTTGGGAACAGTAGTTTGACGATCTTAAATCAAGGTCCACCTGCTAGCTTTTCTGGCATTTCAACTGCATCTCATGGTCTTTATCAGCAAATGGAGTTTGGACTGCCACAGTACCAACTGAGAGTTTTGTGAGATGTCTCAATGACAATTAGAAAAAGCCATTAAGAAGAATTTGAACTAAGATTTTTTGGGGGGCACTAGTGTCCTTTAATACAGTAAAGATTGGATGCCACCTATGTAAATAGTGCCTGTCTAGTAGCTCAATTATTTCTTGGGTAAAAGCAAATATTTCTGGCTTCCTTATTGTTTACACTCTGTTTCATAATATGTCTTCCACTTCCAGGAACTTCAAGAAGCTCCAAACCTAGAAGTACATATTTTCTGTACCTGTTGATAAGGTCTTCATTGTCATCACTCTCCATCTCATCCTCAATGGCTGCCTGGAGGTCACCAATCCTTTTGAAGGCCAGTTTGAGGTCTGCCTGCAGGCTCTGATTAGCAGCCTCTAAACTCTCAATGTCCATTTCCTGTCAATAAGACAAGAGTCAGCTGATCAGGACCAAAGGTTGATTAGTTCAATACCACTGATTTATTATTGTCTTGTAAAATGCCAGGAGAGTCTCACTGTACTGCTTGCTCAGTGATCACTGTTAGTAAGTTGTCTCATTACTGTCTGTCACAGTCTTACCAGTTCATGTTTTTTGCGGCTGGCCTCAGCTTCCTTTTTAGCCAGTTCACCCATCTCCTCTTTAACATCACGAATCTGTCTCTGCAGACGTTTGTTCTGCTCCTTCTCTCGGTTCTCGCTGCTGCTGCGCTGGTCTCGTTCCTCCGTCAGCTTCTCTAGATTCTCTTTAAGACGAGCTACAAGGCTCTGCGCATTAAAAGAGACAAGGTTCAACAATATGGTCAAATTAATATCATATGTGACACATTGTAGAGTCAGCTATAAAGTACACAAAAATATGTACTGCATAAAAACTGGCAGCCCCCCTTCACTGAGGCCAGTCTGGGTAGTGGGGGTGCCAAACCCAAGGGCTCCAAAGAAAAAGCATACAGGATCAAATGAAAAGTTTAACCTGGTTCAACTTTTGCTGGTCAGCAACAAGACATCATCTAGCAATTTGCTGAGATGGCAAACATGTACAAGCATACAGTTCTTTTAGATAAGTTCAGCTGTACCCCGATCTCTCCAACCAAGTCTTCTAGAAATCTGGGTAGCATGATTGATGACCAACTAATTTCATTGAGCATGCTGCATCTGTCACTCAACCATGTTGCGTTGCACTACATGAACAACAACTAAATATGCTGCTCAATTCATTCAACAGCTTCTGCTGGATCCACTGTGGTTTGGATAGTACTTCATTTCTATGTTGCATTGGACAAAAGCATCTACTAAATGAATGAATGTACTGTTAATTTAAGATTTATTTATGCAGTGCAGTGGTGAACACTTATGAAGTACATTTACTTTATGTACCAAAGTACAGTTTTCATTTATTTTTACTCCACTACTTTTGAAAGACAAATATTGAGACTACTGAAATTGCTTTTCTTCTCTAAAACGCAATAGCCCATATGCTGTGGCCACCACACAAGAAAATCTACTCAGTTAATTACTGCTCATAAGAATCATGTTAAGTTAATAAATCATGGTCAGTGATGAATATGTATTGTTGATCAGTATACTTGGGTCTGTCCAATATTTGTTGAGACTTTTTTCTTTAAACCAAAGTGGTGGTCAAACTGTCTTACAGTGCAGTACCATAAAGCCCTTCCGCTAGCATGGTTAAAAAAAAATCTGAATAATGCTGCATACACAAGAACAGAACGATAAAATTAGATGACGAGAGAATACCAGCAATGATAGCAGTAGATGGCACAGGTGTCCAAAGTTAACTTTTTGCCTTCATCGGCAACAGAATTTACAACCAGATGTTATGTTGCTCCCTCACACAAGGTGAAAACACAGGCAATCTGAACAACAAGCAAATAGCTTTGGTGCAGCAACATCCAGAATCATATGGATGGCATCCTGCTGACATGTTTTTTGTTACTGTTGTCTCTGTCTCTTTTTCAGACAAACATACACAAGGGTTACATCAAATGCAATTCTCCTTTCATATCCATGTTGGAAATGAAAGAATTACGTTACATTTTAAATTTATCATTCATATTAACTTTGCAATAGAACATTAAGAGAAAGGTGCAATTTATAGTTACATGCATTACTAGAATAATTATGTAAAGACACAAAATAATTCTATTTTATGTATTTTATTCCATTCTTCAGTATGACATTACCACGGCAACATATCCCCATACAGGTTTCATTTTGCCGTCCTGCAATTCTGTCAAATTGTTTGTTTTTCAAAGGCCCTGAAATAATATGAATACATGCCTGTGGTGGTTGATTGAGTTTAGATACGAGCGTAAGACTTCCACAGAACCAAGTCAGAACTACTGACAAGCAAGTTTGTGTCAATATCATTCTGGAATGGTGCACAACATTTCATCACACACTGGCCTGCAAAACTCTGGGCACCCGTGAATCAAAATTTATTTTATTGTAAATAACCAAGTGGGTGAAAGGTGACCTGATTACAGCATGAAGTTAAAGAGGACATTTCTTTAATATTTCAAGTAAGATTACCTTTTTAGTTCCATCTTTTAAACTTTTAATAACAAGAAAAATGGAAATGGGCCCAAAGCAAATGTTTGGGCACCTTGCATGGTCAGTACTTTGTAACACCCCCTTTGACAATTATCAGAGCTTGTAAAGGATTTTTTTGACCAAAAGGCTTCCAGTTCTGTCGGAATCTTGGGTCCTCCTGCATGCACTGCCCTTTTGAGGTCTAATCACAAATTTTCAATGATGTTTACATCCAGGGACTGTGAAGGCCACTGAAAGATCTTCAGCTTGCGCCTCTTGATGTAGTCCATTGTGGACATTGAGGTGTGTTTGGGATCATTACCCTATTGCAGAATCCTCCCAAGTCTGTCCATACTGTCCATACTATAATAATAAATGTAGTGAATACTTTGAAGGAATTTAATAAAAAGTATTAAGTGTATATTCTGGCGAAATGGAAGTCATCACCATACTGGCATGTATAATTCCAGTGAATAGTTTCCAGGGAGAAACATGCTGTCTACACTTAGAGACTGCTTTTACAGAGGAGTACAGAGGACTGATAGAGAGCTTCATCACATGGTGCAACAACAATCACCTGAAGCATCAGTATCAGCAGAACCAATGAGCTTGTGGTGTACTACAATGCTTCAAAATATGGATGCTGCTGCAAAGACGCTGCAACACTGCCAACTACTGAATATGGATGGAAACAATGCAGGATTTGAAATACTAACAAAAATAAATAAAACTAATCTGTCTGCAAATGATTTACAAAGAAATAAATACATTCAACATGTCTGTTAGAGCTCAAGGATGCAAACAATGTTTTGGTGAATGGAAACATTTCAGTTTCAACAAAATCACACGCTGCAGTAACAAATAATGCTGTGTTATTTGTTACTATTATTGTTTGTGTATTTTTTGGAAACAGTAAATTTGAAAAGGGGAATAATGGCGTCTGAAGTGTGTAATAATTATGGATTGTGTTGTGAAAATAATTTCATTCTGATTTTATTTGTATTGAAAAACTAACTTAACACTATATCCACTTTGTTGAGTTCATAAATCTTTTGAACAGTTAGTTCATTATAATATTGATGCTGATCTTAGTCTATTGTGTTCTTTTTAATGGCAGTTTGTATTTTTGCAGAAACCAAATTTTGAAAATGTTACATGTTTTGAATGTTTTGCCCTTTTTTCCATTCAAAAGGCTTCCAGTTCTGTCGGAATCTTGGGTCCTCCTGCATGCACTGCCCTTTTGAGGTCTAATCACAAATTTTCAATGATGTTTACATCCAGGGACTGTGAAGGCCACTGAAAGATCTTCAGCTTGCGCCTCTTGATGTAGTCCATTGTGGACATTGAGGTGTGTTTGGGATCATTACCCTATTGCAGAATCCTCCCAAGTCTGTCCATACTGTCCATACTATAATAATAAATGTAGTGAATACTTTGAAGGAATTTAATAAAAAGTATTAAGTGTATATTCTGGCGAAATGGAAGTCATCACCATACTGGCATGTATAATTCCAGTGAATAGTTTCCAGGGAGAAACATGCTGTCTACACTTAGAGACTGCTTTTACAGAGGAGTACAGAGGACTGATAGAGAGCTTCATCACATGGTGCAACAACAATCACCTGAAGCATCAGTATCAGCAGAACCAATGAGCTTGTGGTGTACTACAATGCTTCAAAATATGGATGCTGCTGCAAAGACGCTGCAAACTGTAAAACATGGATGCCTCACAGACATCTTAAACATGGCAGCACAGAAAATTTGTACAGTCACCTCAGTTTCGAGGTGAACACGCAAGATTAGTGTCACCAATTCAGAATCTGACCAAATGTGAAATATGGTCACAATCTCCCCTTCTGATCCTGAGTTATGGTGTTGAATAATGGACAGAAAAGTATCTTTGCAGAACATTATGATGTCACAGTTTAGTTGACCTTTGGGATACAAAATGTCATCACTTTATGTTTACCTATGAGATGTGTGAATGTTTGTTAGACTTAGTGTCTGAATTCTTCTTGAGTTATGGCCAAAAATGTGTTGTGTAGTCACAGTGAGCTTGGACCTTTGACTACCAAAATGTAATCAGATCATCCTAAAGCCCAAGTAAACATTTATGCCTAATTTGGAAAAAAAAACAAAAACCCTCAAGGCGTTCCTGAGATATTATGTTCATGAGAATGAAACATACGGACAGACAACCGGAAAACATAATACCTCCAGCCATGGCTGTTAGACATAAGAGTCCTTGTGAGCTCATTGCATGCTATTAATTATTAAACTGAACCTGCAAAACTTAACACATTTTATTACTGGGCAAGATAGGATTTGAATTTACCCCTGGGAGCATGCAGATGGTAAATCTTTTCCTACACTGGTACTTTTTGCCGAAGGCAAAATCTGAAAGCAATTTGAAAATGATAGAATAACAAATGGTACTGTCAAATGAGAGTAATTCAAACTAGAGGACAGAGTAAAGCAGGGATGGCAGCAGTCTGAAATTTTATGGAACTACAGTACATCCTCACGTAGTGCCATCTGTAGTTGATCTCTGACCCCTGCAGTGCATTTCACCCTTCCACTAACCTCTATCCATGTCTTCCACATGTTGGAGCTTTGACTCGACTACCACCACCAGCACTCCACCTGTCTTTAGCTCTCACCTCCAGGCGTTTGACCTGAGTCTTCTCAAACTCCAGCTTGGTCTCCAGTTCACGGTTCTTGGCCTCCTGCCGGCTCACAAGGGATTTCTCCACCATGGACTGCTCCTGGAACTCCAGCTGGCTCTGGAGGGCTTGCATCTAAGATAAAAAGATACACATATATATGTCACTATATCCATGAATGGCACCCATTGGTTGGAATGAAATCAGAGCTTTTTGTCTCAATTCAAAGCTTCTCATCACAAACTGTACACATTCTATGTGGAGTTCTACAAGGCTCTGCCCTGGGTCAACTACTTTTCATTTTATGTGTTAAGACTGTCATTTTCAACGCTATGCAGATGACACCCAATTCTATATAGCTGTTGATTCTTTGGAGCTGAGTCCCTTTCATTCCTTTAAAAATTGCATCTTTGACATTGATTGTTTGGTGACCTAAAATTTCCTCCAACTAAAGGGCAAAACAGAAACTGTAATTATTGGTCCAATAGAGGGAACTGTATAATTTACTACACTCTTGCAGCACACTACAAGACAAAAGTCTTTAGATTTTCATTTCCACCAATTTCTACGGTAGCTGATGTTTTGAGATTTAAAATTTCTTTCTTTTTTTCTGAAGGAGCTAATCCCCTGCTGTGTCTGGTTGGTTGAAAATCTTTAGCATCTTGGGCCACAATGGCACAAGGTAGAGCACTTGAAGTAAGGAATCACACAAAGTCACTGCGCTCTTCACATTTTTACATTGCTGTTTGTGTGTGGATTAAACAAAGATGTAATTACTGGGCTTTAGAGTTGTTGGTAGTATTATATCTAAACTGTCTTTATAATATGCTGTAACACTCAGACATGAGAGTGTGTCAGTCTCTACATCTCACTTAGAGAAAAAGTGAATAAGCCATTTTCCCTTAATGTTGACCAAAATGAAACATACATTTGGAAATCAAGCTAATGCTATTGAATAGGAAACAAGGTATTGTCAAAACACAGGTTTTATATTCCTAAACGCAGGGAACAATAAAAACTTGGTTTGGTATCGGTACTGAATCAGGACAGGTACAGTATAGAACATTTTCCATTGATATTGACATTATGAGACTGACACTGTCACACAGCTATCATAGGGTTCTAAATTCTCGAGGCAACAATAACTTATCTAATCAATCAATATATAGTAAATCCTGAAAGATCAACATATTCAGATTTTCTGTCCAAAAGCAGAAAAATATTTAGTTCACTTTCATTAAAAAAAACAAACAAACAAAAAAAAAACAATCTTCACATTTAAGAAGCTGTAACCAGCTTATGATTGGCTTTCTTGCATGAAACGTTAGACATAATCAAAGTAAAAAATTACACACAAAAAATAAAGGTAAGTGTTCTTGAACCTTTTTAAAGTACCATCATGATCCTGGTTCTAAAAGGTTACACTTTGGAGTTCCAAAGCATCCAAAAGTCAGAATCAGTACAACTGAACTAAATACAGAGAAAGAAACACAGTCCAATGAGAGATTGTTTCTGTCTATTTTAACATTTTAATGTAGTGCTGTGTGTGCACTCTAGTTACAAAATGAGCAACAGCTGTCCCAATGATAACTTTAAATAGTTTACACAGAATAGAATTGTGAGGGCTGGTGCTTTCATGAATGGCATCAGACTCAAACAAGCCAAATTTCCCTCTTTTGCATTACAGCATTTTGGTGGTCAGTTATCTGGTAAACAAACAAATGCTGTTTTCTAAGTAACTGCTAAGCATCAATGCTCTCTCTGAAATAACATCAGGACTGGATTCTAGTTCACTAACTTTGCGCAACTGGTTCCCTCCTCTTGTTAGACATATAGTTTTTAGTGCTGTCAAAAATATCGTGTTATTAACGTGTTAATGCAAGTCAATTTTAACGGTGTAATTTTTTTTATCGCGCAATTAACACTCTGTGACCTAGTGAACTTGTAGTTTTTTATAAGCTGTGGCCACTGCTAGTAACGTTACAAAAACTACAGGATCCAATTGTAAACCGGAAACAAAACAATAGGCACGCCCCACGCACGTGTTTGGTCTTGTCTGCTCACTAGCTGTGAAAGAGTAGGCTACTGGTTTGTGTGGATGTCAAGTGCGAAACGCAGGAATGGATGTGAACAAGATTCTGAATGGAAAGTTTAGTTTCAAAAAGTTGCCAAATGGGTCGACTGACAAGACCAAAGTTATCTGTGTTTATTGTCGGTGTGAACTAAATTATCACCACAGCACATCCAGTCTGAAATACCACTTAATGGCCAAACATATGGTGAATGCGAATTCTCTGCCGCCTTCTTGTCAAAACCAGGCGACAATGGATGGCTTTCGACAGAGACATATGGATACCGCAACTAAGAACAAGCTTACTGCAGCCATAGCCAAGTAATGTTCATTCTTTCTGGAGAGAAATAAGAGGCTGGGTTGATAAGCCTCTGGTGAACAAATAGAAGAGCATTATAGTCTGACTGCTTGTATGTTCAAAGGAAACTTAAGAAAGGAAAGTTTAAGCCATGGTTTAACTGCATAGCCTGAGTCCTAGTTTACAATGATGTCCACTTTGTAACTTTATTTTGTATCACCCTATTTTGATCCCTTTGAAAGGGTTGTTGAAGGGACTTTTTTGTAACCAAGTATTTATTTATTTTTGTCATCTGTTTATTGACAGTGTTAAATTGTGTGAGATTTGATTCATTCAAATGTGAATGACTGCTCAAAGTGAGAATGTTAGTGTGAAATATGACACTACATGTTGCTGTTTTCAATAAAAAAACATTTGCACAAAGCAAGCCTATCCACTTTTCCATGTTGATAACAGCATTAAAATGATAATTAATGGGACATTTAAAATAGCTAAAAATGTGTGATTAATTTGCGATTAATCGCGAGTTAACTATGGCATTCATGAGATTAATCGCAATTAAATATTTTAATCGATTGACAGCACTTATACTTTTTAAAGATGGAAGAGATGTGAGGTCCAACTTGTTCTACACTGTGAAATCTCTCCCTTCCTGTTCCTGTGTGTTCAGAGAAACTGCTTTTAACTGGCTATCCTTGTCACATCAGTGCTATGCTAAGAGTTTAAAACCAGCATCTACCTTCTCTTGAACCTCCTGCTTCTCCTTGAGGGCATCCTCCAGCTGGGCTTGGAGGTCACTGATCTGAGCCAGGTTCTGTGCCAACTGAAACCACGCAAACACAGGAGAGAAGAAAAGTCAATGAGCAACATAATACTACAAGTATGCAGACTATACATACTATATAGCCAAACCGTATAGCTAATCTTTTGCTAAAAAATAATATGAAGTTTGAGTACAATATGATGACATTACAGTGACATTAACCAGACAGATACTTCTTATCTGCTAGAAAGACCTTTTTTAATCTGGTGAAAGCATATCAGTATATCTCATTTCAAAGTGACCTGTGAAAAATATTTGAGATGAGGGCTTTTTTTCACAGTAGATGAAGCACTCTGCTGCAGTGACTACCACAAGGAGTTCAGCTGCCTCAATTTAGACAAGAAGGATGGATTAATTTGGAGCCAGTGGAAGCAGATCACACATCATTTGATCAGCAATGTAAAGGAAGCCATTTTACTCCACTTTCATCACCACTTGCGGCATGGGAGTGGGGTGGGGGGGTGTTAAACAATATAATGTAAAACCTGATCTTGGGAAATTATTAACTTGAGATGTTTTACACGATATGGTGGTAGACAGAGCATTACAATATCTTACTGATTTTTCTCTTTTTTTTTTTTTTTCCCCAAATTTTTGTTTTTAATTAAAAATCAGTCATCAGCCAGCCAATGTCATCCAACTGTTATGTGATGGATGAATCAGTATTTTTGCTGACATCCAATATTAGTTGTAGCAATGATCAATACTGCACTGGTTGTATATGGAAATCCCTGAAGGTTGTCTCGGGAGATTCTGACCTCGAATGATACTGTTCTTTTAGAGGGTCCCGGTTTAATTTATCTTGTGCATACAGAAGAGGACACTTGGGCCATGGGATACACAGACAGATGAATATTTTTACACTATTCCAATGATTTAAAGGTGGCAGTAACGTGCCAAGATATGCTGCAATGTGCCAGCAAAGGCAGGGAAGAACAAGACTGCCAACTACTGAATATGGATGGAAACAATGCAGGATTTGAAATACTAACAAAAATAAATAAAACTAATCTGTCTGCAAATGATTTACAAAGAAATAAATACATTCAACATGTCTGTTAGAGCTCAAGGATGCAAACAATGTTTTGGTGAATGGAAACATTTCAGTTTCAACAAAATCACACGCTGCAGTAACAAATAATGCTGTGTTATTTGTTACTATTATTGTTTGTTTATTATTGTGTTCTTTTTAATGGCAGTTTGTATTTTTGCAGAAACCAAATTTTGAAAATGTTACATTTTTGTTATTACCGTGTACTTCACACCCCCAAATTACAAAGCAATATTACATTCAGCCCCAGCCAGGGAGACAGACAGACATCATTTTAGAAATCAACTACTGGTTGTGAAGAGTTTGGAATTGTAAAATGCAAAGATATGAAGACATAGGAGCATGCAACTGAAAGTAGTAGCACCAAGTAGTTTACAGTGTTGATCAGTGTTTCGAAATGTTTATATCCTCTCTACCACTCACATTCACATCCCCTACTCTGTCATTCTCCACAGCCTCTGCTGAAGCCTTGAAATGCTGAGCTTGCAGTGTAAACCACTTGGACTCTGAACCTCCATCTGCTTTCTACAGGTTATACCAGTTAAAACCTTATGCTGGACTCTGAAGATACAATATACATGAATATCTCTGTGGACCTACACAGAGAAGAGTGTGATGGGCAACCATAGGTCGCAGGGTCAAAGAACATGTTGTGTGGACCTGCGCATCAAACAAGTTGATTGATTGATTTAACTCCTGTTAGGGGCAGGGTTTAAAATAGAGACAAACATCTGAGTTTTACATGCATTTGAATGTGGGAATGGACCATGTTCAAGCTACAATGGGGTGCTTAGTTTCTTTTCAAATAGATGGACTTTTAGAGTTTTAACAAACGGACTGTGTGTGATGTGCTTCATTTTTCACCTGTAAATGTCAAAGTAAGGTACAAATGAGTTGTGAGATGAAATGCAAAAGGCAGACACATTAGAAAGTGAATGACAAAGTGACCTTTAAAATCCTTTTTAACATTCTTTTTGCTATAAATAAAAATAAATGTGGTAATTTCATGTTACAAATAAAGAATGAATTGATTAATAAATAATAACTAACAATGTAAAGAATAAATCTTCAAAAAGAAATGAAAGTGTTAATTGGCCAATGTAATTTTGGGGGCTATAATTAGTGACTCGAGAGGAGAGGAGAAAACTAGACCTGTGCCACAGCAGCTTTGTGTTTCTTCATCAGCTCGTTTAGATCCTCCTGGTCCTCCTCCATTCTTGACTGCAGGTCATTCTTCTCTCTCTGCAGACGACTCAGCTGCTCCTCCAGCTGATGGACAGAGGGCAAGCCAAAGAGAATATTGTAAATAGATCAACCTATGCTGTGTGGCCTCTATTTCAGACAAAGACAAAGGAGAGCAGCTGGTTCTCCCACCAAAACCTTCATAACAGATATGAAATAAACTTAATTGCCACAAGCAAATCTCTGTGCTTCACACAGGGTCAAGCTGTCTACATATTTTGTTAAACCAGTCAAATGCTTTGGCAGCACAGCACAATTTGAAGCAGAAATTCACTCAAAGTTTTTTTGTTTTTTTTTTTCCATAAAATTGATACAGTACCTTTTGAGATGTGACACCAATCGCAGTCATATATCGAGGATCGTGAAAAGTAACATCTTTCTATTATCATCATTTAACAAGTTGTAGTAGAATACAGCAGTATAAACAATGTTTTCTTGAACATGACCATGATTAAAATTTGAACATCTGATTAACCACAATGCAGCACCAGTAAGGAAGGCTTCTGAGAGCCAAGCATCTGCCTGTCTGCTGAAGAGACATAAACAATATAATTTACCACAGCCAACCAGATGAGAAATGAAGAGCCACCAGTCTCAAAATTTAAACTGGACTCGAAGTAACTTTCCAGTCACAACACTGTCATAGCTGATATAGTACATCACTGTATGTATTAGTGAACTCACTGAGTAGCAACACATAAGTAATATCAATGTGTTGTTTTGTGCTTCAGTTTCAGATCAACAATGATCAACAAACATCAACATCAAGTCTGGTTGGTAAAAGTATTACAATTCAATCTTAAAATCACTCGGGTGTAATATTTAAACTCCATCCCCATAAACATATCCACATTTTATAAAAAATAACTGGGTAACCAAAAAAGGGTCCCTAAATATAAAGTAGGGATAGTGATAAGATACATACAATACAAGATATCACCACAGTTCTGGAATGGATCAATGCACATTCGCTGTGACTCAACTGTGGCAGAACATAAAACTTACAAACCAGTCATTACCAGTTCTGTCAGTTAGCTGGTGTAGGATACAATGTCATCTCATTCAGCACTGACTGGGTCTTTATCTTGTTTTAACAGCACGTGACAGGTTTCTTACCAACTGATAACGAGACATTATTCTAGTTTAAATAAGATGTGTTTACAATACCATATGATTATGTGAAAAATTAGTCGTGGTAATATCTCGTGATTCACTGTTAAACAAGAAATGTTTTGGGAAAAAAAAAACTTGTGTGTAGTAACAACAAGAAAACTTAAACTTACATAACTCATAACACTTGAAGGATCTTGTTAAAACAGAATATTTTCTTGTTCTAACTAGAATTTCTGTTTTTGTCATGGTGGATAGAGCTCTGGGCAGTCTTATTTTCAAGGGATACATTCTGTCAAAGCCTCCCATCATGGACAAAAACATTTCTTGAAAAAAATCATCTTCACAAATTTCACACTCTTGAACTGTTAAATGAGGCTCTTGTACTACTTTGTAGTACTTTGCATATGAATGACCCACCACATTATCAGTACTATTATTATTCATTCAAGACTACAGTTTAGTCATTTGTGTCCAAAAAATAGTTTTTTATGTCACACCCTCTGGGCACTGTAATATCACATTAATGTCTAATTCAGACTTAGAAGTGCATATAGAAATGCAGAAATATTTTCTAGTCACACTTGTGTGGCTATCTTTATATTTTCCTTGTACCATCAGCAGTTGTATAATACAAGTCTGATGCTGTGCTTTGACTTGGTAAGTCTGCCACTCTATGCACAAGCAGAGGCCTGAGGAGAACCCTGATCACAGGGACCAACAATGATTATTTAAGTTTCCAGTCATAACCAAGATATCCAATTAGAGAATAAAAGCCAGCAGCGACTGCTTCGTACCTTTGGCTGAGGCGAGGGACTGTGCAAAAGTAATCCTATTTCTGTAATAACTGGGATAATATACAGAAAAGGGAGAGAGGTGCACAGCTATGGATTAATAAATTATGATTAATGTGCCTATGTGAAAAGGCTAATAAGTCCATTTGCAAATATTGAGTAGATGAGAGACGTGTGGGACAGGCAGAGCTGATACTGGTTGCATTCATCTTCTTAAGAAATAGTCCAACAGGATGTAGAATGAATCCAAATCATTGAATCAAAAGACAGCTTCAAAGTATGGATTTTGATTGTGATTTATTTGATTTCTTTATTCCTTATATATTTTTATTAATACCTCCCCCTGCTGAGGTGTACCAATGTGTACTTCAGTAATGTGTGAAATCTGGGGCAAATTCATTTACCCATCACACTTTCCTTTTTTAGACCCACCGTTGGCCTCACAGAGGGCTGATATAAGCTTTGAAAGCAGCTCTATCCTAAAAGATGACCTGATTTCCAAACTGCATAAAGTTAAAGATGACAATTTTCTTTAATATTTTAAGCAAAAATGACTTTTTTACTTACATCTTTTCCTGTTTCAAAATAATGAAAAAGGAAAGGGGCTTGAAACAAAAGTTTGAACACCCAGCAAGGTCAGTACTTAGTAACACCACCTTCACCCAACCTGCTCACTGCAGCCAATGAGCAAAGAATGTACTGTAAATTCATCAGCCCATAGGACTTGTTTCCAAAACATATCAGGCTTGTTTAGATGTTCCTTTGTGAACTCTGGTGTTGAATTTTGTGGTGAGGAAACATCTTGGAAGGTCTCTTGTCGGGAAGGTCGTTCGCAGTCAAATGGGGATTTTGATTAGCCTTTCTAGCAATCCCACAGGTAGTTCTTTTGGAAAGTTTTTTGGTCTTCCAGATCTCAAACTTGGATGTAATCCATCCATCTGTCCATCCATCCGTCCATCTTTTAGTACTTTCTGCACCTGACCTGCAGCTGTGTCAACTAAAATACACAGTCAAAACTCTTCAAGATGCCACGTTGTCTTATTTAAAGTTTCATAATGTGTTCAAGCGACTATCATGGGCAGGACAGAAAACACAAGCAGATTAAACCTCACTGATACAGAGAGTAAGATTTAGGGTACATGAATAGTTGGAGAAATGTGGACGTGAAGAAGGAAAAAAGGCAGTTTGACAGACATGTGGAAACAGATTGCAATAGTAACAGGGCATAGAGTAAGAAATGGCATGCCAAAAGGACAGAGAACTATAAAGGGTCATAAAAGACAAACTAAAGATGTAAAGAAAGAGGTACAGACAGAATAAAGAGAACTGTGTGTTTCTGCAAAGAAATAAGAAAGGTCCTGCTCCAGAAATTTGGAAAATATGGTAGAAGTAAAAAATGTCGAACTCTTGTCCTCTAAGCCCTCATCTCTGGCTAAAGGCAATGATTTGACAGATCAGCTGCTGCCCTGCTATCACCGCAAATGGTGCAGCATTATAAAAGCCTCAAAAACATTAGTGATCACCACTGATGATCATGTCCAAATGTTGTGACAGCTTCAGCTTTTTGCTCTTTTAACAATGATGTGTCGTAAACTTAATCATAAACTTGATCATATCTGCTGCCTATTATTGTGTCACTCCAGGAAACTTGTTTGAAATGCTGCTTTTAAAGGCCAAGAGGAGGATCCAGACAGCTGTACTGACCGCCTGTTTGGTTTTGGAGATGTCCTCCATCTGAACATGAAGATCTTCAATCTCCACCTCCATGGACTTCCGAGCTTTAACTGCAACTGAACAGGTGAAGCCGGACTCCTCCAGCTGGAACAGACACGAAAAGGTAGGAAAATGTATCAGCTCAGTGACCTCAGAGTGACTTGACCAAATGTACTTAGTCAATACTACAGTATGTACACTGACTATATTTACTTATACTATCCATTGGTCGTGGTGTGTGTGTGTGTGTGTGTGTGTGTGTGTGTGTGTGTGTGTGTGTGTGTGTGTGTGTGGATTTTGAGACAATGGGTCCCAACTAAAAACCTGTCTGACAATATTTGCTCAGACTTCTTTGCCTCCTCTGTGTTGCTGGTGCAGTAAGTTTACATACATGCACTGGTGTTTTCATGGCTCTACCTGGTTCTTGAGCTGGGCGATCTCCCTCTTGCTGGGTGCGTTGTTCTTTATGTGGTCCAACATGATCTGGGCATCAGCCAGCAGAGCCTTGGTTCTCTTCAGGTCTTTCCTCAAACGCTTCTCAGTTTCTAAGTCATCACCTCTCACCTGGGAAACAAGTACAGCAAGGCTCAGTGACTCAAGTGATAATCTCAGGGAATAGTCATGTACTCAGTTGAATTCTACACCGATCCATAAATTATTATTTTGGTTTCTGCAATCAATCCTGATTACAAATACAGGTCCGTATTACTAAATAAAACAATAAAAGTATTAGGGTCTTATTTTGTTTCTGACTTTTAAGGTTATTGGTGTTAGTGACTTCAGCAGGGCTGGGATCATAAATGTGACATGATTCGACTTGAAGACGCCTGAACGGATGCTCACTGGAAATATCTATGACTGGGACATTTTGCTTGGACATCCCTTTTTAAAGAGGTGAAATCTGTATTTTGTATCACTGATTTATTCATTATTTTTTAAAACAGGTCACAGTGCAATACTAGCTGCGTTTAACTGTCAGTCAGGAGAAAAGGTTTGTTTCAGATTGAAGCTGAAGGTTTTGTGATTGAGACATACTTTCGAGTAAAATGTTCTTCATTTCTGATGAGTTCTTCTGGCTGCCTGATAATAAAAACACTTGTATGTGTGTGTATGACACAATAAAATAACTAACTAATAAAAATAACAGTAAAATGAATAAAGTTAGGGCTGCACTGAATGTCATTCTGTAACATTGATAATGAAGCTTCAGCTTCACCCAAAAAAACAATTTGAATAAAGTGATTCATTGGAGTAAATGAGTAAAAGCCAAAGCTGATTTTTTGTTATTGTGCTTCCCATTAATAGAGGTGCATGCCTCCCTTTGTGTGCAGGAGGCAGGAGGACAAACACTTTTTTTGAGTCAACATGTTGTTTACAGGTAGAAGCAGAATATCTTTGTAAATGAAATTTTGTAATACAAAATTTCATTTACAAAGATTGGCAGGTTTATTTAGTTTAGATTTTCTTAGTTTCTCACCTGTTTTAGAAAGCCATGCCTTTGCTGTGAGTTTCACTGATCGTTTTCACAGAACAAAAGGATGTGGAGGATTCCCTCTCTACATATTTAGAAAACATTAATATCATAGTTTTCAAATGCAAGTATTAATGATAACCTCTGTTTTCATGTGCAATCGTCATTTTTAAATTAGTGTGTACGTATTGTAGATATTGTAAATTACCATAAGGTATATAACATTTGTGCAATATTTTTTATTCTTGTTATTTTTTTTATTTTTTGTCTTCTTGTCCTCTGACTTCTTGCACTCCGTCTTGTTGCTGCAACATGTGAATTTCCCCCATTGTGGGATAAATGAAGTCTATCTTAAAGGAATCAAAACTATGAATGAACACATGTGGAGTTATGTACTTAACAAAAAAAGGTGAAATAACTGAAAACATGTTTTGTATTCTAGTTTCTTCAAAATAGCCACCCTTTGCTCTGATTACTGCTTTGCACACTCTTGGCATTCTCTCGATGAGCTTCAAGAGGTAGTCAGCTGAAATGGTTTTCCAACAGTCTTAAAGGAGTTTCCAGAGGTGTTTAGCACTTGTTGGCCCCTTTGCCTTCACTCTGCAGTCCAGCTCACCCCAAACCATCTCGATTGGATTCAGGTCCAGTGACTGTGGAGGCCAGGTCATCTGCCGCAGCACTCCATCACTCTCCTTCTTGGTCAAATAGCCCTTACACAGCCTGGAGGTGTGTTTGGGGTCATTGTCCTGTTGAAAAATAAATGATCGTCCGACTAAACGCAAACCGGATGGGATGGCATGTCACTGCAGGATGCTGTGGTAGCCATGCTGGTTCAGTGTGCCCCAACAGTGTCACCAGCAAAACACCCCCACACCATCACACCTCCTCCATGCTTCACAGTGGGAACCAGGCATGTGGAATCCATCCGTTCACCTTTTCTGCGTCTCACAAACACACGGTGGTTGGAACCAAAGATCTCAAATTTGGACTCATCAGACCAAAGGACAGATTTCACTGGTCTAATGTCCATTCCTTGTGATTCTTGA
Source organism: Chaetodon trifascialis (assembly GCF_039877785.1). Taxonomy (NCBI): domain Eukaryota; kingdom Metazoa; phylum Chordata; class Actinopteri; order Chaetodontiformes; family Chaetodontidae; genus Chaetodon; species Chaetodon trifascialis. The sequence goes on along the minus strand of NC_092064.1, from coordinate 2,504,142 downwards.
CCCAAGCAAATCTCTTCTGCTTGTTGCCTCTCCTTAGCAGTGGTTTCCTAGCAGCTATTTGACCATGAAAGCCTGATTCGCGCACCTCCGTCTCCTCTCAACAGTTGTTCTAGAGATGGGTCTGCTGCTAGAATTCTGTGTGGCATTCATCTGGTCTCTGATCTGAGCTGCTGTTAACTTGCGATTTCTGAGGCTGGTGACTCGGATGAACTTATCCTCAGAAGCAGACGTGACTCTTGGTCTTCCTTTCCTGGGTCGGTCGTCATGTGTGCCAGTTTTGTTGTAGCGCTTGATGGTTTTTGCGGCTCCACTTGGGAACACATTGAAAGTTTTTGCAATTTTCCAGACTGACTGACCTTCATTTCTTAAAGTAATGATGGCCACTCGTTTTTCTTTAGTTAGCTGATTGGTTCTTGCCATAATATGAATTTTAACAGTTGTCCAATAGGGCTGTCGGCTGTGTATTAACCTGACTTCTGCACAACACAACTGATGGTCCCAACCCCATTGATAAAGCAAGAAATTCCATTAATTAACCCTGATAAGGCACACCTGTGAAGTGAAAACCATTTCAGCTGACTACCTCTTGAAGCTCATCGAGAGAATGCCAAGAGTGTGCAGAGCAGTAATCAGAGCAAAGGGTGGCTATTTTGAAGAAACTAGAATATAAAACATGTTTTCAGTTATTTCACCTTTTTTTGTTAAGTACATAACTCCACATGTGTTCATTCATAGTTTTGATGCCTTCAGTGAGAATCTACAATGTAAATAGTCATGAAAATAAAGAAAACGCATTGAATGAGAAGGTGTGTCCAAACTTTTGGCCTGTACTGTATGTAAAGGACATTTGAAGTGCTGTGAATGTGCAGAGGAAATTTACCAGATCAAGATAAATGCGTTGATTTGCTATTTCATACAAATAAAACCAGTTTGATAAAACTGAAACTTTTAATCTAGAGTGATTTCACCTCCAAATTCATTATCTAGAAGTGAACTGTGGGGAAAGTCCCACCAACATGTTTTTTACATCATCTCAGACTGTCCTAGCTTCAACAGAAATGGGATGTGTCTCTCTGTGTGCAGAGCAGTTACCTTGTCCTGTGCTGACAGAAGTTTGGATTCCAGCTCTCTCTTCTCTTTCAGTACCTTCTGCTTCTCATCATACTCTTCTTCAAGCTGGACTTCCATTTGCTTCAGCTGCACACACACAAAAACAGTGATGGAAATTAGTATATTCATAGTTCTGTCTGATTGCACAGGTGAACATTAAGAAGTGAACATGTGGCTCATATCTTTGACAGTTTAGACCTTTAAATGTATATTTAACAGGTCTAAACCTAACCCTAACCCTCCAAAGTTGTGTTCGTGCCCACAGGCTGCACAGTTAATTACATTATAAAACACAACAGACGAGTCATTGTAATTTAAAGGTTTTTATCTTCTTTGAAACATGAATGTCAAGCAAGCTTCATCAATAACAAGATACACGATAAGCTATCTTGTGTGTGTAATGCTGACAGGGGAAAGGGCTGACTCCATAAATGGACTCAGCTTATTTAACTTTGATCTTTGTTTACAAGTGTACAAGTTTGAAAGACTGGCTTGATGTTTGAGGTCAAGTTAAGACACTTGTCCCTTTCAGGATCATGATCATCTTAAGTCTGTCATCAGTTTTTGTGATGCAGATTCATTTTCTAAGACATCCAGGTGTTTACATTCACTGGAAAAACAGGTGATGGATCACAGTTTATATGACTGGCTGTCCCCTAAAGAAACATTATTTATAAGGGCAGGGCCCCTCTGAGACCAGTGGCCTGTAGCATCAACTCATTGACATAAAACAATGCAAAATATCTGGCCATCATCTTAACTCCCTAAGTTGTAACACACAGAAGTCCAAGGAAAAAAAATCTGAAGAATCCGGCTGGAAACAGAGACAATGATGTAATAGGATGTTATGTCATTGTTAACTCATGCGCTAACAGCACAGTGGTTGAAATTGTGAGAGACTGAGACATGACCATGAGACTTCTTTTTGTATATTTCTTGCTAGTTACTTCATGTCACTTTTCATAACTGATGATGGTGTTTGGACGAAAAGTGAAACATCTTGTTGTTTGTTCTTTTTAAGAGTCTAGTAATTACATTAAACTTTGTCAACATCACCAAACAATGCATCACTATGAAAATGTCACTGGAATACACAGTGTGTAGGCACAGTTCTGCCAGCTTGTCTAACTGTAGAAAATGCTAATTACGCGTGGGCTAATGAGGGCTTGACTGGTGGAGGCCAGTGATGGGGCAGTCAGTACCAGCAAAGCAAAACAAATACAAAACAGCATTAACACCAGTTAACAACAGCAAAGCTAAGGATGCACCCAGACTTCAACAGCAAAGGTCAAATCATTTACACGATGGATCTTCCTTACACTTATAAATGCAGCTGGAAATTCTGTTTATGCTTATGTATTTTATTTTTTTGCAAGAACGTTCTACAAACCAATTCATCTGGACAATGAAATGACATACCCGACTCTATGCAAGCCACTCTGCTGCTGAGTTTTTCTTTTTTAACGCAAATGCGGTTTTAATTCACTAATTGTTTGAAATCATTGTTTTCTTTTGAGCTACTGTCAGTCAACTCAACAATGTTTCTGTTGCTTCTTCCACACATTACATCACAACTGTACTAAAAAAACCTAAAGCAGCTGCAAACTTTAATAGCAGAATTGAAATGTGTGCATATACATGCAATGAGCCTCCTTACCTTCTTGCTGCAGGACTGTCTGATCTCTTCCACTTCGTCGTCTTTGCTCTCAATCTCCTTGGAATGGGTTTGACGCAAACGCTCCATCTCCATCTCCAGACGTAGCTTGGCCTGAAAGAGAAACACACACATGGCAACCCCTTCAATCATCATGTCTGAAAGGAACACTTTGCTGACTTTCAAAATGATTTCTGTTAATATTCATAGGTGTGCGTATGTCCACAGTAGTTGCTGTTGTTCTCTGTGCTGCTAATAAACTTGCACAAGTAATCACAGTGGAAGAAGAACAAAGAGTTTTCAAAGAGAGCCCAAGAAAAGGTAGGTTTATTTCTAAACTGTACAGAGCCAGGCTAGTTGCGTCCCCCTGCTTCCAGTCTTTATACTTAGCGAGGATAATCAAGTATCAACATGAGAATGATATAGATCTTCATATCTAACTCTCAGAGAGATGAAGTACATTTCCCAAATTAATTTCAATTATTAATTTAGGCATGTGTATCGTATTTCAAAAAAGCCTAAATCTATACTCGCTTAGCTTCTTCCTACAGTTTGAGATTATGGTATCAGTATAATATTAGCGTAGGGTACATGATATTTAAAGGACACAATCCACAATCTTGTTTGCATTTTATTTTACCAATGTGGTCTATGTCCTCGACGAGTTTACATTTCTCCAAATAGAGATGCAGCAGAGATGGCAAGGGCAGTAACACTTGGTCAGTGTTGAACACAGCCAAAATATTCATAACACACACATATCACAGCCATCACTATGTCACTCTGAGAAAACAGTGCACTGAAAGCACTGTGTCAGTTTGGTATCGAATAGGGGTAATAGAGAGTTATGTGGTTGGTGTTAAAACCTGATGCAAGGGTGTGTAGATCATCAGTGCATCATAATTTTAGGGTAAACTATTCCTTTAAAGCTGCAATAGTTAATGTTTTTAATATCACCTTTATGAAAAATCCATTACCACTGAATTCTGTCCTCTCTTTAGCCTCCTAAAGCTCATTGATTTGGTTTTAAACCACATCCACAGTATGGCTCAGTGTCACCGCAGCCGTTTTTAACATACAAACCGTGATAAACTCTCTGTACACGACCTGCCAGCAAACAGAAAAAGTCAAGAGACTAGCTGGTGAACACAGTGAAGCGTTTAGAGGCAGATTCATGGTGGTGGTTGGAGTTGGTGAGGACAAAAAAAGAGCTAAAAAATACTATTGAACTGATTTATCGGGTGGACACAAGCACCACTCCAAAATGAATGCCAGGACTTTGTCTGCCAGGTTATTTTTGTATTCTTCTGTCTCACAGTGAAAGTGAACAAATGCAGTTGTAATATTGTGCTGAATATCTCCTGTGATTGGAACACTGTGCTTTGTCTATACCTGCTCTAACATCTGGATGGTGCCAGCCTGCTCATCCAGCTCCTCTTCCTGGTCCTTCACCTTGGCCTCCATGTCACGAAGCTGCTTCCTCACCTGAAAAATAGAAATAGCACAGAAATAGTCAAAATTTGTAGTTAAATTTGTATCATACACACATACACACACACACACACACACACACACACACACACACACACACACACACACACACACACACACACACACACACACAGACACACACGCGTATGTATGTGTGTGTGTGTGTGTGTGTGTGTGTGTGTATGTATATTTATATACAGATGCAGCAGCCTCGAAATTCCCCTCCAAGCCAGAGGCCATCCAGCTCCCAGCTGGCTGCCAGCCGGCTGCCAGCCAGCTACCAGTCCCCCCCTCCTCTTGGGGGTGTGCCCAGAATCCACTATAAACACGCCCCTTCATTCAATTGCAGGGTGTCACCAAGAGATGGCGTGTCCCTCACAGGAACACATCTCAAGGGCAAAGATTTTTACTCCACTACATTCATCTGCTTTAGTAGGCTTATTTGTAGTTAGGCAGTCACAGTTACTCAACTATTTTACGTTGATTATTTAAATCAACTTAGAAAGATATTCTCGCACAAAGTCTTTAAAAAGTCATAAATGTGTGTTTCCATCAGCCTGTTTTAACAGGAAATTCCTAAGTTTTTCTCGTACAATATACTGTATGAATTTTTTTGTGATTGTTGCGATCAAAAAAAACAAACTCGTGTAAAAAAGTTGTATATAATCACTTCCTATATGATAATAACCATACTTCACATTACAGAACCAGTCGAAAAGATTCAGTTCCCATCTTAAAAAAAAAACTAACAGTTTTAACTTGAGAATGAGAAGCATCAGCTCAAAATTACGAAATCGTGTGGCGGAGATTTGGCGCAGTTGGTAGAGCGTCTGTCCCATGTATGAAGCTCTCTGCAGCGGCTACGGGTTCGATTCCGTCATTCAGCCCTTTGCTGCATATTATCTTCTTCGAAAAAAAAAAAAGTTACAAAATCATTCCTGAGTCATAAAAGTGATGTAGCTTTACAAAACAGCCTGTGACTCCAAGAATAAACAGGCTCCATCTGTTTACATAGAGTTTGCTTTTGATAATTATCAACAAAAATGATGACCTAATTTTACTTTACATGCGCTGGAACAGAGACAGAGCTGCAGGAGCAGAGCGCGTCATCTGGAGATTCCAGGGCTCGCCTATGTTTTCCGCAACAGACGCGCGGCTCTCTGCAAAAATAGACCAGGAAGCGGCCTGCAGACAGTCATATTAGTATTGGTTGAATATGCGCTAATTTTTGCGATCGCAAGATTTCCTGGTCAGACTGATAATATACATTTTGATGCATGAGGGAGGTGGGAAAGTTGGCTTATCCATAAATGTAATTAAGTGTAATGGAAACATTTAGTGAAGTCTATAAAGTAGCCAGCGACACAATATTAATATCTGTGGCACAAATTGATTTTTAATTACTGGGGGTACGCGCTCCCCTCAGCCCTCCACCTATTTTACTGGCCATAGCTAGTCTGTGGGACAGTGGGGGCTGGGAGCCTGTTTGGCTGGCGACCATCCATTGAGTTAGAACAAAGGATACACTGTAATGCAAATAAGGACTTTTCAGCCAACAACGCGGCCGGCTCGACACTACACATGCCTGACAGAGTGACAGACAGGAGAACATCATGACACCTGTGGTGATGATGCGCGATGTGTCAGTGAAACTACAGGTTTACTCAGCTCTGAAATGTGCCGGGAGTTAATCGCTTCAAATGCACAAATGCAGTGAAGTTCACAAACCACCAACAGTTTATAGAATAGGATGGACTGTCTATCAGTGGCCATTAGCAGCTCTCTAATAATTAAAATAGATGTCACACTGTGCGGAAGAGCTTAATAAGTTAACAAGAGATTTGGCCATGACAGCTGAAACAATGAAACAATTGGATTTATACTTTATCCAAAATCGGGGTGAAATATTGCATGCCACGGATTAGATAGATACAGAAATCATCATCTGAGAAATACTCATGATACTGATTTCACTGTTTATTGGCCGTTTTCATGTGTGTGTGTTAACTGATTGGCCAATAAAAACAAGTAGATTGGCCCATCTACATCGGCCCATTGGCCCTTTCTGCCCCACAACATTGTTTTTTTTCATGGGTCTGATTGGCCCATTAGGATTATTCATGATTGAATGTAGGTGTCGTGCGGGGGATGAGGCTCGCTGGCTGCGGAGGGAGAGTTGATGTTGTAGTAAGAACCTGTCTGCCTGGTCTAACATGATGAAGTCATGTTGAACATTTCCGTTTCCCAAAAAAACATTTATTTGAGGTGCAGCGGCACAATATTAATATCAAACACGCGTGCACAACGCCTGACGTAAAAAATGCATTCTTGGTGCGCTTCTGAGCACCATGTTTACCCGCGACTATAACTTTTTTTAATAGTTACTGTTTATATTCATTGCGTGAACAGTCTGAAAAAAGAGACAGAGACACAGAGAGGAGGACACAGACAGTCACACAGACAGAGTGATGAAAACGAACGAAATCTGGAACCTTTCAGCTCAATGACATGACTTTGAAAGCACCAAGTGACTTGTTTTAACAAATTTCGTTAGATTAAAATATGTAGAACTGTAAAATATCACTTCCATGAGGCTGTTCAGTCAGACATTAACAGATCACAGGCTGAAATTGGCATTTCATCCTCCCGTCCCTCCCTCTTCAGCGCACTGTAAATGATTTCTGTCCAGTAATATACAGTACACACACATACAGGACTCTGCGTATTGCTGGTCACCGCATCAAATAGCGACCCGCAAATCTAAAATGCGCTACAAACAGGAAACCCACCAACTGAAAAGCAGAGTGGCTCCACGAATCAGGCAGAGTATTAAACATTTAACTGTTTAGCAGTTCAGAATGCTAGAAAAACGCGACGCACAACTTCTGTTATTCACGATTAATTTTGTGGGCACAAATCACTCGGCACGCGGAGATGCGCTGGGAGCCTCTCCAAAGGTGGAGAGAGATGTGGAGGAAAAGGCAGGATGGGCAGATGAGCAGATCCAAGAAGTTTGTGAGCGAGCACAACAATAATGTGGATGATTAAGCATAATTATATTTAAAAAACTGCACAGGGTGCTCTACTAGACAAGCAGTTTTTCTTACAGCAGTGGAGGCTATGTGCAGATCTAATGAACGACTCAGCAAAGCTGACACGGTAATAATGACTGCTCCTCCTGGTGGACTGATCGAGCGAGTGCAGGTAGTCTCCGCAAATGGAGCTTAGGGGCGTTACGAGTTGGCCCCGCGCCGATGACGTCATCGCGGGGGGTCTCATTACAGTCACGAACCCGCCTACTGCAGAGCAGGGACCGGTCACGGACCCGCTAGGGCCCCAGCATGAAATTAGGGGAATTTCGAGGCCGCTCCATCTGTATAGAGAGAGAGCTTATTCACTTGAATAATACAATACTTGAACTTTTTTATATTGTAAGATTGTATTTGTGTAACAGACTGGACGTCTTGACTATTACTAACAGAACTGTTAGAGGATTGAAAGGACTCAATAGCAAAAATGTGAAACCCAGCAAAAAAGAATGATAAAAGAGAAGAGAATAAAGAAGACCTTGGCCAGCGATGCCTCATCCTTGGATTCCTGGGAGTTAAGGTCCTGCAGCTCAGCCTCCAGCTGGTCTAGCTTCAGGTTGACTGCACACATCTCCAGATCCTTGTCCTGCAGGACAGAAGGAAGGGAAGGTCAGTACACAGTAACAGACATACATGTTTGGAGGGAAAGCTGTCAGTGGGCAGCTACAAAGTGTAAAAACACACAGAGAGATATTTCCACAACTGGGGTTCATAATTACAAAGTTCCAGTGCAAACATACAGAACTTTTTGTACATGTGATCAAGATCCACAAGTTTATGCTGATCAAACAGGGGATGTTGAATTTGGAGTGAATGAGTAGAAAATATAGCACAAGACATGCAGATTTTTAAAACTGATAAAAGTAGTGCAAAAAATTGACATCTTGGAATAGTTCCCTTAATATAACTTAGAAACACGAGGAAGACAAACATCATAGAAACATTTCCTGAGAATTAACAGTCCAACCATCTTTTCAAACACAGCTAAACAGTGAGTCATACTGTTTCCGTTCATTTAGCATCCTCTACATGCTCTCTGTGTCCTGTTGGTAGTTGTTACATTTGTGTTCATTTTTGCATTTTATCTGTTTTTTCACGTTGTAATTTATAAGAATGCTGGCACTGATGGCACCTGTATTTTGGGCACTTTTCTCTAAAAGAAATCACATGCCAAGTAATAAAATAACAACCAAATAACAACCAATAGAGCTACTACATACAACAGTAGTTCTATAAGAAATACTGTAAATGATTTCATCCTAATATGGCTCACCTTCGAACTAGTGTCTTTATTTATGATTTAATTAAGTTAATTATTAATTAGTTAAGTACATGAGCACACAGTTTTAACATTATGTGAAAATGTGTTTAAATAATTCAAAATTGCTTAATTTTTTTTTTCAAAGCTACTAAAGTGAAATTTTGATCTGGTGCTCTGAACATAAGCTGAACAGAAGACAGGACTAGCTGAATGATACAAAGTGCTCTGAATGGACCTGTCAAACATCAAACTCACACGGATTCCAGCCTTATTTCTATTATATCTGAATAAGGGATATTGTGTGACAGACAGCTTTTTTTAATGTTCTCTGTGCCTCTGAGGCACTGCTTTGAAATCTGCTAAAACAAATCTTCCTTCTTGTCTTCTTATTTTCTATCGGATTTAACCAACGGACGTTCAACCACACAGGGTCTTCCACAGAGTCATCTTCAGCAAATGGAATTTGCTCAGTTGTAATGGTGATGAATGAGTTGACATGCAAGCTATCCATGGCTTCCAGCTAACAATCTCACAATGAAATGTGATGCACTTTATTGGTGTGAAAATTACTGTTGTGCGACACCATGATGAGGATTAGTGTCTGAAATTTCAATTTACTGCTCACTACAGAGACTGTAGAGTGTCTACTATGGATTGTGCTGGTGGAAAAAAATCTATGAGTACTTTTCTTTTGTGGTCACCAGGCATGAAAATAAACTATAAACTATAAATAGACACTGCAGAGAGAAAAATCCCACCATCACTAGAGCAAATCTGTGTGTAATTACACAAATGAGAAGATAAATAAAAAAATAAAAATTCAAAAAATCATCACCTCAGAGTTTTGTGACACAAACTGGAAAACAAAGGCACAAACCTCCAGCTGCTGTCGGAGGCTGAAAGCATCTCCAGTTAGCATGTCTTTCTCTCGGGCCAGTTTCTCTCTCAGGCTCCTCTCCCTCTGCACCTCCTCCTGGGCTGCACTCAGCTCACTGTCAAACCTGCATGCAAACACACATGCATGTTGACACACTCCACTAATTAAAATTGTCAAAACACTCTAATGAAGCACAGCTACTACTTTGAGAAGCAAAATTCATGGTGCAAAAGTTCATGAAAACATCGAATCACTTAAAATGTCCTGAGCTGGAATATCCTGCCTCTGTTTTAACTACACACACACACACACGCACACACGCACACTTTAGGTTTTCATCACTTCTAGGGACATTACATAGACTTACATTCACTTCCTGGAGATTTACCCTGACCATAACTATAACCACTACTTGTCTAACCCTAAGCTCAACCTTAATCCAAGTCTTCACCCTAAAATGTAAAAATTCACATTGTGGAACATTTTGTTCTCACAAGTTCAACGAGTCTCCACAATGTGAACAGATTTATGTCCCCACAACATGATTAACACATGGACACACACACACACACACACACACACACACACACACACACACACACACACACACACACACACACACACACACACAGAAACAAATGACCTGCAGACTTCTCTCTGCATACCATGATGGGAGCAGAGCAGAACAAAGTAATAGAACTGTGTGAAGTCACATTTATCTACAGACACATGCTCTGCGTGTGTATGTACTGACTTCCTCTGCTTCTTCTCCAGGTCATGGTTGCGGCTCTGTTGGCCCTCCAGGTGAAGTTTAGTGTCCTGCAGTTCAGCTGTCAGTCGTTGTGTTTTCTTCTTCAGCTGCTGGATGTTTCGCTGGGACTCCTCATTATCGGCCTGTAGGTCACTGATCTACACACACACACACACACACACACACACACACACACACACACACACACACACACACACACACACACACACACACACACACACACACACACACACACACACACACACACACACACACACAGAGTTGTTAGGTTGTTGCAGTGTTAGGTTTGCACCACACATAACTGTAGATGTGCTTTGATGTGTTTTTTCTTGTGTAACGGTTTCTTTAAAGCCATTCTCCTATACAGGCCAGCTTTAGGTGTTACTCTTGATATGGCTGACTGGTCACTGATCCCTGTAGCTCCTTCAAAGCAAAGTGATTGTTGGATAGCTGGTGGCCTCCTCACAAGCCCCCCTCTTGCTCTGATGTTGAGTTTTGAGGGACAGGCCTTGTGTAGGCAGTGCTCAGGTGGTATGATGCAGCTTCCATTTCCTCACTATTGATCCAACAGTGCTCACTGGGATATCCATGCAATTTGATATTATTTTGTAGCATTTTCTCAATTTGTGAACGTCCAGTGAGAATTTTAATATTTTACAGGTAGAGTCCAATGGTAAGGCATTTGTGCCCCGAGTAGAGCAATATGTCGCACCTGTGCAAACTTCATGGGACATGAGTGTTGAATACTTGTATAATAATATGCAAACAGTAAACCAATTTGTCACTTTAAAATAGTTCATTTCAAGGGCCAGTCCTTTAAAATAACATACTGCACAGAAATAAATCTCAATGTATCATTTGTATTTCAGACAAATCAGTTAATTTAAGAAGGCTGAATATTTATAGAAGCCACTGTATATAGTATATATAATATATAATAATGTTTTATTTGCTGAGGATCTAAGCTATTTGCTACAGGGAATGATCATAACACTAACCAGGGTATTCAATTTCATTGTGAGGTCAATTAAAAATCCCTCTTAATAATCACTATTGACTTGTTTTAATAGTATAAATTGTTTTTGAGTGTTTTCATCATTCTCCAGGTGAAGTTTCCATGTCTGTAGGGTTAGGGTTTAAATCTTCATCACATAAATGAGCTCTCAATAATCACTACACAAGATTATCTGTATTATCTGAACTGAAATTTCAAATAGTCTTATTATGACCTACTGTGTAATGATATTTGGACCTCAAACTTGCTTTGGACATGTTTTTCAGAGACCTTGGACTTGATGTGGACTTGGACAGTTTTGTACTAAACTTCTCTGGTTTGCTGTGGATTTAAGTAACTGAAACTATTTGAAATGTTGTAATAATAAAACAAGCATATTCAGATTGGAAGTGTCTAATTTGGGTAGAGCTTTATACAGTAGCTTGTATCATAGACATACACAAATACATGTATGGACAATTTGATTTCACTTAATTCTTTAATACTTAAACTTAATTTGAATATATACAATTAAAAATAAATGAACAGTTAAAATAAGAGCTGCATGGTAGTCATTATATTGAGATGGAACACAATAACTAAGTAACAGATTTACAATGGACCCAATAACTATGTGAAAGATTTACAGTGGAAGGTGTTTATCAGTGAAATCCTCTCCAGCGTGTCCACTCACCCTCCTATCCAGCTGCCGCTTGTTCTGCTGCTCCACCTCCAGCTTGTCATCAAACTCCTGCTGCAGTCTCTTCTTGGTAAATTCGATCTCCCTGATGGCTCGCTCATACTTCAGCCTCCACTCTCCTCCTGTTACATCAGCATGTTCTCAGCGTGCTTCATCACCATTATTACATCTGTTACCTTACACTGCTGCATACCTCCCTTAAAATATGCATTTTTCAATAAGAAAACATTTGTCCCAAAAACACAGCATTAGTCTGAAATGCGGATTTCAGTCCAAAATAAATACCCCCCAACTTCAATGTGTCATAAAATATCAATGCAAAATTTATTTACTATTTCATATTAATAATAGTTGCAAATCTAGTACAAAGGTACATAATATGACCTTTGCATGAAAAATACATATACATAGTCCCACATCATCATTTTTTAGTACATTTTATATGGCCAAGGAATAAAACATTTCTATGTTGTGGAAGTCTCAATTTAAAGAGTAAAAGTCAAATGACCGCCGCATGTGGCATCAGCCAAAAAAGACAGCCCCACCAACCAGCAATGCCTCCCTCCCTGATGAGCTCAACCACTTCTACGCTTTCTGCACTCAGTACAGTTAACGTCTGTAAGGCTGCTGGGCCTGATGACATACCTGTCCGCGTGCTCAAGGCCTGTGCAGAACAGCTGGCTGGGGTCTTCACTGACATCTTCAACTTGTCACTAGCTGAGGCAGCAGTCCCCACGTGCTTCAAGACCACCACCATCATGCCAGTACCGAAGCAGTCAGCTGCAGTGGGCCTTAATGACTTTCGCCCTGTTGCGCTCACCCCCATCATCACCAAATGCTACGAGAGGCTGGTCTTAGCACACCTAAAATGCTGTCTTCCCCCCCTGGACTTCCTGACCAACAGACCCCAGTCTGTTAGGTTAGACGACCACTTAGCAACCCTGACCTTGAACATGGGCATCCCACAGGGCTTTGTGTTGAGCCCTCTCCTCTACTCCCTCTTCACCCACAACTGCGTGCCTGTGCATGGCACCAACTTCATCATCATGTTCACAGATGACACCATGGTGATAGGTCTGATCAACAACAACGATGAGTCAGCCTACAGGGATGAGATACAGCAGCTGGTGATGTGGTGTGCTGACAACAACCTGACCCTCAACACCAAAAAGACCAAGGAGCTCATTGTGGACTACAGAAAAAACCAAAGACTGCAGTCACACCCCCATTCACATCGATGGGGCTGAGGTTGAACGTGTCTCCAGCTTCAAGTTCCTGGGCGTCCACATCTCTGAGGACCCTTTCCTGGACCCTCAACTCCTCTCCTCTGATAGAGAAGGTTCAACAGCGCCTCTACTTCCTGAGGAGACTGAAGAAAGTTAACCTGGCTCATCAAATCCTAGGTAAATCTACCGCTGCACCATCAAGAGCATCTTGACCAACTGCATCTCAGCTTGGTATGGCAGCTGCACAGCCTCCGAGTGGAAGGCCCTGCAACAGGTGGTGAAAACCGCCCAGTACATCACTGGTACCCAGCCAACTGCCATCGAGAAGCAGCAGTGACAGCTCCCACCCCAACCATGGACTGTTTGCCCCCCCTACCATCTGGCAGAAGGTTCAGGAGCCTCTGTTCCCACACCAGCAGGCACAGGAACAGCTTCCTCCCCAGAGCTGTTACCCTGCTGAACTCTGTCCCCCAGAGCTCCAAAATGATGGCTCAACATATCCTGAAGTTACACCTGAAGTCAGTCTCAAATGTGTGTATTTGAATGTATTTTAATAAGAACCCTCATTGTTTCCTGATCTGGTCCAGTTTAAATTGCTGTTGATGCAAAAGCAACCCTTTCCTGATAATTAATTACTGTCTTGATGAATCCAGTATAATTCCACAACACTACATCAGTACAACAACAGAGTGAAGTCATAATCAACACTCTGCTGCTCTCACTTCCCTTTATACACGCTAATATTGGTTATATTTACTGATTATTTTTAAATCACTGTTAAGGTGTCATCCTTGAAATTCAACACTTCCTGCACAAATGCTTCACATTAAAAATCTAATCGCTCCCATTCCAGGTAAGCTTTAATTTGAAATATCTGCAACAAGAGTTGACTGTAATCTAACAGCATCTGACAAAATGGGAAAGTTGATGAAAATTTTATTTCACATCAGCATGGTGAGTATGAGATTTCTCTGTTTTACGGATAGATGGTTCTATGGATGGATTCTACTGCTGCCTCCATTTTAAACCTAAGTCTATAAGATATTTTCATAGATGTGCAGAGAACATCTGGGAATTCCAATTAATAAGACACGGTCAAAGCATTAAGCTCAACTGAAATAGAATCACATTGATTTTCACTTACAGCCAAGTTTAGAACTTTATCCATCATTTTAAATTCTCTGATTTTACAAAATAAGTCAGTTCCAATACTCAAATACACAAACTTTCATGAGACCTACTGTATATTAGGCCTAGATGTAGGTATTTTTTCTGGGGCAGTTTCGGGCTCTGCCCAGCACAGATAATACCCACAGTGAGGTTAAACCCGTGGGAAAACATTCTGAGGTAGGCTGAAATCGCCTTATTTCAGTTAATTGAGACTGGTTATGCTTGTTTACTTTGTGTAAGCCGGATGGTAGAGTGTGCACTCAAGGCAAAATACTTTGAGTTCTTGCCTATTAAGCCTCAAATTGCTTACTGCCTTGTATTAAAGGAATAAGAAAGTTTGGAGACCTTTGATGCTTTTTTTTTGGGTTTTATTCTGCATCTTATTTTACACTGATGTTCTATCCCTGTTTTATGTTCATGCTGTCTTACTTGGTGCATGTGACTTCTTTGTTGTTAAGCACTTTGAGAAGCAATTCTTGTTTGAAAGGTACTATAAAAATAAACTATGATTATTATCTATTTCTTACTTTTTTAATATCTCTATATGGCAACGCCTGAATATATGTGGACTAATGCACATCAAGGCTGACACGAAAAATACCTTCATGCTAGTGTTGCAGTGCCATTTCACCTGAATCAAAGCTCTGCTATGGTACAAACAAGCAAAGCTGTTCCATCCTATGCAGCATGAATGAAGACGCTATGAAGACAAAAATCAATTCTACATTCACAAAGTCTACATTCCACACAAAGAAAGCTGGCAGCCTGCCTGCAGGGCATCTGGAACTGTATTCTTGCTTCATTTTTCACTTATAACTGAGCCATTTCTAATGTACTTCTTCACATTGGATTTTTCTTGGCTTTTGTCAGAGCATCGATCAGACACCACCCCTGCAGTTCCTCCACCTCCACTGAAGAACACACACTGGGCTTTTCAGAGGGCAATTACTACTATTAAGGTCTGCATGGGAGTATGTGTATGTACAGTTTAGACTAGGAGTGGACAAAAACACAAAAACACAATACCAAGGCCAAGTTGACTGTTAGACATGTTCAATCAACTCAATGTGTTCATTTGCTGAGGTTCTGCTTACAGACTGTTCAGCAAATTAACTCGTTGTTCACACTGCTGCTGCAGAACTGTTGCTCACAATCATCTAATTCAATACATTTCTATCTTATTAATGTGTTATTATTAATGGAACCGTCAGAGGACTGAGAGCACTGAGTCGAGTCTTTGTCGGTCTTTGACTGACTGAAAATGAAACAATTTTGAAAATCAATGAATTGCTCAAGCCATTTTTTAAGACCAAATGCTAAACTTTTTCTGATTCCAACTTGTTTTGTATCATTGCAAATCTAAAGTTTGAGACTGCTGATCAGACAAAAAAAGTTATCATATCAGACTGGCCTTGAGAAAACTCTCTGTGCCAACACAGTAAGGATCCTGACATTGGCAAAACAAGCACAGGAATACATCAAAATATGTGCAAGCACACATTCCTGGTAGTGTTACTTGTTACTGTAACATGAACAGGATAATCCTCAGTCTGTTACAGAGTACAGTGTAACACTGTCACCTAGGCTTAGGTTGTTCAACCTCAACAGATGTGACAAAACTCACAGAACTGCCACTTCAACTGAATCTAATCAAATGCCTGTGTGGGTGTCCAGCGGCTTTGTCAGATTATTAGCATTTTTATGGGTGAGTTTTTAAAGCCACACAACAGAAATATCAAAAGTCCCAGCAGATTGGTAATTATTGCTGGGCTGCAGCACTTCTGTTATTTTGTCCACATCATGTCTGTGTGTAGGAGTGTGTCTGACCTGTGTCGTCATCATCCATCTCTCCATTAAGTTCGGAAGCCCTGATGAGTCGAGCCTCCATCACCTCCATCTCCATGGACTCCATCTGTTTCTTCATGCTGTCAAATTTGGTCTGTTGGATGAGAGAGCAGGAGCAGTTTCTGTGACAACATGAACACATCGGTCTCCATAGATGAACCAAGGAGTTCTACAAGTTTTCATGAGCTGGAGCTCAAAAATAAGCACACTAGGTACCACAGACACAGTGGACCAGATTAAGTTCCAGTGGCCTATAGAGAAAAGCTTTGATGGTTGTTGATGTAGTATTGAAAGGTATCCTGCTGAGAGTAAAAAACTAAGATCACAGTCAGTTTCATCATGATGTGATTACTGCGATCCAGAGTGGATATGTGTAGAAAGGCTGCTCTGAAAAATTAAGATGCAGTTTGGGAAGAGTTTAAAAAAAACATTTCTGTGGAAAAAAAAGATTGTCATGTTATTTATTTTACAAATATGACCTTGATTCAAAAACAGTTGGGATGCTGGGTAAAATGTAAATTAAAACAGAATGTAATCATTTGCAGACAAACATACACTAAGTGTTCCTGAGCTCATGTAATATCCTTTATACAAACGTGTATTCACAAAGTGGTGAACTTCACTCCATCCTCACTTGTGAATGAGTGAGCCTTTCCAGGATGCCCCTTTCAAACCCAACCATAATACTATGACCTGTTACCAATTTATTTAATCAGTTCATCCCTGAGTCCAAATGAACGTTTGTGCCAAATCTGTGAAGAAATTCCCTCAAGGCATTCCTGAGATCGCATTCACAAGAATGGGATGTAAGACCTTGAGCTTTAACCTTGGACTTCCAAAATGTTATCAATTCATCCCTGAGTCCAAGACATCATGTTCAAAACAATGGGACATATGTATGTATGTTTGAGCTACAAGATTTAGTTACATTTCTTGAAGACACAATGGATTTGTTAAGGACATTTTTGGATATTTTTTGTCAAAATGGATGTGCATTTCCACTCATTCTGTCAGAAAAACACACCAAAACACCATAAAATATTCAACTGTCAAGGTAACAGACATGTTCATTTCAAGCATATGGAAACTTTGGAACTTACCTGTGCATTCATTTTGATAGTAGTGCCATTAATTACTGTTAACTGTTATTTTCAATGCTTATTTTCCTGGACAGATGCAACACTTGCACAACATTCCCAACATGCAATTACCCTTTCCCTCTGTGTGAATTCCCACATTCCCACTTTGTGTCTCTCCCTCAATCACACACAGAAGAAGAAAAAAAAAAATCAATCCCACATTTCTATAAGCTGGGCTATTTGTAGTCAGCCTGTCCCCATGGCTATCTGAGCAGTCACTGGAAAGAATATATCCCAACACCCCTCCATAAAAATAGAGAAAAAAATATGTCAAAAATGTCAAGTAGTGAACTAAATGGATCGAGGGAGCCGGGAGATGGTAGTGGTGGAGTAATGGCCTGACAATATGATTTCACAATTACCGTTGTCACTCTGTGTGTGTGTGTGTGTGTGTGTGTGTGTGTGTGTGTAGATGTGAAAGAGAAGAACGCATATTGAGAAACGGCCATTTTCTCCGCATTTAACCCATCCTGGTAAGTCTTCCTCCGCAGACCGTCACCATTGGTCAGGTGGTGATCTTCTTGCATGTTTTTTAGTGGGGGGTTTTTTTTGGAGGATACCCCAGGTGAACAGGGGGAGAACATGCAAACTCCGCACAGAAAGGCCCCTTTTCCTTGAGTAGCAGGCACCGAGGGCATGGTGGAGGGCGCGCCCCCAGCGCACACAGCGAGAATCGAACCCAGGACCTTCTAGCTGTGAGACGACATTATAATGATAGAATTGTGTGTGTGTGTGTGTGTGTGTGTGTGTGTGTGTAGATGTGAAAGAGGCAGAGGGAGGAGAAAATGTTGGTGGATAGCAGAAAAACAGGAAGAGGATTGTAGACAGACAGTGTACATGACGTATGAATGACTTTGTGAGCGTCACTGTTGCGGGAGTGCAGCATGTGTACTATCCATCCATTATCTATACCGCCTATCCCTTTCGGGGTTGCGGGGGGCTGGAGCCTATCCCAGCTACAATGGCGGTTCAGGTACACCCTGAACCGGTCGCCAGCCGATTGCAGGGCCACATGCAAAGACAGACAAACATTCACACTCACACTCACACCTGCGGACAATTTAGAGTCATCAATTAACCTAATGAGCATGTTTTTGGTCTGTGGGAGGAAGCCGGAGTACCCAGAGAGAGCCCACGCATGCACTGGAAGAACATGCAAACTTCACACAGAAAGGCCCCGCCTGACCCGGGGATCGAACCGGCAACCTTCTTGCTGTGAGGCACCCGCACTACCTGCTGCCCCACCGTGCAGCCCGCATGTGTACTAAGTGCATTTAAATATAGGGTCAAATTGTAAAAGATGGGGCACAAAATCTACAGTCCTCTACAAAAAGGCATTCTTAAGTTGAGTTAGACAAGTCATATGGTGCATGTCAATTTATTTCAGGTATTTTGTCCCAGACAAGATTTTGAAAATACACATTAAGTCAGATTGCTGAAGCCTTTAGCGTCAGTTGGAATTCAGAGTGTATTTTTGCACAGTGCAAGGACCATTTCTGACAATGTAATTGCTGTACTACGGAACAACTCTCTCACAGGGTCGTTATGAAGGTTGCTTTGATTTAGAAAGGCGCTCTTTAGTATCTAAATTTGTGTCAAACCATTCTCTCTATAATTCTGGCACAGCACAGTGCTGCTGTGACGACACACTGTGGATGGCTGTATTACTATATGTCTATGTGTTGGGTCCACCAATACCACTACTGGCACTGTTGAATTTGTTATGTGTTGTGTGTGTTATGTGTATGTGTGTGTTACTGGATTTCAACAGCAGGACTTGAAGCTCGGTGAAAATCTTCTTTTTCTCTTCAGGAACATCTTCGCGAAAGAAGCTTGGTCACAAACTGAGCTGAACAGGTGGCCTTATAAGCCCATTTTGGTGTACTGATTATGCTTATGATCAAATCTCACAAATGTGGAACTGCTCATGAACGGGTGGCATTCACTGGCTGAAATGAACAATTCACATCAAGATTATTTCACAAAAAAGTAAGTGTCAGTGTGTAAGTGTACTAAAATGTTCTTGGAGCCTCACACATAAAACTGTTGCAACATCCAGGATAAAAAGAATGTTAAACTTTTTTTCAGGAAAATAAAGATAGAGGATGTATCCAAATCTGTTAAGACTCAACTGAAAATGCTTTGAGAGAATATAAATGGCAATCAACTTGAACATCAACTCATGTAGAAAAAAACATGCCTGTACTGTTAACTTTCAGCATTAGACGAAGAAGAACTTTCGCTTGGAGATATCCATCTTTACAATCTGAATACTACTTAATACACAGGCACACAGAGACACTGGCATCTCTCCAGCTACCAAAACTGAACTCAAACCGGCCACCCTGTGGTCCCTCAGCCAAGACCCTATGAACTGAGCTACTGCTGCCCATTGTGGATCAAGCAATCTCTGAAAAAATGTATTTGTTTTTACAACAAAGGACTAAAGGAAGACCAAATCCGTATGTACATGCACTCCCCAACACGGAACAAATTAAAGGCTACATACTGTAAATCAGGACTGTATTTTTTTTTATGGGTGAAAAACTCATTCAGACAGTGGTTTATAGCCTAGCAAACTATGTTCTTCTGCTGTCTCACAGCAGCATCTGAAGCTAAGCACCACACACCCAAAGAGCTGGGATCATTTAGTCTGGCACATGAGAACCAGCTAATGGCAGCAACACCTAGCAGCAGTTAGCGGATATTTAACAACAAGTACATGTATCGGTCCATCAGGAAACTCTGTCAGTCTTTGAGTCCTTTTCTGTCCTGTTCAGCCATGTTCACCAGGAGGCTGCTACTTAGCAGCAGTTAGCTGTTATTTTAGCAAAAAGTAGCTAAAGCTCTATGTTCAGAATTGAGGCAGAGCAGCCAAAGGACATCAGAGGAAAATCTAGAAAATACTTCTTTGATAAATAGGATACGGAAAGTTCTGTTATTCAATAATTTAAGCTGATGTGCTAATGCTAAACTTGTAGCTGAACAAGTCAGTAACCAAACTGTGTTGTTAAGTGGCTGTGTGGGAGAAAACTTTATCACTTTACTGCGAAAGGGTTAAGTGTTGCTTTACAGAAGTTCTCTTATCTTACTTGTGTGTGTGTGTGTCTGTGTGTGTGTGTCTGTGTGTGTGCGCATGTGTTTGTGTTTTTATCACTTGTGGGGACATTACATAGACTTACATTCATTTCCTGGAGCCTTATCCTAACTAGGATGCCCTTACCCAAACCTAACCCTAACCACTATTTGCCTGTTCCTAACCCTGTACCTAACCTAACCTGTAACCCTATCCTCAGTCTGCACCCTAAAATTTAATGATTTACATTAAGGGGACCTGCATTTTGTCCCCATAAGGGAGGTGAGTCCCCACAATGTGACTGTGTAAACAGATTTTTGTCCCTACAACGTGATAAATACCAGGTCACAACATGTGTGCGCGCACGTGTGTGTGTGTATCTACCTGCAGGTCTTTCATGTCCTTCTCCAGGCGGAGTCTCTCAGAAGTTTCAGTCTCGAGCAGCTGGGAGGCTGACTCCCCAGTGTTCCGCTCATCAGCCAGCTCTGATGACAGCTCTGTGATCTGATGAAACACACAAACATACACACAGATTAAGTATCAACCATGTTTACACTGTATTTATGGATAACTTGGAAGATTTACTGTGTGTATATTTGTGTGCTAATTTCTAACCATGGTCGTGTCCTACATCCGCCTCTGTACTTATGTATGTCTGTTTCTGTGTGTTTACCCTGCTCTCAAGGCGGTCGCTGTTGAGTCGCAGCTCATTTCTCTCTTTCTCCACCTTATCCAGCTTCTGCTTCAGCTGCTGGATCTCTTCCTGAGTGGGAAAAGACAGAGGGTGTTAATGACTGACAGACATGTTTGTGAGGATACAGCAGATGGAGTGAATTAATCAGCATATAAATCAATTATACCCACAACTATGGACAAATATTTGCTAAATCTTATGGGTGTGTTTGGGTGTTCTCCTTGTGCACTACTTCTTATATTCATCTGATAGATGTGATGCAGTTTGAAAGATTGAATATTATCATCAAACAAATATTCACTATGAAAATTTCAATACAAAATGATAGTTGTCTCTTGTCAATTTTCAGAGCTCGTAAATTTTGACATTTTGCCATGAAAATGGTTAAATCTAAAGACAGCCACTATAGACATAAAATGAAATAATGCTGAATTCTATCAAGAGTCTATATAAGACTTCAAAATCCATCAGTCTTACATTTCCACTAGAAAAATGCTTGTTATTTCCTGTGTCTTGGGAGAGTAGTTGTGACTTGAAAGAAAATAGCAGCAATTCAAAAGCCTACATCACACACCATTCCTATCAACATGTACCAGTATAGTATGTGTGTGTGTGTGTGTGTGTGTGTGTGTGTGTATACTTACGTCCTTGCCACGGATCTGTTCCTCAGTGAGTTGCACCTCTATCAGAGGTCTGACAGTGGTCAAGAGCTTCCACCACGGCCAGTCTTTGACACCACTATTTTTCTTTATGTTCTTCTGGATGCAGCGGATGGCCAGATCCTGAATCTATCGTGCGCACACACACACACACACACACACACACACACACACACACACACACACACACACACACACACACACACACACACACACACACACACACATATAAACAAACAACATTAGGCAAAGGAAGAACACCAGGAATGAGTAGTGTGTGAGTAGCATGTGTGAAATCACACACTCAGGGGATTTACCACTTGCTACAATTGTGCCAGCTACTGGAGCAGCAAAATTCCTAATTTGGTCAAGGAAAGAATATATTAAGTTTGAAAATGCAAAAGTATCCAGCAGTTTGCTCATTCCATAGGGTTGCCATATTGTGACAAATGTTTTTTGAGTTTCTGATTTCTTTTCACTCAATTCTTTTTTTCTCCAAACATACAATTGCTCATTGCAGCCAACCTCTACTGGTCCTGTTAACTTAAGGACATTAAGAACTGTCAAAACTGCTACCTGAAAACACTTTGACATCTTCTAATGTCCTTCTCGCTTTGTGGGCATCACCTAGTTTAATTTTAGTTGTAGGCAGCTACTTAGAGAAGCCCATGGCTGCTGATAGGAGGAAAGGTGCACAACAAATGAAGGCTCTTGTTGTTGCTGTTGTTGTTATTGACTACCCCATAGTTTTGTCTTTAGATGGACGATGGAGTAACGATAAGCATAGTCCCACAATTTGGACCGTGGATAATGTTATGACAGTGTAACCAGCTACTCGCCTGGCTGATGAAGCGCTTCCGTTATTTCTCTGGAGAGAGCAGCTGACTGATAAATGCTGAGGAACATGTTGTGGGAGATGTCACACTAGGTGTGCCAAGACAAAAAAAAAATTTGTCGGGGTGTTCTGGGGCATCCCAGGCGCTGTACGATGTGTTGTGGGCAGTCTCTTCTTATTTTAATAGATGCGTCTGTGGCTGCAGCCGCTGTGAAGTTTATACTGTTGATACATCTCTGCGTTCAACACTGCAAAGACTGGCATCACTGGGAGGTCCTAATTAAAGGTAAAATAAAAATAAAAAATCTGGGCCTGTTCAAACATATTGCCCATACATTTATATGTTAGAAATGTTCATGTAACTGGAAAAGTCATTTTCCATTTTCAGTTAATTGGTATGTTGTAACACTTCCTTTAAATTGTTTAACTTGGGTCTAAGGTTTCACGCAGCTTTCCAAAAGCTCTTAACAATAAGTTTCTGGAATTTTAGACTCAATCCTCCTGACAGAACTGGTGTAAATCACTCAGGTCTGTAGGCCTCCTTGCTCGCACAGGCTTTTTGAGGTCAGGGCTTTGTAATTGCCACTCCAATACCTTGATTTTGTTTTCCTTAAGCCTTTATGCCACAACTTTGGAAGAATGCTTGGGGTCACTGTCCATTTGGAGGCCCATTTGAGATCGAGCTTCCTTGATGATGTCTTGAGATGTTGCTTTAGTATATAAAGTAACAATTTTCCTTCCTCATGATGCCATTTTGTGAAGTGGACCAGTCCCTCCTGCAGCAAAAGAACCCCGAAACATCATGCTGCCACTCCTGTGGTTCAGTTGGGATGGTGTTTGGCTTGCTATCCTCTCCCTTTTTCCTAACACAATAGTGGTTATTATTGAAAAACAATTACATTTTTGTTTCATCAGACCTCTCCAAAAAGTAAGATATTTGCCCCATGTGCAGTTGAAAACTGTAGTCTGGCTTTTTTTTTATGGCGATTTTGGAGCAGTGGCTTGCTAAGATTGCTAAACTGCCTTTCAGATTACTTTCAGTTTTACTGTGGATATAGAAACTTTTGTATCCATATCCTCCAGCATCTTCACAGGGTCCTTTGCTGATATTCTGGGATTGATTTACACTTTTCACACCAAAGTATGTTCATGTTTAGGAGGCAGAATGCATCTCCCTCCTGGGCAGTATAGCTGCTGCATGGTCCCATGGTGTTTACACTTGAGTGTTGTTTGTATAGATGACCAAGGTACCTACCTACTAATTTTCTCAAAGAATAAAGCAGACTTGTGGAGGTCCACAAACATTTCTCTGATGTCTTGGCTTATTTCTTTTGATTTTCCCATAATGTCAAGCAAAGAGGCACTGAGTTTGAAGGTTAGCCTCAAAATACATCCACTTTTCAGTATATGAAAAGTGCAGGGATTAAATCAGAGATGTGGAACGTAAGGTCAGATTTGATAACTCTATCTTGTCCCATCAAATCTGATGAAGAAATCACTGGGGAACTCCAGGAAAAGCACTGGACTTTTGACACCTATTTGACACTTTTGAGAAAATTTGCCAGTCACATAAGGTAACACAAATGACATAACAGCTCAGATAACGTCACGAAGCAAAAACAACGATTCAAACAAGCAAGGTACGTGGTTTCAGCAATAGCAGAGTCCATAGCAGCCGCCATAGCAACAACATCAACGACATAATGGAAACGCCTCAGCCAATCATAAAAGCTACTTTGTAATATTTCCAATATTTTAGTGCTGTTTAAGCCCTGAAAGTATAAAATATGTTATCTCTCTGCATGATTATTGCGGAGAGTTTGTGTGTTTGGTTACATTATAATGTAGCTGACTGTGACTCACATGTATCACACATGTATTACAGTAATGTAAAGATTGAGTATACGCAGCAGAAGTAAGCAGTGGTCACCTTAAATGATTGAGGAAGAAATTGTAATGACATGTCTGCATCTTCCGCTGCCCTCTACCTCTCCTTTACACCTGGCAGGCCGCTAAATAGGCTCTGATTCTCTCTCTCTTTCTCTCTCCTTCCCTCCCTCCCTCCCAGGCGAGAGGATGGAGGTGGAATGGAGGTTCTGTCTTTAGGCAACTGTTTAATTAGGCTCAGTGTTGGTTGGCTGGCAGCGGAATCCCCATGCTCCCCAACTCTCAACTGCACCCCGTGAATGTCAAAGAGATAGAGAGGGGAGAGACAGACTGAATGGCTTCAAAAGCAGTCAGCGGATCTCTTCTATTTGTCTATTCCCCCATGGTGAGGCACTGTCTCTCTTTCTCCAGCTTCCCTTCCTTTCTCCGTTTTCTTATTCCCATCCTGGAGCAGGACAACAGACTAGATGGAGGAACAAACTAATTGATTTTGTGTTGTGGCAATATAGAGGCAATAAAATAAGACAATAAGAAGAACAGATCAAAATTTTAAACTTTCCACTTTATTATGTTTCATACTAATTTTAAAAGCGATTCAATAAATTTTCTCCTCAATCTACATACAACACAAGGGTTTGGTGTGTTTTGTGAGTTTATCAAAAATAAAAGACTTAAATATCTCATCTACATAAGAATTCAGTCCCTTCACTGGTTCACAAGGTTAAACACCTT
Source organism: Chaetodon trifascialis (assembly GCF_039877785.1). Taxonomy (NCBI): domain Eukaryota; kingdom Metazoa; phylum Chordata; class Actinopteri; order Chaetodontiformes; family Chaetodontidae; genus Chaetodon; species Chaetodon trifascialis. The sequence goes on along the minus strand of NC_092064.1, from coordinate 2,478,931 downwards.
TGGCAGCAACGACAACCTCAGTCTGCTTGGAAATGATACTAAAAGCTTGGCAAGCCTCTTCTTCAATCATTCAAGCTCAAATAGGCAGGATGGGGAGCTATTTTCAGAGATGCTCTATTGGGTTTAGGTCCCAACTCCAGTTGTGCCACTCCAGGACTTTCACAATTTTGCTGAAACCAAAGTGTTTTCTTGGTATGCTTTGGGTCATTGTCTTGCCAAAAATGTCAACCATTGCCCCAACTTCCATGTGACCACGCTACCATAAAGGCCTGAAGGGTGGAGTGCTGTACTGATGGTTGTCCTTCTGTAAAGTTCAACCATCTCAACAAAGGAACTGTGGAACTCATTCAGAGAGACCATTGGATTCTTGGGCTCATTCCAGATTGCTCAGATTACCAGATCTAGGAAGACTCCAAAAGTTCCAAACTTCCATTTGAGAATGATAGAGTGCTCTTTTTCTTTTCAAATGACTGTGAGGTTCTTTGGTCGTCTTGCATGCACTGCTCTCTTGTGGTCTATCAAGAGATTTTCAATGATGTTTCACCATCACTCCAGAGTTTGCTAAATCTTGAAGATTATCTTAATAAATCAAGTAAATCTTCATGAAGGTCTTTTGCAGTCAAAGGCAGTTCTCTTGGTCTTCCAGACCTCAGCTTGACCTTGACCATTCGTATAACTGCCATTTCATAATTACATTACAAACTGAGGAAAATATTACCTGAAAACACCTGCCATCTTTTTAAGCCTTCTCTTGCTTTGTGACCATCAATTACTTCAATTATTTTCAGAGCGCTGGCAGTTGCTTGGAGGAGGCTGTTGATTGTTTGGACAATGTCTGAGGAGAGATGCTGGCAGCTAGAGAGATGACCTTTGACTCTGTTATATAATCAGTAGGAAGAAGAAGAAACTTGCACAATCCTCATTGATTATGTGAATGGTTTTGGCATATGGATGTATGCAGTTGGAGAGCTGGAAAACTAGAGCTTGTCATCTGTACAAGGTAAAATGAAAAAACTGTATCAACTGTATGTATGCTGAGAACTGTGTATTCAAGGTGGACCAGCCACAAAGAAAGACCAAACTACTAATATGACTACTAAAGGGAATACTTCTCAACCTAACAAGTGCAATCACTCTACTTCATCTGTTGTACCAATTAATATGTTTACAATGAGATGCTGCATAGGACAGGAGGGTGATTTCTTACAGCCACTGACCAATGCTAGTGTGTGCTAGTGTAATGCAAGTGGCTGAAGATAAAAGCACTTGTATCTTGTTGAAGAGGATACATGGACATTCTGTCTATCCATTCAGGACTGTTTTCCTTTGGCAGATTGACAGCTGATCACCAAGGAACTGTAATCTGAAGCTCAAATTTAGTGTTACACTATCAGTTCAGCATAGAGAGAAGCAACCAAAATGACCAGAAGTCCCCACGAAACAACACAAGAACCTCAAGTTTATCTCAAGTTCTCAAATTATTTTACTATTGCCAGCTTTGTGCTTTCTTAAGATTTTCCACATATTTTCCAAAGGCCACAACGAGATACAGTACACAGTCCCTAACATTTAATTAAGAACTTAAAGCCCAAATGCCACAACAACAACAACAACAACAACAACAACAACAACAACAACAACAACAACAACAACAACAACAACAACTCTTCCTTACATCTTAGCATTATGAAACAGAAAAACATGAGGCTGTGGCATTAATTCAATTCAATGTACTTTTATTAGTCCCGCAAGGGGAAATTCCAAAGCTCTGTTAATTATGTTATCATGGAAAGAAAAATTATCTTTTCTCCATATGTGAAACTAGGGCCAGAGATTACATATAAAGGATACACAAAACAAAACACAAACCACCTTAAAACTGATATATCAATATCAGTATATATACTGTCAATATATGGCAGTATCAGTTTAATAAAGCACATGGTTTTCGTTTTTGTTGAGAGTGGGGTATTCTGTGATATCTCCCTGAACATCTGATCTCTTACATTCATTACCATTACCCCCACAAAACACATGCTCCTGACGTTTGAATTAGTTCTTTATCAAGAATGCTAGGATTGTTTTCATAAACAGCACTAAATATGAGGCTTCAATGATGTACCATGATAGACCCTTGAGATCGGTTCATCCTATTATGTGCAGCAGCCTTACCTTCCTCTTCTTGAAGGCATGTCTGGCCAAATATCCTCTGCAGGCAGCCTGAAACAAAGTGATGTTCCTCCTGGTCTGATCATCCCGCTGCTCCTCCAGCCTGGACAGAGTTCCTGCTCTGAAGAACACCTGCAGAAGGAGACAGGGTTAAGTTCTACACAATTCTTTTCTTGAAGGTAGCAACACATGGCCACATACAGCTGCAAATACTTAACTGTTCTTAACTCATTTACACAAAGACTTGCTACGATTTCAAGTAGATTTCAACCCACTTGAATCCTAAAAGTTTGTAAGGATCATTATTTTTGAGAGATCTCCTAAGCTCTATGTTGATATGATCAGATTTGAAGACAATGCAGTAACTTTCTGAAGCAATGAACAAGTACAGTAAGAGTCTTTTTTTAGCCCTGTAAGAACCTGTTCAATGATCTAGCTGCACAGATCTGTGTGGCATGGATTTGAAATTGTCCTCCCTGGGACAAAGACAAAATCAGTGTGAATATCCTGCCAAATAATTTTTTTTTTTAGAAATGGAAACATCACAGACTGAACTATTTCACAGACGAAACAATATCCAATCACTTTCATGTATTTATATGAATGGGAATGTTTTTACATGAGTGGGAATAGAACTGCTTCTGAGTTCTATAATTTTATATCCTCCAAACATTTACATGACCCACCAAGTCATTCTTATCTCCTGCACATTACTGACCTCAGACATGTAGCTGGCATAGCACCCAGGTGGCAAAGAAAAAAACTGCCCATCACTGCATGTTGGGTGTTTAATCCCTGACTGAGGTAATTCCATCTTGTTTGGATTCTTCAGAAAAGACAACTACTTATTTTAACCACAGATGGATAACTAGATGGGCCTGCCAGGCACCACCCAGGGACCACACAGGGACCACACAGCAAAGAAAAGAAGCTCCATTGAGAACACTGAACGTCATGTGTTACAATGGAAGGATAAGACTCCATCATGTTTTTTTTTTTTTTTTTGCAACAGATGGCAAAGTACACTGATTATTTGAAAATAGTTAAATGTTTTGACAAGATAACACACAAATCATCTGTCAAATGGTGACCAAAAAGTGACGAGGATTCAACTGAGTGTATGTTATATCTGATGAACTCATATAGTGAATTGACAAACTGCAGACCTCTTCAATTCTGATTCATATGTTGCTTGCCTATTGAGAAAAATCTTAAAAATGCAGATTTCAGAGTCCTGAGGACTGATAGAAAGCTTCATCACATGGTGCAACAACAATCACTTGAAGCTCAGTATCAGCAGAACCAGTGAGCTTGTGGTGGAGTACAATGTTTCAAATATGGATGTTGCTGCAGAGAAGCTATAAATGTGGATGCTGCACAGATATCTTCAACCTGGCAACACAGAAGATCTATACAGTCACCAGCAATTCAGTATCTGACCAAATGTGAAATGCAGTCACAAAAAGAATTATGGTGTTGAATAATGGCCTGAAAAGGACTTTTGCAGAACATTATGATGTCACAGTGAAGCTGATCTTAGACCTTTAAATACAAAATGTCATCACATTATCATTTTATTCTATGAGAGATGTACAATTTTGTTATAATTAGTTAAGGCCAAAAATGTGTGAACTTAACCTTTGATCTGCAAATTCTAATGAGATCATGCATTAGTCCAAGTGACAGTTTGTGCCAAATATGAAGAAATTCTTGGGACGGAGTGAGCAAGAGACAGGAAAAGTTGTGGAATGCTCCAAAAACACCTGTTTGGAACTTTCCACAGGTAAACAGTTCATTGGTAACAGGGCAGTGTCATGATTGGATATGAAAGGGGCATCCTCGAAAGGCTCAGTTGTTCACAAGAAAGACTGGGACAAATTCACAGTTTAGTGAAAAACTGCATGGGCAAATACTCGCATAAATGCAAGGCAGTTAGGAATTTCACTGAACATCTACAATCCATATTACAATTTAAAAATTCTGAAAATCCGGAGCAATCTCTGCACATAAGGGGCAAGGCCAAAAACCAAAATTGAACGCCTGTGAACTTCAATCCCTCAGGTGGCACGGTATTAAAAACTGAAATGATTGTATAATGGATATTACGACATGGGCCAGGAATACCTTGAAAAACCATTGTATGTAAACACAGTTTATTGCCTCTACCAAGCAATTTGATACTCATATAGCCATATAGAGCCCAATATCAACAACATCCAGGAACACAGTCAACTTCTCTGGGCCTGAGCTCATCTATGAGAGACTGACACAGAGTGAAAAGCATGCTGTGGTCTGACGAGTCAACGTTTTATATCAGTTTTTGGAAATCATAGACGTTGTGTCCTCCATCTACTATCCAGATTTTTGCCTGTGCAAAATTTAAAAACCAGCATCTACCATGGTATGGTTGTGTTAGAGCCCATGGTATGGGTAAGTTGAACATCAGTGAAGGCACCATTAAAGCTGAAAGGTATATACAAATTTTGTAGCATCACATGCTGCCATACAGGCAGGGACGTTCCATCTTTTTTTAGCAGGACAATGTGCTGCTACGTGTCACTAACAGTGTGGCTTTGTGGTAAAAGAGTGCAGGTACTAGATACGCCTGCCTGCAGTCCAGACTTGTCCTAAATGTATGTCCTAATTCTCTTGGAATCGGGGTTGTAAGTTCTCTGTTAATTTCTTCTCGACCAGAGTGATTTTCCTATCCTGATTATTACAGTCTTGACCAGAAAGTTTCCTGTGTCTTTCATCTCCATTACTAATAATCTGGGTAGCATTAGTTGTACTTCTGAATGCCAATGCGTGCACAATTTCATTTTTGACTGTAGAAAGTCATAATGGGCTGACACTGGGACCCCTATAAAAGCATCATAGATCATAATGCCCGTAACTCCTTCAAGATAATCCGTATCTGGAGAGAGACACTGTTCTGTCCCTCTGTCCTGAATTAGCCGACAGCTCTTTGTAGAAATAGATTCATTAAGCAGAGTTTGAGTGACATTTTGTCCTTCAGAGGATGCAACTGTTCCTTTTCAAAATAGGTGAAGCAACAGAGAAAGTACTGTTTGTAGTATGAGTATGACCCAAATTAAGATTGTTTAGATGTCATGCGGACCTTGAGACTTCCCAACAATACAACTATGTTATGTTGTGCAATAAATATTGGCCCAGACTGCAAGACCTTTGTGACAACCCTTCCCTTGACAGCCCACACAAATAGTAAGTGCACATGCTGGCAATCAAATGGGAGTCAACCTAGCCGTGCAGTGGCTAGCTGCCACTGTCACCGGGCGAGGCATGGACAGACACCGCAGCTCACTATAAATATAGATAGCTACATGTATAGCTGTGGTGTTCGTAGCCATGACAGACCAGCCATGAGCAGTTACTGTGGAACTCTCTGTGTCTCTGCAGGGAAGGCAGGGAGTCCACTGTTTCTACATTCACTAGTATTATGTTTGTGCCCCTTTGACGTACTTTCTTTGTTGTTCTCTGTGTGATGCTGTTGTAGTGCCATGACAGAGGTTCAGTTAACATTACTGGTCATCACTGAATATCTAGAGAGGCTGAATATAGCCCCATGTGTTGTATTTACTGGCCCAAAACATAAAAGTATCGCTTGTTTATGTCTGACAGTGTCTCTGTTATACATATTTTTTGTCACGCCCATAGGTGAAGTAAATTGGATCAGCTTGAAGCTTTTCAACAGAGTTCTTTTTATCCAAAGAGGAAGCTGGTGGCCATATATTGGAACTACAAAATCAGCTCAAATTAATATATCAGCTTTGATGTTAATGTCTTTAATTTTGCAGAAAAAACCCCCACACCAAACAGTCCACACTTCATGTGTCATGGATGACACATACTTTGGTTGATAATCATTCCCACTACAAAACTAAGGCAATACACTGTATGTGTTCAACTTTATAGCTTGAGAGATTAGCAGAAAATTTTAACTGAATAACAAAAAGGGTTCGCTTTTTGTAATGAATTTCTGCTGGACGGATTTAGGCAAGGTCCACACTAATGCTTTTCCTTTTAAGATGGTGTTTTTGAGCGAAAACAATATCCATCCAAAAGTTAGACGGATTTCTTTGCTTGGACCGACGACAAGGCAGAACTGTTACTGAAAGTAATACATGAGTATAAGCGGTCATGGCAGCAGAACATAAATTGGGAGTCGTCGCACAGCAAATAGACCAACATATTGGAGTGGTACCAGGATGATTGTCCATCACCAGAGTTCTTATAATTTTGTACAGCTGTATCTATTTTCAATTAAACAACCCTGATTGCAAATAAGTTAGGACCCTGTGTAAGATGTAAAAACAGGATGCATGAAATTATTTGTAGACGAACTATTTTACATCTCAATTTTGCACATCCAATTGTATTGCGGTACATATTGTTGTACATTCATTGAGTAGATATTTCTGTATATTTGTATATTTCTTATTTTCATATATCCTTAGTATTAATATTCTGTTTCTTTTATATTGCCTTTATATATATATTCCTTCTCGTCCTTCTTTCTAATTTTTATTCTAATCTATAATTCTGTTTTGCATGGAGCACTGCTAAAAACAATTTCCCCTCGGGGATAAATAAAGTAATTCTGATTCTGATTCTGATCTGATTCTGATTTACAGAAATCAATACAGGAAATGCAGACATGTTGGATGGTTAACCGATATGACAGGATCATTTGAAACTACCATTTCAATAATAATAATAATGACATTTTAGTTATAGTTTTTGTCGTAGTTGCATCAGTTGAACTACTACTCGGTTGGAATTCTGTGTAAACCATAAATGAAAACAGAATGCAGTCATTTGCAAACAGTTTTGCAAAGTGCTCCTGAGCCCATGGAGCAAAATCTTTTATACAGTACAGTTACAGAAAGTGGTGAACCACACTCCATCCTTGCTTGTGGATGCTCCTTTCATACCCAATCACCTATTACCAGTGAACTTGTTTTTGGAGTATTCCACAGTTTTTCCTATATCAATGATTATTATATATCGTAAAGATATTTAATGATAAAATTAAGTCTGCAAATGGAATAATGTTAATTAAATGCACAAAGGTAGGGCCACGATATACAGTATATGCCCCATGTAAGAAATCACTGTCTCCTCATTATGATGCATTTTTATAATCTATGATAATCTGGTCATGTAGATACCTCTCTCTCTCACACACACAAAGAATTCTCTTTTTTCCCCACAAATGATCATTCATATAGCAGAACAGATTACTTTTTCATATTTAACCCTAACTGAATCTGACCATGCTGTTGTAATACTAGATCTTTCCTTCTCACGTAACTACTTTTAGTGTGCTCCATGGAGACTTGATAACACATTTCTCTAGATTCTGTGAAATAATTTCAACGCCACCAATATTTTTTTTGGAACCCAAAAAGAAAGATGCTATTTCTCCTTCTCTAAACCCCTGCTATCAATGCTGTTTATAAAGCAGAAGTAGAACGACCTCTCTAACACACAGAAAGTTCAAATGTGATCACAGCAATGCAAAGCAGCAGGGTTTTGGGCACATAAAGATACTGGCATCTAGCACCTGCTACAGAATTTCATATACATATAAAACAATCCTAAATTAATTTCTTACCTACAAATGTTTCATGATTCCATGAACAGCAGGGCCAGGCAATGATAGAGGCATCTATACCAAGCCGGGGAAGGAGGGAGCAGAGCGTGGATCATATTGTCCAATCTCCTTATTAAATTTTGATATCAAAATATGAGCTAAAACACTTCCCTGGCATCTAGCACCTGTTAGAGATGACCAAAGTGGCTTTATGACAGGTGGCACCTCATTCTCTAATATCCGAAGCATACAGTCTCTAGAGGTGGTCACTTGAGTTCACTTTGTTTTACATTTACCACCAAGCCTCTGTTTGTTATGTTAAATCATCTCTGGAAATAAATGGAATTTCTACATGTTGAAGGGAACATAAGTTGTAACAACGTAGATGAGAATTATAGCACATGTAATAGTGCTCTAGCAACCCTAACACAAGCATTTTTGTCATGCCCTTCCTTATCTGACTATGGGTTAGTTGTCTTCAAGACCTTCTCATTTGTCCACAACAGCTTTTTGAGCTGTAGCTGTTAAGCTGTGGTTTTCTTTATTTCCACTAGAAGATTCTTCTAAAGGAATCCTCTTTCCTGTTTTCTGGCAAAGGATACTTAAAAAAAGATAGAAAGTGTGTGGTTTGGTTGGACCTGTGTGTGTGTGTCATCTGCCAATAAAAATAATGTGAAGCAAGAGGCATTAGTAACAATACTATGAGCACCACAGAACAAAAAGTTCTGATTTGGAACTTTATCTGAACTTGGGAAAAGTAGCAGGCCAAGCACAGACAGGCACCAACACTTAAAGTGAGGTTAAACTTCTCTAAGTAACTTCTCTAATTGACAGCTCAAGGCCCTAGCTGTTCTTTTCTCCACAGACATTCACAGATCTAATTAACAAAACCATCAGCCTGTCTTTTATTCTGTGATTAGCTGTTCTCAAAGAGTTTGAGTCTGGCAGTGTGCGACTGCTGCTTGGCAAGGGTCACTGAGAGCAGAGAATCACAAAGATCAGCTCCTCGACATAAAAGAAACAGATTAAAAACAAAACAAAACAATACAGGACTGATTTCTCGATGCCCCCCACAACTTTTATGACAACAGTAGGTCGAATGGGAAACAGTTTCTAGTGATCTATTTAATTGGCAGTGTCATCAAATGAAAAGACGTTGGGACTTGAAGACTTTCTTTGATAGCCACACAAAAGATGCAACTGCAAAAAATGTCTGCTAAATGTCAAGACAACCTACCTACAGCTTTTGCCTTATTTGATGTACAGTGTGGAGTGTTTTTCATTAGGTTTCTTGCAATGAATTGGCAACTACCTGTGAGACATAATCTTAAAGGAAAGGAGTCTTTCTTCTAGGAGAAAAATTAAATATGGGGGCTTGGAAGGGGTTCACATAGTGAACGCTAACTCCGATAACAATTATACAATAAAGATATTTCATCAATAAAGAAAGAATTTCTAGTGTTGAGGTTTAAAATTAAAAACATGACTCAGATTGGTTGAGGCCAGGTAAGGGAAACGACTTGGGCATAAGGGGGATGCTGTAAAATCCCAAATGAAAACCAGTGTTCAAGTAATTGTACAAACAAAAAAGGCCTTTATAAAGTCTGGATAACAACAATGAGGTGGACTTTCATGTGGTATAAATAGTTCACGTGATAAATTCAACACTTGTTCCACAGTATTCCATTCCTACTACTACAACAGAGTAGGGCTGGGCCGACAGAATGATAGCGATATGTCTCGCGATAGACACGTCATCAATATCAATATAAAAATGCTTCGATAAAGCATTCGATAATTTTTTTTTTCTTCGTCGAAAGAAACCTGAAGTTGCGAAGCGAGGTTGGTTGCATGAACAAAGGCACTCGCTCTCAGGTAACTGAGCGACGTAGGGAGTAATCGCTAATCAGTGAGAGAGACACGCTAACACGCCAATCATGTAACATTATCAAGTTCGGTTGCGCCGTGTCGTTGTCACGTGTTTGTCGCTCCGCGAGGAGTGAGATGAGAAAAAGAAAGTGAGCGCTGCAGCGAGCGAAGAAATCGTTGATAAAACAGGGAAAGTCAGCTCGCCAGTACGGAGTTTTTTGGATTTTATAAGTCGGACCGTAGTCAGACCAATGTGGTCTGAAACTTATACAAGACTTTCGTCCCCACCAAGACCGGTAACACCACAAACTTATTTAACCACCTTAGCCGCGCTCACTCTTTGGAGTGCAGCCGTATTCGCCAACGTCCGCCAACCGCAGCACCACTGCACAAGCAGCTGACCACCATGCAGAGGTATCTGCTTCAGTGCCTGATGACAAATCATCTAAAAGGCACGAGGACGTAACGGAGGCAGCGGCATATCATATAGCTAAAGACATGATTCACTGAGTACTGTGGAGAAGCCAGGTTATAAACATCTCTTACACGTACTTTTTTTTTTTTTTTTTTTAAACGCACTTGCAATAAAAATATAATTGAATAGTTCGCGTATGTTTAGAGTAAGAAAAGCGACTAAAGTTGTTCATATGTCTAGGCTGGTTTTATAGTTCAGTCAATGTTACTGTACTGTCTATCATGTTTGTTTGTTTGTATGTTACAGATGTCAAGTCTACCTCAGTTTCTGCTATGTTTCCAAAACACTGCACATATTTGAAAACATTTTATTCAGCAGAAGGTGAATCAGCCTGTGAACTTCCTGCACTAAACCTGCAGAAAAAAAGTTCTCAGGTTTCTCTCTGTTTACATTTTTACACTTTTTTTTACATTTATTGTTTGAGTGTTATCCATGGTTGTGTTGACATTTCCTTTCCTTTCTGCCTTGATAGCTGAGGGGATTATAATCAGAGGAAGGTTCAATTTAAAATAAAAATGTTTAAATTGAATGTATTTTTCTCCTGGTCCTTATTTTAAATAGGTCATTAAAAATACCAATAATTACCGATATCGACCAATATAAAACACTTATATCGCAATAGAGTTTTCAGCCATATCGCCCAGCCCTACAACAGAGTCATGTCATACTCGCCACTCTGCTGCTTTTCTTTTTCAGAAATACTGTTTCTGTCACAGTTAATTTCAGTCTGCACCAGTTGTTAACCTGCTGTTAAACTGCTGTCAGATAAACTCAACACTTAGAACATGAATTATTACTGTGGTGCAAGTGCTGAGCTTGCAAAAGCGGCAAACAGCATAAAAAGAAAATTAACTGACCAATCAATTAACTAGTGAATCAATTGAATGGATTAAATACTAATTAATTAGTAATGTAATTACAACACAAAACCAGGACAGTGCTTTTATGTATAACAAGATGACATCTGTGTATGTGCATGTGTGTGACTCCACTCACCCTGCTCAGCCCCATGTGGTAGCTGCTCTTCTCCAGCTCCAAGGACTCAAGCAACTCCTCCACTGCCTGGAAACCAGTAGAACAAACAGTCAGCAGACAGGTAAACACAAACAACCGCAGTTGGTTCTAGGCCTTACCTCTACATGACCACATGACCTTTCTGCCCAAAGGATTCTATTGGTACTTTAGCAACAAACACCACTACCCCTTTACATAAGCTAACACAAACACACACCTCCAAGGACAAAACAAATCAGACAGAGAAGCTTGTGAGGTCCCATTTCTGTCAGGTTTCATCTATTGTGTCAGCTCAACCTGTAGGGACAAACTGCAGATTGTTTGGTAGATGCGGTTGTGGAGGTCTGATGCTGGGATTAAGGTTTAAGAATTGTAACATCCGAATAATAATTTATTAAAACTGGGCTGTAAAGATGAAAATTACTATTCTATACTTCCCATGAGGGGCTATTTGATATTTCAGTTGATATTACATTCCACAATAGAAAAGTGTTGAATTTGGCTATTCTTAGAGCCTTACCAGTAGTAAAGTTAAAAATTGAAAGTTTGTCCTGTGGTGATGCAACAGGAAAGGTCAAGGGACATTTCAATTACAGAACAATTCTTAAGATTTGGCTGATTTAGGGACACCTGTTGTTACTAGTGGTAATAGCAAAAGCGTAAATGATACGAGTCTGTTCAAAAGTGTATGCATACCAATCACTAGAGGCAGCAAACACACTGTGAGGAATTACTCAAGAGAGGAAGGGAGGCTGCATGGGTATGCAATTTAAATCCCACATAGAAAACACAGACTACCAGTAACAATTAAATATAAAAATAGGGTTGAATGTGATGAAATCCAAAAAAGGTTGAAGGTCTTTGAAGCATGATCATGTTAAGAATCCCATGAATTGGGCATGTGTACCTACAGCTACCTTCTGGCAAAGTTCATCTTCAAGGGTGATGAGGACTACACCAGTGGATCTAAATAAGATACAAACAATAAAGGCATAACCTTTTTTTTTTTTTAATAATCCATCCTTTGTGCATGTCCTATCAAATTAAACTGCATTTATCTCAAAAACTAAAAGCCTGCTTAGTTACATTCATTGATCCATTATCTGTAACTGCTCAGGGTCACAGGGGGCTGAAGCCAATGTTAGGGGACACTGGGCGATCCTTTAAGATTATTTACCCAACTGGAAACTGAGCTAAAGGAAAAGGAATTATAGGAGAATTACAGTGAGACTTCATTAAAAGAGAGCTAAATGAGATATTGAACAAGGAGGCTGAATTTGCCATATTTAGACTCAAATTGAGTTTCTACAAAAGTGGAGAAAAGTCAGGAAAATTATTGGCCAGGCAGTTAAGAGGAAGGAATCTGTGCAAGTTATATCAGGCATTAAACTTAAATCTGGACAAGTGGTGACTGTGTCTCAAGAAATTAAACATCTGTAAGAACTTTTACTCAAAGACACTCATATTAATATGAAGGAAATTCATGCATGGATCTCAAAACTGATCTTCCGAAAACTGGTGCCTGATGAAGCAGAAATTATGGGTGCTCCAATCACAGAGGAGGAAATTCAAAAGGCCATTAAATTAATGGAATCAGGAAAAGCCCAAGTTAGATGGTTTAACAGATGAAGATTAGAACTATGTGGATGTGCTGGCACCTATTTTAACTACTGTATATTCTGAGGGTATGGATGTTGGGTCAGCTGCCTAATGCACTTAATTAAGTAGTAATTTCGGAATCCTAAAAAAAGGGGGAAAGGACCCACCTGACAAAGCCAAGTGTTAGTTGACTAAAGTATTGGCTATGCACCTAGAATCCTCTTGCAGTCCAATATTATGCACCCAGGTCAGGTTGGATTTTTGAAAGGATGGTTGTTTTATTGTCCAATTATTGTTTATACTATATCTGCAACCACTTGCATTGGCTATTAGATCTGATCCAAGGATTGGTGGGGTCAGAGCTGGAAGATGAGGACTCTTTTATGCGGATGATATTTTGTGCTTATCCAAAAACCCTGCCTCTTCAGTCCCCATATTATTCGATTTGTTTGGAATAATGAAAAAAATATCAGGCTACAAAATTGGTAAATTTATCGCAAACTGTAGATCCCAGTGTCTAGAGCACGTCATTGGACAGTAATTCATTTAGATAGACAGATACAAGAATGTTATATCTTGGGGTGAATCTCACTACTATAATGCAAATTAATATGTTACCCTTACTGCAGAACAAAACAAATTTAGATAAATGGAAACTTGTGAATCAAAATCTATGGGGAATTTCCAAGCAGTATTTCTCCAGGGATTTTCAAAGTTTAATCAAATAGTTAGTGAGTTTCTGTGCAATGGGATTGAGGGAAGTTAGCGTTACCGAATGCAGAATTGCATAGAATATTCTTTGAAATGGCAAAGAGTGAGAGTGAGCTTACTGCCCCTTCTGGGTCAACAGAGGCAGTGTCACATAGAGGTGCATCGGGTATGAGTACCAACCCAATATTGGAGCATTCTAGAGAGACATGGACAAAAGCTCATAAGCTGCTGCATCTCTCTAAATATAAACTATTCTTCTATATGGAACAACCCATCAATAAGTATAAGTAAAAAACAAATAAAGAAAAAAACTATCCTGTGGAAATCATGGCTTGATATGAATATTAAGAAAGTTAATGATTTGTATAGAGCAGACAAGTTAATATCATTCCAAGAGCTTACAGATGATTTTGGTTTAACAGATAAGAGGAAATTGTTCTGCAACCTCCAAATTAGGAGCTGCATTAAGGGTTGTTTTAAGCAAAAAAGAAATCAAACTGGTGTCAATCTGGAAAGGACTGTGCAGTAAGCCTCAGTCTTATATAAGATGATGGCAAACACTCTGTCATAACTATGAAAAAATTTGGGAAAGAGATGCAATGCAAACATAGAGGAGGGTATACGGAAAACCATAAGAGCTGAAGCCAGGTGGTCAGTTGAAGATGCACGGGGCAAATGGACCCATGAATGGTAATTACTGTTGAAGGTATTGAGAGAACACCAGTACTTTTCTTCATTTATTGTGGGATTGTTCATTTATTTCTCCTTTCTGGACAAAAGAAGTCAAAAACATTGTGGAGTGGTTGCACAAACCATTGCCAGAATCTCCCCAGTTATGCCTATTAATAGAAAAGTCTCTCCTGCAGGTATCTATCTCCAAACACAAATTTGGACCTGCACTGGCAGGTTTTATTGCTGCCTCAAGGACTGCTTTCCTTCACTGGAAAAGTCCAACAAAGCCTGCTTTTGACGACTGGTTAAAGGTAATGACTGATGCGTAAAGAAAGTAGCTTAATTCCTCCTCCATGTTGTATTTATGCAGTGTTTTAGTTTATCTATAATTTCTTTACTATCCCAATTGTGAAATCCTTTGTGTTCCTCTCTCTCTTCTTTTTCATTTCCTTTTACTGATGCCCAGATCTGTTTTGTTTTATGATGCTTTGCCTAATGTTCCTTTTGGACTGACTGTAATGTGCTGTCTTATCATACACTTTATTGTAACATGATGACAACCTGATAAAAAAAACAATAGCTAACATTTAGAATCAAATGATACCATCTCATGCAATCCTTAAGTACATTTCATGGCAACCTGTCAATAGGATTTTGAGATATGCACAAAGTTGCTATTTTGAAAGGAGTACAATAGGGGTCCAGAATGGTTACGGTCTGGGAAGAATGAATGTGCTCAGTACATTTTGAGGCATTCTGCCCATCAGGCTAATACAGGAAAGATCAGGGGGTCGACATTATTAAGGGGGGGGGCACGCCACCAGTTTTAAATGTCAGTCCTTTAACAGAAAATCTACATTACATTACATTCTACTGAGGAACAGAAATTGTAATATGTTGTCTTTTATCAGACAGGCAGCGTCTAAAATCAAATGGCATTATCATAACTGGACCATTCAGTATATTTGGTTTGATCCACAATAGGGCTGAACAATTAATTGAAAGTGCAATATCCAAGTCACAGGAGCTGCAACGGAGGGTTGGTACAGCCCCCTGTGAAAATCACATCATCATTTCTATGATGTGATAGTGATTTTGAATAGGTAAGTCTTCCCTCTTTGAATTAATTGTAGGGCTAGCAGATACAATCACAAAAACTGTGAAAGACGCTATACAGGCAGCTCAGCCTGCCCCCAGCCACCTGGTGCCTTCTAGCAGCCACCCAGCCCCTCTTAACAACAACATAGGAGAGACAAAGGTATCACTTACATAGTCAGGGGAAGGAAAGTTCAGTCAAATCTTTTTTTCTTACCAGCACCCATGACAATGCAACACCTCTGAGTACTGGACTTTTTCGCATTCTGGGAGTACATGGATGTATTCTAATATTTCTTCATCTTTGCAGAACGAGTCTGTAATGAATAGGGATGTCCCGATCACGTTTTTTTGCCCCCAAGTCTAAGTCTGAGTCATTTGATTTTGAGTATCTGCCGATACCGAGTCCCGATCCAATACTTCTATAAAACATTATGAAACGAACTAAGAGCGAAGAATAAGATCCAGGATGTCCCTTATTTTTATTTATTTTATTTTTTTTACCAATGGCTCTTATATTAACAAGTAACACTTATGCACAATGGTGCATGCATGTATGCAGTGCAGTGTATTGTAGACTTCTATGAGGTAGCTTGAATTACAGTCTCAAGTCAGAACAGAACACAGAAATAAAATAAAATTTTCTTCACATTAGGAATAGTGTAGCATTAAGTAAGGGATAATGGCCGACGAGGTGTCCATTATCAGAAATGAATGGACGACGCGGAGGCGTGAACTGTCTGACGCGAATGAATGGACTTGATGCTTTCATTTCTGATAATGGACACCTCGAAGGGCATTATCCCGCTCATACCATGGTCACAAAAGAAATAAATATTAAATGAATTATTTATACATTAATGTTGTTTTTTACGTTAAAATTGTAAGTTTTTCACAAGAAGAAGCTGAGTGGACTATTTGATGTCTCGTTGTGACACGTTGCCAAGGTAACCAGCCCTGGCCACAGAACCTGCAGCTCAGTCGGCCACAGCTGTTATATTAGACCTAATCACTGGAGGGAAGTGCGATGATTGCTTAACGTTGTGTTACGTGATATAAAGTATCATTTCAGAGGGCAAGTGCACCTCTTACCGCTTGTGTTTGTCCTCTACAGTCTTGCTGTTGTGATAAATAAACTGTGAAACAACTTATGTTAACATATGTTCTGAGTTTCTGTTGCTACGGTTACCAACTAGCATTTGAGCCAGCGCAATTGTTCTCGTTGTTCACTTTGAAATATTTCCACACAGCAGACATAGCAGCAAATCACGCACCTCAGCTTCAAAACAAACTGCTGCGTGTTGCCGTGTTCCGCGCATGCGCTGTTCAATGGCCTCTGTCACAGGCACAGACCCGGCCTGTAAAAGTTGGTATTTAATAAATACTATTTTATTCTCATTTATTTTTAATCACTAGCCCATAGATTGTAAATGTGATTAAAAATAACAATAAATATATAACATATGTATATATATATTATTTATCCCATACCTGATCAGGACATAACGTCTGATCCGATCGAGTCTGCAGTCACTTGATTGGCCCCGATTTCCGATCACGTGATCGGATCGGGACAACCCCAGTAATGGATTTAATAAATCCAACCGCCTTGAATTATGATAAAAGGTGTGATGGCTACAAGAAGCTCACCAGGACTGTGATGGACTCCATCTTCTCTTTGGAAGAGATGGCAACGTGCTCCGTCACAGGAAAAAAGGGGATTATAGGGGAGAAGAGAGAGAGCCTTGACAAAGGCAAAGTGAAGCTAGTAATTGGTAAGCATGCCAGAATATTGTTTGGATTGGGCAAAATGCTATTGTATCAGCTTGTTAACACACAAAAATGTTGCTCTTTTTCAATGATTTTCATTAGCATCCTCATTGGCACCTATCTTACACAACACGAATTAATTGGTGAACCCCGAGTAAATTTAGTAGCATTTCATTTTTTACAGACCATGTCAAAAAAGTTCACGGAGCCATCGGACACACTGAAATCAAAGCCTGCGTGGCACAAAAATTAAAAGACACCAGGAGACGGGCTGAGAGGGAAACATATACTGTATATGCCAAGATATTGGTGATACCTTGATTCATAGAATCCAGTTTTGGATGGCTTCTGAAGGGCCTGCTGTGGTATTTGACTACATAGAACAGTCATCACTTGAAAATTTTGGAATTTCCCCTTGTGGGACTAATAAAGGTATATTGAATTGAGGTATGTTGAATTGAATTGAAAACAACAGAACCAATCCTGTAATCCAGATTGAAAAGAAATTAACGTTTAATTTGATAAAAATAGACTGGTGTTTGTACTGCCCTAATCTTTGATTTTGTCTTTCAATCCTACAGCAGGAAGTCTGCTGGAGGATACCCTGAGGACTGAGACAACACAAACACACAATACACACACACTCTTTCCCCAGAAAACGTTTTTATGGACAGTTCTGTTCTCACTTTTCATTGCATGTTTTCAAATAAACAGTATTTGTATAACTTATTTGTCTTTACTACTTTATTTCCTGTAAAATTATTAAACTGAATATTAAACAATGGTTTGAAGTCTGCCTTTTTATGGATGGACAGATCATATTGTGCACCCTCATTTTTCCTCTTAGATGACATCTGCCAGGCACATCCAAGACTGCTTGCATTCCTAGTTTAGATTTGTGTTTTGTTGGTTTAAATGTTATATAGAAAATGTAAATACTAAGACTATTTTGTATTGTACACACACCCATTTGGTTTCACATGGGTATTTGAATCAGTTTCAGATGGGAGTTCATATGGCTTACACATGTAAAAACATGAATTTCACATGTAATAATATGGGTTTCACATGGAATCACATGGGTTTCACATAGGAATTTGCTTGGGTTTCACATGGAATCACATGGGTTTCACATAGGAATTTGCTTGGGTTTCATATGTAATCACATGGGTTTCACATAGGAATTTACATGGGTTTCACATGGGAGTCTATATGGGTTACACATGTAAAAACATGAGTTTCACATGTGATCACATGGGTTTCACATAGGAATTTGCATGGGTTTTACACAATGCACCATGAAAAATGCTCCAAAACCACGTTTCCCATGATTAACATGTGCAAATCACGTGTTCCACATTTGTCACATGTGGATTTAACATGTTCTCACATGTTAAATTTCACATGTGCAAAATCACATGTACATATAATCACGTGTGACCACATGTGATTTACACATGTGACATTCATGTGGTTTTTCTGTAAGGGAGAGCACTGACTGAATTTCATATGACATGGTGGACCTCTCACTGCTGTTTACCTGGTTGGTCTAAAAAACTCTTGGCAGGTACACCATCTGGCTACTGACATCATGGCTACATCACACTGTAAGAGGAACTGGCAAAACTGGGCTGTCAGCAGGGAAAAAACAGGACCTTTTGTTTGGCTAAAAAAAATCTGAGACAGTCTCAGCAAACCCATATTCTCTTTCTGTCACTTTCTCTTTCTCTGAAAACCAATTCTTTCATATTATTCTTCCAATTATACGCCCTACTCTGTCTCGGACCGTCTCCTTTCATCCATCTTCCATTCCTTCTTTCTTCTGCGCTGTTCATTCCAATCTCCCCAGAGAACTGGCTACCATTAGTTCTTTCTGAGTGGGCTGTCCTCCCTAAACTCAACTCCAAGGAGTCTTGTGAGCCGCTTTACTGCCAGTGTGTTGTGGTGTGGTGAAGAGAGGACAGACTGATCTGCTTAATTAAACCAGGTAAATATTTCTGATGTTCTTGTCATATTCCACGTTTAACTGACGTGTAAATAGGCAGTCATTCAGCCGGTGGGATTCATAAATATCAGAGAAAAAAAACATTTGTTACCTTTTTAGACAAGAAACTTTAGTACATCAGGTAAAGAAGGCCTAAAAGTAGAGATGTTTTTCCTCCAGCAGCCCCTTCTGCCACTCATAAAGGCTAATCATGCCTTTGTGCAAAGCCACTATACACTGCCTGAACAGAATGTAGACAAGGCATTCATCATATGCTCAGGGATGTTCCTAAACTGCTCTGCCTCATATACAAAAGGCATGGAAAGATAATGAGAGAAAAAATTGAAAAAAGACAAGAAAATAGGAAGGGAGAGGGAGAGAGAGGAGGAAAGGAAGAGCTCTTCCAACTGCCAGTAATTAATCCGTACAGTAGCCTTATGCTGCCAGCCTGCACAATCATAATTAATTACACACAAGAGCGCTCTTGGAACAGGAGGAGGACAGTGGAGAGAAGAGAGTGGGAGGAGAGGAGGAATAAAGAGATTCTGTTCACACCAGGTGATTAGAATGTGGAGGGCAAGAAGAGAAATACTGAACATCCAGACTTTATGCTGTCAACATTCGACCCAGTCTTTTGAAAAGAAAATAGCTGCTATTTTTTGGGAGTTACTCCAGTGATTTAGTACAGGATTTCCATGAAGCTGGAGGACTTACAAGAGACAGAACCATCAATATTGATGCAGCAGAGGCAGAGATATCCTCACGTTTACTGCTTTTAGTGTGGTGGGAAGCTCTGAAAACACTGGATCCTGTCTTGCCTATAATACAACTCAATTGCATATCTTCATTAGACCCTCCCTGCCTGGTACACAGCACTGTCCAGTTTGTAGCACAGCTTTTCTGTAGCCTCTAAACTTAAACTGAGGTTAAATACCTCTGATGACGACATAAGGGATTTTCTTTCTGATTCTTATGATTGGACAAAACTCCTCCAGATCAAAAGTGGACATGGTTTTCACAGGCTGAGTAGCACTAACCATTACCTGCAAAAAATGACCTTGATGTGTAAAAATGGTGGTGCACCTCTTTAAATCTGATAATAAACTGATGAGCTGTGCATAATCGCTCATTTGCTTATATTTCTGCTTGAGTTTGGTTCACTTTGATTTTGAATTTGTTGCATTATTTTTATCCTTTTCATTTTTATTGGAATTTCATTCTAATTACGTCCATTTTCCTCCAGACTGTATGCTGTGTGTATTAAAAACACTAAATAACATAGTGGATTAAAAATAAAGAATTATTAGGATGCCAGGCAGACTTTACTCTGTATTAAGAATGAGTAGAATAACAAATCAATAATGTTCAAAATATATCTGTTGTCAAATGTCAAATGGTATGTTACATGGCAAATGTAGGCTTTTCTCTATGAAATCATCTCGGACTGACTTGTTATAGATAGGATGGAGTGTGCAGGTGTGCTTGAGATTCAAGGTCAACAGGATCATGTGGAGTGCACAAAAGGTCCACTATGTACTTCATGCATATGTGTGCATGGGGATAAGATAATGTTCATGTTTATTTAGCTATTAACAGACCCAACCCAACAATTAATATGTCTTGTGTATGTATGCAATGTCTGATAGGTCTTATTCCCCTATACCATATAACTCCATTGTTGTCCAAAAACTAACAATAACACCTCAGTGAGCCACACCATTGCACTAGGTGATATGTTTCTTCATTACCATGAACACATGACTCAATGCCATGTTCACCATCCTGCTGCCAGAGAACTCAGTGACAAGATTTATTCCTGTTTCAGCAACTGACATGAAAAACTACAGTGGTAAGGTGTTTTAGGAAATTACTGAGCCTTTATTCAAACTAAAACTACATATTTGTGAGCTGGTTGCTGCTGAACATTTATGTCTTCATTATGACCACTGAGCTTTAGGGCTGAGAGCCTCAAACAGGGTTGAGGGACAGACTGGCACATTGTTAGTAATTCTTATGATTTGTTGACAATACAAAACACACAAAATAAAAACAGCT
This sequence comes from Chaetodon trifascialis, assembly GCF_039877785.1. NCBI lineage: Eukaryota > Metazoa > Chordata > Actinopteri > Chaetodontiformes > Chaetodontidae > Chaetodon > Chaetodon trifascialis. Next base: position 2,457,904 of record NC_092064.1, on the reverse strand, counting down.
TTATCCTTTTAAATCCATAGCACTTCCTACAAATACTGAAATCATACCAGTCAGTAATGCATTTCTAATGTCTCATTAAAAAAAAGAGTTTCCACCATATCAGCCTTCACTATCCTGCCACATGCAACAACACTCCAAAGTATCAGGCTAACCCAGCGGAGCACTCACCCTCTTCTCATCTGTGACAATGTAGTGGCGGCCGTGCTTCTTTGTTAGATGTGGTGTCAGGACATCAAAGCGCCTGCGAAACTCTGAAAACACCATGTGGTCTGGGTATCCTGGAGACAGGGAGGGAGCAGAACAGAGATGAGAGCACAAACACACCAAAGACCAAGGTGAGAGGAGCATCTGCAGCTACTGGAGAGCCAACAGCATGTCAATGGTCAGAGAGAGGACACACATGCGTGCACGCGCACGCACGCAAACACACACACACAACTTCATATGTGTCATATGTCAGAGCAAAAAGAAGTTGTTAACAAGGTTACAGGGGTACATGGTTTTCTCTCTGGATTTGGAAAAGATTTATTTATTGGCATAATCAGACAGGCAGATATGTGATGGTAGAGTTTGACAGCAAGTAAAGCTTGAGGAACTTCCATCTATCCATCCATTTTCTTTACCCGCCTATTCCTTTCAGGGTTGTGGGGGGGGGGCGTCAACGGGCGAGAGGTGGGGTACACCCTGGACCGGTCGCCAGTCAATCGCAGGGCAACATATAGAGAGAGACAACCATTCACGCTCACACTCACACCTAAGGACAATTTAGAGTCACCAATTAACCTAATGAGCATGTTTTTGGTCTGTGGGAGGAAGCCGGAGTGCCTGGAGAGAACCCTTCTTGCTGTGAGGCACGCGCACTACCTGCCGCACCACCGTGCCGCCCCTTGAGGAACTTGAAGACATTAAATGACAATGGTTTTAATGTCTACATTTTCCCTAAACCAAATCCTTCAAAACCAACTTTTAAATAACATCACTAATAAAGAGGATCCAGTGATTTTGTGTTGTACTTCCACAAAGTTGGGGGATTCACAAGAGACAATGGTCAAATTTGAGCTTAACGGTGGATTTCTCTTTTTTTTTCTCTGCACACACACACAGGTTTTGCTGAATAGATTGAAATTTAACAAAAAAATAAATACCAAGGTACTTCCTTACCTTGCCTATAGATGCGCAGTGCATCCAGCAGCTTCGATCCTCGGAGCTGAGCTCTGAGGAGGCCCACGTTCAAAGTCATGAGGCCTGAGTCCGGGCTCTCTCCATGTGTCACACGGGGCTCACCTCCACCCACTGCCTCTGCTTTGGGCAGCAGACAGTGGACGAAGTGTACCCTGGAGCGACGCACCATGTCAATCAAAGCATCCTAAAAACAGAAAAGAGGTGACGAGGATATCAGAAAAGTAATCTTCTAGTTTAATCTAAGATTCTCTTCACATCATAGTACTGTGCTTGAATGCAAACCAGCAAACTATTTGCAGCTTACTGTAGCTGCATGATGCAAATCAGGATTTTTCTTTTAACACTGCACTACACTGTCACTGCATGCCCACACAGGTGTCAATTACTCCGGTACCAACGTAAAGGTATGGAAAATGTCAATCAATGCAATGTGTACATATCCACTTTGTTGTGAGAGGAGATGTATTTAAGAATCATCAATGGAGACACCTGTGTGGGTGGACTCTGGGTCTGCAGAGGCTTTAAAAAAATGCAATTAAGATGTCCTCCGTGGACTGCAAAACCTCTTCAAATGCTTAAAGTCAGTTTAAACACTTACATGTTGAAACTTATGAATCTGGCTGATATGAATCCAAATCCAAATCATTCTTCAAACATTCTTTAGCACATTTTAGGATTGTGCTAATCTTACTTCAAATGTTCTAGACAGTGCCAAAAACTGTGTTGATATGGTTTAAATAGGCATGAGTATTAATATGGACCAGCCACCACACGCCACCACAGCCACCAGTTCCTTTAACACGCCACTGTTTGCACTGATACCAATCAAAAATCTCAAAACCTCCCCCCAGATCATTGTTCAGGTATTGAATCTCAACTCAATTGTAGACTGGGTTCAAAACATCAACAGAGAGCAAAAATAGGAGGACTGGTTGAACTTTTGGATGATGTACCAAACTCAGGACCTTTATTTTTAATTTATAAAAGAATGAATGAATTGAATGTAATCTCAAGGTAATCTCATTGCATTTTGAAATCTATTAAAGTGAAACTTTGGTATTTGTCAGTCTGGACCTTGTCTGCCCCTGTTTTTGTGTTTAAGTGACAACAATTTTTGGAAATTGGTCCAGTATTGAGCGAAAGTGCTGCAGTCGGCAGACATGAAAACAGGCTGAAAGCTAATACTTTGGGGAAGTTCACACTATCAGTGTACGCCCGGCTTGTTGTCCCCATGACTCAGTTAGACACAAAAACATGGAAAAATAGGGTCCACATTGAAAAATAGTTTCTCTTTAGCTTGCTCCAAGGCAACTCGTGCTGTTGTGTCACTGAGCGGAGGTGTTATTAAAGTCACAACAAATTACTTCAGCAATGACAAAGACCTGGTTTGCCATTGTGGTTGACTAATACCCCCAAAAAAGCTTTTTTAAGTATGTACAATTTTGAATGAGTCTACACCACTCACCACTTGGAGTTTGACCTGGATACACAGGCTCTTCTTCTTGACGGCAGCCATGCCTGTGGTGAAGGTTTTCCTCATGCTGGTGGCTCGGCGCAGGGCGAGCTGGGAGCTACCCTCCAGACCAGCAATGGAGCCTGACAACACTGTGGCCCCACTGGCCCGACCCATGAACAGCCCGCTAATGTTCTTCCTGTGGTGCCAGAACAATGGATTGCATTCATTTGCATACACATGACACATGACATAACAGCATGTTTTTCTCACTGCTTCAGCCAGTGATTGATACTTCAATATACAGATATCTGACTGCCTTAGTAGCATATTCCGTTCTGTTGTTCTACTGTTTGGAAAGGCATATTTTGGCGGGTTGCACACCACGTTACCTGCTGCTCTCAAACGGTGGCTCTCTTTTCTTAAAATCCTTATGGATATTGGAGGTTTGAGTTTGATTTGAAGTAGTTAGTTAATTAGTTGCTCTATGCAACTACACATGCATATTGTAAAAAGGTGCACATGAACATATAGAGTCTTGTAATTCTTGGGATTCTGCTGTTTAAATGATAAAGTCTGACTGACGTTGTAATAATTCCATTCACCTCGATTGGCAGGGAGGCAGAAAACTCAGAGACAGATATCTCAAAACCTAATTTTGGTGAACTGCTCCTTTAATAATTTAATGCAGAAACTTTTTAATATTACAGTGATTCACTGTCAGGCATCTGTTGGACAAAGAGTTTTGTCTTAGCCTTTCAGTTAGGAACATGAGGAATTGGTTGATTTAAACACATAACCCAAAAAGACACTGACACATGGATGCACAGCATAAAAACACAGCATTTTTTTCACCACAGACTCTGCTGTAACAAACTGGACATTGAATATGTGTGGCTGTGGTGAGCGGTCTTACTTCTGGGAGTCCTGCAGCAGTGTGGCAGCATTCTGAGCAGCAGGGTTGTGCTTAGCGTGGCTCAGCCAGCCCTGAGCATTGTATTCCACCCAGTCGGTGCCGTGGCTGTGGCCGAGCAGGAAGAGGTGGGACTCCTCTCCTCGTAGCAGCAGACTGGCTCCTGAAAAACAAAGCAAATAGATGCATTCTTCCCTCGTGACATCAGGAGTACTGTCATTGTTGTTTCAAGGAACCTTCTAATGATAGCAGGCAGTGACAGGTTGAGTGCTCACCTTTGTTTTCTCCCTTTTCACCCTGCCCATAGTAGCTGAAGAGTCTGTCCAGCATGGTTTCCTCTGAACCTCCAGGCTGAACAGCCTCTTCCTCCATCAGCCACAGAAGACCCCTAGCCTCATCCGTCCTGGCCAGAGTACGTACCTGTGACGGACACCAACAACCACAAATCCTACCTCGCTTACTTTTTCTTTCACAATCACTTTTCTTTGACCTTGATGTGAAAAACCCTAAGGTCATGTCAAGATGTGTATAGAAATCTTTATTCATCATTTAAGACCATGAGACAAAGTGCTAGTACTGAGCAGCCACATTTAAAAAAGCAAACATAACACATTTAAATCCAGTTTAAAATGAGATCATCAGATATCATCACTGATCAAGATGGCGCCGCGGACGGCTGCCTCGGTGTGTTGGTGCGCGTTATTTTGTTTTGTGTGTTAACTCTGGTTTTTGCGACGGTACCCGGAGCTCTTTCACCAGAGATGAGCTCATGAACATCAGGGGAGCAACATCAGAGGATTTATTTCCTACTTTCCTACTCCCAACAGTAGAAATTTTGGACATTCTGGTCAAAGGTGTGGCTCACCTTTGCTCACGCAGTGACACACCGGAGGAGAGGAAAACGGGCCGGCGCCCTGGAGCGTCTCCGCCAGCGCGGACTACGCACAGCATTGCCAGGAATATTTCTCCCTAACGTGCATTCGCTGCCCAACAAACTGGAGAAACTGCAACTGCTGTTGGGTAGAAACAGACTTTTTGTCATCTGCAGTTTTGTGCTTCAAGACGTGGCTCTGTGGATTAATTCCGGACTCTGTGCAGCAGCTGGCTGGCTTCCAACTCCTCCGAGTGGACAGAGACACGAAACTTTACGGTAAAACTAAAGGTGGAGGAATCTCTTTCTACATCAACAGTGGTTGGTGCAACAACATGACAGTGATCCAGCAACACTGTTCTCCTGACCTGGAATCTTTTATCATAAACTGTAAGCCTTTTTATTCACCGCGTGAGTTTGCTTCATTCATTCTGGTCGGCGTTTACATCCCGCCGCAGGCCAATGTACAGGACGTACAACGTATGCTCGCAGACCAGATACTGCGTGTGGAGCGGACCCACCCGGACTCTTTAGTTATTGTCCTTGGCGACTTTAACAAAGGTAACCTCACCCACGAACTCCCTAAATACAGACAGTTTATTAAATGCCCGACCAGAGAGGAGAATATTCTGGATCACTGTTACACCACAGTCAGGGATGCTTATTACGCCCTCCCCCGTGCTGCACTGGGCCACTCTGACCACGTCATGGTCCACCTGATTCCTGCGTACAGGCAGAAACTAAAGCTCTGCATCAAGGAAGTGGACCAGTGAGGCTGTGGAGGATCTCCAGGCGTGTTTGGACTCTACTGACTGGGATGTGTTCAGGACTGCTACCAACAGTCTGGATGAGTACACGGACGCTGTGACGTCCTACATCAGCTTCTGTGAGGACTGCTATGTTCCATCACGCACCAGCGTGAGTTACAACAATGACAAACCCTGGTTCACAGCCAAACTCAGACAGCTAAGGTTGGCAAAGGAAGAGACCTTCAGGAGTGGGGACAAGGACAGATTCAAAGAGGCAAAGTACAAGTTTAGCAAGGTGGCGAAAGAGGCTAAACGACTGTACTCTGAGAAGCTCCAACACCAGTTCTCAGCTAATGACTCTGCATCTGTCTGGAAAGGGCTCAGGCAGATCACAAACTACAAGCCTAAAGCCCCCCACTCCATGAACGGTTGATGCCTAGCCAACGACCTGAACGAGTTCTACTGCCGCTTTGAAAGACAAAGCGACAGTCCAGCAACCATCCCCCACGACACCTACCAACAGCTCCAGCTCCAGTCACCTCCACCAATGGCCACCTTAAAGGCCCCCCCTCCCCCTCCCCACCGACCTCAGTGACGACTCTTTCCATCCACGAGAGGGACGTCAACAAACTCTTCAGGAGACAGAACCCCCGGAAAGCAGATGGACCGGATTCTGTCTCCCCATCCGCCTTGAAGCACTCTGCTGATCAGCTGTCTCCAGTGTTCACAGACATTTTTAACACCTCACTGGAGACATGTCACGTGCCAGCCTGCTTCAAGTCTTCAACCATCATCCCTGTTTCCAAGAAGCCAAGGACCACAGGACTTAATGACTTCAGACCCGTCGCCCTGACCTCTGTGGTCATGAAGTCCTTTGAGCGCCTTGTGCTCTCACACCTCAAAGACATCATCGACCCTCTCCTGGACCCCCTGCAGTTTGCCTACAGAGCCAACAGGTCTGTAGATGATGGTGTCAACTTGGCCCTCCTCTACATCCTCCAGCACCTGGACTCCACAGGAACCTACACCAGGATCCTGTGTGTGGATTTCAGCTCTGCCTTTAACACCATCATCCCAACCCTGCTTCAGGAGAAGCTCTCCCAGCTGAGTGTGCCTGACTCCACCTGCAGGTGAATTACAGACTTCCTGTCTGACAGGAAACAGTGTGTGAAGCTGGGGACACACGTCTCCCCGACGCAAAGACCATCAGCACCGGATCCCCTCAGGGCTGCGTTCTTTCTCCTCTGCTCTTCTCCCTGTACACCAACAGCTTCACCTCCAGTCACCAGTCCATCAAGCTCCTGAAGTTTGCAGACAACACCACCCTCATTAGACTCATCTCTGATGGCGACAAGTCCGCCTACAGGTCGGAGTTTGACCATCTGGTGACCTGGTGTAAACAGAACAACCTAGAGCTCAACGCTCTAAAGACAGTGGAGATGGTTGTGGACTACAGGAAGAACTCAGCCTCACCTGCCCCCATCACCCTCTGTGACTCCACTATTGACAGAGGATGTACTTCCTACGGCAGCTGAAGAAATTCAGTCTGCCAAAGACAATGATGGTGCACTTCTGCACAGCCATCATTGAGTCCATCGTCAGCTCCTCCATCACCATCTGGTACGCTGCTGCCACTGCCCGGAACCCCCCCGACACTTCATACTCCACCTCTGCCTCATCTGTCACATTCGCATTGCCATAACTCTATGCGTTACATTAACGCTCAGCTTGGACTTTCTGAAAAAACAGACTGTCACAAAAAAAAAGACTTGTGTATATATATTTATATTGCTATATTTTTTACTTCTTTAACAGTAAAGGCAATAAAGGCTGTTTTACTCAAAATTTAAAATAAAGATGAAGCAAAACATGCATAAAACCAACGCTACAAGTCAACATTATATTTAACTGTTCATTTTATTTTCACATTTTAAGATGGTTATATTAGACCAATAAAGCTTGCAATCTTGCACAACGTTTGTGGCATACAGAGATGATGGGTCAGATGCCAGGGACTAACTTCACTGTTCTACCTGACAGCGCCATCAACAAATGAGCTTTTTCTCATCATGTTTACAGATGTGAAGACCACTATATGCTCCTACTGGTCAAATCACATAATATGTTGTAAAAACTGTTAAACTAGATGAGGGAAGTCTTTTTTGGGGATGCACTGTGCTTCTTGTAGTGACACATAAGGCAAACTGGCTAAGGCCAGGCCTCACACTCAGATGATATGAGATGCTGCATTGTGCTGCTGAGACTTAACTACAGATGGAGCGGCCTCGAAATTCCCCTAATTTCATGCTGGGGCCCTGGCGGGTCCGTGACCAGTCCCTGCTCTGCAGTAGGCAGGTTCGGGACTGTAATGAGATCCCCCGCGATGACGTCATCGGCGCGGGGCCAACTCGTAATGCCCCTAAGCTCCATTTGCGGAAACTACCTGCACTCGCTCGATCAGTCCACCAGGAGGAGCAGTCATTATTACCGTGTCAGCTTTGCTGAGTCGTTCATTAGATCTGCACATAGCCTCCACTGCTGTAAGAAAAACTGCTTGTCTAGTAGAGCACCCTGTGCAGTTTTTTAAATATAATTATGCTTAATCATCCACATTATTGTTGTGCTCGTTCACAAACTTCTTGGATCTGCTCATCTGCCCATCCTGCCTTTTCCTCCACATCTCTCTCCACCTTTGGAGAGGCTCCCAGCGCATCTCCGCGTTCCGAGTGATTTGTGCCCACAAAATTAATCGTGAATAACAGAAGTTGTGCGTCGCGTTTTTCTAGCATTCTGAACTGCTAAACTGTTAAATGTTCAATACTCTGCCTGATTCGCGGAGCCACTCTGCTTTTCAGTTGGTGGGTTTCCTGTTTGTAGCGCATTTTAGATTTGCGGGTCGCTATTTGATGCGGTTACCAGCAATACGCAGAGTCCTGTATGTGTGTGTACAGTATATTACTGGACAGAAATCATTTACAGTGCGCTGAAGAGGGAGGGACGGGAGGATGAAATGCCAATTTCAGCCTGTGATCTGTTAATGTCTGACTGAACAGCCTCATGGAAGTGATATTTTACAGTTCTACATATTTTAATCTAACGAAATTTGTTAAAACAAGTCACTTGGTGCTTTCAAAGTCATGTCATTGAGCTGAAAGGTTCCAGATTTCGTTCGTTTTCATCACTCTGTCTGTGTGACTGTCTGTGTCCTCCTCTCTGTGTCTCTGTCTCTTTTTTCAGACTGTTCACGCAATGAATATAAACAGTAACTATTAAAAAAAGTTATAGTCGCGGGTAAACATAGTGCTCAGAAGCGCACCAAGAATGCATTTTTTACGTCAGGCGTTGTGCACGCGTGTTTGATATTAATATTGTGCCGCTGCACCTCAAATAAATGTTTTTTTGGGAAACGGAAATGTTCAACATGACTTCATCATGTTAGACCAGGCAGACAGGTTCTTACTACAACATCAACTCTCCCTCCGCAGCCAGCGAGCCTCATCCCCTGCACGACACCTACATTCAATCATGAATAATCCTAATGGGCCAATCAGACCCATGAAAAAAAACAATGTTGTGGGGCATAAAGGGCCAATGGGCCGATGTAGATGGGCCAATCTACTTGTTTTTATTGGCCAATCAGTTTACACACACACATGAAAACGGCCAATAACGGCCAGTGAAATCAGTATCATGAGTATTTCTCAGATGATGATTTTTGTATCTATCTAATCCGTGGCATGCAATATTTCACCCCGATTTTGGATAAAGTATAAATCCAATTGTTTCATTGTTTCAGCTGTCGTGGCCAAATCTCTTGTTAACTTATTAAGCTCTTCCGCACAGTGTGACATCTATTTTAATTATTAGAGAGCTGCTCTAATGGCCACTGATAGACAGTCCATCCTATTCTATAAACTGTTGGTGGTTTGTGAACTTCACTGCATTTGTGCATTTGAAGCGATTAACTCCCGGCACATTTCAGAGCTGAGTAAACCTGTAGTTTCACTGACACATCGGCATGTGTAGTGTCGAGCCGGCCGCGTTGTTGGCTGAAAAGTCATTATTTGCATTACAGTGTATCCTTTGTTCTAACTCAATGGATGGTTGCCAGCCAAACAGGCTCCCAGCCCCCACTGTCCCACAGACTCGCTATGGCCAGTAAAATAGGTGGAGGGCTGAGGGGAGTGCGTACCCCCAGTAATTAAAAATCAATTTGTGCCACAGATATTAATATTGTGTCGCTGGCTACTTTATAGACTTCACTAAATGTTTCCATTACACTTAATTACATTTATGGATAAGCCAACTTTCCCACCTCCCTCATGCATCAAAATGTATATTATCAGTCTGACCAGGAAATCTTGCGATCGCAAAAATTAGCGCATATTCAACCAATACTAATATGACTGTCTGCAGGCCGCTTCCTGGTCTATTTTTGCCGAGAGCCGCACGCCTGTTGCGGAAAACATAGGCGAGCCCTGGAATCTCCAGATGACGCGCTCTGCTCCTGCAGCTCTGTCTCTGTTCCAGTGCATGTAAAGTAAAATTAGGTCATCATTTTCGTTGATAATTATCAAAAGCAAACTCTATGTAAACAGATGGAGCCTGTTTATTCTTGGAGTCACAGGCTGTTTTGTAAAGCTACATCACTTTTATGACTCAGGAATGATTTTGTAACTTTTTTTTTTTCGAAGAAGATAACATGCAGCAAAGGGCTGAAGGACGGAATCGAACCCGTAGCCGCTGCAGAGAGCTTCATACATGGGGCGGACGCTCTACCAACTGCGCCAAATCTCCGCCACACGATTTCGTAATTTTGAGCTGATGCTTCTCATTCTCAAGTTAAAACTGTTAGTTTTTTTTTTAAGATGGGAACTGAATCTTTTCGACTGGTTCTGTAATGTGAAGTATGGTTATTATCATATAGGAAGTGATTATATACAACTTTTTTACACGAGTTTGTTTTTTTTGATCGCAACAATCACAAAAAAATTCATACAGTATATTGTACGAGAAAAACTTAGGAATTTCCTGTTTGCAAATTGAAAATATGCATTAAAACAGGCTGATGGAAACACACATTTATGACTTTTTTAAGACTTTGTGCGAGAATATTTTTCTAAGTTGATTTAAATAATCAACGTAAAATAGTTGAGTAACTGTGACTGCCTAACTACAAATAAGCCTACTAAAGCAGATGAATGTAGTGGAGTAAAAATCTTTGCCCTTGAGATGTGTTCAATTGAATGAAGAGGCGTGTTTATAGTGGATTCTGGGCACACCCCCAAGAGGAGGGGGGGACTGGTAGCTGGCTGGCAGCCAGCTGGGAGCCGGCTGGGAGCTGGATGGCCTCTGGCTTGGAGGGGAATTTCGAGGCTGCTGCATCTGTAGCAGCAAGGTGCAATCTGAATCCTTTACGTAGATAAATTCTGCAAATTTGCTGTCAGAAATCACGTCACAGGTTTACCACTGCTACCTGTATCAAATGAGATATTGTGTGTTTGCATGTCTATGGGTCTTTTAGATGTCTTTTTTTGTGTTAAAATTCTGTTTGAATACGTTGCAATTCCAAACTAAAACAAAACACACTCTCTCATTGTCTTTTAAGGCACCCAGATACAGGCTTTCTGATCTGTTGGCTCTATCAGCAGGACAATGTTGTTTGTAAATGCTAGTACCTACAACGAAATTTATCAACATAAGATAAGATTTATTTATTCAATTTATTTATCCCACCATGGGGGAAATTCACATGTTACAGCAGTAACAAGACAGAGTGCAAGAAGTCATAGGAAAAGAAGAGAAAAAAAAATAAGAAGAAGAAGAATAAAAAATATTGCACAAATGTTATATACCTTATGGTAATTTACAATATATACAATATGTACACACTAATTTAAAAATGAAGATTGCACATGAAAGCAGAGGTTATTAGTACAACTTGCATTTGAGTACAGGTCCTTCCTCCACTGGGGATGTAAAAGTCTTGTGCTGAAGGAGCTGCTCAGGGTCCTCACAGTGTGGTGCAGGGGGTGGGAGGAGTTGTCCATGATGGATGTCAGCTTGGCAGCCCAGGACAGAGCTGGCTCTCTTAACCAGTTTGCTCAGTCTCTTCCTGTCTCTGTCCGTGCTGCCCCCTCCCCAGCATACTATGGCATAAAACACTGCAGAGGCCACCACAGTGTCATAGACAGTCCATAGTAAGCCAGGTGTAAGCAACTCTGGCCCTTCCTATACAGGGTATTTGTATTGTCTGTCCAGTCCAGTTTATTGTTGAGGCGAACATCCAGGTACTTACATAAGCCCACCATTTCAATGTCCGAGCCCTGGATCTGTGTGAGGGGAAGGTTTCTTTCGGAAATCAATAAAAATCTTTCGGCCTCAACTGGCCAATCAGTCTTGCCGGTGTTTAGGATCAGGTGGTTCTGACACCAGTCCACGAAGTCCGTGATGACCCCCCTGTACTCCTGCTCATTCTCCTCTGACACACAGCCAACAATGGCACTGTCATCAGAGAATTTCTGCAGATGACAGAGGGTGGAGATGTACATGAAGTCCGAGGTGCAGAGGGCGAAAAGGAACGGTGACAGCACTGTTCCCTGGGGGACCCCCGTGCTGCTGACTACCACATCTGACACACAGCTGTATAACCTCACGTACTGCGGTCTGTCAGTGAGGTAGTCGATGGTCCACGCAGCCAGCTGTTGGTCCACACCAGCCACTTCCATTTTCACCACCTGGGTGCGGAGGTGGCTGAGGATGATCCTCTCCATGGTCTTCATGAGGTGGGAGGTCAGGGCGACAGGTCTGTAGTGGCTTGGTTCCCTGGGATGGGCTGTTTTTGGAACCGGCACCACGCAGGAGGTCTTCCACAGGGCCGGGACTCTCTCCAGACTGAGACTCAGGTTGAACAAGTAAATGGCCACCTGACTGAGCTGGTCTGCACACTCCCTGAGCACCCTGGAGCTGATGGCATCTGGTCTTGTGGCTTTCCTGGCCTTTGTCTTCCTGAGCACCCTCCTCACCTGGTCCATAGTGATAGAGGGGGGGGGGCAGGTGACTGTGGGGGGTAGTCCAGAGCTGTAGGTGGTGAAGGTGGGTGGAACTTGGTGACAGTGGGGGTTGGAGCAGAGGGGTCTGAGGGGAGCTGAGGTGTTAAGGACTGCAGCTGAGGGGAGACGACTGGCCTGGAGAGGTGTGAAGAAGTGGGGCCCCAATGAGAGGGGGTTGGAGTGGCGGCAGAGTCAAATTTGCCCAGGCCTGATCTCCAGTGGTGGCTTGTCCATCCACACTTTTGCCATGGCGCGAGATATGTTTCAGACCTCTCCACACATCTCGGACATTGTTCTTCTCCAGGCGCTGCTCCAGTTTCTCCCTGTAGTTTTTCTTACACCTCCTGATGTTATACTTCAGGTCCCGCTGTACTCTCTGCAGCTCCTCCTTGTCCCCTGAGATGAAGGCCCTCTTCTTCTCATTTAGCAGAGCCTTCAGTTCAGGGGTCACCCAGGGCTTGTTGTTGGGAAAACACCGTACTCTCTTGTATGGCACAGTGTTTTCCACACAGAAGTTGATATAGTCCGTGATGCAGTGAGTCAGACTGTCAATGTCCTCCCCATGAGAGCTGCACAGTATGTCCCAGTCGGCGGTGTTAAAGCAGTCCCTCAGTTGCTCACATGAGCAACCGAGAGGGGGGAGGGGGGTGGAGGTGTATGCGTCCCTGACATTAGCATACAGAAGGTTCAGAGTTTCATTGTCTCTTGTGTGGTAGTTTACATACTGTGTGAAGTTGGGGAGAGTGGCAGAGAGAGAGGCGTGATTGAAGTCCCCAGAGATGAGAAAGAGGGCCTGTGGGTGTCTTGTCTGCAGTGTGGACAATGTGCTGTTTATGTACTCACAGGCAGCAGCAGCATCAGCCGATGGGGGGATGTACACAGTCAGTACAATAACATGTACGAACTCCCGAGGAATGTAATACGGCTGAACGCTGACTGCAAGAAGCTCAATGTCCCTGCTACAGAGCTGCTCTGAGATATGCTTAATCACAAAAGCTCCTTGACTAAGTTCAGAGAACCTAATTAGCACGAAATATATGGTACAGCTGAGGTTGACGGGAGTTTTGCTGCTACAGATGAAGCCATCTAGAATTGCTGGCTGGTCTGTGATGAGGCCCGTGTGAATCCGTAGCAGATCCCGGTTGGATCCTTGGCAATAATGAGATCCCCCCCCAATGACATGGTGAACGCAGCCCTGACTCATAACAGCCCTGAGCAGCACATGTGGAAACCAGTTTACCATGCTTTATCTATCCACCAGGAGGAGCAGTGATTATGGAAACTAAAGTAAAACTACAAGTGAAATAGATTTACTGCCATCAGATGGCTGTGGTGTACATTTTACTTTGACCTGTGACCTGTGTGTATGACCTTTTAGTTGAAGTGCTTGTTATTATCACATCATCATGAAAATATGCTGGGGTTTTCTATTTTTAGCTAACATAAAATAAATGTTCGAATTTAGAGAATGAGCAAGTGAGAAGGCTAAAAGAAACATGCTTCTAATTACTGATACTACTTCTGATACAATAGATTTATTTTGCCATTTTTGCCATTAAAGTGCTTAACTTAAGTGTCTTATTCAAGAGTACTGCATGAAAAATGAAAGCAATACTGTGGGGGGAAATGATGACAATGATGTACAGTAAGAAATATTGTGGTTAGTTTTAAGTCATGCTGCTAGCATGGCTTAAAAATAACCAAACCTTATGACTGAACTGCCACCACAACCTTTAAGTTTGGTTTGGCATAAAATCTGCTTCGTTAGAAACAACTACTTGATTAGATTAGGTAAACTAAGGAAGAATTATCTGGTTAATATCAGGGAACAATCATAACTCACCACCGCTTTGATTAAGGATTAGGTTTAGTTTGGTTTAAGAACATCATTAATTGTCATCAGTAGATGATTTTATGGGGGGGGGGGGGGGGCACCATCTCTCTTGGTGGCAAAATGACTAAAATGCGTGCCCCTCATTAACCTGCCATCCCAACCCAACAGACCTGGCATAGCATATAAATGATCATTCTGCTTTAGTCTCTATTTAAGGGCAAAAGTTTATATTGACAAAATATCATGAGTTATAAAGAACAGAAAATACCACTTGTTGGACGTGCAAATGGTAAACGGACTGCCTTTATAGCCTTTTTCTCATCTTCCTGACCATTCAGAGCACATTCTAATTAGTGGAAACCTGCTCTACCACCTGAGCCACAGCCACAAATGAAGATAATCTGAATGAGCTCATCACTTTAGAGAAGAGAGAGCTTGTTAAAAGCTTATCTATTCGGTGTACTTCAACTGGATTGTAGTGTACTTCATAGAAAAAAGAAACATATTTTGATTTAAAATAAAGCTGCTTAAAATTAAATAGTAAAATTCTCATTGGCCTCTGTTGTGAAGTTTGTAAAGGCCAATTATTTTGAACTCTGCCATTATAAAAATGACCATCCAAATTGCATTTAATTTTCATTAGAAACCAAAATCAGAACATTTTGCTGCAAAATAAAAATGAAAAGTCCACTTAATTACTATTTTGGCAGTTTTATACTAAGGAGTACACTGACTTTTGTCAATAGGCAATAAATTGAGCATTTTCAAACGTCAATATTTTTCGTTTTCAATATTTTGAACAACTGCGCTAAGCACGTTTGAATTGTACATCTGTGTACTGTATAATATGATGCTTCTTTACTAATTCCATAATCCTGCTCATTAAGAAATTAAACAATGTCAAGAACAGTTTAGGCCAGGTTGATCCATCATAGTGTGGAATAATTGATATGGAAACATGAATCAGCTGAATGTAAAGTTTGAGTATTTTCAGACTGACACTGCTCCCTGTCCACTAATGAATTTGAACAATGTGAGTTATCAAATGGCTTTCAGACACAATGATGCCAGTTGTTTTGCTAAGATAGCCTTAAACATTACAACTATCTGCAGTTGCCAGCGGCGAAGAAGGGAAACACATTTCACACACATTTCTCGTGACAGGTTTGAGGTATGAGCAGAACACAATGACATCACATGCACAGAGATGGTGTAGTGAGGTTTCTTGTGCTTACCAGAGCTTGGGTTGAGGCTTGGTCAATAGCTGCTACAGACAGTGAAGTACTGGACTCTATGTCATCTAAAACAAGTTCTATGTTTTCCTGAAAGCATGAGGGGATAAAGGCTTAGGTTAGTAACCTACAGGAGATTTATCAGCAGATGATGAGATGATTAATACAGTGCCTTGCATAAGTATTCATCCCACTTGGACTTTTCCACATTTTGTCATGTTACAACAGCAAAGTAATTAATGAATGGATTTTACTAGGCCTGTATGCAATGGACCAAGATAAATACTCCATAACTGAGAAGTGGGAAGGGAAATTTATAGGGTTTTTGACTTGAAAAATAAAATCTGAAAAGTGTTAAGTGCATATGTATTCACCTGCTTTGCTGGGAGTTCACTTGATAACGTTACCTCACATACAGCATCATGAAGACCAATGACTTGACAGAACAGGTCAGGGATAAAGTTGTAGAGCACAAAGCAGTGTTGTAAAAAAAAAAAAAAAAAAAAAAAAAGATCCCAAGTATTGGGTGTCTCACAGAGCACCAATAAATCCATCATTAGAAAATGAAGAGAATGTGGTACAACAGCAAATCTAGATCAAAGCAGACTGTCCTCCTAAACTGACAGATCGGGCAACGAGAGCACTAATCAGAAAAGCAACCAAGAGGCCAGTGGTATGGATGTAGCTAAATGCAGAGAAAATGTGTTTCAGTCTGTGAGACACTTGAGACTGGGACGGAGGTTCACCTTCCAGCAGGACAATCATTGTAAGCATAAAACCAGAGCTACATTGGAATGCTTTAAAGCAAAGAATTATCATCTCTAAAATGGCCAAGTCAAAGCCCAGATCTCAATGTGATTGTGAATACATGGTGAAACATGAAAATTGCTCTTCAAAGACAGTCGAATCAGACTGAGCTTGAGCTATTTCGATAAGAAGATGGGGCAAAAATTGTAGTCTCTAAATGCAGAGCTGGTAGAGACATACAGCAAAAGACTTGCTGCTGTAATTTCATCGAGTTAACTTGGGGGGGGGGGACTGCTGTTTTATCTTAATTACTGTTTGTCACGACATGAAAGTATTTTGCATTTTCAAAG
Source organism: Chaetodon trifascialis (assembly GCF_039877785.1). NCBI lineage: Eukaryota > Metazoa > Chordata > Actinopteri > Chaetodontiformes > Chaetodontidae > Chaetodon > Chaetodon trifascialis. The sequence goes on along the minus strand of NC_092064.1, from coordinate 2,441,521 downwards.
CACTATGCATGTTTTGATAATCAAATGGTAAAAGAGCCCAGTAAAGTCAGCCTGAATTCCAGGTTGTAACACTGCAAAATGTGGAAAAGTCCAAGGGAGGTGAAAAGCACTGGAAGACATACACTAACTGCAGCTATTCAGTTTTACAATGCAACGAGCCATTATTAGACTTTAGATTGGGTTGTGTGAGTGTGCATTTGTTTGATTCTGAAGATTTTCTTATTTGAATTTGCAGAGCACTACTGCTAATGAGGGTGAACTGGAAAAAATGGGCATTTCTAAGACTAAAAGTTGGATTGGGCTGTGTGTGTTCTACAGTAGTTCAAGTCAGGACATCATCAATTTCTGAATATGTGAATATTCAAGAGAGGATTTCTGTGTATATAAGCAGGTCATGATGCTATACTGCTTGAATATACATCACTTGTTCATACATATTTTATTAGTTACCTCTCGTGGTATCTATCCAATGCCCAGACCTGAATGTGAGCGGTTTTCACCAGAACCATTTCCAGTAAAAGTAATAGTGCATAACAAAATCTACGTTTTCAACACTGTCAGCACCAATTCATGTCTGGCCTCCACTGCATTACAGGCTAGCCAGGCTTCTAAAGTATGAATAGCAAGTTCATGCAAAGAAAATCTGTAATTTTTTTGGAATTTGAAGAAACCAACTATTTCAAAAGGTATGTCTGACTCAGGATATTTTCTGTTATTGTAGAATTTCAGGAAAGAAAAAAGCTAATGCGTTAATATGTGAATGTTCTGTCTATGCCAGTGCTTAGCGTTGCGCTCTGTAGGGCCAGGAGCACCTCCTTGTATCTCTCCAGCTCCTGGACAAAGGTGCGCTCATGGAACAGGGTCTGCAGCCTCTCCTGGGTGTAGTTGTGGCAGAGCTCCTCAAATGTGGCCCCCCGTTGTTGCTGAGCCAGCCGAGGGTTCTGGAAACCTGGAGTGTCCACGATCAACAGGGAGCACAGAGAGTGCTGACTGGACTTCAGAGCCCTGAATGACAGAAAAATATCTAGAAGCATTAGTGATATGGTAAAATTTTACCTTGTCAGTTTAAATGAATGAGACTGTCCAGTATACATTCACACAAGGATTGTACACTGTAAAGATAGATAGATAGATAGATAGATAGATAGATAGATAGATAGATAGATAGATAGATAGATAGATAGATAGATAGATAGATAGATAGATAGATAGATAGATAGATAGATAGATAGATAGATAGATAGATAGATAGATAGATTCTTTATTCATCCCCAAGGGAAATTCACAAATTCCAGCATATTCCACAAATGTCCAAATGTCCAGTGCAAACAGAATTATAAGTAAAAATGTCATCAATATCAAAATCAATATGTACATGCAGACTTAGTCATTCTTAATTGTTTAATAAACTGCTGATCATGTAAAAAAATATATAAAAACAATATTCAGTATTCCTGAGAACGTAGCTCTTGAAGACTTTCCTAAAAAACACAGACTGGAAGACTGGAAACATATGTCTGCAACTTTCACAGTTAGAACTGATGTTACTGCAGCAGAGCATATGACACAAAGGCAAATGAAACATCTGTACAATTTGAAATGAACTGCAGACAAGACAAAATGGGACATTTATTTTACAGCCACCTGTGCAACACTGCTAAGACTAATTGTTTATGGCAAAGACACCAGAATAAAAGGTTCTCCCTAAAAGGAAGATTTAGACACTACAGAGCTACATGCTGTGTGTATACCATACACAGCAGGAAAAAAAAGTACAATTAGTCATTTGGCAGACGCTTTTATCCAAAGCGACGTACAAATGAACTCACACACCAATGACACAGCATTGGGAGCAGTTTTTTGGGGGGTTCAGTATCTTGCCCAAGGATACTTCCGCATGTGGACTGCTGAGGCCAGGGATCGAACCACTGACCTCCTGAGTGGTGGACGACCGCTCTCCCCCCTGAGCCACAGCCGCCTGGGAGCCTTATTAAAGTTCAACGATACAACAGCTGTTAGCTGCTGTGCAGCTAGTTGCCCTGTTCGCTGCTTGGACCAGTGGCTTGGAACACTGGGGGCAACGGAACTGGGTTCAGCAGCCTCCTAGCAACACTGGTTATGTCTTGGAGTGTAAAAAGGGTTAAACAGCGTTTTATGTTCCGAAACATCACAACATGCGACTGAAAATACTTCACGCCGTGTGAGCGACCTATGTTTACACTCGTGCCCATAGGTTTGGCATAGTTATGGTGGCACTCTACGGCGGTTCATGTAAACGACAACATTTTTGAAAACGATGTTGTGTGCACGATGTTATTTTTGAAAACGGAGGGGCTAAAATATCCGTTTTCCAAAATACCCTGCTACGTGTAAACGTAGGCTGAAATTATTTCCAGTTAAAGAGGAGAGAGAAGTCTGAACTGTTGTGAAGCTCTAATAAAGCTCTAGTAATACACCAATCAGAAACCGCTGCAGGTGTAGTCAATCCTCCAATCAACCATGGGTTGCTGTATGTGGGGCCTAAAACAGCTAAGGGTTTGAAATTATTTTTTTCTTTGTATTTTTTTGGTTTTCTTTTTTTTGGCTCAAGAGTTGAATCCTATTTCAGCCAAAAGATTTGTTTCTGTATGTTGGTTTGGCACAACCAGTGATGACACACTTCTCAAACAACACACCAAATCTATTAGTTGTATTGAATATTTTTGAATTGAATTTTTTAAAGTTGTGTCACCTGTTTGAAAGCTTCAATGAATGCAGAACTACAACTACTACAACTTCTAAGTGGAGTAGATTGAAGAGAATTTGAAGATTCCCTTTCAGTTTGAAGATTTCTTCCACTCAGTTCCATTGTGTAAAAAAAAAAAAAAAAGCTTAATATTTAACTTTACTTGACAGTTTGACATTTGTATGGGGAAGCAGTTGTCGACTGAAAAACATGCAGAAGAATCAATGTTCAAAGAATAGTTTGACTGCTTGCTGAGTCAGCATTCGTATCATGTGAAGCCTAAGCACTCGAATGAGTTTGAATGTACAAAAAATAGTTGAGGTGTCCATTTGCTGAGGCACTGAAAGCAGTTATACTATCATCTGAAGTCCAAGCACTGAAAACAGTTTACAAGTGTATGAAAAGGAGTTAAAATATGAGTTATATATCAGTTGAAAGGAGTGAAATGGCCATTTAAGAAAACTTGGGACTGAAATGAATGAATGCATGACAGAAGGGGTGGAGGAAAATTAGGACAGGAAAGGGGGGAAATGAATACTGGAAAAAAAAGATAAACAGAGAGAGGGAGGTAACAGGGAAAGAAAGCTAAAAGGAAAAAAAAATCCATGATGCCTCCCAACAGGATCAAAACAATATAGAAACATGTTTAGAGTTAAATATATGGTCTAACCTGTTAATGAGGGAAATGACAAGAGTGAAGAGCTCCGAGTAGAGTCCTGATGCCATGGCCTCCAAACACTCCAGAGCTGTGACCTTAGAGCCTGAGCAACAAACAAACAGATCAGAGTCAGAGCCAAAAAGAACAAGATGAAGACTGTGAAATCACCTTCAAATCACATCACTTCAATCAAAGAGCCCCAGTCTACAGCTAATATGCATTTTTCAGGGCCAGTACAAGTGTTTTAAAATTTAATCTGTTTATTTCAAACAAAACATGAGGACAGTGTTGTCTTCCAAGCACTGAAGTCTTTGAGACAGCATTTGAAACGTATTAAGGATGACTATCCAACTCAGTTCTCACTGGGTAATTATCGAAATGTGTCTGAGTACAGGAAACTATCAATGACCAAAAGCTGGCAACAAATGTTTGGTTGCATTTTCAGAGGTTTGCTTACATCTGAATATTAGCCAATGCTTTTAATCAGGGCAAATACACTACAATGAATTCAGTATTTACCTACTGTACAGTAAATACAACCCTGATTCCAAAACATTTGGGATGATGTGTAAAATGTAATTAAAAACAGAATGCAATGATCAGCAAATTGTGCTTACAGACAGCAGTTTTATAAAGTGTTCCCAAGGCCATGTAGTCACATCCTTTATACGATCACCTCGCTCCATCCTCGCTTGTGAATGACTGACCCTTTTGAGGACGCTCCTTTCATACCCAATCATGATACTATCACCTGTTACCAATGAACCCGATTACCTGTGGAATGATCCAAACAGGGGTTTTTGGAGCACTCACAACTTTCCCAGACTTTTGTTGCTGCTGTCCCATTTTGTTTGAAATGTGTTGCTGCATGAAATTCAGAATATGCATACATTTGCAAAAATCAATGAAGCTGATGAGGTTTAACATTAAATAAATCTTTGTACTATTTTCAATTGAGTGTATGTCACAAAGGATTTGCAAGTTGTCACAATCTGTTTAATTCATACTTGGATCTCAAAGAACACTTCTCTAAACTGTCCATCATATCAGGGGTAGGGCTGTGCCATGACTGACACAGTGTTTCCACTGGTACAGTTCTGTTGCTGGGGTGCCATGGCCAACATCTGATACGCTTCCTCAATACATACACAGTCCAAACCATGCACATGATCTTACAAAGGAGATCCCAGACTCTGCAGTTTGGGTTTTCACCTGAGTTGTCGCCTTGGCTGGCCTCATCTGATCCTCCTCTGAATGAGGTGGAGTGCTGCAGTCCTTTGGCCTGGTGCTTAAAGATAGAAGAGGACAGCTCCTCCAAGGTACAGCCCAGTAGGTAGGCTGCCTTCTGGGCCCATTCATGACGGGCAAACTGCCTACGTCCCGCTAAAAAGAAAGTAAAAATGTGTTTGAAACACAAAAAGATGTGCAACAAGGACCTGAGGAAGAAAGGTAATGAAGATGACAGGTATAGAAGGAAAACAGAGTGGAGGATGAATGGGGTACAAACTAGGGTGTTTAAATTGAGACACATCAGAAAATCTATCTGTAGTTTCTGTACAGCTGCACGGCAATTTTGTTTTTCTCTGTGTTTCTCTGTTCTGACGTTGTAAATGCGCTGTCTGTGGTGCAAACTCTCCTGTTAAAGTTAGGCCTACTTACATTGTTGTTTGTAAAAGTTTGTAAGTGCAACTGGTTGGTGCGGATTTCATTGACACATGGGTCACCTGCTGTTGTGAGAATGGCACCATTTTTGAAAAAAATCAGAAACATGAGTTGTGTTTTTGCCCAATTTGCAAAACACCTTTAAGTTTGGGTGCAGAGTCCACACTAAGTGATATGTTAAAACTAGTTGGTTTGATTCTAAAGTTGTGTCAATGTATGGTTGCACCACAGAGATGCAAGGTTCATCACAACTAATGTGGCCAAAAATACTGTCGCAAAAAATGCCAATTTCGTTTCATATGGACTATGTACTATTTTTAATACAGTGTTAATTACAGTGTTGTCTCTCATGCCCTACCATCTTTGAATGCCAACGTCCAAAAATAGTTAACGTTCATTAAACAACAACAAAAGGTAAGTTGAATAGGACACAGTATTATGATTAGGTGAATAACTTACAACCTTAATCTACAGCTAATATATAATAAAATAGTGACATACTACTACTACTACTACAACATATTATGATAGTACCCATTATTGGGCAGATGAAAAGGTAATATTATAACAAACAAATAGCCTACAATGGCAAACTTAAGAAACTGAAAGTTATTCAATCCTATATATTTACTTGGCAATGCAAATGTTCGTTTCTAAAATCACCAACTTTACTAACCCCATAACATAGTGGAATGCTATGCTGAAGTTACTTTGTGTAATATTAAAGGACTAGTTTGGGTATTATCACAAACTGATGCAAAACAGCCAGCATAATTGGCTCTTCTTCAATCTCTCAATTTATCCCACCTTTCAAAATGGTGCAGCATGCTGACTGCAATTTCACAGAGCACACCTACTAAGGGGTGTAGGTGTAAGATTTAACTAAAGCCAACAATGAAACTGTTTTAGCTGGTGCAACCATTTGAAAAGTTAGAAAATCAAACTGGGCTGCACATTATCACCAGCAAGAGGAGATGGTGATAGACTTCCACAAGAAGGTGCCACAGACTACAATGGTGAACACCTCAGCCACAAACTGGACTGGACCAACTACACAGATGTCCTGTACTAGAAGGATGCATTGGTCTGCTGGGGCTGTGGAAGCTCTGAGGGAGACTGAGAAAGACTGAAGAAACTGGTCAGGAGAGCTGGCTCTGTCCTGGACAACCCTCTGGACACCATCAAGTACCCCGTGCATGAGACTGCGGGGGCCTTAAGCAGCTCCTTCAGCAACAGACTGCTGCATCCACTGTTTAACAAGGAACACTACCACAGGTCCTTCAGCTGTTGTCAGACTGTTTAACTCCAGTATCATTTAGTTTAGAGTAGCACTGTGTTGATGTTGTTTCACATCACAACATCACAAGCCTTCTTTTTTAACTATTTATGTTAACATTTGCTAATATCCATGACATATGTGTAACTATCTTGAGCAATATTACATATTTATATCTTTTTACTTAGATCTTTTTTACTGTTTATATTTTCTACCATGTCCTAGGATCCTTCTCAAGGAAATATTACTTTCATACTTTTTTTTTTAATGTAATGCATAGATAGATAGATAGATAGATAGATAGATAGATAGATAGATAGATAGATAGATAGATAGATAGATAGATAGATAGATAGATAGATAGATAGATAGATAGATAGATAGATCTGAGTTTAATTTGCATCCTTTTTATTGTCTATTTGTTCTTTTTCTACATCTCCTTTTTATTTTTGCTGCATGTAACAACAAAATTTCCCAGTGGGATCTGTAAAGTTTATCTTATCTTACCAAGGATCCTTTTTTTCTCATTCTATTATAAGCATATAGCAAACAGCTTCTAGAGAAAAGCAAAGCACTCCTACCGTTGCCACTCTCATTTTACATGACATTATCTTGGCTTTTGACAGGAAAAAAACATTGTGCAACTCCTTTTTATTTACTTTTTAAAGGAATATGATACTAATGATGATACTTTGCTTTTAAAAAGGTGTCTTAATATCAGGTTTGATGAAATTGTTCATATATGGTTTCAGTGTTGGCCACACACTGAATAATTGGAAATCTTAAATCTTAAATTTGTGAAAATTGCAAAAGGTGTCCGATGAGGCTCACTCCGAGAGCCTGTTCTGTTCATTCTTCATATCTGTAAGTGACTATGGAGAAATATAATGAGGGCGGCACGGTGGCGCAAGCAGGTAGTGCGCGTGCCTCACAGCAAGAAGGTTGCAGGTTCAATCCCCGGGCGGGGCCTTTCTGTGTGAAGCTTGCATGTTCTTCCCGTGCATGCGTGGGTTCTCTCCAGGTACTCCAGCTTCCTCCCACAGACCAAAAACATGCTCATTAGGTTAATTGGTGACTCTAAAATGCCCCTAAGTGTGAGTGTGAGTGTGAATGGTTTGTCTGTCTTTGCATGTTGCCCTGCAATCGGCTGGCGACCGGCTCAGGGTGTACCCCACCTCTCGCCCGTTGAAGCTGGGATAGGCTCCAGCCCCCCCACAACCCCAAAAGGGATAGGCGGTATAGAAAATAGATGGATGGATAGATCAATGGAAATATAATGATAATGATAATCTCATCATCTGTACTAAGACTGGTACAAATATTGAAGGAGTGGGGTTTGGGGATTTGGATCGATGAAAAGTAAACCTATCAAATAATATCACGTGATGTGACTGGTCAGGAATAAAACCTGTTTTCCTCTGCATTGTAGAAAGACATTTATTGAGGCAACCTTCCCATCAGTGTTGGATCATGGTGACATTTTCTACATGCATGCTTCAGATGTGACTGAATCCACTGGATGCTGATTATCACTCTGTACTGGATTTATTACTGGTGAGAAACAGAATACTCATCCTTGTGAGCTTAATGCTAAGGTTGTGTGGCCCTTTCTCTCAATAAGGTGTGATAGACACAGGGTTTTATTAATTTATAGGGTGCTTACTGTTTTTTACCCCCTTTGATTACTTCTTTGTTGACTTAATGTGGGCCCTTATCGAACATGTTAAAATGACTAGATTACATTGCAAGTGCTAGCTGTAAAAACTGAACAGGAAATCCAGTTTTCCTCATCCTGCACCTGCAACATTCAGAACAAAGTTTACCTAACTTCTATCCTTAGGACAATAAAAATTTTTAATTTAACCTTATTTCACTTTGAGCTGTTCATGTTTTGATCCTTGTTTTACATTTTGATTTCTTTATTTATTCTTAAGGTTTTATTACTTCATTAATGTAGTTATTAATGACTGTCTTTTTATATTTTTACTTTTTATCTCCATTTTAATCTTCATCTTTCATCATCATCATCAAGTTTCTTACTTGTGTTTCTTGGTGTCTAGGATCTTTTGTCATTTTTTTCCTATACTTGGCTATACTATAAATGAGGTCTCAACCTTAATGTTTTTCCAACTTAAAATAAAGGTTGAATGAAGATGACAGTCTGCACAGCCAGCCAATCAAAAGCTTATGCACAGAGCCAAAGAATCAACAGGAGCTCCAGCCAAGCAGAGACTTCATAGAGATACACCGGGTAAGGGTAGAAAGTCAAAACACTACTATAGAAGTGAAAATGAACAAGCTTTACTTTGCTTTGGAGAATCTTTTGTTGTGGCTGACAAGGGGAGGCATCAGAGAAAGCATTTTAATGGGATAGCAACTTCTGATCGCTGTGATTTTCATCTCAGGGAACAGAAAAGGGTGAGACGGGGAGTGGGGAGAATCGTCATGAGGAAAACATGAGAACACAAGAGAGAAGGAGATGAGGAGAGGAGGGGGTGGAGGAGTAGAAACAATAAAAATGCTAATGACTTAAGGCCTGGGAGGAATGATAAAAACATTAAGAGAGAAAAATACAAACAAGAGAGGCTCTGAAATAAAGTTGGGGTTTTTTTGAGTGAAAAACAGTCAACAACTTGTGTACTGTTTTTCCATTACCTTCATCTCCATCTGCATTTGACAGGGCGCAGCATGCAAACATGCAAGTAAAGAGAGGCAGTTAGAAATAGCACAGTTCATCAATTTTTTAATTCACAGTCACAGGAAAATATAAACATTAGCATTAAACAACACTTTGGAAGAGCAAGCTAAGAGGTTAGACATGTCACTTTTGAAACCACAAGCCCCTATTATATATATGAGGGTGGTAAATGAGATGGTAAAGGGTGTGCTCGAGGGAGTTTCCCCAGAAAAGACAATGGACTCAACTGGAATAATGTCCTCTAGTTAACAGCCAGAGCAGACTGAAGACTTTCAAAATTGTTATCATATTGCTGGGGTGCAAAAACTACACATCTGATCTCAAGGTGTGCTTAATATTGTAGCTGGAGAGAAACCAGAGCGGATATTCAACAGAGCTATGCAAGATGTCATCGTGTATCTTTGTCTGCTACCTTTGTCTTTCCTTGCACCCAATTTCATGTGCTCTAATCAGATACCGCAGTTTCCTGCAGAGTTTTATAGTAGAGGTGGCCCACCTCAGCAAACATCATAAAAAGTGAACACATTCTTATAAGAAACATTAACCTTAAGGGAAAAGACCAAATGCACTTCCCACTTCCCACAGCAAAAGCTCTTCTATTTATTTTAGTGTGGCCATAATCAAGATTGAATTTTCAAGCTTAATCAAATCAGTCAAATCAGACAAATTACAATGAAGTCAAGACACATCTTGCAATTGTTTAAAATGGACGACCAATTGTGATTCTCTGGTGATCTGAGGATAATTTGTGTCAGATCTCAAAAATCTGTCAGGTACAGGCAAATATTAGCAAAAGTCATGTAGACTGCACTAGGCTAATCACATAGTGTAGACAGAGGTCTGTATATGTATGTTGCTTGACTAAGGACCTTAACTGACTCCATTTATCTGCTAACTGGAATTTAGTGGAATCATGTTTTGCACACCAGCAAAAGCAAAAAGAATCCTTATGGCTTGGTTCACCCAAATTACAAATGAACATTTCTCACTTACTTGTAATGGAATATAGCTATGCAGATACACTATACAGCCAGAAGCATATTAGCAATCCTGTCCACATACTTTTGTGTATGTGTTTCTGATTGCATTCTACTTTTATTTAAAAACATAATGTTTTTTTGGAATTTGGGTGACCCTTTAAAACTGACCAGCAGTCTCTACACTTCAATGTGAGAAATCAGTGTGGGGTTAAACAGCATCTAATCCAAAAGCCACGTAATCCTAGCTGCTGTTGCAGTCAGCATACTGCCAACCGAGAGTGTGTGCCTTCAAATGTCAAGCCTGACACCTAGTGGCACTTGGTAGAAAGTCAAATCCAGCAAAAAGGATTTGCATTTAATTCTGTACAGTTTATGGTAATTTCAGCAGGGCCATGTTGTCATTAATGCTGAAGTAATGAGGTGATGGAAATGAAGACATAGTTGGCAGGACGGAGACACTTTGCTAGATAAAATTTAAAAAATTAAAATAAAAAACAATTGTTCAAAAAAACAGATATGAGAAAAGGAAGGAAGAGTAAAAAGTAACTTTCAGCACCAATCAAAACACAGGTGACTTAAAAAGTGCTAAGGTACAATGTAAAAGAGTATTATATTAAGGCAGCAAGTCAAAAGTCCTGCTTTTCTTGTGTTTCCACTGTTCCATGTAGACTTTGCACTGCACACTTTGTATAAAACTACTTGTGAAGCCTGTAATGTCCAGTTGTTGTAGACAGTGTCAGAGCCATGTTTATTCATATCATGTCATGTGGATGCTATTATGGCATCCACATGACTCCATGAACAGTATTTACTTATCTGCCTCAATTTTTAATTCTGGCAAGCACTTAACAATTTAAACTTTAAAATCTAATGCTCCTCTGCACAAAGCTAGAGTCTGACATTTTTCCCTGACATACTTAATAAATGGTGAAGTGAGCACGCATCACCAGCATCTTCCTTCTGTGGAAAATGCCACACTGGGTAATTTAATGAAAGGGGATACAGTGAGTGACATCACAGTCCTCAAGTCATACTGAAAACAGACCAATACGAAGGATGAAAACAGGAGGTAAGGTTTGCCACTGCTTCTGCAATATGTTTCAGAGAAACATAGAGATGACTTTGGTTTATTTTGTTAAAGACATGCAGTAGTCTTTATTCACACTCGATAAACCAAAATCTGATTCCAAACCCTTAGTTGTCAGTTTTGCAAAGGGAATGAGCTAAGCGTTTTGGAGATTGTATGCCATGGGCTTATTTGTCATTCCTAGATTAGAACATACACAGCAAAACTGTGTCATGTGGAGAGGAGAGCTGGTCCACCTGGCCTTCAGGTCCACTTAAGGACCTTAACCTTGACCTTGCTCATCAAATCTGTGGAGGAAATATTTCTGCATAAGAATTTTTGTGTTCCTGTCCGGCTATGTTTGGTCCCACTTCAATGAGTCTGTTTCTGGTTTGACCTCTCACCTTCTAAAATGTCTCTACACCTCTGCAAGGCAGTAAATGCCACAGTGCTGCTGTGGGACAAATTCCCAAATCGGTGTCTATCCTCTCATCATGTAACAACCAGCAGATGTGATGCATCCAAGATTTGCTGCATTCCATTGAAAGTTCCTACCTTTAGTGGCTCCTGCTGCCCCCAAGTGATAAATTGCTCCCAAAATGAGCCACAGGGCCTTCTGCTCTTCACCAGAGATGCCCAGCACCTTCATGGCTGCCTGCAGCTTGGTGAACTGCTGCAACGCTCGCTGCTTGTCCTCAGGCTGGAGGAGACATTATAATATTAACTCACTGCAGATAGATTGTAATGTATGTTATCCTGTATCAGTCGGGCTATAATACAGGACTCAGAAAAATAAATAAAATGTGAAACGGACACGTCTCAGTTAATCTAGTGTGATTACCTTAGACTGTGGTAGGATCCCAAAAGCACTGTTCTCAGCCAGGTGGTTAAAGTGCAGCTCCGTTCTGGGAGAGGGAAAGATAGAGGCAATAAGTTGGGATCATGAGTGTTCATTATAAGAGGAATCGTTTGGGTGAGGTGACCTGTGCCTTCCAACCTGAAAATGACTGCGCGAATTAAAAAAACAAAACAAAACAAAACATAGAAAAGACTCAAAGACCACTTTGCTATCTGACCTATTTTACAGTTATGTTTGTTGGCCAGTTTGGTTTTTTATTATTATTTCCCATGCTAATTCCATCAAATTATATCAAGCCTGTTTAAAATAAGCTAAATGAGAACAACAGGTAGGAAGAGCATAACTACATAACTGTCAACACTGACTGGCCTGGACTGCCAAAAACTGACTTGGTCCAATTTAGTCTAATGAGCTGTGATGCCCAAATCATAACTATTATCTTTTAAATACATTTTCCAGAGAAATGTATAAAATATATGTATAACTTGGAACATTTGAATACTTCAGAATTATGTTTGCTATTCAAAGACTGTCAGTTAAAGACATGGTAGAAGAATGACCTCAGGCTGCTGTCGGCTCCGGCCAACATGTAGTAAAAGACATTGAAGGTGGACTCTGCTTCAGGCCGTCTGCTCACCCTCATTTTCTCCAGCAGCATCGTCTTCACACAGAGACAACAAGAGTCAGGCAGTTATACTACATATATACAGTAGTAGTGTTCATGCAAGTGTCCCTTTGTTTGAAGGCCAAGACAGTCTCAATTTTCCTTCTGCAATGCTTCACTTCTTAAACAATTTGGTTAGTTTTACTTAATATTCAAACTGTTGCAATTTAAGCGGATAACACCAGACATTATTGTATACTGGAAGTAAATTGACTCTGAAGGTGTGAAAAAGGTGTAGGCCAAGTAAAGATTTGTCACCAGTGTACACCTGTCTTCTTTATGAATATAAAGAGAGAGTGTGTGTGTGTGTGTGTGTGTGTGTGTGTGTGTGTGTGTGTGTGTGTGTGTGTGTGTGTGTGTGTGTGTGTGTTACCTGGATGGATGCAGAGGCCACCTGCCCAGCCTGGTCGAAGTCAAGGGACACTATGTGGGAGAAGCGGCTTGCGTTGGTGTTCATAGAAGTGGAGCTGTTGCCAAAAGCCTCAAGGATGGTGTAGACCGCCTGCCACTTCTCAGCTGTGTCAGCAAAAAAAGAAAAAAATTGTATCTCATTATTTGTTCTGGGGATCGGTGTAAACGTTTTTGCAAACTGGTTATCAATGTCTTATTGAGAATCTAGAATATTGTTCTGTCCTTTAAGTTTTTCAGTAAATACTGAAACAACATGCAGGTTCCTTGAGTAGACAACAAATTTGAAATGCTCCATCATATTGACAGAAACTACTGTTCTAAATCACATCAGAGATAACCATGATGCTCGTGTGTCCATAACAGGCAATTTTACATAGTCCTGATAATACTACTACTAGTATTAAAAATAATAATAATAATGACAAACTTTATTTTACTGCAATTTCCAAAACAAAGTTACAAAGTGCTTTACATGGTAGAACCAGAATTAAAACATTTTAGGACTGAGGCAAATAAAATCAAGGCAATTAAAATTATACAGTTACATATAAAATGGAATAAAATCCTTAAGATAAAAAAAAATACATTTTGAGAAATGATTTAAAAGATGTCACAGATCCTGCTAGTCTCATGGTCTCTGGCAGGGAATTCCAGAGGTGAGGGGCCCTGACTGAAGCATATATGTACAGAACAACCTTGTGGAACACCACAGGCCAGAGAGGCAACAGAAGCACTTGCTGAGACTAAATACGACTTTGTCTAAAATATACTGTAATTATTCATTATAAAATCAACTCTTTGATGGTACTTCTGTTAAAAATTGGTAGTATCAAGGTTAGGTTTCTTGAGCAGTGGGTGCACTATTACTACTACTGCTGCTTAAGGCAGGAGGGGACACAGCCAATACTAAAAACCTCTGAGAAATCTGGCAGGCATAAGATCTGAAGGACTCGAAGACTTTAATTTGGCCATGATGTCCTTTAATGTGCATAATAAAAGGGCAAAAAAGTTATTGGGCAAGGAAAAGGGGTTACACTGTGGAGAAGAAGAAAGGTCATTGGTGACATGATCAATCTGAAATTTTATTTAATCTATTTTTTTGGTTAAGAACAAAAATGGCTCACAGATCATGGGGATGTTTTCAGTTTGTTGGCTAGGAGTGTTAATTACAGATTCAATGGTTTTGAGAAGAATTCTGGGGTTATGATGGTTTGTTCCAACGGCTTTGGAGAAACAGGAGGTCCTGGCTTCTTTTTCTGCTTTTTGACAGGTAGACATTAGTTCATTCATAGTTTGATATGACGCTACCAGACAGTCCTTTAGCAATTTCTGTTTAGATTCTCTGCATTTCCTCTTTCCATCTCTAGTATTCTTATTTAGCCTATTGAAATATTGAATTAACATACAAACCAAACAAAATGTACCTTGAAAACACATTAAACATTAGCTAAATAACACACCACCACCTATGAAACTGAGAGGGGACAGATGAGGGAGTGGTCTGCCCATTCACCACTACACTAATTGAGCTGAGAGCTTCAAGTGTGGCACGAATGTGCATTCAGGCACTACACAGTGACGTTACGACCTTTCCTTCTTTTACAGTTTCCTGGAGTGGAATGAGGAAGGGTGGAGCAGGAGGTCCTCTCCTCCTGATTCACACTAGCTTGCTGGGAGGTGGGCAGGAAATCTGTTTCCACCACGGATCAGACGACTCCATAATAAACAGTTTGCAACCAGTCACTCCAGTGCAGACTGCAGGACGGTGCAAACAAAGTCTCAAGGTAGGAATCTGATTACAGTTGCAGATCGTGGTTAAATGTGGTTAAGGCCAGGCAGAGAGAGAGAAACCAGATCACGGTACGTTTTTGGCACAACTGAAGCAGAAGTAGATCATAAACTGAAAAGAACAAAGCTAGTAAAAACACCCACTCATACAGTGGGTGCATATGGAAATTAACTGCTATACTATAACAGTCCAACACCTGATCATTGCAATTAGGGACATATTTCCATGGTTTGGAAGAGAAAATAAAAGCAATCAGTGAAGTTAGCAGCCAAAATGTCTGTTGTAAACATCCATTACAGTTTAAAGACATGCTTCCTGCCTCAACTTTGACCTACTGTACATAGTTCTGCAGTTCTGCTGTCTTTTTGTTTTCCCCATACTCAACATCAAGCTCAAACTCAACACTGCACACTGAGTCTTACCAGGTGATCTACATCATATAAAATTCCTACTCAGAGACATTCCACAGTGTACTATCTGTCCATCTGTTTATATATCTATTCATGGATTTTTGTGTTGGCTCTGCTCCCCTCTTTTTTGTCTGCAGGCTCACCAGAGAAGATTTTGCCTGTGCTCCCAGCGATGGAGACCAAATACTGGACCAGGTGCTGACAGTTGGTTGTCTTGCCACTGCCGGACTTGCCCAGCAGCACAATGGACTGATCCTGACGGGTTGTAAGGAGGTTGCGGTAGGCTGACTGAGCCACAGAATAGATATGAGGAGCAGAGTCCTCCCGTCGACATCCTTTGAACATGTGCATCACCTGATGTGGGAGGAAGAAGTAAGAAGTTAATTTTAAGAAAACAAAGCTTAAGTTTTTCTACTTTTACAGCTAAAAATGTAGAGAATCCTTGTGTTATTTACACAACATGGACACCATGGGTATTAATACAGTATGCTGCTTTAACAATAATACCAGTTATCTGGCCTAAAACTTACCTTCTCAGAGTACATGGACGGTGTGCTCAGGGGGTTGATGACTACCATGTTAGGTCCAGCATAGGTGTGGATAAGATTGCCTCCATAGCGCTGCCTCAGGCAGTGCATCACACTGGATTCATTTAGATAGAGTAGTGAAGCCAGGTCCTCTGATCGGTCATATGATGGAGGGTTGGCCTACACAGAGGGAGATGATGATGATAGCATTCAACTAGGAAAGGATAGATGTGTAACCAGATACGGAATTTTTAAAGGGTCAAGTATGGGACATCAGCATAGAGGAATGTTGAGAGGCACTTGGAAAACCCCACAGGTGACTGGCTGATGCAAATAAAGCAAACTGCCTCCATGGTTGTAATTCTATAATCAAACTGAGTGCTGTAAGGGTTTTTATCTTCTAATACTACAGTGGTTTATTTGCAGTTATCAGTTTATTTGGAATAAAAACCCTTTTCCCATGTATGTATATGTCACGTATACAAGTATCAGAAAACAACAATATAATAACAATTGTTTTCAAAAGACAACACGAAGTTGATCATTCTCATGAGAAGTCCCATATTGTCAACTGGTGGCTTGCGGGTCTGAGAGTGTTGGGTGTTGTTGCTGCTGAGTTAGCACATTAATGTTTTACCAGAGTACACATTAACTAGTGTAACTGTAGTTGTAAGAACATATCTGAGTCAGAAATGAATACTGACTAACTGTCTGAGCCTTGTCCGCCTTGCTTTCATGCTGGCCCAATAACAAGAGATGTGATGTAAATTAAGTGCTAAAATGTTATTTTGTTGTTTCCAATTGTTCTGGACCTCTGAACATGAATATAAGTCAGATGCAGATCTTTGAGTGGCAAGTTTGAGAGCCTTGAGTACCTTAAGCATCATATATCTCAAGACACAGTTTATTCCTTTCGAGGACGACATTTGCTTTGTTAGTCTCAACAAATCTCATGTGCAGAACAAAATCAACAACATGTTAACACCTGTCATTTCATT
This sequence comes from Chaetodon trifascialis, assembly GCF_039877785.1. Lineage (NCBI taxonomy): Eukaryota > Metazoa > Chordata > Actinopteri > Chaetodontiformes > Chaetodontidae > Chaetodon > Chaetodon trifascialis. The sequence continues at coordinate 2,424,798 of NC_092064.1, read as the reverse complement.
CAAGTTAATGATGCTTTTCATTTGGTCACCTGTCAGTGGTATCATATCCACTTTACTCCCTCTAGTTGCTACAACTTCTGGTGAAACATGGGACACTACGTGATTCAGCAGAGAATGAGGAAGGAAGTCGATGAACTTCTTAACATGCTACTCTGTTGTTCACTATTGTTTCTACTGCTCACTTGTGATGGAGCATAATTACTCATTTTCACCTGCGATGGTGGTTTAACAATGAAGACAACCACTTCCATGACTCCATGCTACTTCATGTAGTCACACTTTATGTGATTTCTTGATTGATTGAAATCACCTAGTTTTGATCAAATAGGACTATGAAAGCAGGAGGAAACAGTACATTTGCTGGGGACTATTTTTGGACATTTTCATTTCTCAAAACTTGGAATTCTAATAAGTTTATTGTGGATTAGCTGCACAAATTAGATTTCTTGACAGTAAAATTATAGAATATCACCAGACTTACTTAAACTTAATGCAGAGGTCAACAAGAAGCAGGTCATGTTCGAGGACACTAAGGTGCTTATGTCATCAGTAAACAGCACATTGAGAGGAACATTTTGCATGCCTATAGCTCTGATCAGATCCATGGAAAGAGGGCTCTTAATCTTCTCTCTTCCCTTTTTCTCTGAAATGAAATACACTGATGGAACATAAATAACAAAGCTGTTTTGTTCCAGTTAATGAATCTTTTAATACATTTTAGAAAGAATCTGATCGGAAAAACCATGGTGGCCAAGTAAGCAAATGTCAACAACTGACAGCAACAAACTTCCCAACTGTCCCCTCTGACCTCTGCTTCATTAACATATCATTCCTGGTGGCTGTCAGTGTTTTCTGTGGCAATCTGTGGCAGCCTGACTCTCGGCCTCTGAGCCTCTCCGAGAGACTGAGTGACAGGTGGAGAGTAGACCTCTTGCATGCTGCCCAGTGACTGTTAATGTCAGAAGGCTTCAGCCTAGCTCTGCATCTATGTTTTATTTTATTTTGTTTTATTTATTATTGTCATTTAAAAAAAAATTGAACATGGAACCTGTTGAATAAATAATAAACTAAAATACAAACAAAAACAAAGAATGAGACATCAACCCATTTTCTATTTTCAAACAGTTTCCTACAACACAGAGAATTAAGTAGAGAATATATACACTTATTGTGATATACTGTGAAATGTTAGGATTTGTGAAAGGAGTGTTGTACTGTACGATTGGCATGATGACATCTGATTCAATCTTAGCAATGAAACTATTCTCAATGCCCAGGAGTAAATACAAAATACACTGAAAAAAAGGTTGTTTGCAAATGCCATAGAAAGTATTCACTTGGGTCAACAGAGTGAATCAAATTTTATCAATCATTTGTAGCCATTTTCCATTTACCTTTTCCACATCGTCTTCGTCCACATCCAGTGTTGTCCCATCATGCTCCAGTTTGATTTTCAGCTTGCCCTCTGGCAGGGAGCCAGCCTCTGTCTTCACCACGGTGGCTGGGAGGAGACAGGAAACACCAGATAGCCATGAGCCGGCTGGAAGTGCCCGTACTCACCGTCTAATTCAACAGCTTCATTAAAAGGCAAAACCAAAGCAGGACAAGTATATGATGTTCTTTTTTAAAATCTTTGAGGTGGAAAACTACAGCATGAATGGAACCAGAACTTCTCAGACCACTTAGAACGTGAAGAGACAACACAGTATTTTCCCTCTCCTTGCAAAAAACAAATGAATATGACCATTTCTACCAGCCAATATTCCACCGATGTCACTATCAACATCGGTCAACACTATCAAACATTTTTTCTGGACTACTGGTGCAATGACAAATTTGATACGAACGTTAGGGGTGAAATAGTACACATATTCATCCTGAACCATTCTCTACCAAACGTTCAGTTGAGTACGGCCAGTGACATAAACAACGACTGTCATAATAACCTATTTGTCTACATACTTACAGCGCGGAACAAAGATTGAGTGCTTTTTTACCTGGAAGTTTTACCAGCTGTCTGTCAGTTGTGGCACGCTAGTCTGCTTAGCCTGATCAAGTTCATGTAGTTTCACTGCCATCCCAATGCTGGAAGACGCCGTATCCAGACACGTTATCTGAATAAATGAGCTGACCATGCAAATTTGGATGGTGCCAAAACAATAACTATTGCTTTGGGGTGTTGCTGTGAAAACATATGCAACTATACCCGGTTGCTGAGCACGCAGGATTTAAGGATATATTTTCAAAAAGAATGCTTGCTTACAAAAATAATCTCGGTAAAATGCACTAGGGTTGGGCGGTAATCTGGTAATAAGGTATCCCGCGGTATCTAAAAATAGCAACGGTATCAGTTACCGTCATTTAAAAAATGCTGCACATATAGGTCTATAAGGGTCGAACATAATTGTAGCATCGTCATAACAAAAATGAAGTCCACTCCGTTCAATGTATCTGTTTGAATTTTTACTCAAGAAAAAGGTGACTGTGAAAAATTACATGCTACAAAAAGAACCTGAGCAGTTTTACAGATGTTTTAACACAGGTATGTCCAGGCGCTCATATGGGCGCGTCTGGATAGAGTACCGTTATCTCGTCCAAGCACACGGAGAAACTCCTCTGTTGAAAACACTTTTTCAGCCTTTTTTCTGCTTGCTATTGTTCTTAGCTCTCATAAAAAGACGAAATGCAAATAAAACAGTAAAATAACACTACGGGCTGCTCAGCAGAGTCCTCTGTGAGCGCTCTGCTCCTTCATGAGACAGAGCGGTGAAACTAACTGCGTGATTACGCCGGTCAATAGCTCAGCGACCCGCCCACATTCACCATAGAAACACCAATGACGATCCAGCAGGAAGTAAGCCCAGAGATAGGTTATTACATGAAGAGCGCTCCCTCCACTCTAGAAACCCCCTCCTTTTTATGTAAACAAGCAGGACCTTCATGATTGATCTCAAACTAACGTAGAGTCATAGGAGGAGACATTAGCAGCATTTTTCGGGCTGGAACAGAACTTTTGACCACAAAACAGAGAAGCTAAGACATACTGTATGATTTACAGAAGCAAAGTTTTTTTCTGCTACTCCTCGGCTGCTAGCTCGCCGAGTTTCCGTCGCACAGTGTGGAGGCAGACATCTTCGTGATCATCAGACTCTCTGCTTTCATATGATACCGGGCTTTTGTGGTTTGCACGAAGTGGTGAAATCAGCAGATGCCGTAAGTTTGACGTGCGCAATTTTCATGTTTTCATTACATGTGCATATAATTTTGTGCGGTATGAATTATGTTTCGTTTGGGTGGCAATGCTTGGTAGAGGCTTTTAACTGAGTTTCTCCCCGTCATTCTGGTGTGCTACAAGTTAGGACTGGTGCTTCTTCGCATGAGCATTGACCGTCTGAACTGCACGCATGTCATGCTGCCCTGCAAAGTGATTTTTAGTTAGTCACGGTAATACCGTATACCCCGGGAAAATGTGGGAAAAGTTTGACGGTATCAAAATTTGTATACCACCCAACTCTACAATGCACAACAGCACAACAGAATATACAACTGAAACCTTCAATACAGCCAAACACAGACAAGCAAGCAAACACACTGGACCACAATCTAAGATCCTTCTGATGACTAAAGGAGGTGTTAAACTTTGGGAAATATGCTTAGTTGCTCTTTTCGAGAGTAAAACAAGACAATGGATATCACTGTCCTGCCTGCATGTTATAAATCTGTGAGAGAGGACTTGCTTAGTCTAGCTTAACAGACACACTGAAAGCTGAAAGAAAACGGTTAGCCAGACTCTGCTCAGAGTTGAAAGCTCACTAATTAACATGTTGCATCTCTTTTGTTTAATCTCTATAAAAACAGTAGTAGTTCACAGGCTTGAGACAAGGCGAAGAAGAAAAAGTGCTGTATTTATACAATTCCACAAGAAAACCATCTGTTAGAGGTCAGAAGATTACTTGATTAATTGTATGTAATGTATGGTTTTATAGTTTATTATTGCAGAAACTTATCCCTATTGAATTGTGTGAGACACTCACACAATGAAACACACTTTTGTTGTGACATATGCTTGCAGTAACAAAAAAATGTAGGTAATTCAAATGGAATCAGTTAAAAAAAATAAAATTACCAATTGCATTCAAACATTTTTCAGGGAGCACAAAATTGTCAAAAAAACGTTTGAAATTTCTCTCCATTAGAATGTTTGAGAGGGAAATGGTGCTGTATGCGCAAAAAAGCCAAGGAATCCCATCTCACCCAGGGAGAAGCCATCTTTGTGGACTAGCCACACTTTTTCTGATCCATACCAGGCCTGCTCTGCTGCAATCTGCTCCTCTGTCTTCACCTAGTGGACAAAAGGACAAGGAGAAAAATTAAAGGACAGCAATAGAAAATAACTTTTTCCAAGCCACATCACTGGACTACTCATAGTAACACTGAGCCGCCAGTATTTCCAGCCTGATACCGGTCCATGCTTAAAGGTTATGAAGGGAAAGCTTGTCAAGATGATGACCATGCAGTGGATGACAGTCGACTGAAAGGTCTCAAAGTCCACTGAGCACTGCATGCTCCTTAAGGGTGGTGTGTAACAATGTTTGTGTACATATTTGTGTGTGAGAAATTTCAAACCAGACAGATGTCAAAATATCAAGCCTCAGGGGGATGTGAAGGGAGTTCAACAGCAACCCTGTTACCAAAATGCCAGGGATTACCTAATTTCAGTGAACACAGCTATGTATATGTAAGCTATGTTTGGATGTAAAATCAAAAAAACAAATGCAGTCATAACTATCAATGACTGCTTAAATGTTGCATTATTTCAATGGGAAATATGAACAAGACACACTACACTTCACAAGCAAAGGGAGGAGGCACAACACAGCACAACACTCCATAGAGCAGGGTGATCATGGGATGAGCTGATGCAAGTAAGGCACAGCGCAGGCCAGACCTGGGACTGCTTAGCTGCAGCATGAGATGCCAGAAGGAGAGCCACAGGGTCCTCTTCCACTGATCCCTAATGATTTGGCCAGCAGGAAGAGGTCAAAGGTCACAATTATATATGGGCAACACATATTATACAGACACACATACACATAAATAGAAAAGATAAAATTGATAAGCAGACAGATAAATAGAAGATCATTTGCACAGCTGTCGACTGCATGTCAACCAAGTGTAGTTTGTGATACTTATGCACCACCGTGGGAGAGAAATCAAGTTTATTCTACAAGCACCATCATCTGTTACAGGACCTGTTACGATCCACTATTACACTTTCACTGGTCAAATGCTATAAGATTCATGGAACAAAATGGCTGCATGACAACAAAAAAGAGTTAAAGTAATGAACAAAGGAGCACCTCAACTAAATGCAACACAGCACCCACACAGATACCTCCTGAGGAGTGGAAGCACCACACATGCACAGATCACGATGTGCCAATACAAAACCCATGCAGGTTGCTTCCATCAGCCTGATGTGTTGCAAGACGAGGCAGTTACATCATGCCACTGTGTTACAAATTGCAGCTCATGTTGATGAAAAACAAGGAGAGACCTGCCAAAAAGCTTTTGACTGAATAATTCACTTCATGGCATCTGTAAAATATCAGCAGGCAAGACTTTGGGGATCAACAATGGGTTTGGATTTGGCTGTCAGACCCACCATCAGTTCTGAACTCTTGATCTCTTTCACCTCTCATCTCTTGTAGTACAAAGTTCTGGACATGTTTAGCTGAATTTCATGAGTGGAACAAAAGGGGTTAAACATGAGTCTAGCTCTGTCATAACTAAAAAAATATATCCTCCAAGAACTCTAAAGGTGATTTATTTGAGCACTGTGCCTTATTACCTAACAATGTTATCACCAATATATCAATGTGTCAGCTTGGAGTTGTTGTCTTGATTTGCAGTCATTCCACCCCACAGACTTTGGTCAAAAATAACTGCTCTTAAACCCACAATGTATGGATTTTCTTTTGTGGCACACTAGGTCGCAACATTCAAATAAAAGACTTCAGAAGTTACATGCTTACATTATTTCCCCTGCCTAAACTAGGCTAAACATGTCCAACATCTGTGTACTGGAGTAACAGAGATTGAATTAACATCAATATTAACTGAGACAATACTTTAACAATACAATACTTATACAGACAAAACAGAATACAGACAATACTTATAATCACAGTGAGGCCAGCAAATCTCCCAATCTCAAAAAATCTGATCAGTCACACAATAATTCTGCAATCAATTTATGTTAAGTGTATGATCAATCCTAAAACAAATACAAAACAAAAAAATTCACATCTCACCCAATACATCAGATGTGGAAAGTGACTGGATTAAATCTTATAGCCCGTCAGCTTTCTGTATTAGTCACAGCAAAATACAAACGTTAGAAAAGCGAAATGGGGAAAGGGGGAAGGTTTGAAGGAGTCTGGGCCTTACACTCTGACAAGCCACTCGAGTACAAATTCCAGCCAGGAGGCCCAGAGGAAGGCTGGAGGGTTGTGATGCCTGAAGGGAGCCCTGGGGCTGTGGGGCCGCAGGGGCAGGGGCTTGGACAGAAGGCGAAACACTGACCACTGGCTCCAGCTTAGCCACAAAGCAGCCACAGGGAGACAACAACAGCCGGCAAAAGCAGTGTGAGTAAGGCATGGAGAGAAGGAAGAAGGACAGAGAACGTGGGGAAGAGTGGGAGATAGAAGAAGACAAGGTTAACATGGAACTTTGGATGAAGAAAATGCAATGGTTTGCAGTTAGTAAGTAGTAGTATTAGTGGGCTGAAAATGATTCCTATAGAGTGACAAAATGACAACGTTTTTTTGGAAGTGCAGACCAGTTCAAACAGTTTATCGTTAGAGTGACACATTAGTAAGATGTTACTCGAAAGGGAATGTACTGTAAAAGTGAAAAGAAAAGAATAAGTCCCCACTGGGTGAGTGTGTACTGAGCTATCAACCAGCAGATGTGGGCAAATACATTGGCTGGTAAAGAGTGTTGTAGTTATGACAATAATTAATGTTACAAGTACGGCTTATACGCCATTCAGAGTTTTACTATCCTTTGTAATCAATTTTGACAGTGCAGGCCAACTGTTGGGCTACAGGGTTTCAATGCTGAAAAAGGTTCATCTGTCTTCCAGTTTAGTTTTTCTAACCTTACAGTGTTAAATAACTGACGGTCGATTCCTGGTCAAATCACCAATACCAAACAAAAGTAAAAGCCTGTAGACACAGAAAAAACTATAACTCCTAATGAGCATTTCAGCAGGAGACACTGAATCACACAGTCAGTATATTTCACTTTATTTTCTAACAGTCTGCTGGGAAAAATACATATGCTAAACTTTGACTGAACAAAACTGTCTTTGTTAATTCTGTGAATAACCTAATGACAAACCCAAAAACTTGTCTGTCGTCAGGTTTGTGTGGTCCCTGCAGCCCACATTTCTACTCAACCAAAGATCACTTCTGAGGGAAGAGCCTCCACTCTGTAACACCACTTTACGATGGCGAGCAGAGGGGCAAGTGCTTCTGTAGCTCCAACTCCAACAAAGTGACACCTTCCCGAGTTAAACAAGCTGACAGAATTAACTGACGCAACAACAACTTCAGTCATATAAATAATAGCTTAATAATTTATCTGATAAATTTCTTAGATGCAAATCAGGACCTTCAGTATTCGGATCAAGTCGCTAAGAGGATAGTAAGTAAGTAAGCAATACAAGTGCATGACGAAAGCAAGAGAAACAGTTATAAAAGTAAGTGTAAGAGCACTGGAGCCAGCACACCACCAGAGGGGATTATATTTCACTCAGTCATAAGTCACAATGGTTCTCCCCAGTCAGGAGGGTCACAGACACCCTGCTAATATGTTCCCCTGCTGTGTGTCTCTGTCAATATGCACCAATAAAATGAAGCATGTCAGTGACAGTTAGTGCTGTTAGAGACAAATGACAAGACATCAATAATACGAAGATGGGAAGCAAAGCGATTTACAGGGGCACTGAAGATCCTCATCAGGCGTCTCTGAGCCTCCTCGGTGGGACTGAGCGGTGCCTCCTACAGGTCAAAGCAGCAACACATTGACACGAAGCCCATTGACAAAGATGCAGCAAATGACCATGACTATCCCATGACTACATACGAAGACAGAGTTACAAAACATATGATTTATTCAGCCACAGTCAGCCACAGCTGCATTGAATCATATTTCCCACACACTCTGCACACAAGTCTGTCATCAACATTACAAAGCGGTTATTGTAGAGTCAGATTTGTAGAGGCCATATCAGGAGTAGGGCTAGGCGATAAAACTAACTTGATGGGTCATTGCAGTATCCTTTACATCGATGATGATGATGATAAGCTTTGTACATTTTTACTCAATGTGGATGAACAGCCTATCCCACTGCAGAAATAAATGTGACAACAGTCAGCCTGCAGTTTTTGCCATCCATGTAAAAGTACACTCTCATTTCCTACCGAACAGCATTGTTTGAGCGACTAGTGAAGAGAGTGGACATGCATGTGGGTGTCCTCTGATAAAGAGGAAAAATCATGAGAACTAAGTAACACAAAAGCTACATTTTCCTCTCTGCCTCTGCCACAGTGGAGGGAATGAAAAAGAGTTCGGGATATATTGCACTTCACTGAAGTCAATGTACATTATCCACACATGCAACTGAAGGGCGGCGGTGTTATCAATCTTATAAACACCTGAACAAGCAGAATTCAAACGTGGAGAAATGTGACATCTTCAGCCAATCTGCCCACAGTAACTTGTTGCCGCATCTTAATCTTCACCCATTTTGTTTTACACAGCCATATTTTATGCTAAAGTGAGGAAAGTGAACTTGCGTTGAGGAAATTGTTGAGCAATGAATGAATAAAGCAATGAATAAAGGCTCAGATGGTTGGCAACATTTTAGTAAAATATTTTCTAACGTTTACCTAATGAACCCTCTGGTTTCTTCAGGCTTCAGTCATTATCAGGATATTCATCAAACTGGCAGCAATATCAAATTATTTAACGCAATAAATACTAATATTGATCAATATGGAAAAAATTATTGTGATCATATTTTTTTGCCATATTGCCCAGCCCTAGTTAGTAGTTCTCCCAAATAAGGAGGAAAAGGAGCCTCAAACAGCATGCACAAGACATAATGAATTCCACACGCACAATAATACAACTCTCTGGTTACAGCAATAATATTTGCAAGACACGAATTGCAACAAACCAAGTAAGTGGATGAGTACAGTGTGCCAGCATAAATTTAAACTAAAATTGTGAGTTGCGCCACCTGTGCCTCAGATCCTCTCCCAGAATGCAGCAATGAATCAATTGGCTCTGCGTCAGTTTCCTTTAGCTACTAAGCTAGGCTACTGTATTCTCGTGTTCGGAGCAGTCTCTAATGGGACTGCTGCCTTATGAGCTGCATTCTGCTGTGTAAGATTTGATAGGTGAAAAAAGTAGCAACTGTCTTCTATGTTTTAATGATAGACTCTGCCACAGGCAGGGGTTTAATAATCAGAAATTTCATAACGAGCAAGCTCCTAAAATTTGCAAAACCACAAAAACCCCTGTAGTTTCACAAATAAACGACTGTGTTTTCACAGCAAAACCAAGTTTGTGAGGAAATGAGCAAGTTGAAGACAGAATTCTGGGTTTGTAACTGAAATGTAAAGGAAGTAAGCAAATTCTTCCTCCAACCTCAACAACTACTGCCTAGGTGCCCAGCAAAGGCACTCAACAATGGAGGACTACTTCAGTTCCCATAAACAAAAGGGCCAGTTTGCCATTTTAAAGCTCCACTGAAAGAATAATAAAGACCAAAGTGCTTGACAGACTGAGGCTATACATGTGATATCTAAGCAAGAACCACATTGCTCTTCTGCTTCAAACATGCATTTCAAAAGGCCATGCACTTTCCATACCAATGCCCCAAATGTTGACCATACATGCTAGGTGTGGACACTGTACCTCTTGCTGACTGACAGCAGGTTGTTGAATGGGATTGATTCCTGGAGGGGGAGACAGTTGACCAGGAATAGGGAGAGGAGGATCAGGGTTCACAGGAGTTGTAAGTGGAGAGGGTTTAGAACCTGGGTTGAAACGTGACGAAGGAGAGAGGGAGAAAGATTTTTGGGCCACTTGGGTGGTAGACGGAGGATTTGCATGGGTGGGTTTTCTGGCAGCAGTTGGTTTGGGTGCAGGGATGAAGCCAGGAGGTGGAGACAAGAGCGAGGGCTTGGGAGCCGGAATAAAGCCAACAACCGGTGGGAGAGATGAAGGTCTGGAATGAGATGATTTGGAAGAAGCTGGAGCTGTGTGCTCAAAAGCCACAGGGGGTTTGACATCCTGTATAACTATATCAGAGCCTGTAGATTTGTGATTGATGTCTGGTGGCTCAAGGGTAGTTTTATCCTCTTTCCTCTGCTCTTTCTTCTCCTTTAGCTCAACTTTTTCCTCTTTCTTCTCATTTTTCTTCTCTGACTCTATTTTCTCTGGTTGTTCATCCCTGCATATTCGTGGACGGGACTCCCTTGTCCTGCCTCTGATGATGAAGTTTGTCAATCCTCGGGAAATGTCATCTTTGTCTTCTGTTTTGATGACATCATGTTTAAAAGAGAACCCTGACATCACAGGGGGCTTAGAAACTGAAGCTGGTGCTGACACTGCTTTAACTGGTTCAGCATCAGGCTTGGCTGTTTCTGGAGCTTGGTCTGATAATTTCGTTGACACAGGGGCCCTGTCTTCTTCTGTGGGCAGGACTTTTCGGACAACACGACGGACCACTTTCACTACTTTCTTGCGTGGCAGATTCTGGTCATTTGTAGTATCTATCTGGTTGGTGCTGTTGCCTGGAAGTTTGATATCTTCGGCTGCACCATTGACCACACTTTTGCCCAGTAGGCCATTTTGCTCCCGCTCACTATTAATAACTTTAGGCTCGGGGCTCAGAGCAGCTTGTCGTGGCTCAGGACTCCTAAGATGCTCTGCCATCTTTGCTGGTGGCTCAGGGCTGGTGAAGCGCTCTGGAACTTTAACAGGTGTCCTGACGTTAGGTGGGGAGGGACTCCTGACCCGGGCTACCGACCCACCAGTGGAAACTGACATGGGACTTTTTGCCCGGAATAACCCCCTGCCAGGGTCTAAAGCTGGAACTGACTTGGACTGGTTGGACAGCCCATTACTGTCTGGCTACTCACAGAAAGGAAAGAGAAGAGGTAAAAGAATGGAAAAAATGAAGGAAAATCCAGGTATCCTGTCCTACCAACATATCAATATCAAAACATTGGTATTAAAAACTGAGCAGGATGTGTATGCAGTCATGGTGTGCAATAATTACTAAAGACAAGTAAGAGACAAGAGTTTAAGACTAACCCAAACAGACAGGCCTATTAACCTTGATGCAATATTAGTGTGTGTGTGTGTGTGTGTGCGTGCGTGCGTGCGTGCGTGTGTGTGTGTGTGTGTGTGTATAGTCTCAGAACATCAATCACACAACTCCACGAGACATCTCTTTTAATCCTGAACTACAAAAAAAATGCCTGACTGTACAGAACAGGACCGAGCAGCCAACTGCTACATTCATCACTGACTCTTGGGGGTGAAACCCTGAAATCCCATAATAGGCATTACTGAGAAGGGTTTGCAGGGCAGTTAGGATGCTATGAGGAAGTAAGAGTGTCTCAGAGAATGATCATCTGCTGACTGTATGCCTCTAACTGCAGAAGGTATTTTTCCACACAATTGTGAACACATTTCTATGGCTGTTACACATATAACACCCCTCCATGACTGGCTAAAGGGTCTTCAGTCATATCTTCGATGGAGTTCATGCTCTTGGAGAGGCTGGGAGGCCTGGTTTCCTGGGTAGTTTTAGCTGTTTGAAAACGCTTTAATGTTTTACTTATTTACTATCGTCAAAATCAATGGGCCTCATGCAAGAACAACTCATACAGATTTGCTCTGTATGAGTGATTAATGAGAACTTGTTGCACTGACAAATGTTTTTCATGTCATCTAATATCACTAAAACTATGCTAAATTTGTTGTCCTTGTCTGCTGAATTCAACAGCAGGACTGACAGTCAGTGGACAAATATGACACACCTCTTTTGAGTGGATTGTGTGTGTGTGTGTGTGTGTGTGTGTGTGTGTGTGTGTGTGTGTGTGTGTGTGTGTGTGTGTGTGTGTGTGTGTGTGTGTGTGTGGCTGGCTCTGTCCAGAAAGGAGCACACTTTGCTCCACCTAGGTTGCAAAATGTAGGTATATTTATTTAGTACTGTTTTATTGGGCATCGATCTCATATTTACACACATATTGTCAAATCTTGAAATGTAAATAAGTGTTTCAGGTTGCGGTTATATCCGTGAGACACAGCTTAACTGTGAGCCTGCACAGACACAGTGCAGACAGATGTACAGATTAAAATGAGAGCAAATCTGTTGCATGAGACATGGGAGAAGGAAAAATGAATCTGATAAAGCTTGTCAGCAAATTTAAGTTAAAACCAATAACAAACCTGGTCATAGGGACCCGGTTTTGCTAAAGCTATAATACATAGATAGTGTTATTGTTAAAAATCATAATATAACCACAATATATAACGCCAGTCGTACTTCAGCCGTTATTTTGGTGAAAATAATACAAAAGTAGTATAATCGGCAACTCACTACTCTACACAGACAGTAATATTACAAAGTACCAAGTAAGTAAGTAATATACAATATATTGCATTTGGAATGAAACCTGTCTAACCCTGACGCACACATGGTACACCATGCATGCAACGCACGTTCACCAGCCATTGCCACCTTTGTCTCAAATAAATCCAGGTAAACCACAGTTACAGCATTATAGTTTGGGGCATCTGTTAAGCTAATGATCAAATCTTTCAATGCACCTATTCAAATAATGGTGGCATTCATCAGGTTGAAATGTGTATTAATGACAGGTTTGTGTAAATAAAGAGTTTTTCTGAATCTGACAAGTACAAGCAAGCCTCACAGAAAAAAATGAGAGGTTTAGGATATGATTGTTAAAATGTTCTTGCACAAGATCCAGTGTTTGTCCAAGTCTTATCTACAACCCAGACTCGAAAAAGGCTGTGATGCTGTGTAAGAAATGCATAAAACAGAATGCGATAATTTGCTAATAATTTTTGGACATATACTCATTTGAAAACAGTACAATGACAATATATTTAATGTTCTACCTCATCAACTTCATTGATTTTTGTAAATATCTGCTTATTCTGAATCTGATGCAGCAACACATTTCAAAGACTGGGCCCAAAAACACCTGTTTGGAACATTCCACAGGTAATCAGGTTCATTGGTAACAGGTGATAGTATCACGATTGGTATGAAAGGGCCATCCTGGAAAGGCTCAGTCATTGACTACGTTTACATGCAGTCAATATTCGGGTTATGGTCAATATTCCGGTTTCTGAAACATTCGGAATAACCTGTTTACATGTGTGAGCAAACAGGGTTATTCCTGTATACATGGTAATTGTAATCAATTGGGACATACCGATCAAAACAGCGACGCACGGACAGTGTGTCGACGCACGGAGAACGTCATGACGCAATGTGCGTCATCTCAGCTTCTTCTTCCTGTATCCAAAAACAACGACAACAGCAGCAGCAGCACGGTGGATAATGAACAGCCTGGGGCTGGTAGCAGTCGCCTTCGTTTGCGCTTTGGTGCTGGTACTGACCCACCACCAGTACTTGACACTATTCTGTCTCACTTTCTTCATTAATGGGAGGCGAGAACGTGAAGAAATAGGAAATGGAGCCGGAGCTGTGCCATCCATATCCATGCTACCTGCACTCAAAAGACCAAGATTCCTTGCAAATAGAACATGCGCAGAACACAAATTAATGTTCCGTTCAATGGGGATATTCCGATAGGCGTATACATGACCAAATATTCGGGTTAGAAAAGGAGTAACCCAGGGGTCATATTCAGGTTTTTAAAAAATGTAATATTTTTCAAAAGAGTTATTGGTGTTTACATGGCCGTGCGCAACCTGGTTATTGCTGATATTCCAGTTATGAAAGGGTTACTTGACTGCATCTAAACGCACTCAGTGACTCACTTCACTTTGTGAACACAAGATTGTATAACGGACATTACTACACAGGCTTGGGAACACTTCACGAAACCAGTAAAGTAAGTAAACACAGTTTGTTTGCTCTTGAATGCTTTGTTTTTATTTACATTTTACACAGCATCCCAGCTTTCTTGGAATCTGGGTTGTAAGCTAATGTGTGTAATGCTAAATTTCAATTGGTCAAATTCTATCTATAAATATATATACACAATATCGCTAAAAAAACACAGCTCTAACATGACTCTGACGACCAGATATCTATTTTCTCGAGTGAAAACTCTAATAAAGGACAATGTTTACTTACACTTTTGCTGCCTGGCTTGTTCTCTTCTTTGATCTAAATATGTTGATAATAATAAAGAAACCTAGATCAAAACCTTGGCACTACATGAAGCCGTTGTCCTTTGCACACCATGCAAACCTCAAAACATGCTAAATTCATGAGCCATCTTTTTCATAGAAATGATTTTTGCACAAACATCTCTTTTTTACACTCTGTCCTACTATTTCAAGAAGTAAAAACTGATGCACGCGCTGCATTGGACGTGCATGGGTTCAGTGTCCAGCAAAAGACATTGGTAGTACTGTACAAAGCCACAGCATATGGGTTAACTGCTATAATATGCTTATACGTGAGTGAAAGCCATCAAATTCTTAGTATGACGCAGACAAAGTCCACACGTATCTAAAGGCACACAAGTTAATACACAGTGTAAAACACTGTAAAACCATGCAGTGTAAGAGTACTTGAAATGTCAAAATGAGACTTCCCTTTTTCTCCCAGAAGGAAAAGCGAGATGAAAATGCCATGTTGGCTGATCTGCTGTCATGGGCTGTGATAGATGAGATGAGAGCTGAAGGAGGAGAAGGTGGAGGAAAGCTAGGACAGGAAGAATGGTGAGAATACACAGAGACTGATGAATAGGAATGAGGATTTTCAGGTGACAGATATCATAAAATGTTCAATGTAGGCGAAAGAAATGAAAAGAGAAATGAAAACAGAGATTGCAAAAGTACACCACAATAAAAAGTAAGGCGGAATCTGCAAAAACACATCTGAATCTACACAAAAATTCAAGCACACTACTGAGCTAATCCTGACTTTGGTATCATTTAAAGAACAAATGCCAAATGCCCTCAGAGGCTGATGCATACTTGTGGTCATGGTTCCATACCAACATCATTCTCTAAAAATAATGTCCAGGATTATGAACTGCTTTGGGACCTTTTCTGGCTCATATTAAGCACTTAATCTTTGTGTCCGTCTAGAACATCAGTTACTTTCATTCATTTCTCTTTATCTTCATTAATAAAGATGGTGATGTTGCATCAAACTTCTACTTGGCCATGAATCAAAGACAAGTTGGAACAGAGTAAAGTAGGATCCAAGAGTTCTGACAAACAGAGGAACAAGAGTATTAGATATAAGCAAACCAATGTCAGCACCTGCTCATGGATTATGGATGCTTTGATACATTTTTGTAACATTAAATCCTGTCGTCATTTGAGCTTGAGGTCGGGCTATGTGATGATATGTAAAGTGAGACGATAAAGTTGGATACTGCCAGAGATTTTGCCATATCTCTGAGGTGTTTGTGGTAATACAGCATTGCTATATTATTTATAGATTGATGTCTGGTTCTTAAAAACGACAGGAATATCCCTTAATAAGTTTATTGGCCATCAATTGTAATTAAAAATTAAAAATAGTGCATCACTGACAATTGATTTCTTGAGAGTGGGTACAACATAGATTTGATTTAATGTGATTGTGACATGATCAGTCCTACCTCAGTTTTTTCCTTTCCCTTAGTAAATAATCAATTTATCACAATCGAAAATGAGAAATGTTATTTTTGGGGTGGTAGTCCCACACAAAACATTAGTCTCGGATCCTCCCTTACGTTTGCACTGTAAATCCAAGGGCAAGGGCAAGGGTAAATGCCTTGAACTTATCTATCTGTACACAAAACAGAACAAAGCAGGTCTCCAAAAATCTGACTTGGGCCAGAGCTGTCTGGCTTGCTACGATCAGCATCAACATCCCTAATGTCCCCCCATAAGAACTTCCAGTGTCCAGGTTTGGCTCAGGGTTAGTGGCTTCTATAAATTCTCAGGTAATAAGCACACTGACTGATGTATTTATTTCTGGATTAGACAGTGGCAGAGTAGGACTGTGGGCCACATTGCACCCTCAGAAAAAGGCTAACCAGGCACAGATAACTGCTATAGGTGGGTGCTGAAGTAGTGTGCATCATATATTCATATATCACAAATATCTTTAATTGTGCTAAACTACAAATAAGCAATTTATATATATGTGTGTGTGTGTGTGTGTGTGTGTGTGTGTGTGTGTGTGTATGTATGTATGTATGTATGTATGTATGTATGTATGTATGTATATGTATATGTATATGTGTATGTATGTATGTATTCCTTACAGAAAAATCTATATTTACATAGAAAAGAGACATTGTAGACTTTAAGACTAGTTGTTGTGTGATATATGAGGGTGCTGATGCATTAATATATTACTTAGCTAACTACACACATACGCAGTATATATGAAAGCACTAATTAACACAAAACCCTTCCAAAAGCTAAAAAGCACATATGTATACTCCAAAGGCAAGTCAGAAGTGTCGCTACAGGTAACAGATGAAAAGTTTCTTGAAGTCAATAATTTAACTTTTATTAAATGAATTATCGTCTACAATGTTGCCTTGGTTTACAATTAGTATTGGAAGCAACTGTTATTTAAACACAGAACCGGGATCCTGCCTTACTTGTTATTATGTCCAAATAATGCCTTTTTGCTCTGAACTGGTATTACTTGTTGGCCTCGTGTAACAGGTTGTTGCAGATGACGTCATGTCACTCTTTTGCTGTGGCTCAAACTGCAGATGGAGGGCCGGAAGTGATTTTCTGCATAGGAAGCACTATAACACACACTCAAAATGCCTAAGTTTTGCATCGTTTGAGGTTGCTCAGATCAATCAATTTTTAAGGGTCAAAAATGCAAGAAACTGACCAAAAACTGCCAGAAAAAATGTCTGGTTAACCATCTGCGGTTGGAAGGAGCCGGGTCAGATGATGGTGGAAATAACATTTGCTGCTGTTTTAAATCTATGGTAATAGATTTAAAGTAATAGCTACAAGTAACGTGACAAATATGTTAAGAGTTTCACATAAGACAGCTGAAAGTGAATAACGTATCCTGTCTTGTTTCGCGACGATCCAAGTCTTTAGTCAAGTCGAAGCACCTTGGTACCTTGGTTGTGGACCCAACTGCTAGCAAGACAATTGTTTGCCTCTATATTTTTTTATGCTTTCATTTGGTTTCTTGAGTAGAACAACATCTTAATGACCAGGTAGTTGCTTATATCTACTGCCTCTACAGTAGGCTTTCAGTTAAATTGAAAAATTGCTCCTCTTCATAATGTAAAGGTCACATCTAACATATAATCTGATTTTCATTTTTTTCCTCTTGTCATTTTATCTAAACTGAACTTCCCTCCATCTCGTCCACAGTTTTCACTTCCTGCCCTATGTCTGAATATAACGTCATGTGGAAACAACCCAAGGGTTACATGAGATCCACAACTGGACATTGTTTTCTAATTGCTATACAATTGGCCTTCAGTTGGATGTTTGGTAAAATAATCTGTCCCTGGTGCTTCTTGCTAATGTTTACAGTTGAGTGGCTATAACCCTGTTTGTAGTTGACCAGGGATGGAGGTCTGATCTAAAGCAACCTAACCAAGCCAAACATACATAAATTATTTTCTAAAAACAAGGACCAATCTGAAAAGGGACCTGAGGACATGAATCGAAATGTGGTCAACCTGAACATACCCAAACAAAAAGGGGACAGACACACTGGCAACGGCATGATGCTCCACCAATTAGTGTTCATTGGTGGCTCTAAATACTTTGGGAACCCATTTTTCTTTGGGCCCTCTGCAGGCTACTCAGTACTTAGACTGAATAGATTTAAACTGTGATTTGTCAGTGAGCTGAACCAAAACAAATGTGAATAGATTTTAATGTTAAGCTTCCAATTTATTTTGCCTACAACTGTTGATTTGTTCTATTCTTATTTAATTGTTGCTCTGTGTCATTCTGCCTTTTCTGTTGTGAGTGTGGTTGAATCACTGTGCAGCACTTCATTCTCCATCTACAAAACATTACTTCTCTTGAAAACCATGCAAAATAAGATCTATTCAGAGTAGAGTACCTTCTAAAACCTAAAAGCATGAAAATAAAATCAAAACTACAGAGTCCTCTCAGCCATCAAACTGTACTGAATCAAACCTTTGAAGGGTGGTGGTAAAATAAAGACTTCATCTTGACAATGTTGAGTCATTAGTCAAGATGACACAATGACACTAATGACACACCATGTTTGATATGAACTGAAGACCAGTCACACAACATTAAAGCGTACTTAACCTCAGTCCCAACTTCATTCCCCACCAGTTCATACACCAGTACATGAGCTCCAACTGAGCATGCATCCACAAAACCTACATGTGAACCATCTCTTCAAACCACCTTAACTGACATTCCACACACTTCTTTTAAATTCTACCACTCTTATTGATTAACATTGGAGAAGGAAGAAGGAAACTGTCATGATAGCACAAAGGCTGATATTGCAAAATTCTACTTTCAGTTGGGAAACCACTCAAGCTGCCCCCTCAGCTAACTGTTCTCTAAAAATAGTGCCACTGGCTGTGGAGTCTTGAGGTAGTAGGTCATAGATTTTCCACTGAAGATCTCACGCTGCATAGAAAGTTATCACAAATTGTTCTACCTGTCAGTGAAGTAATTCCAGAGCTGCTGTATCCAAACAGTCCTCACAAGTCACCAATCAAATCAAAAACTGGCCAAAGTCGAGGAGATCTGAGCAATTGGCTAGAGACACACAGTGGAGAGTGAAACAGCCGAGCTGAGGAAAGAGGGAGTGCGCTGATAGGCCGGCTATTCCTGACAGCGGACAGACAAGAGATGTGGGGACAGCTGTTGTTATATGAGGGTGTTGGGCAATGGTAAAAATAGAAGCCTCTACTCTCCAGCCTGGACAGGTCTGCCATGAACTCCCCTTACCACCACCACAGGCAGCAGACACACTGTTCAACCACACATGTTCTGCAGTTGCTGTTAACTCAGCTGCTTCTGTATGTGCACTTTTTTTTGTGTATATCTATGTGTACGCAAAGCCAGCTAATGGGTTTAGATACTTATCTTGGTCAGCAATACTAAAATATAGGACTTGGAAGTTTACATTATAGAGCACTCAGGGTATTTCAGGGGCTATTCTGACACAGCACTGTTAATATTATTATTTATTGTCAATATTATTAGCTAGTAGTTTGGGTATTTATTTGGTCATAAACTGAAGCAATAAAAAAGCGGATTTCTAGCCTATGATAGTGCTAGATGAAAAGTCAGAAGATCTGACAAGAGGATTACAAGTCATCGCCTGGGGAACATGAATGTGTGTACTAGATGTAATGGCAAGCCATTCAGTAGTTGAGACATTTCAGTCTGGACCAAATGGCCAACCAACATGCCTTCCAGAGAGCTACAGAGATACTAAAAATGAAGTTGCAGTGTTCAATTTCTCCAGACCACCAGGAGCACTGCTTAACACTGGATGTTATCAGTTTTACATATATGCAGGTCAAGTATCAACAAAGTCATCTGTGACCTGGGATGACGCAGGGCAGCCTTGCCTATATAAGCCCATATCATCATGGGAAAAAAAATGCAACCTAATCAACTAGCTGCAATACTATAGTTTTCTAAGTGAATGAATATGAATTTCGATCAGATTTATTACAGCCTGAAGTTTTAAAAGAGTAGCAACAGCAACAGCCTTGATAACTGGATAAGCAATGCCAAGACACATCAATCTAGTGGCACTATTCAACAGCAAGGAGAGAATGAAAATGTGAGCCATAACACTTTTGAGCTTTGCTTGTTCCAGAGTATCTGCAGAAACTACAATTGTGAAGCTCCATCCAATCCACTGATAACAAACCTTTGCATTTCGCCCAGTCATCATTTGGCAGTTCAGTCCCACATCCAGCATTAGAGCTGCATGAACCTTAAATCCGAACAAAAACTTTCTTTCGCATTTCATCGGATCTGCGCTCTCTCTTTCTCTCTGCTTTTCCAACCATCTGTTTCAGCAAATACCCAGAGCTAACATTCTGTGTGTCTACATTTGAGGGAGTTGTCAGTCGCAACGTCTTCCTGTATGAAACTACACTGTGCAGCTGAGAGGAGGAAGTATGAGCATTTAAAGGAAGGAACACAATAAAACAAAAAACAAAGAAAAAAAAACAGAGGCAGAGTGTGTCATGTTAGGAGAAATAATACACAGGCTTCCCTCGCTCTGGGTAATGAATGAAAAACCGCTCATCATTTTCTTAAAAGCTCTGTTCAACTGGCTTCAGAGTATCAATTGTACACTCATCAAACTCAAAGAAGGTACTATTGCAGGACTAATCCTGCCATCAAGTTTTCAAGCTGTTTTAACACAAAGCCACCACAAGTTGGATATATGGATACATATCTACACTGAACATTTGGTGCTAATTAATCCACATTAAACTGTGTTTTAGAATTTTAATTTTACAGGATGTTTGCTTTTCATAAACTACCTAAAAGAATAGCCATTCAGGGTACCTGCTAAACTTAAACACAGGTGTGGTTCAAGGTTCGCATTACAGTCAAAGCTAAAGGGATGTTAGAGGATGTTTCATTGCATCTTCTACATTTCACTCTTTGTATTACATAATATTGGAGCAGCAGTGGCTGCGGAGGTTGAGCAGCCATCTGGTATTCTGAGGGTCCCAGTTTGACTCCAGTTTTCATATATTTCTACTTATTGGTACTATGTTAACAGACACTTCAAGTTGTGATAAAAAGGTTTATCTATAAAAAATATAAGTATGAATTTATTTAAAAAAATCTTTGAGTGAAAAAAGGTGCTGAAATGTAAAACTAAAGAGTTGAAACGGACAAGTTAAACCACAGTGTGGTACATAGGTTTACATTTTTTATGTTAGCAAACTGTGTGTAAAAATGCCAAGGAGCTGAAAAATAAAACTTAAAAACTTAAACTAAAATGGATTTCATTAAAATTTGTATGGAAGCCAGTATTAAAGTCAGTAACAGTGCCAGTATCAAACAATGTGAACAATACCAGCCCCACATTCCCCATTTCAACAGCAGAGAAGGTTAGAGATAGCAGTTGTAATGAGCAAAACCACGTTATGTTAGCAAGTTCTGCAGTTAGGCAAAGCATGCTAAATATTAAATGTCAAATAATGCTAATGTTCTGATTTTGCAGTGTGGCTAGAAAATGAAATGAAGACGAAAGAAAAAAATCTAATCTGGAGAAAATAAAAATCTATATTTTAAGTGCAGTAACAGATGTAACAATGAATCCTAAAGGTAAACTGTTAAACACTGTAAAGCATAAGCATAAGGTATTTGTAAAATTGAACTAAATAGCAGTTAGCCAAAAAAAAAAAAAAAAAAAAAATCTTATTACAACACCTAGTTGTTTTACAGAGCTTTCAGCTGTATCTTGTGGCCTTCATCAGTGAATGGAGTCTGCTCTGCTTATCCTTGAGATTTACTTAACACGCAGATGAAGGTCATTAGATGTGACTGAAAGTTTGGCAAAAACAAATCCGTACACCTTGCTGTAAAGGAATTTCTGTTAAACTATTTGCAAAATTGTTACTACTAACAGTCACACTGTAAAATAATGAAATATCCATACTGAATGTACTTGTAAAAAAAAATCATTGTCAATATATTTAATTATTCATCTGCATACTCTTCCCAAAAACATGAAAAGGGAATACAACATACTCAGATTAGCTCTGAATGTAATGGAATGTAACATATGAGAAAAATGCAGTAAGGTTTTCTTAATCTGTCACTGCTAAAGCAAACCAAATCCTTCCAAACACACATTGCACTATCCACCCACAAAAGAACACATATCCCCAGGCAGCAGATATCAACCACTTGGGGACCGGCTGCAGCTCCACTTGTTTCCCATCACCTCTACTTTTGGACCACAAGATGGAGCAAGAGAACCGGGAAAAGCTCCACATGTCCTGCAACCGCACAAAGCCTCCATTATTCATTATTTCCCGGCTACTGCCATGACACTGGAGGGAGGGAATGGCAAAGTGATATTGAGAAAGTGCTAAGAAACAAAGAAAGTGCTGAAATGAACAGACAGACAACGTCTATCTGACAGGGGGATACTAGGCGGGCTGTCTTTGGAAACAGGAAATGAGTGTAGCTTAAAGAGGAGGGTGAGGTAAAAAGGGCAAGGAGAGAAATGCAGTGATTGAACACTGTGTTCAAGAGTGACAACAAGCATTAAGAAGTATGTCATGGTGTGCAAGGGCTGGTGTAAAGTCAGCTGAGAGTCTGAAACTTTCTATAAACTATTTACCAGGTTGAATTTTTGAAAATATTTCATTGGTCTTAGCTCCAAATTATCCAATAGCACACAGAAATGTTGTGAGGCTTGTTGCATAGTGAAAATGCAGCTGTGGCTCAGGAGGTAGAGCGGTCGTTCACTTTTCAGAAGGTCTGTGGTTTTCCCTTTTCAGCAGGCTACATGTTGAAGCATCCTTGGGCAAGATACTGAACCCCAAATTGCCCCGATGCTGTGCCATCAGTGTGTGAATGGTTAAAAGCTTGTAATGAGCTGGTGGCCTAGCGACTAGAAAAGCGTTATATAAATAGAGTCCATTTTTAGAATAAAATAGTGTGATAGCCAAAAAACAGGTATCTAACATGTTAAGACAGGAGATGTGACAAAAAAGCAGAAAACCATTTGACCATTGAAAGCTTTTGTTTGGAGTAGCTGGAACTCAGTCATTATGAAACCATGTCACTGCACAGCAGAGAAATTCTGACTTTAGTCGCTGGTCAAGCTTCAAAAAGGCAGAATGCTACATTCCCCATGATGCAACTCCTGACAAAGGCTTTCAGTAATACTGTACATTTGTAGTCTTAACCCAAGACGGTTTATACAATGTGTACACAGGAGGCGTAGCCCAGGAAGCACATTAGCAGAGCATCAGTTTCAACGCTCCATCTGCATCACCCAGGATGCAGTCAGGCACAGTTTTGAAGCGTAGCTCTACAACAGTTGGATAAATAGATACACTATCAGGTCTGAATGGATTAGACAAACAGGGCAAGTCAGTGGCAATGAGACAGGTACTCATCTCCACTACAGCCCCACTTTCAACTTTCCAACATAACGACTTTTAGATAAATGCATATTTTTTTAATCCAGCCAAGCACAAATTCTCTGTTTGCAGATAAATAGTTGTTGTGTCCTCAAAAGCTTTAGCACACAGTCCATCTTCTTCAGACTGCAAAGCTGCAGGCAATTAAGTCACAGAATTTAAATGCACATTTCCTCAGCAGCATGTAATATTCCACTTAAAGGAAACATACTCCAATGTTCTGTGCTGTTAGGAGCTAAGCAGATGGTGACAGTGTTAATGTCCAAGTCCCACATGTATGAGTGCGCAAAGTGCACACACACGCACAGACATACACACAGATTATATGAGAATTCATTCAATCATGTTTCAAACTAGGGGGCTGCTTTCATTTCTATTCCCATGTTGACAGGATTGGACATATTTATGAAGGACACGTTGATTCAGTCCCTGCACTGACTGATTGCCATCGTTATGCTAAACAGTATGATACACACCCATGCCCCACTATATGAAATCCATTTTTTGTCTCCACCTCATTTCTGTGGTGGTTTGGTCGTTTTGCTGGCATGCCACGACTGCAACTTGACATACACACACCCTTCTCCATTCCATAATATCAAGCCCACTTCCAGCCACTGATAACATGAATACACAGCTGTACATTACCTTTCTTAGCACATGGGTTGAAAGTTTTGGAGCACAGGCCACAAAATTGTAGCATGACTATAAAATATCCATTGCCCTCTCTAAAAAACAACCACAAGCAGTGCACTTCATCACTGGACTGGCAAAGAGCATTAATGTCGCATACAGGGCAGCATCCAAACCTTCACAAGAAATGTTTTCAGAAAAAGTTTTTCTTCATTTGCACATAATGGCAAATTGCAGGGACAGAATATGTCTTGCTATACAAAAACATCCATATATTATGCTTCAAATGCTTTAGATACAATATAACATATTAAATTCATATTAATCATACAGTGTCAATTTGTAAAGTGTTTTTGTTCTCTTATTAGTGCTTACCCAAACACAGGAAGCGGTGTAGCAATTAAAAACTAATCCAACAACAATCATCTGAAGCATCAGTATCAGCAGAATCAATGAGCTTGTGGTGATCTACAATGCTTCAAATACAGATGTTGCTGCAGAGAAGCTATTAATGTGGATGCTGCACAGACATCTTCAAACTGGCAGCACAGAAGATCTATACAGCTACCTCAGTTTCAAGGTGAACACACAAGGTTAGTGTCACCAACTCAGCATGTGACCAAATGTGAAATATGGTCCCAATCTCCCCTTCTGTTCCTGAGTCATGGTGTTGAATAAAGGCTGGAAAAGTGTGATCATGATGTCACAGTGAAGCTGACCTCTGACCCAAGTGTCATCATTTCGTCATCATCGGCCTGTTTTAATTTTAGTCTTAGTCTATTCTTTGTGTCAAGCTGTCTATTTTCGCCTAGTTTTAGTCAATAAAAATTATATTTTAGTCTCTTTTAGTAATGCAATTGTATTTGACCCAGTCAATACAGTATAAGTACCTAGTAGTATAGACGAAACCAAAATTTTCTTTTAGCCAACCCCATTTCACAATTCAAACAAGGTTGCATTATCATTATATTATTGTTACCTTATAGACTCAAGATCATAATTTTCATTGACGAAAGCAACACTAGCAGCAATTCAAATATCATACATATATCTTTTAATGTTTAAATGTTTTACACTACCACAGAAACAGAAGCTAACTGCTGAAGTATGATAAGGTTTTCAGACAATTGACTGACTGTGTCGGTTAACTTGGTTAGTTATTGGTTTGATTAATGGTTTATAGTCTGATAAGGTGTGTTTGATAACTGACAATGGCTGATCAGGCTAATTATCAGCTAATTGTACTGAGTTTCTAACTACAGTATACAGTAAATGGTTGCCCTTTGTGTGCGTATTTTGAAATTACTTTGCTGAACACGATGTGCTTGATGGTGCTATTAATGACTCCTGAGGAAACTTGAAAAGCTCAGCTTTCTCATACCCCTTTTTTCTTCCTTTTATAAATAACATTAATAATATTCACTCAGAAACAGCTAATATCTCTCTGCATAATGTGAGCTCCTCCTTTCTGTCAGCTGTGTGTCTGCAGTGTATCTAGTGCCGAGGAGAGGCTAGTAGTCTCACTATGAGTTCTTATTGTGTTTAATATTTGGCAGGGAAACAAAGTGTTTTTGTCATTTTTGTGATGTTCTTATGATCTAAGACTCAAATGCTAATTGTTGCAGGGGTGTTGTCTGTTACAGCCCTGGCCGTATTGCTTCCGCTCTGTTTGTTTGTCCTGTGTGGTCCTGTGGTGTCCTTTTGACTGGTCCATGTTTCTGTGTGTGAGTGTGTGCTCTTCTTTTTTTAGCAGCTGTGCTGGTCCTGCCCTCCTCCACACAGCAAGTGGTGTCGCTATCCCATTGGTCCCTGCTGCCGCATCCCGCCTGTTTTAAACCTTGGATTTTTCATTCATCGGGGGACTCGGCTTGACAGCAGTGGCTCGTGTGTTTCTGGCGTTTATCTTGAGAACTTTGGGTAGCACGGTGCCACAAGTGGTAACACTGTCGCCTCACAGCTAGAAGGTCCCCGGTTTGAATCCCGCTGTGGGCGCTGGTGGCGTGTCCTCCACCATGTCTTCAGTGCCTGCTGCTCGAGGAAAAAGGGGGCCTTTCTGTGTGGAGTTTACATGTTCTCCCCGTGTTCACCTGGGGTTTCCTCCTTAAATAACCCCCACTAAAAACATGCAAGAAGATCACCACCTGACCAACGGTGACGAAAAAGGATGGGTCCCGGCACCGGCATCGGCTGGCAGCTGGCAGCCCACTGCTCCTGGTCTGCCGCGGAGGTAGGTATTTGGGTTATAGTTTCTAACACTGTATATATTAGCACTATTTTGTTTCGTTTTGGCTGTGGCCTTTTTTTACCTGTACATCAGGCCTCTTTTTGTTAATAACAATAAATTGGTGGTTTGCCATTGTACCTGCTTTTGCTGAGAGTAATTTGTTTGATGTGTAGACAAAGTTTGTTTTTTCACTCCTTTATGTTGCATCCCTGCTCCCCTAGACTGGGGCGTAACATTGTCAGATTAATCTTGATCACCCTTAGCTCATTTATAGACTATTTTATGTATGTTATCATTAAAATCTAACAATAACAATGAATGTCAGGTGTCCACAAGAAAAAAATCAAATCAGAATTTTGTGGAATAGTCAATCATTCAGGTGACAGTTTTAAGAAAATCTATAACTAGTACTATTTTTCAATGCACTGACTCCTGATCGTTAACTGGATATAGTTTTGTCATCATAATATATAATTATCATTTATTGCTATTGCCCTATTGGTTTAGGCCGTGATGTCCCAATGACAAGCTCGTTTAACTGATAAACTGCCTTATTTGTGATTTTTAGAGATGATGACAGGCATTTTATACTTCTGCTACAATTTTGTGGCCTGTGCTACAAAGTCTCTGTCTCTGTAGTACCAGTGCTATGTGCAAAACAAAAGCTAACATACAGCTCTGCCTGGTACACAGTCTGTACTCTCTGGCTGACAGAAGCCTCAGGGCTTAGATCAGCTGAGGAGCAGTGCATAAACAGATCCATTCACTGCCCTGTTAACCCAAACAGAAGCTGAATGGCAGATAAGCAAAGTGGCACTGGACATGTGGTGAAGCGTGGCCTTTGAGCTGAGAGTGTATACAGTATGTGTTGAGTGAGAGATTGCAGAAGAATGGCACATTACCTTGCTTGTATATTTAGGGTTTCAATGAATTTTAGCAGGCAGGTATGAACAAGCGAACCCATTTGTGGAGAAAATAAAATAGTGCACACCAAACTTGGCACCTTGATGAATTATTCTGCTTTTCTTTCTAGTTTCTATTGAAGCATACATTAGAGTTGTCAAAAACTGGCCATCAATTACTTACATTAAACATACTCCTAAACATAAACAAGTCTTTCAAAAGATCTACATAGTCACACATTACAAAACAAAGAGATGAAATAATGTCCTATAGTGTGTTGTTGAATTATTGGCTTGTTTCAGCTTGACCTACATTTCATTTTCAATCAATGAGAGTGATGTGTGCAGAGTTTTCAGCTGGTGCTGGCCCATGTGTCCTGGACAAATGGAAATATTCCATATCCACATCAGATATTAGTAGGGCTGGGTACCGAACTTCGGTTCTTGTGTGGCACCGACCGAAATGCTTCGGTAGTACCGAGTATTGAAGCATGCCTTGTCTTTCGGTGCCAAGTTTCGGTACCCTGAGGTTAATCACGTGATGTAGACCTGATACTGCTGCCGGTGATTGGCTGTAATGTTACACCTGATTGCGGCATGCAGGAAAAATACGTGGTTGAGACGTCTTGTGGTTACGCCCACAGACGGGGTTCACGTGTCTGTGTTGTGATAGTGAGCTGTAGCTGTAGTGAGCTGTGTCTCGAACCGGTTAAAAAATGTCACCGAGCCCGAGGTCAAAAGTGTGGTTCCATTTTAACAAGATTGATGCCAATGGTGCGCGATGCAATATATGCAAAAAAGTCTTCAGTGCTAAGGCTGGCAATACGACTAATTTGATGAAACACCTGACCATGCATGGAATCAATTTAAGAGCAGAAAGTTGCTCCGTGTTTGACTGCAAGAAGAGCGGACCGCAGCCATCCTCTTCTCAGCATTCAAGTCCGCCTGTGGACGTTACAGAGCCCGAGCGGCCTGGTTCATAATATCCACCACCGGACTCCTCTTCACCTGAGAGTACCAACGAGGGCGCTATGTCTGGGATATCAACAGGTAAATTTACTTTATGTTACTGCAATTTAATACGTGCATCGCGCAGCGAGTTAAACTGTGATGTGATGCTAACTTACGTTATTAGTGTGTAGCTTTGTGGCTAAATCAAAAGCTAACTAGAGATTGACAGCAACAGATAAAGCTTAGCTTGTTAAGATGTGCTTATCAATTGGGCCGGCTGGTTAAACGGCTCTGTTATGTTTATCTTCTCCTCACAGTAGCCGCTGACCCTGGTGTGAGGGGGAGAAGGCCAGCCAGTGTGAATCCATTCACACTGGCAGAAAAAGGAAAGATGACAAAAGAAAAACAAGATGAGTGCCACAGGGCAGTCACAAACTTTGTTGTTAAAGGTTTGCTGCCTTTTTCTACAGTGGAGGCTCCATGGTGGAGGTAAGTAAGCTGCAAAGGATAGTGTTGATCAGTTAAGATTTTATCTCTCACTCTAGATATTGTTTTGTTGATTTTTTTGTGTTCTAATGTCAATTAGGGAGATGATAAGAGCCCTAAACCCCAGATATCAGCCCCCCAGCAGAGACATGCTGTCAAATACACTCATACCTGCATGGTATGCAGTAGAGAAGGGAAATGTCAAGAGAGAATTGCAAGACGTCAGAGATGTGGCTGTGACCGCGGATGGGTGGACCAGTGTGGCACAAGACCACTACTTGACTGTTTCAGTCCACTTTGTGAGAGAGGGTACCATGAAGGAGAAAATCCTGCATACCAGGGCAGTCTACACATCACAGACAGGGAATGTAATAGCTGAGGAGATAGGGGATATTCTTGAATTCAACATAAAAGAAAAAGTTGTTGCGATCACTGTAGACAATGCAGCTAATATGGATGTGGCAGTAAAAAAGATGAGCATTAGAAAAATTGGCTGCTTTGCTCATACACTAAACATTGCTGCTCAAAAGCTGTACACCATACCTGTCATCTCAAAGTGGGCAGGAAGAATCAGAGCTATGGTGGTGTGGTTAAAGAGGTGCAGCTTGGCTAAACCTGTCCTTAAAGAGAAGCAACGTCTTCTCGGTAAGTGTAAATCAAAATAGAGTGAACTTGGTGCAACATTCCTGGCTAAATAAATTATTGAACTATTACTACAAATAAACAACCAGTTTGACAACCACACACACACTGTCTCTCTCTAGGTCTCCCTGAACATGCTGTCATTTTGGATGTGAAGAACAGGTGGAACAGCCTGTTCCTGATGGTGGAGCGATTTCTGGAGCAGTTTCCTGCCATCCAGGCAGCCTCCATGGACCCTCGGCTAAAAAAATCAATGGAGAAGGACAGGTATAGATAAGGATGGGCATTGTTATTACCTAATTCTTTCATCAATGTGAACTAATGTGCTGGCCTGTGGTCTAGCTAATAAAACAATGTGTGTATTTTTTTCAGACTGGAGAGACTTTCTGATGATGATTATAGAAAAGCAGAACAGTTCATCAGAGTAATGAAGATACTCTATACTTCAACCATCTGCATCTCCGCTGAAAGGAGTCCAACATTGGGCCAGATACTGCCCATCTTGGGGAAACTCCAGCACCACTTCACAGTCACTGATGAGGACTCCTCCTTTACACAGACCATCAAGGACAAGATCTGGGGTGACCTCTCAAAACGATACCAAGTATGTAGCATAACCTCGTAGATTTTTAAGTTGTTTTCATTAGGTATACTCAGAGATTTGACTACTATACTATTTTTTGTCTTGCAGGATGAGAGCATCAGGCAGTTCTTGGAGGAGGGCACAGCCTTAGACCCAAGATTCAAAACGAAAGTGGGCGATGAAGTGTGGACAAGACTACAAGAGGAGCTGGTAACTAGGATCTCACAACAGGTGTTTTTTGTTATTGAATATTATATTATTATATTATTATGTTATTTGTTATATTTTATTTCTCTTCCATTGTAGATCAGTTTATATGACTCCCATAATCTATTGAATACAGAATAAAGGTGTGACCCAGGCACAGCAGATGAAGCAGGAGCTTGAAGGGACAGCTGGTGACCATGATGACAACTCTTCTGATGAAGACTGTACAGCTGCAGTAACAACACTGGTAAAATAAAAACATACAAAGACATCCTGCCCCCCCATTTCATTTTCAGAACAGAAATAACTTGTTGGCATCTATTCTGATTGTCTTTCTTCTTCTTCTTCTTCTTGTTTCCAGAAGAAGCCAAAGCTTTCTGCCCTTGAGGAGCTATTTGCTGATGAGGACATGGCAGTTGAAATAAGACAAGAGAACACTTTTAGCACCACAGAGAAGATTGAGGAAGAGATACAGTGGTACAGAGATCTGCCATCTACCCTAACCTCAGTGAATCCAGTAACCTGGTGGTGGAATGCGAGGGACAATATGCCAATGCTATCAGACTTGGCAACCAGGTATCTCTGTGTGCAAGCATCATCCACACCCTCAGAGCGCACTTTTTCTACTGCTGGGGACACCATCAGCCAGGAGCGGGCCTGTCTGTGTCCTGAGAAAGCAGACATGTTGATTTTTCTGAAGAAAAACTGTTAAGTGAAAAACATGTAGCAGTGAATATTAGATTGATTTGTCACTTGTTTGCAAGTGTTCTTTTGCACTGGAAATTATTTGTTGTTTAATTTTTCTGTAAGAAAACTGCTTAGAGTGGAAAACTACCAAAGCTGAAAAATAAAACTCAAGATTTGTGCAATATGTAATGTAATTTTGTTTTTGTTAGAATTGATCTTAGAAAATTGGTATCTAAAAAAGTATCGTTCAGGAACCGGTATCGAAGTGAAGGTATCGGTATCGAAAATTTTCAAACGATACCCAGCCCTAGATATTAGCTCATTATGGACCCTGTTTTGCCCTGTTTTTGTGTCCATGTGACTAATGGAGACAACATTTTTTGAAACTGGTCCAGTATTGAGTGGACCCCCTCCGGATGTTCACAGACTGTCAATGAACATCCACTAAAAGTGTATGTGTTTGCTACTGACAGGCTCAGATTGTGTCTGACAACATTATGGAAAGGATCCCTACACAGATAAACCTTTTTAATGAAGAGTAGGGAGTAGAGAAGGACTGACAGGAACAAATAGTCTTCAGGGAGTTATATCCATTATTTTCATGGCATTTTCATGACTGAACTGTTTTCATTGTGTCAATCACAAACACACTTGCTAATATACACAGGGGCTGACAACGAACATTCTAAATTCAAATTTATATTGTAAAATTGTAAAAAAAATATATACATTTGATTGTGAAAATGAACTGGGGGGGGCAGCACGGCCGTGGTGGCTGCATTGACAGTACTGCATGACGGACAGGGGACACAAAAACAGTTTCTGTTGTCCGTTTGTTTGTTTTTACCAGGGAAATTCAAGTTGAAGTTCGACACATTTAAGTCTCTCCCGTCATAATGTCGTGTGAAAATAATTCCTGAGTGAGATATGAAATTATTAAATATTCCAGCTCCACACACTAATTATCCCGCTGCTTCTCTGATGTCCACCCTCTCTCTCACTCCTCTCCCGAATCAGTGAACTTAGAGTTTGTTTTAACCAAACCAGAGTTAGTGATGATTGGTGGAACGGTGGAAAGATAAAACAAGAAGGTTGAACGAAGTTTGTTTTACAACGAAAAAAAATCCTGTTTTTGTGAATGGGGTCTGGTGGCTTTAGCGAGAACTCTTTCTGGCTAAACAAAAAGGATCTTACTCTTTAAAACTAACGTATCTCTGAAGGGATCCTTTCCATAATGTCATCAGATACTTATTATAACCATCAGAGCATGTCAATTGCAAAAACAAAGACCTTTACTGGACATACATTGACAGTGCACAAACACCTGGAGGGATTCAATTGCAACGCGTTTTTGCCGCTCCCGGCTGCAGCACTCTCAATCAAGACCATACATTTGTTTCTGTTGAAATAATATACAATTAGTTTGCCTCTTGGATTGGTTTTCCCTCTTATGGACATACAGTACAGC
This sequence comes from Chaetodon trifascialis, assembly GCF_039877785.1. NCBI lineage: Eukaryota > Metazoa > Chordata > Actinopteri > Chaetodontiformes > Chaetodontidae > Chaetodon > Chaetodon trifascialis. The sequence continues at coordinate 2,392,580 of NC_092064.1, read as the reverse complement.
ATAAAAACAGATATTTGAATGGTGGTGGGCAGAGCGCGCTTGACTCTGATCTGTGCCATGCAGCAGGATTCACGAAAATAGACCCCCAAATCTATATCTCAAATATAAACAAAACCAGGATGAAACTCAAATGAAGACTCACTGGGTGGACAAACACCTCCCCTCTTAAGCCCAGGCCAGAGAAAAAAGTGATTCACTGATCCAACAGAGATGCTGTTGATGTTTGAGTGTACATCCTTCTCAATGGCAATTTCCTCCTCAGCTCTGCTCAAGATGTAAATAGTCACAACATCCTTCCAATAGTTCACATGGGAGAGCAAATGAAAGTTCCTGTACTGAATTGAATTTTTAATTTTGGCTTAACTTTGGATCAGTTTAGCAAATTGGTGCATTGTTTTGCAACACTGAAGGATTCTCTCTGTGGTAGAACTCACTGAGGAACTCATTTCAGGGTCCTGCTGGTGTCTTAGCCTCATGGGTAATGTTGTTTTTTGTGTGATTCTGCACAACAAGCTGTGCTAAAAAGTGTGATTTCCAGAAACAGTTTGTAGCCCACAAACCATTAATATGCCAGTGGTACTGTTAAATCAACTAACTGAATCCAACTTTTTATGTTGCTGAACATATTGAAAAACAAACAGCATACAGTGGTAAAACCAGCAAAAAACAGCAAATCCAATTACTCTGCTAGTCTAAAAGACAATGTCAGAGACAGTTTTGAGCAACAGTACTGTCCAACACTCCTCAATTTGTATTTAGTGAGTGACACTTTGTGTCATTACTTAAGCTGTGGGACTGAGGAGGTTGCAGAGAGCCATGTGTTACCTCCATCTGCCACCGATCTCTCCCTCCCCTGACAGCCATGAGGTTCAACTGAATCCTCTACAGATCCACCCTCTCATCATCACCAATCATGATACGGGTTGGATTTGCAGACTTTTCTACCCCAATGCCAATTGTAATTATTACACAAACAACCTAGAGGTACACCTACCAAGAATCAAACCCTGGTCTCTGTGGTGTAGGGTAATGCAAAAAGGTCGACTGATAGTGGATTTTTAAAGGCCAATAAAATAATAGTTTGATAAGTAATTGATCGCCCGATAATTGACTCATGACTCAATGACTAATTCTAAAGCTGCTCAAAATAAGACGTCTGTGCTGATGACACATAGCACCCATGACTGCACCAAAAACGTGTTGACTTAGACATTAGAACTGCTGATTATGCATCACTGATGTCCTGATGGCCTACAGACACGTCAGACAACTATTTTTTGCTTAAATATACTTCAGTCTGTTGAGTGGTCCTCATCCACATGCTTATGAGGAACTGTTATCTAGTTTGGTGCCCTGTCACAGCTAATCAAGAAAGCCTGTATCAGGTTGACTCAGCAAATAGCTAACAATCACAGTTATCTATATTTTACTTTGCTTTGACATGCCAGTTGTCAGAAAAAAAGATAAAACAGGAAAATGCTTTTGCCATCAGCCTCTGGGCCGATAAGAAGAACTGAGTCGCTGCCTGGTCTGTACTAGTATTTGCATTTGTGGTGTTTGCAGGCTGAGAGCAGGCCTATAATTATCACAGAGGAAAGAGCAACTCCCCATGTCTCAAAGGGATTCCATGAATTTACATCAATATCAACAAAACAAACACTATCTATCAATATGTGAAACAATATCTTAAATCCACAGGGCTTTACTAACACAAGGTTTGGACTTTGTTACTATTTGAAGCTGAAGTCATTATCTTTATTTTAATTCAAACCATATTTGACCAATCATCTCAGGCATAAAGTGACTGGATGACATCTATGTTTTCATGGCATGGTAATAGCGGTCCAACATCGAAAGACTTAAAAGACTTAACATCAGTCTATGACGTTTTTACTACTGAATCCAGATCTGGTAAATTATCAGGCCTCTTGAAATGATATCTGACCACCTGACTGTAGTCAATTGTTTTTATTGACAGTCTGCTCCTCAAATCACACTGCAAAGCAGTAAAGAGCAGTCTGTTACCATAGAAACAGCCAGGTGCTTTGGTCAGGCAGTGTGCTTTGACTGTACTGCTGTGTCACTGTGCTTCGTGTGGAGAGAAAGGATACTGCTGACAATGTGGCTTTCAGTCAGCAGTAGTCAGCAGCAAGAGAGGCAAAACAAGCTGTGGCATCCAACCAAGACAAAGAGACTGACACTGTGCTACTGCACCACTGGCCTCCAGCTCTTACACACTCACATGGTGACCGCCTTGTGAAAGGGGGGCAGGGAAAGGAAGTAACTGTATTTGTGAGAAATGTGGTCTTGATTTGAGCAGTAACATTAGCCTTAACATTACTTCAAGGGTAAGAGAGAGGTTAGCAGTCATTAGTCATTACTTTTAACAAACAAAGAACTCTTTGGGAACATCACACACAAACACAAAAAAAAATCTATACGTCCATGTTGCCTTGTCAGATCAAGCAGCAACATCCAAGGCTGAAGACTGAAACCAAAAACTACAATTCCTCTAATGGCCACTTGAGGACATTAAATGATAAACAAGATGAAATCTGATTAGGACTATTTTCAGCAGTGGATTAATAATCACTGTGGAACTGCCCTGCCATCTCCTGTCACTTCATTATTGTTTTGCACTTTGTTGATAACATTTTATATAATGTTGAAAGAAAGATCTCTATTTAAGGTTCAAGTTTCAAGGTTCATTCTGCAGCACAATGAAGTGAAAGCTGTTGTCCCTTCATGCTACACACAAAACAAAAAACTATTACAGCGGAGTGCAGAGGATGAATTAAGGAGTCTCGCGACCTGAGAAAAGATGCTGCTCTGTATTCTGGTGGTATGGCAGCAGATACTCCTGTATCACTTGCCAGATGGCAGCAGGATGAACAGGCTGTGGCTGGGGTGGGGACTGGCAGTGTTGTTTGATCTCTGTGCAGACGCCTCCCCTCACCAATATCACTTATGCTTCGTACCAATCATGCTCTGTGTGGTTTTAATCACCTGCTGCATCGTTAGATAGGTGTATAGTTAGATACATGTACACCATGTCAATATGTAATGTTTCCAATTAGTATGGTTTCCATCACTCCAGGTGTAAAAGTTCACAAGAACTTGGTGCTGTTATTTTGTGTTCTTAAGAATGACAAAAGTTGTTGATGAGCTTTCTTTACCAGGGAGGAGATGCTTGATTTCCATTACTGGTTCTCTGAGATGCTGATTGTCAGGTACCCAAAACTGTTCCCCAGCTCCACTTTAGCTCCACTGAGGTTAACAGGAGTGTGTCCTTTTGTTGGGCAGTAGTTTGTTCTCTCTACACCATTCAGCAAGACTGCTGATTTCTTCCCTTTATGAATTCTCACCATTGCTGTAATCCAACAGATAACGGTAATGTCATACACAAACTTCACAGCAGTATTCTCTACATGTTGGGGGTTGCAGTAGTGGGTATACATCGTGCGACTGAGCACACAGGAAGTCCAATATGCAGTTTTAGAGTGTGGTACTCAAGCCCAGAGTGCTAAATTTCAGAAGGGAGATTCTGTTGAATGCTAAAATGAAATCAACAAACAGCGTTCTGATGTAGCTGTTGTTATTTCTGTAAGGCTACAATGACACAGCTGCATTCATTTCATCCAGGCATCTTTTGTCAATAAGAACACCAACAGATGTATTTGAATCTCTAATCAATTCAGACAGCAAATCAATTCCTACTCATGTAACTTAACTCATTATCTCTCCCTCTGACACTAAAACCAAACACATCACTATAATGTCTCAGAGAACAGATGCTGAACTCTCCAGACCTCCCTTCTTTGCTCTGACAAGTATTCCCTTCAGCAGTCTTCTCTATTATTCATCTGGTCTGCAGCATCTCTGTAAATAATTCAGTTTGCAGAAGAAGGAAGGCAGCCCACACCACAAAGTGTACCACTGTATCATTAAACAAGCCTACAGTACTTGTGTAGTGTCCACACAGTAGCCCTAGAAATATCTGAAAAACGGACATTTACACCTTCACAGGCGACATACAGAAGCACGTCCTTTGAGTCTTGACCAGGCCTCAGTCCTCATCTCAGTCCTTTGTTTAAGGGAAAGCCTTGTCTTATAGAAGGCTATGTCAAATAACAATCAAATAGGTTAAATTTATGACTTCTGACTCTGCTGGAGATTATAACTCAGGATCTTACACATTCTCAAGGACCAATTATGGGAGCAAAACACAAACTAATGTAGAAAGAAAGCTTGTTGCCATCTAAACTTCATTACAGCATGTTCTGAAAAGCTTAAAAGCCAAGATTAATTTGTGCTGCATGCTATCAAAGGGATATTCTTTTAATTCACTGCAGTAGATTAACTGCTCTCTCAAATGTTGCAAATTTTGTTTTATTTACTTTTACAAAGCCTCCCAAGTTTTTTGGAATCCAGGTCATATTAGAATAGGACATTCTCCTTTTACTTGGATTAAACTTTATTAAACCAGTATGTCATCAACATGATCATCCTCAACTGCCCCTTAGGATGGTAATACTAAATACTCAGACATGTCAAATGTTTTCATGCATCTGTATTTTAGCACTTTTAACACATAAAAAGGCCAATATGTCACATTCTCTAACAATAAATGAATTCCAAACTTGTCACATTCTTGATATAAAATATTAATCATATTCATTATGTATACTACTAATCTATAGAAATGCTAATGATACTGCATATGTGTGTGAGTGTGTGTGCCCATTTCTGAAGGATGCATTTCACTTGGTATACTACTAATCTGCTACTGATGAGTTGTCAGTAGCAGCAAAGGCTCTGTTTAGCCCACTGCCTTGTCCATTGTCCATTTAACAGCAATTAACAGCAGCAGTGCTGCTTAATCCCTGACTCTGGAAGGCATGAGGATTACCTCTGAGCAAAACGGCCAGCTCAGACTTAATTTAACATCTGGTAGGAGAGCCTGATTTGGCTACTTGGTTCTGAGAGGCTGTAGCAAGTGAGAGTTGATTAAGTAGGAAAGAGGATTGAGAGCTGAACAGTGTTGGGTTAACCTTCTTGATTAGTGAATCAGACACGTTGG